>NW_004443960.1:9102941-9148526 GCF_000243295.1 Trichechus manatus latirostris
ATATTATATATAGGGTTTCCAAGGATCGGCTGATAGATTCGAACTGTTGACCTTTTGGTTAGCAGCTGAGCTCTTAACCACTGTGCCACCAGGGCTCCACATATATATACATATATATACAGAGAGAGAGCAAAGTGCAAGTCTGACATATAGAAAGAACTCAGATAATGGTAGGTATTATGTTTTAATTACAAAAGGACAAATATTGTAGGATTCCACACATGAAATATCTAGAATAAACAAATTCACAGAGACAGAAAATAGAGATTACCAGGGGCGAGAGGGAGGGGGACATGGAGGTTCTTGCTGAAGGGACACTGTGTTTCTGTCTGGGGGGATGAAAAGCATTCGGGATGAAAGTGGGGAGAGTCGCACAACACGGGGAATGGAACTGATGCCCCTGAACTGCACACCTCCCAATGGTTAAAATGGCAACATTTACGTTATGTCAATTTTACCACAATAAAAGTAATTAATAAATACATGCCAAAGGGGAAAACAATTTGACAGTTCCTCCTAAAGCCGAACATAGAAATGAGCCAGTAATCCCGATCCTAGGTATAGCCCAAAGACTTGAAAGAAGGAAGGAAAACAGAAGCCTGTACACCCATGTTCACTGCAACACTCTTCACAACAGCCAAAAGGCAGAAACACCCTAGATGTCCGCCAACAGATAAATGGATATACGAAATGTGACATCTCCCTACAAGGGAATATTATTCTACCACAACGAGAAATGAAGTCCTGATGCATGCATGACATGGCTGAACCTGGAAAACATTACGCTGAGTGAAGTAAGTCAGATACGAAAGGACAAATACTGTATCTCCCTTATATGAAATAGGCAAATACAGAGAAACGAAAGCTTAGTGGTTAGCAGGAGTAGGAGGGTGGGGAAGAGGGGAATGACTGTTTAGGAGACACTGAGTTTATGTTCACGATGGTGGAATAATTCAGAAAAGGAGAGTGGCCATGGTTACACACCATGAAGAATGTAATCAATGTCACTGAATTGTTGAGCTGGCAAAAGTTTTATTGTGTATATCTGCAACACAATAAATAAAAATGTCCAGGACACAAAGATTCACAAGCCCCCACCTGAGCCCGTCGCTGGGGTGGGCACTCTTGTGTGTTATCTCGTCTGTTACCTCACGGCCTTCTCACCACTGTCCTGGAGTTGGTTATGATCTGCATCTCACAAATGAGGAAATGAAGGCTTGGGGGTTAAGTGATGCCCAGGTGGCACACCTGGGCAATGGTGAAGCGGAAACTGAACTCAGGCCTGACTCTCCACTCCGCCATGAGCCTCTCCACTCCGCCATGAGCCTCTCCAGGTTCAGTTTAAGACGCTGTGTGGAAAATGATTTGCAGGGCTCCACACAGGCTGGTTAACTGTGAACAGGGCCACACCTGCAGGTAAAGAGCGCTTCATCGCCTTGCTGGGCCCTATTTGTGATGCAGGAAGGTGAGTCTTGTGCTTTTTAAGGTTTCCAACAATAAAGGACAAAACTCAAGGCTATCTACTGCTTATTAAAACCACCTCTCCTGGGCTTGCTCCAGTCCAAGTTAGGGAAGGAGAAAAAGCACAGAATCAGGGGAAATCTCCAAGTTTCACGTGCTTCAGAATCACCTGCAGAACCCTCAGTAAGCGTTTTTATACTTCCTTCAATAAATTTTTAATAAGAGATTATGATTCCACATGTCTGGGAGGAGCCCAGACATCTGCATTTTAACAGGCACCCCTGGCCATCTGATGCACTTGTGGATAAACGCTGCCCTCTGAGAAACATCAAGCCCCGCTCTAAAGGAGCCACCTCTTGCATTGCTTCAACAAAAATTTCCTGAGCACCTACCGTACACTAGGCACTGTGTCAAATGTCTAACACCGTCTGTCAGCTTGTCGTACTGCGGTGGCTTGTGTGTTGCTGTGATGCTGGCAGCCATGCCACTGGTATTTCAAATACCAGCAGGGTCACCCATGGTGGACAGGTTTCAGCGAAGCTTCCAGACTAAGACAAACTAGGAAGAAAGGCCTAGTGGTCTACTTCTGAAAATTAGCCAATGAAAACCTTACGGATCACAGAATATTGTCCACTGTAGTCCTGGAAGATGAGCCCACACATACCAAGGATCACGAAGACGGCATAGACCGGGCGATGTCTTGTACTGATATACATGAGGTTGCCATGAGTTGGAGCCGACTTGATAGCAACTAACAACAACAACATTCTAATGCCCAGTCCGAGGTGGCAACATCACAAGGGCACAATAAATGACAACAATCTCGGGTCTGTTCTTCCTCCTAGACTCCTTCCTGAGCTCCCAGCCTGTGCCCCCGACTCTTCGATTCCCCAATTCACCCCACTTTCTTTCCTAATCTCATTCCAAAGCACCATCAGCAAAAGGCAGATCATTGATAACTCTCTGTGGGGTTTCTTTGATTTCAGATACTCCTCCCTTCTCCTGCCTTGCAATAATAACTGGTTCATCCGAGCAACCTCCAAACTTCTCATGTGGAAAAAGAAAAATAGACTCTTTGGGATGAGCCACTTTCCAAGCTGCATGCTAATAAGTGGTGCTCTTATTGTTATTGTATTTGCTTTCAAATCAGCAAGAATTCCAATTCGATTGTGTAGATGGAGAACAATATTAGCCAGTGTGGAGAAAATAAAAGCTCTTCTTAGAAACTCTCTCTCTTGATTAGACCCTGATGTTAACTGGATAGTTGATATCGGTGGAGACTCATGAGATGATGTTAACTGGCTCTTTGGGGGAAGCTGTAAGAGAGAGCACGAGGGTGGATGTGCACCCAAAAAATCCATTGCCATCAAGTCGATTCCAGTTCATAGTGACCCTATAGGACAGAGTAGAACTGCCCCATAGGGTTTCCAAGGAATGGCTGGTGGATTCGAACTGCTGACCTTTTGGTTAGCAGCCTGAGCTCTTAACCACTGCACCGCCAGGGCAAAGTATTAACCAAACCTCTCACATGTGGACCTTCTTCAACTTCAACACCCCTCAACTGGTACTTCCAACATGGTACCTGCGCCAGGCACTTCCTACATATTACGCATGAGGTAGAGTGGAGGGTGAGTTACGAGCTCAAGCTCTGGGCCCTTACATTCTGGGTTCAAGTGTGGTCTTTCTCATTTTCTGTTGACCTTGGGCAAGGTACTTACCCACCCTGTCCTCATCTATAAAATGGGGGAAATGATACCACCTGCCTCATAGCTTTGTTGTGGGCATCAAATGAGATGATCCATGGAAAAGATTTATAACCTTCGTGGCACATGGCGGCTGCTCCATAAATGTCCGTGAAATCATCTTGTTTAATTCACACAGCAAGCATTTCAGGCAGGTACTAACATTACATCCTGTTACCTTCCCTCCCCTTTAACTCTTTGATGAATAAGGTGTGCCTGACCCAAGACACGGTCTTTTCAATCACCTCATATGTATGTGAAAGCTAGACAATGGAAAAGGAAGACCGAAGAAAAACTGATGCATTCAAATTGAGGTATTGGTGAAGAATACTGAATACACCATGGACTTCCAGAAGAATGAACAAATTAGTCTTGGAGAAAGTACAGCCAGAATGCTCCTTAGAAGTGAAGATGGTGAAACTTCGTCTTGCTTACTCTGGACATGTCATTAGGAAGGATCAATTGCTAGAAAAGGACATCACGCTTGGTAGAGGGTCATCAAAAAGGGGAAAACTCTCAATGAGATGGACTGACACAATAGCTAAAACAACGGGCTCAAATATACCAACAACTGTGAGGATGGCACAGGACCAAGCGACATTTCGCTCTGTTATACATAAGGTTGTCATGAGTCAGATGACTCAACGGCAACTAACAACACCCCCCTTTATCTACATACTAATACTGTAGCTCAGTGAGGTTAAAGAACTGATTTGAAGATCCAAAGATACAAAGTGGCTGAGCTGGGATTTGAACCTAAGTCTTCCCTATGCAAGGCCAATATTCTTCCTACTATATCCATAACCTTGAAAACATGGCAGAAAACCAATGACCAACCATCACGAAGACTTTTAACTGACTGAATGATAGTATTCTAGGGTGTGGTTGGGTAGATGGATGGAAGGACAGAGCAGAGAATCATGATCAGCCTGAAGACATGTCTGCTATGTTCAGCAACATGATTCATACACTCAGAAAATACATACTGAGCTCCTAAAAGTGCCACCAATTGGGCCAGACAGTGAAGATATAATGATGAGTAAAAGTCTACACAATTCTCTGTCCTCGTGGAGCTTGCAGTTTTGTGGAAGGGGCTATATAATGCAAGTAACCAGCAAATAAATGTAACACTACAACTGAGATGATTTTTACTATGGTAAGGTGGTGGTTGCTCTGACTCATGGTGACCACATGTATAACAGGACATGCACCATCTTCATGATCATTGGTCTGTTCTGTGCAATCGGAGTGCCTTTCAACCTAGGGGAATAATATTCTGTTGTGATTAATAGGGTTTTCATTGGCTAATTTTCAGAAGTAGATTGCCAGGCCTACCTTTCTAGTCTGTCTTAGTGTGGAAGCTCTGCTGAAACCTGTCCACCATGGGTGACCCTGCTGGTATTTGAAATACCAGTGGCGTAGCTTCCAGCAACACAGCAACACACAAGCCACCACAGTACGACAAACAGACAGGTGATGGACAATGGTAAGGTAGAGGGTCCCTATCTTTCTATATACACTTGGGGTCCCTGATCTAGTCTGAGGGCTCAGAGAAGACTCCCCTGGTAATAATGATTATGAATACTTTTATAGGTGCCAGACACCTAGCTTTTTTTAATGTTTTACATATAATCCTTACAGCAGTCCTATAATACAGTTGTTACTATTATACCTATTTTAGAGATGAGGAAACTGAGACATCAAACTGTTAAGTGATTTATGTGCCC
The DNA here is from genome assembly GCF_000243295.1 of Trichechus manatus latirostris. Lineage (NCBI taxonomy): Eukaryota > Metazoa > Chordata > Mammalia > Sirenia > Trichechidae > Trichechus > Trichechus manatus. Next base: position 9,107,872 of record NW_004443960.1, read on the forward strand.
ATGGTCCCAGGGCTGGTAAATGGCAGAGCTGGGATTCAAATCCAGGCAGTTGGCTCCAGGGCCCATGCTCTCACCCATGCCGAGGTCAGAGGATGTGTTAACTAGTTAACTGAGGGCATTATCTAGGCAAAGGGAAGAGGTAGGAGTGTTCCAGGCAGGGGAAGTAGCGTGCACAGGTTCTCTTTTGCTGCTGGAAGCATGGAGAGCTTGGCTCTGAATGCAGCTGGGAGGAGTAGAGCCGATGGGGGTGAGGGGGAGCACAGGAAGAGGAGGTGCTGAAGAGCACGGCAGAGGGGGACCGTGGAAGGCCTTCAGGCCATGTTAGGGGTTCTGGTCTTTAACCTAAGAGCCATGGGTATCCACTGAAGTTTTTTTTTTTTTTTTAAGGGAGGCCACTTGGTTAGATTAGCAATTTTAGAAAAGATCTCTCTGGCTGCTTTGTGAAGAACAGACTGAAGAGGTATCAGAAGAGGAAGCAGGGAGCCCGATGTTAGGAGAATTCTGTTACTATCCAGGACAGAGAGGACAGAGGCCTGGATGAGAAGCATGATGACAGGGTTGGAGAGAAGCTAACAGGTTCAAAGCTCTTTAGGAGGCAAATGGGCAGGACTTTGTGACTGATTGGTGCTGCGAGCGAAGAAGAAGGAAGATTAAATGCTTACTCATTGGGTGAAGGACACAGGGATGTGCTCACTACATCCAAGATGGGTCCAAACAGAAAGAAGTAGGGAGACATTTGACAACAGGTCGTGATCTTAAATTATTCAACGGGTTGTAGTTTAATTGGGATAAATATAAGTGCCTACAGTTTGGCACCAAATGCCCACTGTGTAGGAACATGATAGGGATGTTATTTATAATCAGCAGCACAGCGCTGGGGTTGGAGTCAACTGAAATACAATATGAATCATCATGACATGGCCCACAAGACTCATATTATCTTGGGTTGTCTTCCCGGTAAGAGGGAGACACATACCCTTGTCTCTTCTGAGACAGTCAGAAGAGACCTAGAGTCTGACAAAAGCAATCCTGAACGTCACACACTCAAGGAATTGACAGACCCCATCTTGTCTGGATGGTGTGCAGGATGCTGACGGGGAAGGTGTAACACTGAGCACTTATTTTCTATCAGGCATTAGTTGGACTCGTCCCACAATGGCCTCGAATTCTTCTCCTGTCTTTGTGATATCTAACACCATTGATGAGGGACAGCAGCTCAGATAGTGAAATAACTTGCTGAAGGCAGTGCAACTAGTAAGACCCAGAGAGAAATTTCAACTCGGGTCTGCCTGACTCAAAAGATTATGCTTTTCTCACTACACTGCACGTCTCCCAAGATGAAAGACAAAGAGCTAATAAAACTGGAGGACATTCAGCCTCAGCAATGAAGACTTGGTGGAACTTGATATTCTTCTTCTGATACTTGCCTCAGACTCTTCATCTGTAAAATGGGACAATAATAATGCTTCCATATAGGGTGGGTGTATCCAGGTGGCGCAAATGGTTAAATGCTCAACTACTACCTGAAAGGCTGGTGGTTCGAATCCACCCAGAGGCACTTTGTAAGAAAAGATTCCGAAAGGTCACAGCCTTGAAAATCCTATAGAGTTCAGTTCTACGCTGCACACGAGACCTCCACGAGCTGGAATTGACTCAAGGGCAACTGGTTTGGATTTTATAGGGTTATTTTAGGAATGAATGACATAATGTAGTTAAAGCACTTAGTAGTGTGTCTGACACATAGTTGTTGTAGGCTGTTGAGTCAATTGCACTCATAGCGACCCTACAGGACAGAGTAGAACTGCCCCCATAGGGTTTCCAAGGCTGGAATCTTTATGGGAGAAGTTAGCCCTCCAGAAATGTTAGTTTTTATTACTATTATTATTGAAAGGGACTTGAACTTATTCTAGGTAAGTCCAGAACCAAGATGAAGGCAAATGGGTAAGAAGTTGTAGAGAAGTCAGCTTTGTCTCAGTGGGGGCAGAAGGGTCTTTCAAACAGGTAGAGCTGACTCACAGTGGAAGGAATGGCCTCAGGAAGTGGTGAGCTCCCTGTCACAGGAGTTGCTCAAATCTAGGCTGGACAACAACGTGCAGAAATGATGCAGAAAAAGACCTGCCCATCACATTGAGTTACACAACCTCCAAGCACCCTCTAAACTGAAAATCTGAGTCTACCTCCCCCACCTGCTCTAAAGTGACAACTTTTGTTGTGATGGGGAATAAATCTAGGGCACCTGCTCCAAAAATAGCTGCAGAGTAAGGCAGAAGGGGGAGCTGGGGCTTGGTGTACGTCACTTTTCCCTTGACTTACTCCTCATGTATGTCCTGAGGCCAGACGGGAGCAGGGAACAGGGGAGCGAGTCATTCTGGCCCATCTTTTGACCTTCTATAACATCTCACCTCCAGCCCTGTCCTTCAACGTCAGGCCCCGCTCACTCAATCTGGCCCTGGGAGACCCAAAGGGACTACCAGTTAGCCAGTTGCCTTTAGCTGATTCTGACTTATGGTGACCTCATTTGTGTAAGAGTAGAACTGTACTCCACAGGGTTTTCAAGAACTGATTTTTTGAAAGTTGATTGCCAGGCCTTTCTTCCTAGGTACCTCTGGGTGGACTAGGACCTCCAACTTTTCAGATAGCAGCTGAGCACGTTACTGTTTGCATCACTCAGGGGCTCCACCCAAAGGAAGGGCACCCCACCTCTAGCCAGGGCATTCATCCTATAACACTTGGCCTATCCTTTCTAAGGAGTGATTCAGAATTTTCAGAAGTCATCAATATTATAAGGATACTGGGCTTCTGCTCTTAAGTACGTAAGGCAAATTCACCCTTGAGATCTCTTACTCATATCGGGAATTAATTGACACTGAGGCAAGATGAGAGCTTCTTAAAGACAGGGACCATATTTTATTCATCTTTGTATTTCTCAGCATAGGGCCTAGGACACAGTACATGTTCAATGAATATAAAGTGAATGAATATATACAAGAATGAGTAAAATTTGAATGACAAAATCAACTCATTCATTCACTCATTCAACAAATGTTCATCCACTGGGTTTCAACTCAGCTTGACTTTTACAGGAGAGGGGTACACTTCAATACAATTCTTAGTGTGCGGGTACAGGTCCAAGAAATATCTTCAGGCTAGAAAAAATTTCAAAATTTTGGGGGATAAAATTGACATTTAAATGTCTGTGACCAGAGTTTGAATGGATACAACATTTGACTGCATGTAGCAAAAGATGGGGAATGGAGACATAGTTGAACTGTCTTGGTTGAATGAGGTTAAACATACATGGCCCTTTCATGTACTCAGCTCTCTTTCTCTGGTGGTTTTAAAATACGCCCACCAAGAGGTGAAGCTTAGTTCCCTCCTCATAAGTGTGGGCTGAACTTAATGACTCACTTCTTTTGAAAAGAATATGGTGGAAGAGCTGGTGTGTCACTTCTGAGACTAAGTTATAAAAGGCACTGCAGCTTTCTCCTTGCCGTCTGTCTCTCTCTCTCTGGGATCACTTGCTCTGGGGAAAGCAAGCTGCCATATCGTGAGCACACTCAAGCAGTCCTAAGGAGACAACCACGTGGTGAAGAACTGAGGCCTTCAGCCAACAGCCAGTGAGGAGCAGAGGCTTTCTGTCAACAGCCATGTGAAAGAGCCACTGTGGAAGCAGATTCTCCATCCCTAGTCAAGCTTTCAGATGACTGCAGCCCTTAACTGACATTTTGACTGCAAACTCGAAGGAGTCTCTGAGCCAGAATTACCCAGATAAAAACAAAAACCCAAACTCGTTGCCGCTGAGTTGATTCCGACTCATAGTGACACTATAGGACAGAGTAGAACTGCCCCACAGGGTTTCTAAGGAATGGCTGGTGAATTCAAACTGGTGACCTTTTGGTTAGCTGCTGAGCATTTAACCACTGCGCCACCAGGGCTCCTCCAAGATAAGCTGCTTACAAATTAATGACCCACTTTGAGACAGTAAATGCTTATTGTTTGAAGCCACTAAGTTTTGGGGTAATTCTTTTTGCAGCAATAGATAACTAATATGGATTTTGACTCCATTCTTTGAACCAAATTCTGTACTAAGCAGGGTTCAATCAGAGAAGATAGATGGATGGATGGATGCATGGATGGGTAGATGGACGTATGCACAGATGCATGGATGGATGGAGACAGAGAGGGAGAGAGTCAGGTAGATAGTTGGTTAGGTAGGTAGGTAGGAAGGTAGGTAGAGAGAGATAGAGATGGAGATGAGAGAGTGAGCCAGACAGACAGATTTGTGACGGGGATTTGATCTCACACACTTGTGGGAGCTCGTTAAGCAGTGTCTGTAAGGCTGCTGTCTTCATGCCCGATGCTGAAGCTTGACGTCCACAAGGCGGGCCATCAGGAAGGGCAGATATGAAGTGGGAGGGCAAGGGCTCACTGGACCCCATGAGGAAGGACTGGACCTCTGTCAGTTCTCACCATCAGCAGCCTTGATGATGTGGGTGTCTTGCAGGGGAAGCTGATGCCCTTTGTCATACAGTAAAACACACACCTGGCCCAGGAGTCAGAAGAAGCTCAAAAAGGGTCCAGGGGATGGTGGAGAAGTTGTGGGCGTGAGTGCCACCCCACATCAACAAGGTGAGTGAACAGATAAGCAACAACATGTGGCAGGCACAGAAGTGCCTGCCCTGCCCTTCTAGCATAAAAATGAAACAAATGTCCTGTGAAAGTCTCTCGCATTGCCCTCCCTAACACAGTACAAATCCATCACATTCTCTCAAGTGCTCTCATCCATACTCACAGTTGTAATTACGACCTGCATCTTGGCGACTCCCAAATTATCTCCAGCTCAATTCTTTTCCTGTGCTGCCCACATGCCTTTATCTTTAGGGAGGTCCCCACAGTAGAGGCAAGTGGACACATAAAGGGACAGAGAACATGCTACAATGAAGAGGTATCCATAAAGTTATAAGAGCCCAGTTAACACAGAACTACCATATGACCCTGCAATCCTAATCCTAGGTATAAACCCAGAAGAAGTGAAGGTGGGAACAAAACAGACACCTGTAAACCAGTGTTCATGGCAGCACTGTTCACAATAGCCAAAAGGTGGCAACAGCCAAACTGTCCATCAATCAATGAATGGATAAACAAAATGTGGTATATACACACAATGGAATATTATACAGCTGTAAAGAGAAACGTTCTGATACATGCCACAACATGGATGAACATTGAAAACATTATGCTCAGTGAGATAATTCAGTCACAAAAGGATAAATGCTATATGATCTCACTTACATAACATAAGCAAGTATACAGAAACCAAAGATTATTAGTGACAGGCACTGAGGTTATGTTAACGGTGGTGGAGTGTTTTGGAAAAGAACAGTGATAATAGTGGCACAGCATGAAAACTGCAATCAGTGTCATCGGGTTGTAAGTGTAGAAGTCATTGTATTGGTGAATGTCTTGGTGTATATATTTTTACCACAATAAGAATATTTTAAAAAGAAGGAGATACATATTGAAAAAAAAAACTATAGGAGCTCAGAAGAGGGGGCCACTTGCTCTGTCTGGGGGACTGAAAAGAATTTATGGGGGTGAAATGTGAGCCAGGCCTTAGAAGATGATTATGTACTGGCCAGATAGTTAGAGGATATTCATGAAGAGGAAACAATATTTTATTTTTGTTGTTGTTGTTGAAAATATACAGCAGAACATACACTGATTCAACAGTTGGTACATGTACAATTCAGTGACATTGATTACATGCTTTGAGTTGTGCAACCATTCTCACCCTCCTTTTCTGAGTTGTTCCTCCCCCATTAACCTAAACTCACTGCCCCCTAAGGCTCCTATCTAACCTTTCGAGTTGCTGTTGTCAACTTGATCCCGTATAAATCGTTCTTAAAAGAGCACAATGCTCAAGGCAGACATTCTTTACTAGTTAAGCTAAACTATTGTTTGGTTTAAAGAAGACTTCAGGGCATATTTTTAGTTCAAGGTTTAAAGAAGATTATCTCAGTGCAATAGTTTCAGAGGTTCATCCAGCCTCAATGACTCCAGAAAGTCTGGATTCCATGAGAATCTGAAATTCTGAGTAAATAGTATTTTTAAGGACCCAAATGTTTAAAATGACAAGGGGCATTTGAGAGACGGTGATAGGGTTGTTGTGTCTGGATCAGGGCCTGTGTGTGAAAAAGCAGTAGGAGATGCGGTTAGAAAATTAAGGTTGCCAAGGTCAAACCAGGAAAGTCCTTTTCAGGACATGCCAAAGATTTTGGTCTTTACCCTACAGGCAGTGGGGAGCTATTAAAAGCTGGGGGTGACCTGGACAGAATCTTATTTTAGAACAATCTCTCTGGCAGGCATATGGAGAAAGAAGTAAAGGTGGGTCAGCACTGGAGGCAAGGAGACCTATTGTTAGGCTGTGACAGTAATTCATGTACACCAATGTTCACTGCAGGACAACAGAAGACGAGACGGGGGTGGGCGGATGGAGAGGGAGAGGCATGTCGGATGATACAGGCCAGGAAATTAACCAACATTATAGGAAGGAAGAAGGGAGAAGAGTCAAAATGACTGTGAGAATTTTGATGACCGGGGAGCTGATATCTTCTATTCCAAAACAGGAAACTCTGATTCTAGAGCCACAGTCGGAAATGTGGTATTAGTGAAGAATATTGAATATACCACAGACTGCCTAAAGAATGAGCAAATCAGCCTTAGAAGAAATAAAACCAGAATGTTTCTCAGAAGCAAAGATGGCGAGACTTCAGCTCACTTGCTTTGACACGTCATCAGGAAAGACCAATCCCTGGAAAAGGACATCGTGTTTGGTAAAGTAGAAGGTCAGTGAAAATGAGAGAAACCCTCAATGAGATGGAATGGCACAATAGCCACAATCATGAGCTCAAATATACCAATGATCGTGAAGATGGTGCAAGACCAGGCAACGTTTTGTTATGCGATACGTAAGGCGACCATGAGTTGGAGCCAACTGGATGGCAACTAACAATAGTTCTAGATAGGAAACTCAAGTGCTGAGGGTGGGGGATGCATTTGGTTTTGAATGTTGGGCTTAGGGTGCCTTTGAGACATCCAGGAGACAGCTGAAAATACGTATCTGTGGATTCTTTTTGTTTGCCTTATCTTTAATGAATACATGTGGGCTTCCTCACCCTGATCTTTCTCCTCTATGGCCAAACATCGGAAATGTCCAAAACCAGGTAAGTCCTCTTTAGTGCTGAAGGCAATACCCACACTCACACCTCTCTCTCTCTCAGTAACTCTCCTCTGAAGGTCATCATGGACTGGGGTTTATTAAGGTGATGAGAAGAAATTGAGAAAGACATAGAAATTTGGTTTGCTGTGTAACCTTTATTAGTGAATGCGGGATATCTTGAAGAAGCCCTGTTGGTACAATGGTTAAAGTACTCAGCTGCTAACTGAAAGGTTGATGGTTCAAACCCACTAAGTGGCTCCAGGAGAGAAAGACCTGACAATCTGCTTTCATAAAGATTCCAGCTAAGAAAACCCTACGGGACAGCACTACTCTGTCACATGGGGTCACTATGAGTCGGAATCGACTCAACAGCACCCAATGACAGGATATCTTGGGGTACAGAGCCTCCAGTGCGTGTGGATTGCACTGAAATAGATTTGTGTCACCCCATTTCCTATTCTGGTGATGCTTGTACCTCTTGAAGTCAGCAGTATCTGCTCTAGTCCTGAGCTAGACTGGACCCTGACTCTTCTATATTTCTCTGAGGACTCCAGGGAGGCCACAGAAGCAACTTCTGGAGCCACAACATTTAAATTTTCCAAGTAGGAATTTCACATGCTTGTCCTTCATAGTGCTTGGTGACAGAAGAGACAGAGTGGGACCCGGGGACTGTTTGATGTGAAGACGGCCTTTTCTACCTTCCAACTCTTGCTGCATGTGTTTGCATTAGAGGCCTCAAGCAGTCAAAATAACTAGAGAGCACATCTGACGCTCCGGTGGATGAAGTACTTTTGTGCACGGCCTTTCTAGCCATGGCCTTGTAGCTCCCACCCAGGTGATTGTGTGATAGGGTAATTGCGGCCTACCAAGTGGATTGGTCAGTTTTGCCTTAAAAGAGAGCCAATTCCAGAGCAGAGGGGAGGAGCCCACCATCACCACCAAGGAAGGAGAGACCAACAGGAGAGACCCAGCAGCAGGAGATGGCACGGTGGACTTCCTGGCCTACGGAGAAAACTGAGTGCCTTTGGGGAGAGGCCTGGGGCCAGGAAGAGGCGTGCCTGCAAGCACGGTTGGGAAGAGGCTGTCCTGATGGAAGAACTGTATCCTGAGTGCTCCTCAGCCTGGATAGTAACTGTTACTTCCCTTATAATAAACCCCATAATCATGGGTATGGTATTTGAGCTCTGTGTGGCCACTGCAATGAACTATCCAGTCCAGCAGAAAAGTAGAGAGTGATGTGGTGTCAGAATTGGTAAAGACGGCAGAGAGAGAAGGCATGTCTGACCCCTGCCTCATAGGAATCAGCCTTCGGCTGTTAGTTGTGCTTCTCTTTCCACCTCGTGAAGTTAGAGGGGGCAGACACTGCCCTCAAGACGTTTTTACAGATGCCATCAGCTACTGGGCCCCCAGCCTCTGAAACGGTGACCGAGATTTCTTGTCTACTTAGGAAGAAATGGAGGAGGCAGGGCTGCCTGCAGTGCTGCTGAGTTAAGAAGAGCAAGGCGGCTATTTCTTCCTCCAGCAGGAACACAGGCAGAGTGAGAAAGAAGGAGAAAGAGAGACCTTCTGAGACTCTTGGCATGTCAGCGGGTGGTGGGCTTGGGGAGAGCTGGGCACTTACTTCATCAAGGGAAAATAAAGACTTTTAAGTGAAAAGTCTCCTGGATCTGCCAACATTCACGCAGTATGGAAGCTCTTGCTGTATGTACCGGCGTGTAGAAGGCTTTGCACGAAGCTCCCCAAACCTTCAGCACCTTGGAGAGTCAGAAGCAAAGGCGGTGGTCACTCTTCTGTCTGCTGCCTTAGGAGAAAGGCCAGGTCTGCGAACCTGTAATTCACGGGTCATTCTCACCTCGAGGGTGTCCTCAATAAAGCTGGGGTCAGGTGGCCTGGGCTTCCAGCCACTTTATAAGGGAGCTGTTTTTTCTTTGAGATGCTGAGTACTACTGCTGAGCTTTGGAACCAGAAAGAACAAAAAGAATTATGCTTTTGTACAGTATGGCTGGAGGACCTGGATAGTGGAAATGGTGAACGTGCTCGACTGCTAATCCAAAGGCTGGAGGTGGGAGTGCACCCAGAGGCACCTTGGAAAAAAGGCCTGGCAATCTATTTCTGAAAAAGCAGTCACTGTAAACTCTGTGGAGCACAGTTGTACTCTGACACACATCGGATCGTCGCTAGTGGGAATCGACTCACCGGCAACTGGTAACTGGTTAAGTCTGGTTAACGGTGTTCCTGCACAGCTCTGAAGCAGGCAGGGCTGGGGTTTAGAATCCCCACTTCACTAACAGGCACGAGAAGACGGAGAGAAGCATCAGAGAAGGGGGGTGATTTGCAAAGCTCACTGTGTCAGTCTCCCAGGGCTGCCGTACAAATTACTGCAAACTGTGTTGCTTAAGAGGAGCCCTGGTGGCACAGTGGTTAAGTGCTCAGCTGCTCCACCAGCAGACCTACAGGAGAAAGATGCGGCAGTCTGCTGCCTCGGAAATCCTATAGGGCAGTTCTACTTTGTCCTGTAGGGTCGCTATGAGTCGGAATGGACTTGTGGCTTAAAATGAAAGAAGGTGATTGAGTCACAGTTCTGGAGGCTAGGAGTCTGAATTCAGGTGTCGGCAGGGCCATGCTCTCTCCCAAAGCTTTAGGGAAGATCCTTCCTTGATCCTCCCAGCTTCTGGTGGTCCTGGGCGTTTCTTAGCTTGTGGCAGCATCACACCAACCTCTGCCTCCAACTTTACCTGGTTGTCTTCCTTCGGCGTCTCTTCTCTTCTTATAAGGATGCCAGTCATACCGGATTAGGGCCTATTCTTGTAACCCCATCTTAACTAAGCTCATCTGCAATGACCCTGTTTCCAGATGAGGTCACGTTCCCAGGTATGGGGTTAGGACTTCAACGTATCTTCTTGGGGGACGCGATTCAACCCATAACAGTCACACAATTAGGAAGTGGACCAAAACCCAGACTTCCTGATTTTTCTTTCTGCTACTTGTTTATTTAAAAATATTTATTGAGCACTTACATGTGGAAGACATTAGGGATCTAGACACAGTAGCTGGTAGTGCTCTACAGGAATCTAGGTATAGGGAGTCTGGCAGTAGAGATAAGGCTTATGGGTGTGGACCCAGCTGACATGTGCCCCCTCCCAGCTCCACCAAGACCACTAGTTCTATGGGCTTATGGAAGTCACTTCAACTCTCTGAGCCTTGGTTTCATCATACGTAAAGTGGGGGCTATGATCCCTGCTATAAGATGTAAAGATGGGTTAGTTTCATGAACTTTGACAAATTTGGTCAACACTCCAGGAAAAGTAGAAAAACGACCCTGTGATCTGATATTAGCTGCAGGTGTGGTGCAACAGTTAAGCTCTCAGCTGCAAACCGAAAGGTTGGTGGTTCGAACGCACCTAGCAGCTCTGCAGGAGAAAGATCTGGTGATGTGCTTCCATAAAGATTGCAGCCAAACAAACCCTATGGGGCAGTTCTACTCGGTCACACGGGGTCGCCATGAGTTACAATTGACTGGACCACACCTACCAACAACAACAACTAGCAGAAGGCTTCAGGGTCTTCCAAGAGAAAATATTCTTGGTTTTATCCTTGGAATCAACACCAGTTTGGCCGGTAAGTGAGGGATTCCAGCATCCTCCTCCCCCAGGACCAGAACTGTATGTTAATTAAGTTTGCTGGGCTGTCTGGTCATCTGGCTCCAACCAGCAGAATCTTGGGGGACAAAAGGAACTGGACCATTCTGGACAGGCACGTCACTGGCAGAAGCAAATGTCCCAAGTCACAACCATAAATCACCTCCTAATTAGGAAATAATTACGCCCCCAAATGGGGCTACCTGGACATAGAGGCACCTCACAAATTGCTGAGTAGTTTCATAGCAGCAATGGTACTTAGTGCCAGTTGAGTTAATGGAAAATGTGTTGGAAACAGCTCATCGTCACTGCTCCAACACAGAGAAAGGCTGGGTTGTGGGAAGGCTCAGAAGACAGGAAATGAGGCAAGAGAGAAGGGTGTAGTGGACTGTGAGAGTGTGGGACACGGAGGACTCCGTTCTCCACCCCACATCATTCAGTGGTCTGGGACAAGTCACTTCCCTTTATGGGTCTCCATCTCCTCATCTGTAAAATGAGGGTAAATAATAATAGCATTGTAACCTCTCTCACGAGGGAGGGCAGCAGTGGTTCAGTGGTCAAAATCTCACCTTCCATGTGTGGGACTCAGATTCGATTCCTGGCCAATGCACCTCATGTGCAGCCACCACCCATCTGTCAGTGGAGGCTTGCGTGTTGTTAGGATGCTAAACAGGTTTCAGTGGAGCTTCCAGACTATGACAACTAGGAAGAAAGGCCTGGCAATCTACTTCTGAAAATCAGCCAATGAAAACCCTATGGATCACAATGGTCCAATCCAAAACTGATCATAAGGATGGTGCAGGACCAGGCAGCATTTCGTTCCACTGTGCACGGGGTTGCCGTGAGTTGGAGGCCAACCTCTCTCACATGGTAGTTTCCAATGACAACACAGAATGGCAAGCACCTGGTAGCTGCTCATCGTGTTTTGCCAACACCAACAATCCCTTATATCTTACAGATTCATTATTTTGAGATTGAATTACTGTTTTCTTTGTTCATGATGATGTCTTGTTTCATAACACAAATGATGTATTATCCCCTTGGTATATACGCAGGATGTGGTTTATAGTGTGGTGTACCTAGAAACTCAAACCTGAGCTTTCATATCATTAGACAGATTTAATAATATGATGTTTGTGAAAGTAGTTTCAGTCAGACACATAGTGTTATGGATTGAATTGTGTCCCCCCAAAATGTGTGTCAACTTGGCTAGGCCATCATTTCCAGTATTGTGTGACTGTCCACCCACCATTTTGTCATCTGATGTGATTTTCCTATGTGTTGTAAATCCTACCTCCATGATGTTAATGAGGAGGGATTATTGGCAGTTATGTTAATTAGGCAGGACTCAATCTACAAGATTAGGTGTTTTAAGTCAATCTTTTTTGAGATGTAGAAGAGAGAAGCAGGCAGACAGACATGGAGACCTCATACCACCAAGAAACAAGAGCTAGGAGAACAGCATGTCCTTTGGACCTGGGGTCCCTGCGCTGAGAAGCTCCTCGACTTGAGAAGATTAATGACAAGGACCTTTCCCCAGAGCCAACAGAGGAAGAAAGCCTTCTCCTGGAGCTGGCACTCTGAATTCGGACGTCTAGCCTCCTAGACTGTGAGAGAATAAATTTCTCTTTGTTAAAGCCATCCACTTACGGTATTTCTGTTACAGAAACACTAGATGACTAAGACAGGAAGCACTCAAGAAATGTTGATTTCCTTTACCCGTTTTAACATCTCATAACAGATTTAGTCATGAAGTCTTGGTTGCCAAGAGCTGTATGAACTGAAAGACCTTCCCCTTCTCTCAGCCTTAGCTTCCTCATCTACAACATGAGGGGGTAGAACCTGTTAGTATTTGGGCCAGGCAGAAACATAAGTAAGGGGGCTCCAGGATACCATGGATCTCCTTGGTATTTACTAGCCTCTGTAAGACCATCCAATTCTGAGAAGTCTTGATGTACAGAAAAGAAGGTAGCTCCTAAACATGGAGATATCTTCAGACCTATGCACTGTTTGCACTCGACTACTAGCCTAAAGGGTGGTGGTTCAAACCCACTTGGTGACACTGCAGAAGAAAGGCCTAGCAATCTGCTTCCATAAAGATCACAGCCAAGGAAGCCCTATGGAGCCCAGTTCTGCTCTGTCACATGGGGTCACCCTGAGTCAGAATCAACTTGATGGCAAAGAGTTTGGTTTTTATATTTTTATGCCTGAGGAACAGCCTACCTTTCTCTAAGGACCACATTGCCTGATTCTCACCCCTTGTCTGGATTGTTACCCACCTGAGCTTGGCTGTCCACGATCCTCCTGCACATGAGCATTTCTGGCAGCTACAGCTCTGTCCCAGGCAAACCTGACTGGATCAACTCTTCCCATGGGTGGAAGCCTCCCGCCTTTCATTGGGAGGAGCAATCTGTTCTAGTCCTGCTTTCACCACGGCCACAGTGGCAGGGCTCCATTGGAAACTCTCTCCTCAAGGGTATCCCCTCTCCATTTTCTTAGATCAGACAGAGGGAGTGGTATACTGGAAGGACTCAGGGCTTTCTCTGCCTCAGGGGAAGCAGAAGGTAACTACTCATCTCTTCAGATTAGAGCAGGCACCATTTCCTCCCAGAAGGCCACGGGGCTCAACAGCCATGTTGGAGTACCTGGAGAGGAGTATTCCAGACTTACTCAATTGTGGGAAGGCTGCATCCTAGATCAGGCCTCACCTGGCAGACCATGTACTGGAAGCCACCATCATCATTTTGAAGATTCTGCAGTGATGACTAGACTATAATCTCCCAAGAGCAAGGCCTTATACAGACACACATGACATATATGTGGATTTTGAGGGAGTGAGTGACTTGGTTGTTCTCCAAGTCCTGCTGTGGTTCAGAGAGCTTGGAGAGTTGCAGCTGCCAGAGTCTGCTACTATGACCTTGTATGTGACTTTCTCGGCTCTGTTACTACTTCAGTGTGGCCCCATGAACATTCTCGCATATAATTAGGAAAACTGAAGAGTTTAGGGGAATATTAAAGAGATTAAAGAGAGGAGAAGGGTATTTTTAATTCCCCAGTGAGAATACACCCTCATTCACCACTATGTGGGCCCACACATCTGAGATAAAATGTCCACACTGCCACATGAGGTATGTCCCAGGATCGAGATGGGATGAGAATGGAGCCCAGGAGATACTTATTCTGATTAACGGCATCCTTCCATCCACCAACCTTTAGGCATCCATCATACTTTTATCTATTTAGCCACACACCCATCTATAAATGCATTTACCCCTTCCATCTATCCGTCCATCCAACCAACCAACCATTCATCCAAGAATTCATCCATCTGTCCAACCAACCGATCATTTTTTCATCCATGAACTGTTATGTATTCATCCATCAATAAATCCATCCATGGATCCATCCTTGGATCCATCCATTAATCCATCCATCCATCCATTTATTCATCCATTCAAACAATATTTACTGAATGCTTACCATCTACTAGGCACTGCATTATATGCTGGGGCTTGAGCAGTAAATGGGATAAACAAAGTCCCTATTCTAACTCAGTGAGGAAGACATACAATGAACAAATAAACATAATATCTGATAAAATTTCAGCTAGTGATAAGTGCTATGAGGACAGATAAAGCAGAGTAAGGGAATAGAGAGTGATGGAGAAGGCTCTATTTAAGACAGGGTGGTCAGACAATGCCTCTCTGAGGAGTTGACATTTAAACAGAGCCCTAAATAAGATAAGCGAGGAAGTCATGGGAAGAGTTTCCATGGAGAGGTGATAGCATGTGCAAAGGCCCTGAGTCGCCTTTGAAGAAGAGCCAAAAGATCAGTGTGGATGGATCCGAGTGGGCACGGCACAGAGGTGGGAGATGAGGAGGGAGAAGGGGAAGACCAGTTAGCGCCTCGAAGGTCATGGTGAAGAATTTGGATTTTATTCTGATTGTAATGGAAAGGTATTGAAGACTTAGGAGCGTGCAAGTCACATGATCTAATTCATAGTTTTCAAAGATTACCCCAACTTCAGTCTGGAGAAGGGACAGGCATGTAGGCAAGAGAAGAAGCAGGTGGACCAGTTATAAAGTGATTTCAGTACGAATGGAAGGTGATGGATGGTGGTGATAGTGGTAGAAGTGATGAGAAGCAGATGGGTCCTGAATGTATTTTGAAGGTTACGCAGACAGACTGGCTGATAGATTGGAACTGAGGGGAAAAAGAGGAGGCTGCTAGGTATTTGGCCTGAGCAATCCAGTTAACAGCACTGCCATTTCCAGAGATGGGAAACATGGAGGGGAGGAACAGATTTTGGCTGTGGTGGGGAGAGCCAACATACTTTTTAAAGATATGTTGAGCTGTGGATGTCTTTAAGCTCTCTAAGTGCAAATGGAGAAAATATTATTGAAGTTGTCAAGGATTTCATTTTACTTGGATCCACAATCAACACCCATGGAAGCAGCAGTCAAGAAATCAAACAACGTATTGCATTGGGCAAACATACTGCAAAAGACCTCTTTAAAGTGTTAAAAAGCAAAGATGTCACTTTGAGGACTAAGGTGGGTCTTACTGAATCCATGGTGTCTTCAGTCGCCTTATGTGCATGTGAAAGCTGAACAATGAATAGTGAAGACCAAAGAAGAATTGATGCCTTTAAATTATGGTGTTGGGGAATAATATTGAATATACCACGGACTGCCAGAAGAACAAACAAATCCATCTTGGAAGAAGTACAGCCAGAATGCTCTTCAGAAGCGAGGACAGCGAGAGTTGATTTCATGTACTTTGTACATGTAACCAGGAGCGACCAGTCCCTGGAGAAGGTAACGTAGAGGGTCAGTGAAAAAGAGGAAGGCCCTCAATGAGATGGCTTGACACAGTGGCTGCAACAATGGGCTCAAGCATAACAATGATTGTGAGGATGGTGCAGAACTGGGCAGTGTTTCGTTCTGTTGTACATGGGATCACTATGAGTCGAAAAATGACTCAACAGCACCTAACAACAAGAAATGGAAATGTAAAATACAGAGATGGATATGTGAGTCTAGAGCCCATAGGGAAGGCTGGACCTGAACATAAAAATGTGGGGGTTATCAATACGAGAGATGGCATTTTAAGTCAGAGGACTGGATGAGGTGTAGCTAGAAGATGGTAAACCAAGAACTGATCCTATCTGCCCATCTGTCATCCACCCACCAGCCATCCACGCTTCCATCTAGCTATCCTTCTACCCATCCAAAAATATTTAGTAAATGCCCCCTTTGTGTCAGATGCTGGGTTGGGTGCAAGGACTTAGAGATGGGAAGTTGTATGTTTCCTGCTCCGGCAAAGTCCACATTCTAACAAACAAACAAACGGTTGCCATCAAGTCAGTTCTGACTCACGGCGACCCCATGTGCGTCAGAGTAGAACTGTGCTCCACAGATTTTTCAATGGCTAATTTTTCAGAAATAGATCAACAGGCTCTTCTTCCGAGGTGCCCTGGGTGGACTCAAATCACCACACTTTTGGTTAGCAGCTGAGCACGTTAACTATTTGCACCACCCAGGGACTCTACCCAGCACACATAAAATATGTGGTAAAGCTTGTTACATTATTTAATGGGAGTGTATACAGAAAGCTATGGATTATGGAGAAGGGAACAGTTAACTCTGCTGCTGGTGGGGGGAGCTTGAAAAGACTCAAAAGAGGTTTCTGTTTAGAATAGACCATAGAGAGGGTTAGAGTTTATGAGGAGACGAGGAGAGGACTAGCATTGCAGGAAGATAGAACATTAGAGAAGACATGGACGCATGAGAGCTCACAATGTCTTTGGAGAGGAGCAGAAAGACTTTTGATGTGAATATAGTGTAAGGAATGTGTTAAGAGGAGTTCCTGGGTGGTGCAAATGGTTAACACACTTAGCTGCTAACAGAAAGGTTGGAGGTTTAAGTCCTTCCAGAGGTGCTTTGGAAGAAAGGCCTGGTGATGAATTTCCAAAAAATCAGCCATTGAAAACCCTATGGAGCACAGTTCTACTCTGACACACATGGGGTCGCCAAGAGTTGGAGTCAACTCAATGGCAACTGGTATGTGGTAGGAAGGGACATGCAAGGATTGGAGAGACTTTGTGTGCTGGGGTTAAGGAAGCCGGGCTTTTCCTGAGGACCACGAGGACAGTTAGACAGCTGAGAGTTTCAAGGAGAGACGGAGCTGACATGGCTGGGAGTGAGTGGTTAGAAGTCTCACTTGGGCACCTGTATGGAGAATGACGTGGAAACAGGCGTAGGAACTGCACAGGAAGAGCCAGGCAAAGTAGTGGCCAAGCTTGCGGCTGAGATGAGAAATCCCCAAGCCAAGCAGTGGGCTCTCCCCAGTCCCATGCCTCCCTCGACCCTCCCCCAGGGCACAAAGCGGGGAAATCAAGTTCTTCCCCTTTGTTCTAACACTAAGCCCGCTTGAAGCATTAGTGATGCCCACAAGAGCAGCAACAACAAGACAACAACAAAGACCGCAACGCCATATCTCATTTTCATATCAATTGGCAGAAATTATCTTTATTAGAAAAATGAAATTTTCCTGTATTTACATTTTTACACCATAGGACTGGGCACTTTTGTTGTCTCGGGAGTTATGTACATGTCAGTTTGCACACACATTTCAAACCCCATTACTTAAAACAGTTGATAACACATTGAACAGAAAGAAAAGACATACTACAAGAGGACAGCCATAATATATACTTCCTCTATCATAGAAAGGTGTTAAGCAAACGTGTCATTTTGTAGCTATGCTTGGAAATATTTAATACAGTTATTAGCACTTCTTCATGCAGTGGATTAAAACATGATAGGTATAAACTGCCATGGGTGGTAAGTGAAACATCTATTCCCAAACGAAAAACCACTGAGCAGAGCACAGCTTGCTTTCGGCTCCACCATATAAGAGATGAAGACAGGTCCAATGTGGGTTTTGAACAGTGTTTCAATGTAGCTGTGAATAGCAACCCTCTGCATATGGAGTTCAACCCCATCAACGTCGGGTTAAAAATGGACTCAGTGTGGATCTTTAAAGTTGTTTAATTCAATTACTTTCTTGTGGACAACGACCAGCTTGCGTACTATGCAATACGTCTTATAACAGGAGTGAAAAATGGATAGTTTACCCTCCTTTTCTGTCTGAGAGGCCATTATTTGTGACTTTTACAATCAACTTCTTGTTCAAGTCACCAATTAACTATGTCCATCTGGATATTCAGCTTGAAATATATATATTGTATATAAACACATACGCACAAACATTCCAGTATGACATAAACTAAAGTGAATTCAATCGAATAAATAATTTGGCAAGTATACGCTTTTAAATTTGTTTGAGCAGAAGAATGAACAAAATGAAGATTTAGAGTTCAAAATTCATAAAGAAATCTTTGGGGACCCTCCGGCTTGGAAGGCATCTACCCACATCTAAGTATGTAATTAGCTGTATAGTTTACTGAACTTTCTGTGAAAATGTTATTTGCGAACTTAAAATAATTAGTCAATTGATATTCTTTCCCAGTGAAAAACTGGGGGAATATAAATGTTACAAGTGCCACTTTCATCTTCCCAAATCCATCAGAATTTTCAGAGAAGATTAGCTAGATTGGCCCCTACACACTGGTCTGAATCTTCCATTTCTAAACTGGAACATTTCCTCTATGGTCATGGCCCAGAGCTATGTCCACAAATCTAATAAACTTACGATTTTTTTTTTTAAATAAATCAATTTAAAAATCACTACTGTTCATTCACTTGAATTAGCTTGACTGAGAATAGAAATGATTCAATAAGTCTTAGACGGCTAATGTAAAAACTTCAATTGAATGCGAAAGGCTGTAATTGTTTTTCACGGAAAAACCAACAATGTTTCTGTATTTGTGGACCTTCACTATTTGCTCAGCTATCAATAGTCTTTGATTTGAGCCCTTTAAAAGCTTGAAACAGCAAAATGTCAGATCAATGAGAAGCATTTAAAATGCCAAAGACAAACTTGTGTTTGCTAGAGAACAATTAACCTTATTAATTTAAAAGGCAGCTGTGGTATTGGCTACGTGTTATGTTAATATTCTTTTGAAGGCTCACCTTAAATCTTTCCCAAAGGTGTAAGAGAGGATGAACTGGAAGAGGTTATGGCCCTGGGTTACCGCTAATGAGGAATGTTCTCGAATTGCAAAACTGCAAATTCATTGTTTCATGGACAGGGTACAGAAGAGGGATTTAGGAGTGATAATCTCAGTTTTGCCTTGTTTGTTTTCTGCAGGCTGCCAACACTTTAGCTGAGGAAGTTAATCTGAGGAATGGTTCCATTTTAAACAATTTGGTCTGGCTCCTTGGAGAGCTGTGTCCTTTGAAATACAGCTCCAGAGAAGAAACACTACTGGCCAAATTGCTCTTTTGAGTGCTCTGCTTTCTGCATAGTTCAACAGCCCTGGGAGAATGCCATCGGGCACATGCAGCCTCAACAATAGGGTCTCAAAATGATTATTAAGTAATAATAACCCTTCTGTCTTAAGAGACTTGAGCTGTCAGCTTGAAAGATGTAGAAAGCTAGAGAATTTGCTTATGTTAGATTAACTGACCCTTCAGAAGGGTTAACTCAAACAGCTTCCCAGAAAACCATTCTCTGAAATCCCAGCTTAATTTCCTCATCTATAAAATGGGCGTAATGTGCCTCATCGCACAGTAAATATAAATGCCAGCAGAGGTAAATGTGGCTGGAACATGGCAGGTGCTTAGAATATGCAGAGGGGGGTGGTGTGGGGGGCAAGGAAGGAGTGTCTGGGCTCCGTGGCATTGCCTACATAATGCATCAGTGCTCCATCACTTTGGGTCTCTAGAAAACCTCCTGGAAATATTCCAATCCAACACTCTTTGGTGGGACAAACTGCCCAAACATTCAATGGTTCCACAGTTTTCCTGATGCCAATGACCAGGAAAGTCTCTCTTAGGCAGCTGGGAAAAAATAGACCATGAAGGAAAAAAATAAAACAAAAAACAGGCTAATAGCTTGGCCCTCAGTCATTCTGATTACTCAAAGCACTGGATCGTTTATGCAAAAGCTCCATTTCCGAGCCCCCGTCACACCTCCCCACCTCATTCTGTCTGCTCGGCAAAGCTAACCAAACATACAGACGAAACAGGAGGAAGACTCACTTGCAACTAGCATGACCTTGTTGAAAATGGGCCACCGTGTTTGGGAGCGCTTTAATGGAGGGCCACTGGGCAGAGCGTGTGTTTGTGTCCACACACGGGAGGGCGCACGATTTGCATATGTTTAGCGGGGTTAGCCCTGATTAGGAAGGGGGTATTTAAGATTAGGCACATGTTAAGTAGAGAAAATGACTGTCCCCAGGGACCAAGACAAGCAAATGCTGAGTGCAAGCACGTGGAGGGGAAACACAGTCTTCAAGTCTCTGCAAGGACCACAAATGCAGGTGAGATCCCTGGGGGAGTCTCGATACCCCAAAACCAGATAATGAGGGGCAAGACTCAAACAAACTTCCTCACCACAGTGGCTGACACTCAAGAGAGCCCTGGGGACAGTCCTCTCTTTCTGACTCTGATTCTGACCTCCCCAGAGGAGACCAGGCACTGAAAGGATATGTCTGGCTTTAGGGATTTATGAAGAAATTCTTCTTGCTGATGAGGCTGAGAACAACCTGAGCCTCAGTTTCCTTATCTGTAAAATGGGGGCAATCATACTTAGACCTGAAGGTTATTCTGAAGATCACATATGCCAGTCAGAGGCCAACCCGATGGCAGCTAACGACATACAGTAAACACTCAATGTAGATACATTCTGGTATTTCTAATTCAGGTGCTGACCCATGGCAAGTATTTGGGATAAGTAGGGAATCTTAATATTCCAGTAACGCACAGAATGAGGTGGACAGAGGGGAAAAAATCCCTTCTCCATACTCCTCCGTACTTCCTGAAATACATCTCGATCCCTTTTGCAATCTCCGTGCCCCATTTTCTCTCTAAAGAACCTGACACTCTCTCTTTTCCCAGCCGTCACAGGAGGCACTTGGGACTCAACAAAGAATTCTCCCCACTCAGTTCCCTGATACATTCATACCCTGGATTCTCAAAAGTGCTCTTCACAAGTCCAAAAACAAAATCAAACAAAAGCTTCCAGGAAACACTTAGACTATTTTTCCTAATCCTTTGAGGACGTTTTCCAACCTTTCCTTGAAGCGCATTTCCCAAGCAGATCTGAGCGGGGGCGTGAATTTGGCAAGGGTTGGAGAACAGATTGGAACCAGATGACAAAGATGGAGAAGGGTGAGTATGGCTACCTGTTTAGCTGCTCTGGGTTCCTAAGTACCTTCTTAGAAGCATAAAATGATCAACGGGGCATTTCCAGGAGCATAAACTATATTCTCTGAAGTTACTTAAAAGTCTGGGGGAAGAGTGTGATTTTCAGTTTGATGATCATGGAATCAGAAAAATGTTATTTCCTCATAACAACTTTATTTCCCATGTCTAGTTTTCACTGTTCACCATCTTTGTCTGCACTTCATGGGTCCTTGGTCATCTCCTGTATTAGAGAACTGAATTTCTAGACTATAAGCTACTTACGGGAAGAGACTGGACTTTCTATTCCCTCTGCATCCTCCCCAATCCTAAACTGTCCTTAAAAGGAGAAGAGACACGCAGTCAACCCCTATCCAGCTGATCAGTTGTACCTCATTCATCCTTGGAACGTGGCAAATGGAATATTCTCTCAATGATCACTGCCAGCTTTCATCGTTGGTTTAAGGGTTTAAATGGTATCTCTTGTTGATTCTTCCTGGGGAATAGGTCCCTGAAAAAAGCTTTCCCTCTTCCAGTGCTCTGAGGCAAGGAATGAGAGGGCGTTTAAAGAAAAACCAAATTCAAAGAGGCACTCTTGGGTCTGTGTAGGACAAGAGGCAAAGAAAGCCAGGTCAGTCTGTGGGGTCCTCTGGTTCTAAGCGCAGAGTCCGTAGGGGGCATCCTCTTCAGAAAAACTTAGAGACCAGCCAGCCTGGCCATGAGAACTGAGCCAGGACTTGGAGCCTCAAGTCTCAGGTTCTAGTCCTGGCTCCGACACTCTTGAACTTGATAGTCTTGGACAAATTACTTCACCTTTGGGGACTGCACTGTCTCATCTCCCCCTTCTCCCACCTCCTACCCTTCAAACCTTGGTGAAGCTCTACAAGCACTGTTTTTCTAAGGCCCTCCTGGGCAGGCACCTTTAGCTGACACTGTACTGAGTGCGTCTGGTACAGAAAGAAGACAGGATAAGGATAAGGGAGAGGATGGGGAGCTTCAGTA
Source organism: Trichechus manatus latirostris (assembly GCF_000243295.1). Taxonomy (NCBI): domain Eukaryota; kingdom Metazoa; phylum Chordata; class Mammalia; order Sirenia; family Trichechidae; genus Trichechus; species Trichechus manatus. The sequence continues at coordinate 9,130,041 of NW_004443960.1, forward strand.
AGAAATATGCCCTTTGATGGATTCACAGAAATCACACTTGTCCATATCAGCATAGTTTTCAGAAGCAAATGAGAGAAGAGTATATTCCACACACCCCCACACCCCCAAGTTGTTTTTTTTTAAAAGAAGGTGCCAAGGACACCAACACCCAACTCTCAGTTGGACTCTGTCACCCTCCCTAGAACTGAGATAGATAAAAAAAAAAATAGTGCCCTTTCTACACACACAGCACCCCATCAAAATAAGCAGATTGGGTTTTCCATGTGTTACTACCATCATCACCATTTAATTTTTAACATAAACTTTACAATATGTACAATTCTATTTGGATAATACACTTACGTGTGGATTGTAGAAATCAAGCATGTATATTATATACATGTACACACGAGCATTTGTATTCACAGGATAAGCACATTTGATCATTTCTGCTCTGTATCAAGCGGCAAGCTGACCTCATCAGACACAATTGGAAAAGAACACAGGACAATGTAAAGGGACCCAACCGAAAAAGGCAACCGCATATGTGGAGAACTTTCCCAGTACACGCCCTACATAACCTCTCGTAAGCACGTTCAACCCTGTTTACTAAAAGAGGAGGGGGTATCTGGAAAAGTCTAATTTTGTCTCAAAGAAAAACAAGCACTGCTTTTGGAAGGAAAACTGCCTTTTAGATAGAACCCTTAACTCATATTAAATATCAACCAACCTACTCAGTTTTTTTTAATTTTCTTTCTTGAAGTCCAGTTACGTCTACCATAGCCATGGTTTACACAAACAGGCTCCATTTCAGAAACAACTCACGTCCCCCTTTTAAGGGATCACGCACAACAGCTTTGCACAAAGAAACAGTACAGGACTGTGCATAACATGAACGAATACATTCAGCTCCTCTGAAACATATTTGGGTTTCTCAAATTAGTATTTATTTAGGTCTTAAACCGCAAGGGATTCCAGTGCAAGGTATTTATTTATATGACAACTGATTATTAAAGCTGTACTTTTTAGCTTTAAAGGAGATAAATTTTTAATCACCATTTAATTAACATCAACTTTTTTTTTCTTTTTCATTAGCAATTCTATCTGCAAAGAATTCAGGGCATTTGTCATTTTCTGAGAAGGCTGCAGAATATTAAACACACATCAGTGGCAGACATATCAAATAGAATAAGCAATGTGTGACTGCATGGCGGCCGTGGAGCTTTTGACCAGTTAAGTGCCTTGGCTAGGGTCCCATTTAAGTGAAACTATTTCATCTGTAAACAAGATGTAATTTTCTTTTTTCTCCCCAGAAAATAAGCATGAATTGATTTGACTGATTTTGCTGCAATGGGTGAATTTTAATGCTTTCACTGGAAAAGCTAAGTATTAAGACTTCGCAGGCACCCTTTGAAAGAGGGAAGAGAAAACCAAGAATAATCCTTGAGACAGCCAGTCATGCTGGTGGCAAAAGAATGCAGCGAGATTTGCACGAGGAAAGAAGGGTGATGGACTGTGAGATGATAATCCCGATGCTCCCCGCCTCTCATGGAAGCCTCATCAGTGGAAAAACAGACCCACTGGGAACTTGCTTTCTCAGAGCACCAAAACCAGAAGTGGCCTGAAAACCTACAGGTGAAATGATGATGAGACTATTTTCAAAGAATCCAGAAGATTCCTGGAGTCCCTGGGTGTTGCCAAAAGTTAACATGCTGAGCTGCTAACTGAAAGGCTGGAGGTTTGAGTTCACTCAAAGGCACCTTGGAAGAAAGTCCTGGCAATCTACTTCTAAAAAATCAGCCACTGAAAACCCTATGGAGCACAGTTCTACTCTGATACCCATGGGGTCACTATGAGTTGGAGATGATGTGACGGCAACTGGTTAAAGGAGTCCCAGAGCAGAGTTCATGCCTTAGAAGACTCTTCCCTTGCACCCATGGACAGAAACCTGAACATCTGCAATCAGGTGTACCTATCTGAGAATAACTTCTTGGGTCCTTCCCAAGTGGGGCAAACCATTGTGAGTTAATAAAAAAGCATTATGCATGCCAGCTCCGACTTGAACCAGGAGAAGCTTGGGTACAAATTTGGGTTCAGATTCTCGGTCCTGGGCATCAACACATCTAAGGTCTCAAAGCTGGCTATGTCACAAGAACTCTCTTTAATGGATCCAGAGCTGGGGATTTGCTATTTAATTCTTATCACCTAGCACACTGCAGGTGCTATTTACTGTTGAACACTATGTTCTTGACATTCTTTTCCCCAAGAGCTGAGCTGACCTGTGTTATCTCTGAACAGCTCTACATGATTTCCTTTCACATGGAAGTTGACCACCAGATCCAACGGTTGATTCGATTATATCTGGGGTCATGACATAACTATTTAGAGCTAATGAATTTATGGAGGAGGGGAATCATGCATGCAGTATATAGCTTCCAACTTCGGATTATTTCTTTTGAAGAACACTCTAAATGTTAAAAGAGGCACACGTTTTCTCACTACACTACTGTTGGTTCTTCCAAAAACCACACTTTTTGTTTTTTTATGCAGAGAAGCGTGGGGCTAATAGCAGAGACAAAGTTGTTATAGGAGAAGGCTTTCTGGTTTGTAAAATCAATCCAAGGGTAATCTGCACTCTCCCTGGAGATCTCTGTGGAAGCTGGCAGCCCCCTGGGTTCTGAGCACACCAGAGGAAGGCAGGAACCCTCCCTGGATTGATGACATGCCACTGCTCTGTTTTTTTGGGGAGACTTCTTAATTCATTTCATGTTAAGACACGCCAGTCTTGTGACTGACTAGAGGTGGTCCTGGCTGGGGAAAGACAGTTCTGGAAGGCAACGGGAGGGCAAAGGGAGAAAGTTCTAAGGGACTATTCATCACAAGTGTCCCTGGGGTGCAGAAATTGGGGTGACTGTTCCAGGTCCTTCAATCTGGGTGCCTCCACTGTTGGGACTTGAGGCGACTAAGGAGCAGCATCCAAGAAACAAAATGCAATTTTCAAGTACATTTGTCACCGGCACCTAGGCAGCCTCTTCTGCCTTTTGACTTCCAAGATGATGGAAAGGCTTTCTTACCCATGGCCTCCCTCTGCCTCTCTACCACTGTCTCTGAAATTTACTGCAGTCACTTTTCATCTGGACAGAAGTACTGTGGATTGGGTGCACTTTTAAGAAGCCCTGGTGGTGCAGTGGTTAAGCACTCAGCCACTAACTAAAAGGTCAGCGATTCGAACTCCCTAGCCATTCACGGGAAAAAGATGTGGCAGTCTGCTTCCATAAAGATTACAGCGTTAGAAACCCTATGGGGCAGTTCTACTCTGTCCTGTAGGGTTGCTGTTAGTCGGAACTGACTAGATGGCAATGGGTGTGGTTTGGGTTTGGATGCACCTTCCCAAAGATGGAGTCATCCAATGAGTCCTTGAGCCGTACGAGGATCGTTGCTACCACGTTCCCACCATAGAAAAACACTGCCCACAGAACACAACATGCCATGGGGAAAAGACACAGGGTAACTCTTCAAATTTCCCCTCTGTCCCCTTTGCCCTGAGCCTCAAAGCAAACTGCAGGACGAAACCAAGAAAACAGCAGGCTAGTCGACATCAGCTTTGGGTTTTACAGCATGTCACCAAGAAAGGAGGAGGTCCTCTCCAAAACCAGATGCCTGTTTCCCTAAAAATTTCAGGGACGTTAGTGTTTTTAAAAGAAGCCCTGGTGGCACAATGGTTAAGTGCTCAGCTGCTAACCAAGAAGTTGGTGGTTCAAACCCACCCAGAGCAGTTCCTCAGGAGAACGGCCTGGCAATCTGCTCCTGTAAAGATTACAGCCTAGGAAACCCTACGGAGTGGTTCTCCCCTGTCACATGGGGTCACTATGAGTCGGAATCAATGGCACCTAATTTAACAACATAAAAACAATGTTTTTAAAAAGCAAAATTCAGAGATTAGAACTATATGAAATGTTTACTTAATATTGATTATGGGCTTTATACTATTTTAACATTTGAACTAGAAAATTTAGGTCCAATAAAGTGTCATCAAACAACAAATCTGATGCTGTCAAGTCAGTTCTGACTCATGGTGAGCCCAAGGGTGTCAGAGCAGAACTGCACTCCATAACATAAAAAAAATCCCCTTTTCACACTTTGCATGTGCCAGGCACTGTGCCAAGATCCTTCCATGCATAAAGACTTCCCCTCTGCCCACAGCTTTTCTTTTCGGATGGGTATCATTTCAAATCATATATGCATGGGATCGAGTAGAATTAAAACTGGGTCACGTGGGTGACTCAGAAATGACAAATGCTTGAGGAACTCTCCGCATACCTCTGTTGGTGCTCTTGGTACAGTCGCCTCTAAGACAGCAAATATTTCAGAGGAGAGAAACCGCTTGCCCCACTGAAGCTGATCCACAGTTGGAAGGATGCTCAGGGGAAAAGCATGAGTGCTTCCTATGTTTTGGAGGCTTCTGATGGGAGGAGGTCAGGGTGGAAACTGAATTTCCCGACGTTAAGGAAGATAACCTAAAGCCGTGCTAGCCCTCGGCAGACAGACGGCATTGCACTTCCTACAGATCACAGTACACATATGGCTGCGGGTGCACGCCACCATGTTGACGGCTTGGGGAACAGCAACACACAGTTAATTAGACACCACCATGGCTGTTTGGAGACTAAGTGAGTGATGGTTACTCTGGGAGGGAAGGGGTAACAGATACTATACAACCCTGAGTCTTCACCAGAAGGGGAGACGCAAACTTACTTACACAGGAGTCTTCGGGATAATCTACAACGGCCACTGTCAGAGATAGAAGATCCACACACAGATATCGACGACAAGAATGTGCTAGTTTACGCAGCTGTGAAAAAGACCATTGAAGCTGAGGGTGAGATCCGAGTCTGTGAAACACACACACTGACATCCAAAATGATTCTCGTCACTCTCCACCTGAGGGTCCCTCTGGCCTTGTCCTCCAGATGTGTCTTGGGGATAGACTCTAATGAAAGGAGCATGGTTACTGCTAATGCACTAATTGGCTAGACTCCGGGGGAGCCTGGAGTTCTGGGGTCGGGCCGGGGCTGTGATGGAAGGCTTAACAATAAAGCTGGAACTGTTACAAGGCAAACTTCCTAATCTTTTGCACGTGTCAATCGCGCTACAGTGCAAACGCGTTCTTAACTGTTTTATTTTTCTCAGGGTCAGATTTACATGCATACGATATTGCTTATTCTGTAGTAGAGAAACGGCAAGGCATTTCTGATGAGGAAATTACAGGGTGGACTGATCTGAATGGAATTTGGAGTATAGGAAATCATAACATCACCATCGACATACAACGCATCATTATTGCCAACGTACCTAGTGGGTTTGTTCGGGAGACTTGCCCCCCCTTTTCTCTTGGTTGAGGACTCGCCTATCTTGTATCTGCCGTGCTTGGCACACACCTCACAAGACTCTCTGAGTGGAAGACTACGGCATGGAGCCATGTGCAAAAGAGCCAAAAAACAAAAAACAAACAGAAAAAAAACTCCCTAAATCCTTTTCTTCTTTGCAGGGCGCTATTGGACATCCAACTTTTACCCTCCAGAACATTGGTGATTGTATATGTTTCCCTATAGATAAAACATCAATGGAAGATTTTAAACATCAGATTCAATACTAGGCATTTTCTTGTACACACGTCTATTGCTGCAGGAATTTAAAAGCCGGGGGGTAGAGTACAGATTGTTCTTATTTGCAGCATAAGGCATGACATGCTCTGGAATATACACATCACTGTGGCCCCGACTGTCCCTGGAACAGTGTGATGTCGTTGACCTCAAGGACGACCGAAGGTAGCTGTCATTCATTGCCTGGGAGGGGAGCGAGTGTTTGTAAGGGTCTGAGGGGCATCTCCCAATGACTAAGCGTGGGTCATCCCCATGGGAGTGGAAGAACGGGTTGTCAGAGGAGTAGTCTGGCAAGAGAGACTTGCTTCTCTTGCTGTCCTCCAGACCCTGGGGGAAAAGGGAGCTTTTATTCCCTAAGAGTTTGCTGGACGGGACGCTAAACAGGCTCCCATACAAATTTCCCTCCAGGAACCGTTCCCGGTCCTTGAGGCTTATGCTCCGGGAGGGCCTGCTGAGATCCATCTCCCTGGGCTTGTCCAGGATGTTATCGTAGGAATGCTGGCGGCTAATCCTTAGCTTGTTCTTTTGGAATTGGAGGGTGTTGTTCTGTGTCCAGTCCTGATGGTAGACTTCCTCCTGGGTGGCTGGGTTACCTGTCTCCTGAAGCATCTGGTCTTCATCGATGTCGTAGAGGTTCCCCATCCGCAGGCAAGCGTCGCACTTAAAGGGGGACCTCGTGGTGAAGTGGCCTGAGTAGGTGGGCACGTTGGAGAGGCAGCTCCTGCAGTGTGTGGAGTTCTGCCGGTACCGGTCGCTCCCCTCGCTGCAAGGAGAGCTCTTGTCTTTCAAGGTGAAGTGCTTGGAGTAGAGTTTATACTGGTCGTTGCTGGGGGGCCCATCCTCGTTGTGCAGGGGGTTCCTGTTCATCGGCAGTGTGGAGTCCCCCTTGCGGAAGTTCTCACTGTGGTCCTGGTAGGCCTCTGGGAAGTCCACATTCTCGGGAAGGGCCACGTTTTCAATGAACTGGGGAGGATCTAAGTGGAAACTGGACTCCTTCTCCCCATCAATGGTATAGATCTTGTCCCTGGGGGAGCTCGCTTTGGCTTTCACGTAGCTGTGGTCTACCTCGCTGCAGTCCTTGGGGTATTTGGAGGCCAATGACCTTCTGAAGTTGTCCTTGGTCTTATGGTTTTTATTGTTGTCAGGTTCCCTGTGGCACGTGGCCCGACTCGAAGCTTCTGAAATGTCTGAGTGACCCACCTCTTCTGGAAGGTACCTGGGGCTCTTTAGGGAGTGGGTTCTATTCTCCAGTGTCCCCTCCTCCCTCTGGGAGACTGGGTTCTGGGTCAGTGAATCTTGGCGTAGAGACTCCATGGATTTCTTCCAAAGCTGCCGGGGTCTGGAGTTCCCTTTGGATTCTGTGCTCACGGCCACTTCCACCGTGTTGGGGTTGGACTCATTGAGTGTAAGAGGGTGCTGTCCCTGGAACACATAGTTATTGAGGTTATCCTTGTGCCTGTTGGCCACAAACGTATGGAGTTCATTCATGTTGTCCCCAAAAATGCTGTCTTTCCCCTGGCAGGACCTGTTGTCCGAGTATATCAAGTTCCCCTTATCAGAAACCATGTCCATGATGAGGGACCCTCTCTGGATGAAGTCGGCAGCTCTCTTGGGTGAATCCATTCTCGAGGAGTTCATGTTGGACATGTTGGAAATGTTTTTGGCTGATCGGAGGAGTTTTAACATGTTGCTCTGGGAGCTGGTAAGATTGAAATCTGGAGACTTCTTCTTTTCTTCAATGTGCACTCCGTGAATGCAGCTGTAAATGCCCTGTGGGGGAGTTAACATAAAACACCGTCAGCAGCAGCAGTGGGCGTGAAACCACCTCATACCTGAGCTTCACCTGCAAAGGTGAGAGCTTTACTTCTTTTAGGAGCCCTGGAGAAGTATGTAATCCAATGTCAATCCTGATAATGTTTCTCGAACCTATGAGACCAGTTGCAAAGCATCGGACTTGTGTCTCTGGCTCATGATTATCTAACACCCTTGCAAATAGTCACACATTATGTTTGAGAAAAGACAGCAACTGATGCTTCGACAAGTGTTTCAGTCTCTAAGCTGTCAGGTAAGGATACGAAAACGACCCTCCCAACACCCACTCCACCAATCCATGCTTTCACTAAAGTTCCCCAGCGTCCTCTTTACAGTTTTGATACCAAAGTTAACTACTGACAAGCAAACATTACTAAGTTAGAATTAATTCAGGAATTACCCCAACCCATGTGGTGAAGATTTCAATCAAGGCATGTTATCCAAGCACAGCCAATGAGAAAATCCTCCCCCCTGGACACAATGATTAGTCCACAGGTAGGCATGAATTTCACAGATGATCAATCAGACCTTTTTTTGGAGGGATAGATATGGATGCTGGGATAGAAAGAACAGTTGCAGGGGACTGGTCTTGCCACCATGTGGGGACGCTAGCCTGAGAGTGAAGCCATCGCAGAGAAAAGCAGAGCCAAAGGGGTGGAGAGAGACATGGTTTCCATCCCTGGAGTGATCCTTTTGGACTTTTCACTTAACCAACTCAATATATTTGTGTGTGTATTTGCTCAGCATAATGAGAACTGGGTCTTAATCACCAATAAGAGTGCAGAGTCCTGACGGCACAGTGGTGGCACCTTTAACTCAATCCAGGAACTGAATGGCTTACAGACCCCTGCGTGGTTCAAACATAAACATCTTCATCTTCAGGTCTCTTCCTCCCCTCCCCTTCCCCAATCTTCTTCCTATCTGAAAAGCAACTCTTTGCTTTCCTTTTACCTAAAAAGCCAGTGTTTAGCAAAACTTGGAGAATGTAATCAATGTTACTGCATTGTACAGGCAGAAACTGGTGAGTTGGCGTATGTTTTGTGAAATATGTTTTCACCACAATACAAAAAACGTAAGAAAAAAGAAGAAAACTTTTTTAAAAAGTAACCTGTTGAACTGTGCTCAAGAGAAGGGCTCTTGATTCATCCTATGTAAGTGGGCAGAGGAGGATCAGCCACGCTGGGAGTTGTGGCCTCCTCCCCTTGTCCCCACTCCTACTCCCTGTGACTGGCTGTGTCCCAAAAGGAAAAAAATCTGGTACAGGCTGCAGGATTCAGCCCCATGCCTCAGGACGGACCGTGAGCCAACCCAAGATGGGGTTTGTGAAGTGGACGCTGCTGCTGCTGACTTTGGCATAAACTAGGTGGAAAGTATGTGTGACTAACTGTGGACTCTGGTAATGGCGGCTCCATCAGTCCCCGTGGCAGGGGCAAGCTTTAACCTGCAGGGATGCCCACGGCACCGTGCCAGCGTCAGCCTATTGGCATTCTGCTGGCAGTTTTCTAAAGGCCGTCTCCACACCAGCCGCCAAGGGATGGTAAACAGAAAAGCCCACCTGCTGACTTTCAGTGTTTCTTTCTCTGGCCTTCTCAGCCCCAGGCTGCATGCGGAAGGCTCTCCTGAGGCCCAAGGATCTGGCCTCATGCCTTTTTCTACCTTCCTGCGGCTGGATCTTTAGACATCTTCTCTTGTGTTGGGGGTCGGCTGCTCTCCCTGCCACATAGCGATGGCTCCTTACCACCAGCGGTGGCTCCAGGGCTGCTGGCACACCCAGGCCATGCGCCTGGAGATCATACCAACGTGTCACGTATCTCATAGCTTCCTACACTTTCATGCTAACCCATGCTCCTCTACCCAATTTAGTACTCCAATAATTATACTCCGACAACAGCGACGCTAGGAAGCCCTGGTGGCACAACAGTTAAGTGCTCTGCGGCTAACCGAAAGGTTGGCAGCTCAAACCCACCCAGTGGCTTTGGAAGAGAAAGATCTGGCGATCTGCTCCCGTAAAGATCAAACCTCATAACCAAACCTGTTACCACTGAGTCGATTCTGACTCACAGAGGCCCTAGAGGACGGAGCAGACCTGCCCCGCAGGGCTTCCAAGGCTATGATCTTTACGGAAACAGACTGCCACGTCCTTGTCCCTCAAAGCTGCTGATGGGTTTGAACTGCCGACTTTGCAGTGAGCAGCCAAGGGCTTAACCACTGTGCCACCTGGGCTCTTCTCTTAAAGTTTACAGCCTAGGAAACCCCATGGGGGTGGTTCTACTCTGTCACATGAGTTGCTATGACTTGGGATTGACTCACTGGCACCGAACAACAACAGGACTGCCACTCTGGGTAAAAGCTACGTGAGTCAGCCAAGGTTTGCGGCTTTTCTTCCTCTTGTTAATATTATGAAAGTAGTAGTTAAAGAAATTTTTTTCCTAAATTTTCTACTTTATTCTAATGAGCTCCCTTCTCTACCCCCTGAGGATTATGAAAACTGGCCCCACCCTGCAGCCTCAGAGCCCCAAGCCTGCCTGCTCAGAGGAGCTGGCTCTGTCCTTGGCGAAGGCCCCTGAAGCAGCGGGCGAGCTGAGTTCTCCTTCGGGAGATGGGAGGGTGACTGCTCACTGCTGCTCTTGGCCCTGGTTTCCCCAGGACCAACAGGGCACAGCTAAGGCAGTTAGTTCCCAGGTGCTGGGTTGGCCTGGTGAAGCTACAGAAAGAAAGTCACAGAGACAGGCCCAGCCTGTGTCCAGGCTTTGGTGACAGCATTCTCCAGCTGAGCTGGCCCACCTTCTAGATGGGCTGTTGCATATCACAGAAGAACGGGAAGAGTCAGTGGTCTGGAATGCACCGGCTGTGAGTCCCACTGGTAATGGGAGACCCTGGCTTCTCTGAAATCCTTTATTAGCTCTGTGCCTTGGACAAGCCACTGTGTCTTTTGAGCCTTGATTTCCACATCTGTAAAATGGGAATCACACCCACCTGAGGGCAAGATATAATAGTGCAAAAAAAAGCACTTGGCATTGTGGGTGCTCAATAAATGTGAAGGGGCCCTGGTGGCACAACAGTTAAGTGCTTGGCTACTAAATGAAAAGTTGGCGGTTCGAAGCCACCAGCTGCTCCGAAGCCACCAGCCGCTCCACAGGAAACAGCTGCGGCAGTCTGCTTCCATAAAGATTACAGCCTTGGAGGCCCTGTGGGGCAGCTCTGCTCTCCTATAGGGCCGCCGTGAGTCAGAATCATCTCAATGGCGCACAACACCAACACAACAATGAACGTGAGCGGGACAAGCTGCTGATGACAACGATAAACGTGATCCCCTGCTGGCCTTTCTTGGTTGTCACCTCACCTGTCTCCTTTTACAGCAGTACAAGCACGAAGTACCCATTTCGTCAAAGCTGCAAGAACCATGCTTCCTTTCACTGCTGAAGATTTGTTCTGGAAAGCCACATTGGCTTCCTGGTTAGATAAACAGCCCAAATCCTACTTCAGGAGCCACATCTCGGGGCTAAAGTTTCTGTGTTCCTTGCAGCGTTCTCCCTTTCTCCTCCTCTTTCAGTTATTCACAGATTCCGCCTACATTGTGTGGTTGTGGAAACAGATGCCCACTCGGCGCCACAGTGGACCCAGGGGTCAGATACTGCCAGCACTGATGACTCAACGTGTGGTTCCAGACAGTTTGTTCAGTGCCCCCAAAGGCCGTCCGGTCTCCCAGAACATTCCCAATGGGGTGCGGGCTCTCCTGTGCTCTTGGGCCCCTTGGATCCTGGGCCTGATCCCAAACATGTCTGACTCCTACTGGTCCCAGTTGTCGGCTAGCCGGAAGCTTCTCTTATTCTGTCTCCAAGCCCCCTCATCTGCTCTCCTGGGAAGGCTGCCACAGTTTCCATCTCCCAGGCTGCTGGCTCTGCTACGTCTCCCATCTCTCCTGCTGCAGGAGATGACCAAGGCAGTTCTTTTTGCTGGTGACAGGGAATATATTTTTTTTCTAAATGGGAGTGAACACATTTTGGAGAGAAGACAAAGAGTAAAGAGCAGCTCACAGAGAGGAGGGTGTGGTTTTGCAAGTCTTAAAACACAAAAGCCGAAGTCCTGGGAGAAGCTGGGTTCTGATGCTAAGCACCTATCGTAGTTTACCGCCCCGTGGCAGTGCCAGGGACGCAGATGTGTGTTTGTGGTGTGTTATCCAGCCTTCTCAAGGAGCACTGAGCCCGCAAGGAGGGCTGTGTGTGTGCTGAGTGGTAACAGCTTTAACTCTTTTGGCTGGATGTTCAATGAACCTGGAGGAGAATTTCTGAACTTCCTGGATCAGCATCCTTAGAAAGGAGCCCAAACCCTGCAGCTGACAAAAGCATGTGAGCCAGCCTCTGCATAAACAAAGCTTCCTCCTTCCTGGCACGATGGGTGGAGACAGGAGTCCTGCTGTTTCCAGGGAACATGAGGTGAAGCCCAAAGGGTCCCACTTTAGCCTTTCTGGCCTCGCTCTCTCCATCCACAGGATGGGCATGAACATCTCAACCTCACAGGGGCCGCGAGATGAGAGGTGGCCAAGGAAACACACAGGCCCGGGCTCCCGTCCGCGTGCCCGCCCAGGCTCCAGTCCACACACGAGCCCAGGCTGCTGTCCACACACCAGGCGTAATTCACTGTGCAGCTGTGTTCCTCTCGGGTTTCTGGAAAGTTGGTTCCTCGCTGTTATCCTTGGCAATTCCCCACTGCAGGTTTTGTTAAAGAAAATGATTGTGAGCACACAATGATACCCTTGTTTCTGTGGGTACCTCTGCTTTGTGAGTAAGTACGTGTGTATGATGGAGTGTGTGTGTATGTGCACAATGCAGGCATGAGAGGTGTGTGCCAGCCCTTGACCAGAAAAAAACCAAACCCATTGCCTTCGAGTTGATTCCGACTCATAGCGACCCTATAGAAAGGAAGGATTCTTTTTTTGCAATACAGAACCCTGCTGTTCACAGCCTCAGCAGCGGAACTTTCTCTGTGTTCCTCTAATATAAGCGAGAGAGGCAGGAAAGTGTCATTAAGCATGAGACCTTCCTATTTATCCACTTCCGACGACCCTTCTTCCTCCTCCACACCGGATGTGTATCTTGGAGTACAAGTTAGGCTGTTGTTGTCACTTGTCATTGAGTTGACTCGGACTCATGGCGAACCCACGTGTGCAGACTAGAACTTCACTCCATAGAGTTTTCAAGGTTGTGACCTTTCAGAGACAGATGGTCAGGCCTGTCTTCCAACGTGCCTCTGGGTGGGTTCGAATCCCCACCCTTCTGGCTAGTAGCCAAGGGCTTAACCGTCTGTGTCACCCAGCATACTGCACTTATTTTCAAAGACAAACAGCTGGGGAGGGGGTGGGGGTCAGTGAGGAAGCAGAGCCCCCTGCAGCCTGCGAGGATCTAGGAGTAATGGTGCCTGGGAGGTCCCAAGGAGCCTCAGAAGTCCCAGCCTTGCTCTCAGGGGGCATGGAGCTCTTTCTCCTGGTGGGGGAGTAGGGGAGCAGATTCTGAAGTTCAAATTCCAGCCTGTAAAGCAACAGAACACCAACAACACCTACTCCTGTGCCACCCAGCATCCCCTCCACTTCCATCTGTCAAGACACTTGGAAGGGAGGGAGGAATTGTGTTCCTTTCTCATCATGATGATCCTATCAACTCGGTTTCCTTAACGGTGTCTCAGAGAGAGGAAACACGTTCCCCAAAACAAGCAGGAGTTACAAGAAATGCAAACAGTGTGCGTTTGCTCACGATAATTCCCAAATCATTTGGGTTATGAAAAGCCTTCAGGAATTGGCCAGGAGAATTAGTTTAAGTTGTCATAATACCTAGCTACATGCAAGCATGTTGTTATTTTTAAGCAATTATTTAGATGCCATCAAGCTAACTAGGAAATATGTATTTGCACAGAGCACACATTTAGAGTGCAATTGAACGGAGAAGATGAAGCCGCCTCACTAAGCTAATGTGTACCTGCTGAATCTCCAAAGTTCTTGAAATTACCGATGCAAAGAATACACAAACTTCTTCTAAAGCGATTATTCAGTTTTCCCAATAAACATCAGGAGATACGATTAGATGTTTTTAACCAAAGTTTTTTCACCACATTTCAAATACTAATTCTTTGAAGTTCTTTCAGGAGAAGAAAACACCAGGGTTGGAAAATGGGTAGATAAATGGATGGGTGGATAGATAAATGACAGGCAGATAAGACAGAAGACAGACAGGTAGGTAGGTAGATAGATTGATATATAGGTAGGTAGGTAGATAGATACATAGATACGTAGATAGATACATAGATGATAGGCAGACGATTATACTGTGTTGGATGATGAGTGAACAACACGCATGCATGTGATGTGCTTTTATTACAATGAAGGTAAGTGAAAAGACTGTTGCGTACGTGAACATGTATTGTGTGAGTTGTGTGCACATATGTGTTGTGTAGCATGAATTGTATCAAATCTGTTGTACTGCTTGTGTAAGAGTGTGGGCTCTGCCTGGTGCCACACCAACGGGGTTCAAATCCTGACCCTACTGGCTGTGCAGGCTTCGGTAATCCTGTTGATCTCATAACTCTGAGTTCCCCCATTTGTCATCTGGGGCTATATAACAGTGCCTACCTCACAGAGTTGGTTTGTGGATGAACTGAACTGAAGAATATGAAGTCTTTATATGCTGCCTGGCACATGTAAGTGGTCACTAAATAAGAGCATTTCCCATGATCATTATCACTATTGATGAGTTACATCACACGTACGTTTTATGGCAACACACACGCAGGCCATATCGTGCTGCATGGAAGGAGAAGTCCCTGCACTGCCTGGCGCTCACTACAGCACGTGTGCTGTGTGTGGCAGCTGATGCCGGACTCAATGCATGTTTTTGTACTCTGTCTGCCGTGCCCACATTCTCGTGGCACTTCCCAGCCGTGCTGCATTTCAGGCTCTGCTGCCTTGTACATGCTCTTTGGGCTTTGTCAGATGTGCATACTCATTACATGCCACTGTGTGTGGCTTTGGTTCTGTAGTGCACATATGTTGGAATACATGCGTGCATTGCGACGGGCTGCAGAGAAGCGTTAGTAGTGCTACATAGTGTATGGGGGTGCTAATGATAGAGGCTAGACTAGGTCTGTAGATGTGTTCTGTTTGGCCCACACAGTGCTGTTACTTTTTTTTTTTTTAATATTTAAAAATTGAAAGGTTTCATATAAAATCAGATAACTTGTTTCTCTTTTAAAATTTGGAAGACCTGATAATATTGGCCCTACTTTCCACAAGGCAAAACTCAACTGGAGCTGCGGATGACTGCTCTCTATAGGTCTGGTAGGCATTATGCACTTTGTCACAGTCCTCAGCATTCCCTATTGCTTCCCTCACTTGGACACCAGGTTCAGCTGCCACTGCTCATCTCACTTGTGCTGTTTTTCTTATGCCCAATCTGCTCCGCCCACTCTATTCCCTTTCTGGCTTCCACAGTCATCTGGGTTTGCAACCCCTGGCTTCTGAACCCACAAAATCTGAATGCCCTTTTGATAAGCCTGAGAAGGACCAGTGAGTAAGCAGAGGATGTGAAGACCCCAGTGAGAAGTCACCGAATCCCTGCTTCTCTGGAAGCCTGGCGCTGCTCTGGACCTTCCTGCCGCACAGGAAGCAAACCGCCAGGGGTACTGACCCTGCTGATGGAGAAGAGCAGCCCGGGACGGTCAGAGCACACGCCCGTGAAGCAGAAGCGCAGCTTCCAGTAGAAGAGGTGCTCCCAGATGAAGGTGATGAGGCTGAGGGCCATGGCAGCTGCCAGCATGTAGAAGACGCCCGCCATGTTGTCGACGTCCAGCTGACTGCTCATCACCTCGTTCTTCTCGTTGTGACAGATCCCCGTGAGCCACAGTGTCTCCAGCTCCTCCATCTCACCTGAACAGAACACAACATCCACAGGCAGTGAGGACCAGGGCATGCATGCTGGGGAACACACCTGTGGGTCTGGGACAGACGTGGGTGAATCTTGACTTCCCACTTACAGCTGTGTGACCCCAGCTCTCCTAGTCACCACTGGCTCACGTAGGTGAGGATAATAATGATAATAGCACCCAGCTAACACAGTTGTGGCATCCCTGGGTGATGCAGATGGTTAATGTGCTCAGTTGCTAACTGAAAGGCTGGAAGTTCAAGTCCACCCAGAGATGCCTTGGAAGAAAGGTCTGGTGATCTACTTCCAAGAAATCAGCCATTGAAAACCCTATGGAGCACAGTTCTACTCTCCGACACTCATGAGGTCACCATAAGTCAATTCTGACTCACCAACGGGTTAATATAGCTGCAGTAAGGATGAAATGAGATAATGTAGGGAATTTAACACAATTCCTGGCTTTACTGTCATTGTCATTCTCTGTTCCCCCCACCCCACTTTCCTCTACTCCTGCCCCCAACACCCACCCAAGTCAGGAACAGGATATAGGGATGAACTGGCAGCTACAGTGAAAAGATTTGCATTTCAGTTCTAACTTTATCACCTACTAGCTTTGTGACCTTGGAGCCACAGTTACCCTGTCTGTGAAATGGGTATAATAGCAGTGCATACCTCACAGAGTTGGGATGAGGATCAAGTGAGATCCCATAAGCATAATCCCTAATGTAGGGCCTGGCTCATAGCAAGTCCTTAATAAACAGTAGCTTCTGCAGGATTACTGTGAAGGAAATGCCTAGCACAGTGCCTGGCACATGGTTGTTGTTATTGGGTGCTGTCGAGTCGATTTTGACTCATAGCAATGCCACGTGACAGAGGAGAACTCCCCCACAGGGTTTTCTAGGATATAATCTTTACAGGAGCAGATTGCCAGGTCTTTCTCCCAGGGAGCCACTGGGTGGGTTCGAACTGCCAGCCTTTCGGTTAGCAGCCGAGCGCTTAACCATTGTACCACCAGGACTCCTTTGGTACATGGTAGTTCTCAAATATATTCGTTCTTTCTTTTCCCTCCCTTTACCGTATCCAAGATTACTTCAAAAAGTCACCCACAAGCAGTGCACTTACGATGTAAGACTTGAATTGAAAAGAGACATCCCAACTGACTCTGAGTGGCTCCTCACCAAGCTCAACGCCTCCCCACTTAGGTAGGCAATTAAAGAAGCAGGTGGATTTTTCAATGGGAAAAAAAAAAAAAAAGAGGCATGCTTGGCATTATTTTACCTCTATTTTATGTGCATTTTATCAAGTTGCCATTTAGGAGGAAACTTCTGATCTAAATGTCTGGCAATTACACTGTCTAGCAATTCACTGAACCATGGCACTCTGTGATTCACGGCCGTTAAAACTTATCCTTCAAGGAGAGTGAGAATCAAGGAAATCAAAAAACCAAACCCACTGCCGCTGAGTCGATTCCAACTCACAGCGACTCTTACAGGACAGTGCAGAAATGCCCCATAAAGTTTCCAAGGCTGTAAATCTTTATGGGTGCAGACTGCCACATCTTTCCCTTGCAGAAATTAGCGTGTATTGCTTTTGATTTGATCTCACTCTTGAATGATTTGGCTGAACACAGAATATTCTAGGTTGATGGCTGTTTTTCCTCAACCTTTTGAAGACATTAGCACATTTTCTTCTGATCTCAATGGCTGCTGCTGAGAAGTCTGCTGATATTCCCATTGCAATTAACTTCTAGGCAATCTGTATCTTCTCTCTGACCACTTTTGAGAATTCCACTTTGTCTTTGGTGTGGAATCCAGAGTGGATTTGTTGTGTTTGTTCTGCTCCGTACTTAGTGTCATTCTTCAATCTGATGACTCATAATCTTCAATTCTGGAAATTTCTCACTCATTTTCTTTTTGAATACTAACTCTCCCCATTCTGTCTGTATTCTTTCTTCTGAAAATTGAGTTAAAATACTCTGGACCTTTTTTTTCTATCCACCAGGTTCTTAAACCTTGCTTTAATATTTTCCATTCTTTTCTCTCTCTGTGCTACAGTTAAGTGATTCCCACAGATCTATTTTCCACTTCATTTATTCTTCCATTAGTGATATTTAGCTTTATATTCTAATTTACTTGTATCAATTGCTGCGTTCATTTAGCTCTGTCACAGATCTGCTTGTTCTTTCAAAAATAATATCCCATTCTCTTGTTATGGTTTTTAAAACTTCTATATTTAATCATTTCAAACCTACATACAGTCTTTCCGATTATTCTCTTCCACCTCTTAAAAGCCAGTTGTCTTCAAGTCAACTCCAACTCATAGCAACCCCGTGTATCAGAGCAGAATTGTTCTCCACAGGGTTTTCAATAGTTGAATTTTTGGAAGTAGATCGCCAGGCCTTTCTTCTGAGGTGCCTCTGGGAGGACTCGAACCTCTAATCTTTTGGTTAGCAGCTGAGCATGTTAACCATTTGCACCACCCAGGGACTCCTCTCCCTTGCTGGTTTTTGCGATTCTCGTTCTTCTGTTTGTTGCATGTGCTGTCTCTCATAGTGGATTATTTCCTCGTACCACTGTAACCTGTGATCGTGAGCGAACCTTCAGCAGAGCTGCTCTCCCCCTGCTCCCCGTGGAAGTCCCGAGCACACTGGGTTAGAGAAACATCCCTACAGATGTGTTCTATGTTCGCTTCTGCCATGGATCCTGGGGTTGTCAGTGTACCAGGTTTTGCATTAAATTTCTTACACTGTAATTACTGTCCCGTTTAAGTAAGATACGTTTGTACCCCACCCCTATACTCACTTGGGTTTTAATTCTTTCTCGGAGCCTCAAACAACTGCAAGCCCCTTTGCACCTTCTTTGCTTTGGTGGACGAGTTTTCCTCGTCTCCTTTTCACAGTCTAAGTGACTCCCTAAAGATTCTAACTTTACGCAGTGGTATCATTTTCTACTCTCCCTCTGCACAGGTTTGGAGCCCCCATGTCGGTGCTAAAGCCCCAGCTCCCACATCTGGGATCTGTACGCCCTTGGGCTGCTGCAGCCTCAGCTGAAACTTTCCATTAGAATATCCCTTCCCCCTTTGTTTCTGCCACCTCTCTTCTGAGCTTGTCTCTCTCTCTCTCT
>NW_004443960.1:9148626-9182729 GCF_000243295.1 Trichechus manatus latirostris
GTGTGTGTGTGTGTTTGTGTGTGTGTAGGCACTTGCATGCTTTTAATCCTACACACTGAAGTGTTTACAACAGGAAGGAGAATCCCTGGGTGGTGCAAACGGTCAGCACCCTCGGCTGCTAACCAAAATGTTCGAAGTTTGAGTTCAGTCAAAGGCACCTCAGAAGGAAGGCCTGGTGATCTACTTCCAAAAAATCAGCCACTGAAAACCTTCTGGAGCACAGCTCTACTCTGACACACATCAGGTCCCCGTGAGTTGGCGTCGACTCGACAGCAACTGGTTTGACAGCAGGAAGGGGTTCATATCAAATTAGTCTTCTATCATACCAAAACCATGTACACGTGCGTAACTTCTGTAACCAGAAAAATAAAAGCTGACATATTTGTGGGAGGGAAAAACAGGAAATCTACCCCCTTGTAAGTTCTTCCCCCACAAAGAAAGGTGCTGGTTAATTAATGGTGCAGGCAATGTTATAGGAAGAAGGTATCTTGATAGCCAATTCCTTTCCTTCCAACAACCCTCCAGCTCCTTCACAAAGTCACAAATGTCACTGTTGTTGTTAGGTGGCATCGAGTTGGTTTTTCACTCATAGGGATCCCATGTGATAGAGTAGAACTGCCCCATAGGCTTTTCTTGGCAGTAATGTTTATGGGAGCAGATTGCCAGATCTTTCTCCTGCCGAGTGCTTAGCCACTGTGCCACCAGGCCTCCTACAAACGTCACTGGAGGCTCAGTGATGTTATCTCATTGTCCACCCAACACCCCCACAAACTCATCCAAACTCTTCTGCCCACCACATGCCTGAAGAAATACATTATTGCTTCCTCTTCTCAAAAAAACGCTAATTAACACAACACTCTGTTCACTTTATTCTTCCCTTTGGAGTTTGCGAGGGCACAAAAATAGGTCTTCTCACCAAATTCTCATCAAATTCCTGGCATCTTTCCTTTTGCTGTTGTTACAAAAGGGAGCTGGGCTGTTGCTGCTGTTGTTGTGTGCCGTTGATGCAATTCTGACTCATAGCGACCCTACAGGACAAAGCAGAACTGCCCCATAGCGTTTCCAAGGCTGTGATCTTTACGGAAGCAGATTGCCAGGTCTTTTTCCCGCGGAGCTGCTGGTGGGTTCAAACCACCGACATTTCAGTTAGCAGTCGAGCGCTTAACGGTTGCACCACCAGGGCTCCTTGTAACAGGGGCAGTCTGGGTCTAAGAAACACCATCATGACTCCTGCCAGGATGTAAACGTAAAGATTTTCCCACTACCCTCTGCCCTTTAGAATAAGTCAACTGGGTAAACCAGAGCAGGATTTCGAAAGCAGAGCCGATGCTCATTTCTCAGTACCAATTACAGCCTGTTCAAATCATTTCCCAGTTAATCATTTCCTGCCCTGTGGCCCTGCTTTTACTGGTGTACCGAGCTGTAGTTCAAAAACTTTGATTTCATTTTTAATTTTCTCAAGTATATTGTAATCTCCTTCAGGGAAGTCAGGAACTTTGTTTTAGCATTTTCGTATTTCTCATGGCCTGTAGCAGGGAGTAAGAATCCAATCCATATTTTCTGTTTCTTTTTCCTTGCTTGCATCGCCAGGCTTAAATTGGGCAGCATTGGAAAAAGGCTCACATCTGTTTGGTGAGTTTTTCTGCCATAAAAATAGAGACAGAGCGAAAGGGACGTTTCAGTGTGTTTGAGATGAAAAGGCCGCGATGCACGCATGTCCTCAGCTAGGGTGAAACATCGAATGCCATTCCACAGTAAGTTTCTCCCATTACAAAGTGGCCACGATCTTTGTCAATGTGATCTTGTAAACTGGAGCTGGTAAGTGGGACAATTAAATCTCTTTCCTGAGGCTGACTTCATCCTCTGGGAAGACCCAAACCAAGTGCTCTCCTGGACAGCTTTGTCTTCCTTTGCCCACCTGAGAGGCCTGGTGCCCCCGTGATGCTCAAAGCCCTCTCCTTTTTCCATTGAGATAGACAGATAGCTGCTGTTGGGTTGATTCTGACTCATGTACAATTCATGTACAACAGAATGAAGTACTCACTGGTCCTGCATCATCCTCATTATTGCCAGCATGTTTGAGTCTATCACTGAGGCTACTGTGCCAATCCATCTCACTGAGGGTCTCCCTCACCCTCGCTGGCCCTCTGCTTCACCAAACATGATGTCCTCCTCCAGCGATTAATCCCTCCTGATGACGTGTCCAAAGCAAGTGAGTTGGACAACGTTCTGTTGTAATCCACAGGGTTTTCATTGGCTAATTTTCAGAAGTAGCTCAACAGACCTTTCTTTCTAGTCTGTCCTAGTCTGGAAGCTCTGCTGAAACATGTCCTCCATGCACGACCCTGCTGGTATCTGAAATACCAGTGGCGTAGCTTCCAGCATCACAGCAACATGATGTCACCAGAGTACAACAAGCCTCCTCTTATACCTTGAATAATAGGGAGTTCATGAGCACTTGCAGAGCCCCCTCCACCCCTGGGAAGTTATGCCTCTTCAAAAGCTGTTATATCTGTCTTCAAGAAGAAGAGTGCTGTCAGCCACAAATAGCTCTGCCAACCTCCAAGTTCTGCACCATCCTGAGGATAGCTGAAAACTCAGTACATGGAGTTGTGAACACACAGCTGGCTCCTTTCCCCAATGCTGCCAGTTAAACAGCACGGTGGTGGGGCTTCAGGGATCAGGAGCCAGAGAGGTGCCCAATCTAAAAGGGAACAGGTGAGGATGACTGAAGTAGCGTGGTGCATCTGTCTGAGACCTGCTCCCACTGGCTGCGTGGGTGGTATTGCAAGAGGATGAGTAAAATATGGGGGTTGTACAGGCAGAGGTTACAGAAAGGATACAGATAGTGCTGGTCCATGCGCAAGCATGGGGATTTCTCACGCTCTCCATTCGCCCGCTTACAAGGTAGAGAAGCCACAGGTTTCAGATTTGCAATAAAGGATGAATTGAAATTCACCTACATGCCTTCCAGCAAATCATAAGCAAGAAAGGTAAAGAATGTAACCCTTGAGTACTGTGCTCTTTAAAACAACGATCTATACGAGACCAAATGGCTAAGTTACTCTGAAGCATAGATGAGAAGTCTGGGGACAGTGAGACTAAGTTAATGGGAGCGGAACAACTAGAATGGAAATAACGAGACTATTGACACAATGTGAAGAACGTAAACAATGGCACTTAGCGTTATGTGAAGAAATTGTTGAATGGGAACCTGTTCGGCTGTGTACACTTTCACCAAAAATATAAAAGAAAAAAAAAAAAAGATTGGTTCAGGTAGAATACACTAGAATGAGCTACAAAAGGAAGCATCCTTCCCTGAAGAGTTTGGGGAGCAGGTCAAACCATCCTGCAAGGTCTAGACAGTCACAAAGAGGTGGCGTTAGAGTAAATATCTGAGTTGGATTGCCTGCATTCAACTCCTGCCTTCAACACTGGCCCCTTGATGTTGGTCCAGATACTCTACTTATCCATCCATGCATATGTTCATTTCTTTTTCTATTTTTTGCTAAACAAAGTTACATAAAATCTACTATGCTTCAGGCACTGTACCGCACTTTCAAACATCAACTCATGTAACTGTCATAAAGAGGCAGTGGCGATTTAGTGGTAGAATTCTCGCCTTCCATGCAGGAAACCCAGGTTCGACGCCCGGCCAATGCACCTCAAGCACAGCATCTGTCAGTGGAGGCTTGAATGTTGCTCTGATGCTGTCTGAGTTATCCAGTGCTGCTATTACAGAAATACCACAAGTGGATGGCTTTAACAAAGAGAAATTTATTTCCTCACAGTAAAGTAGGCTAAAAGTCCAAATTCAGCTCCAGGGGAAGGCTTTCTCTCTCTGTTGGCCTTCTTATCAATCTTCCCCAGACTAGGAGCTTCTCTGCACAGGGACCCTGCATCCAAAGGATGCGCTCTGCTCCCGGCACTGCTTTCTTGGTGGTATGAGGTCCGCCCGTCTCTATGCTTGCTTCTCTCTTTTATATCTCAAGAGACTGCCTCAAGACACAATCCAATCTTGTAGACTAAGTCCTGCCTCACTAACACAACTGCTGCCCATCCTCCCTTATTAATGTCATAGAGGCAGGATTTACAACATACAGGAAAATCACACAATATTGGCAGTCATGGTGCAGCCAAACTGATACACCCATTTTTTGGGGGGACATAATTCAATCTATGACAGATGCTGAACAGGTTTCAGTGGAGGTCCCAGACTAAGAGAGACTAGGAAGAAAGGCCTGGTGATCTAATTCCAAAAATAAGTCAATGAAAACCCTGTGGATTACAATGGTCCAATCCACATCCAATCATGAGGATGATGTAGAACCGGGCACGGGGTCACTGTGAGTCGAGGGATGACTCAATACCAGCTAACATCAACAAAAACCCTCATACATCAACTTAATGTGGCTGGTCCCATTATCACCTGTTTTACAGATGAGGAAACGAAGGCACAGAGAGGTTAAGGGGCTTGCTCAAACTCTGGTTTTAACATCTGTAACATGGGAGCATGACAGTATTTATCTCGTGAGAGTTTTGTTAGAATTAAATGTGGTAACATGCATCTAATGCACGGCACACACCAATTACTCAATAAGCACTGCTGGAGATATTATTATTTCCTGCCTGAAGCGAGAGAAGTTGGGGGACAGGGGAGACCCATATACCCCTCCCTGGGTCCTTCCAATTCATGAGCCTCTGATTCCAGGAGTGCATGTCCAGAAAGCAGGCTTCGCCCTCCAAGACTCTGTTATGTCCAGAGGAAAAGACAGCAGATCCTTCTTTGCCCTCAGACTCCTTCTGGGCACTTGCACTGGGACTGCAGTTGCTTTTCAGACAGATTTCATTCTATCCTGTGAGCCTTTCGGAGCGCTAAGAGGATTGCTTTGGGCGAGGACTTTAGCGTGAGCAACGTGACCAGCCTCCAGCCTCCCCGACTATTTCTCCCCAGAGGCCAGCTGTGAAAAATCCATTTTGAACCTATACCCTTTAGGCTTCGTCCAGGGCCTGAAAATCTGCTGAAACACATCTTCTAAAATCAGCCCACACGCACACTCTTGCAGGCACGCTTCTCCAGATTTTTTTCCTGGTTTCTTGCCAGAGCACCTGACATGATGGTATGAAAAGAGACAACGCGTGGTTCCGAGAAGCTGGATTTAATGTTCTGTTCCATTTCTCGTCAAGAAAGCTAAGGATTGTTGGTTCTCTGAAGACTTCATTTTCTTCTGCTTTACTCACTCATTCATTCATTCACTCACTCATGCACTCATTCATTCACTCACTTACTCACTTAGTCATTCTCATTCACTCACTCACTCATTCATTCACTCATTCATTAAAGAAGGGACATTGCTAAAGCGCTTAACATGTGGCAAGCCCCCTGTTAAGCATCTCTGTATCTTCACACTGAGATGAATAAGGCATAGCCTTTGGCTTCTAACGGTTTAGCATCTAGTGGGAGAGACAGTCAAGCAAACCAGTAATTATGGCCAGATGCTATGATTGAATTTGCATAAGGCTGGAGGGAGGAAGAAACATGGAGTGTTCTGAGATCAGAAGAAGTGATCAAAGGATAGGGCCTGAAGGGCAAGGGCCAGATTGCAAGCACCCAGCTGTTGTGCTAAGGAGTTTGGGGTGCCATGAAACAGTGGGGCCACTGGATGAGTCTCGATAGTGAACACCTTGAGCCAGCTGTTGGCTTGGCTAACCCAGGGTTCTTCAGTTACTGTCCATGTTTTCCTGGTTGTGGCCCCAGGAGATCTTAACACATAATTTATCAGGTTGTTACGGGTGAGTGGAGTCCCTGGATGATCCAAGTGGTTAAAACACTCCACTGCTAACCAGAAGGTTAGCCGTTTGAGTCCACTCAGAGGTGCCCTGGAAGAAAGGCCTGGTGATCTACTTCCAAAAAATCATCTATTGAAAACCTTATGGAGCACAGTTCCACTCTGACACACATGGGGTTGCCATGAGTCGGAATCCACTCGACAGCAACTGGGGGTATGGATAGGTGGGGTTGGCTCATTCAAACTGCAAATTTGAACAAGAGTGACACAGTGTATACTAAGGTCACTAGTAAAATTCTTATTCCAGTGACACATCACTATGAATCCTGCCCTGGTCTCAGAGACAGGCAGAACATGCAGATTAAGCCTTTTTGCTCACAAGTTATGTAGTGGCTGTGAGAAATCCATCTGCCATTCCAGAGAAACTGCCAGGAAGGATCCACTGTAAACTGTTATCAATATCACCACTGCCCATCAGCCATTAACAACGGACATGCCAGCTATGTGGTATCATGCTGTAAACATGGCAATGACCATCTATGGGGTATAACTCAGAGGCCTCCACCTCCAAGAAGTTTTCTCTGAATACACAGGAGTGGATATGAGCCCACAGTGTCACCTTCTACGGCATCCTGGATATTTCTTCAACAAAGAATGTCACAGTGGAGTATAACTGTAACTGGCTTCTAAGTCCTCCCCATTAGGAGGTGAGTTTATTCAGGGCAAGGATCTTGACTTACTCCTTTTGTATCCCTAATCCCTCGCACAGGGCTTGGCACATAGTAGGTGGTGAATAAAACTGTGTTCACTGCAGAGGATATAAGGCTCCTCTCCTCGATCAGTTTGTGACCCACAGATCTGAGGATCAGCAGGAGCCCAAGACAGGAAGGAGTCTGAGAAACCTCAGGCAAAGGGGTCAGGAAAAGTTTCTGAAACCCAAAAATCAAGGCTGACCCTTAGGGCAAGACTGTCCTTATCAAAGATCCCAGCAGTCCAGTTTGGTGGTTCCCCACAGGAAACATACTTCCGTCTATAGCCAAAAGACGTCAGGATGATGTTGCTGCTGATCCCATTAGGGTTTGCTGTGAACACCAAGAGGGGAACTGACCCCATTTCAATCTTGTTTCATGTGCTGCCCAGGGATTGGGTACTTTGGATCTCTCAGAAGCCCGTTTGGAATTGGAAATGGCAAACGAACAGCTTCCTTTGTGGACAAATCTAGGGCACCACCATCAGCAGGCTTGTGTTCTACAGGAGAACAGGCTCAGTCATTGTGAGCTCCTGCAGTCCAGGAATGAGCTTGGGGTCTGTGTGATGAAGGCCAAGTCCTTTCCTGCCCTGTTGCCCCCATATGGGAGACTGCCAGTCAGACAGATCCGGGGATGTTGTCTGTGGCCTTGGAATGGAGGAAGGCCAGCCAGACCATCTGAGCACTGGCCCTGAGGCCTTAGCTTCATTACAGGGCTTCGAAAACCGTTCGTTCCAGTTCAAACCTCTGCTGATAGTTTGCATTTCTCACAAGTTCCCTGATGAGAATTTGCATTTCTAACAAATTCCCAGGAAGTTATATATATTTAAGAATCCCCTGAGGATCTTGTTAAAATGTAGATTCAGATTCAGTATACATGGGGTAGAAATACAAATTCTCAGCAGGGGTTCGAACCAGAAGAACTGGTTTGAAGCCCTGCTTCATTAAGGCCATACTCTAGTCCTTGACTTAGAGCCACATGACCTTAGTTCTGAAAATAAGAGACTTCTGGAACCTCTGACCTCTGTACCCAAGATATCAGAGGGTCAGTGGACAATCTGTAGGATGAAAGAGTATCTCCAGTAGTGATGGGGGGCGGTGGCAGTACAAGATTCTGGACACAAATAGACTGAATTTGGAAGATAAATCTTCCTTATTTAAATGTAGAATCTTCTATTTCCATATAATGCTGAGAAGTCACAAAACCAGAATACAAATCAGGCTAGGCTTAAACGACCCCAGTCAGAGGCAGCGATAGGCTGGTCTTTGGCATAAGTGGTTTGCCACCACCTTCCAAGGGAGGTTTCTGCTCTGGGGACGGAACCTCAGCACTGCAGAGTCCGTCCAGCACTCCCTGTCACCATCCGGGTAGAATTTCATAGGCCATGTGGACAACTGCCCAAGTTGGATATGGGAAATTTTATACACCCAGGTGTTCAACCTGTATCTCCTAGAGAAGACAAAGGAAAAAGAGAGAGATTGGGCAGTTCCACCAAACACCACACAGTGTTCTCATTGTTGGGTGCCGTCGGGTCAATTCTGACTCAGCAACCCCATGTGCCAGAGCAGAACTGCCCCACTGAGTTATCTTTGCTATAATCTTTGTGGAAGCTGATCACGAGGCCTTTCTCCCATGATGCTGCTAGGTAGGTTCGAACCACCAACCTTTTGGTAAGCAGCTGAGCCCTTAACCACTGCGTCAACAGCGTGTGTGGTCACAATTTTCCATTTAGAGGATGGAGTTGGAAAGAGAGAATTCTCTGGAATAAGACTGCAGAAAGATTGCGAGAAATAGAGGAAATCCTGGGTATACCAGCATTTCTGGAGTCTGGTTAAACAATTTGCCTCATGCATATACGGAGTGTTCTAGCTGATATGCCTTAAAAGACAAACGCATTTATGAGCTTATGTGAATTCACAGTAACTTTCTGACATTACACATTTTCTCAATCGATAGTCCTAAAAGTCCTATGACTCATCACGTGAGGGTGTGAGGATTTTTTAATATCACAGAGGGATCGTTGTATTTGAAGACTAAATGTAAGAGGAAAAAAACGGATAGCAATTATCCTACAACCCATGCCAAGAAAGATCTCCTTTCTTTCAGCAAATAAAGTGACATCATTTCTTTTCAGTTCCTTTTTTGTCATCAGTAAACTCCCTGAGATTGTAAAATACTTGAGCAAAGGGATTATGCCCCTTCATCTGTTCTCCCCACCGCCAGGGACGGTGCTTAACGGGCTCTCAAGACTTGGTTGGGGAAGAAAGGGGAAAGGGACGAGAGAATGAAGGGAGGAAAAGGGAAGTGGAAAGGTAGGAGGGGAGACGACAGGGAGACGGGCAGACAGAGAAATGGGGGAAGGTAGGGGAGAGAAAGGGGGAAACAGAACCTTGGGGAACGGACCCTACACCTGTCGTCAGCACCATCCATAACCAAAGCAGAAGGAAGACCCTGTGTCCCTTTCCATGGAGAAAGGCAGAGGTGTGGAGGGCTGGGTGAGGACTGAAGAGCGCTCTCAGCTCTTCCTTTGGGGTGGCAGTGGTCCTCGTCTCTCCTCTCCTTGATCCCAAGTCTGAAGCATCAAGTGTGGGTGAGACCACGGCCAGGGAAGAGCTAGAGAGCATATGGGGACGGGGACGGGTAGGGCTAGATGCAGATTCCAGCCCAGGAAAGGAGGGTGCAGACACTTTAAGTCCTCTTGCTACCTCCCACTAATGATAAATCCAAGGCCAGGTTATGGGAACCAAGGTCATAAAATAAGCCACTGCTGATGCTGGGGGAAGAATTTGGGTGTCCAGACGACTGGCTATGCTCACACCACACAACCGCAAGGCCACTGATGGACACACACAGAGTTCCGTTTTACAGGCCGCCTTTACCTCTCTCATGCTGTTGTTGTTTGCTGCCGTCCGGTCAGCCCCGACTCATGGCGACCCCATGCGCAACAGAAACAAAACCGCCCAGTCCCACACCATGTCCATGATCAGCTGCGGATCAGACTGTTGTGATCCATACGGTTTTAACTGGCTGACTTTAGGAAGTAGATCACCAGGCCTTTCTTCCTAGTCCAGCTTAGCCTGGAAGCTCCACTGAAACCTGTTCAGCATCACAGCAACATGCAAGCCTCCAATGACAGACGCTGTGCATGAGGTGCACTGGCCGGGAATCGAACCTGGGTCTTCCACACGGAAGACAAGAATTCTACCACATGGAGGTTTGTACAATATAACGACCATATGTTATAATCTACAGGAGGCCAAAAAGAAAGAGTAAGAACAGAACAGTACAGGCGCAAGGCTTTTTCCATTTTGGGATCAAGAGAAGAGAGAATAAGGAAAGCAGAAGGAAACAGGCTTTCTAAACCAGAGAGAATTTTTAAAAATATGTTTTTTTTTTTTTAAATGTCAAATTTGTTTGAAAAGAGAAAAAAGTCTTAAAGGATTAAGGGGTATGAAACATGCTAAATTCTTCCATACTGTTAGAATTATTTTAAAAGACCATGTTTTACTTTTTTAATTTAAGCAAGAGGTCAGCCATCTTCTCCTGTAAAGAGACAGGAAATACTTTGGGCTTTACGGGCCATAGAGTCTCCGCTGCAATGTCTTAGCTCTGCTGTTGTAGTATAAAAGCAGCCCTGGAAATACATATGCAAATGGCTGTGGCTGTATTTCATAAAACTTTATTTACAAAATCAGGTAACAGGCCAGTGTGGGCTACAGTATGTGGAGCTCTGAGTTAAGCAATCAAAAAACGAAATAAAATGATGTTTAAAAAATCTATGTATGTGGACAATAATAAATCCCAATTTAAGGGGAACCTCATCACGAATATCTGTATTTATTGGGTACTTAACTACTTAACTGGCACTATACCAAGCTAGGAAACCCTGGTGGCGTAGTGGTTAAGGGCTACGGCTGCTAACCAAAAGGTTGGCAGTTTGAATCCATCAGGTGCTCCTTGGAAACCCTATGGGGCAGTTCTACTCTGTCCTATAGCGTTGCTGTGAGTTGGAATCGACTCAATGGCAACGGGTTTGGTTTTTGGTTTTTATACCAAGCTATGCTCATACATTATGCCATTCAGCTCTGCAAGGTTGGTGTCATTACACTCCACAATTTAAAGAGGAGAAAATTGGCCCTTAAAAAGGTGAAGTAAATAAAGATCAGTTCTTTGATTTGAACCCAAAGCCTTTATACTTAAAGAGCCCTGGTGGCACAGTGGTTAACTGCTAACCAAAAGGTCGGCCATTTGAACCCACGAGTGGTTCTGTGGGAGAAAAGACCTGGCAATCTGTTCCCATAAAGATTTCAGCCTGAGAAACCCATGGGGACTGCTCCACTCTGTCATATGGGGTTGCTATGAGTCAGAATCAACTTGACAGCACATAACAGCAACATCTGATGCTGCTGAATTAAGGATTTCTTTTTTTGTGTCAAATATTAAGACCAGAGATTTAATAAATTAAATATAAAACATGCATTCAAATTTATATTTAAAAAAATAAACAGGTACAAAAGATGAACAGACAACTCACTCTTTTTTTTTTTTCTTTCTCACCAGTATCCAGAGGAATTCAAATTAAGGCAAACATGAGATACCACTTTAAAAAAAAAAAAACACCAACTCTGCTGCCATCGAGTCCATTCCGACTCATAGTGACCCTAGAGGACAGAGTAGAACTGCTCCGTAGGGTTTCCAAGGAGCAGTTGGTAGATTTGAACTGCTGACTTTTTGGTTAGCAGCCATAGCTCTTAATTATAACGCCAGCAGGGCTCCGAGATACCATTCTGCACCTTCTAAAATAGCTAAAAAAGAAAAGTAATATCCAATGGTTGCTAGGTTGTTGTGAAATTGGTACACTGATTCATTATTAATAGAACTTTAATTAGGAAGCAGCAGTCAAGAAATTAAACAACATATTGCATTGGGCAAATCTGCTACAAAAGACTTCTTTAAGGATGTTACCTTGAGGACCAAGGTGTGCCTGAACCAAGCCAAGGTATTTTCAATTGCCTCATATACATGTGAAAGCTGGACAATGAATAAGACAGACCAGAGAAGAATTGACGCCTTTGAATTATGGTGTTGGTGAAGAATATTAAATACACCATGGACTGCCAGAAAAATGAACAAATCTGTCTTGGAAGAAGTACAGCCAGAATGCTCATTAGAAGCAAGGATGGCGAGACTTCGTCGCGCATACTTTGGATGTTATCAGGAGGGACCGGTCCCTGGAGAAGGACTTCATGCTTGATAAAGTAGAGGGTCAGTGAAAAAGAGGAAAATCCTCAACGAGATGGACTGACACAGTGGCTACAACAACGGGCTCAAGCATAACGATTGTGAGGATGGCACACGACCGGGTAGTGTTTTATTCTGTTGTACATAGGGTTGCAGTGAGTCAGAAGCAACCTAACAACAACAATTACAAACAATCTTTTGTGACATTAATATGGTACTATATCTCAAGACTCATAGAGATGTTTATAGCCATTAATCCTGCAAATTCTACATCTAAGAGTTTGTTGCAAATAGATGATTCAAAAGAAAAAATGTATATAGGCACGAAGATGTTCGTTCTGTTATTCTCTACTCCAGGAAAAAATCAAACGTTTAACATAATAATGTAATAAATCGAGGTTTAATAAAGATGATGACTAGATTATATAGCAACATGAACAAATGTTTACAATACAAGTGTGAGTGAAAATGGGGGAATATAAGAGCATACCATATTTTTACATGAATAACACATGCCTTCTACATTTGTTTGCCAATCACTCCCACCCACTGTGAGGTATTTTCGTAAATGCTGCTATGCCAATTTTTTTTTTTTTTTTTACGTATTGTGTAGAAATACAGTATATAACCGACAATTATGTGTCTACAAGTAACAGAGACCAGAAAGGAATATGTAGATTGAAGACAAGTATGTTAAAGCAGTAGATTGGAGTGATTTTATATACAGGTAGGTAATCCTCGACTGGCTTAAGACACTATCTAATCTTGTAGATCTCATGAATATAACTGCCACTAATCCATCTCATTACATCATAGTAATAGGATTTATAACACACAGGAAAATCTCATCAAATGACAAAATGGTGGACAATAACACAATACTGGGAATCATGGCCTAACCAGCCAAGTTGACACATATTTTGGGGGGACACAATTCAATCTATGACATGAGGTATTTGACTTACATCAGAATCTACTTAAGACAGAGTTGCTGGAATGGAACCCGTCGTAAGTCAGGGACGACCTGTACGTAACCACCACCCATCTGTCAGTGTGCTGAATGGTAGTGATTTGTGTGTTGGTATGACGTCGGAAGCTATGTTATCAGTATTTCAAATACCAGCAGGGCCACCCACTGTGGAGAGGTTCAGCAGAGCTTCCAGACTAAGACTAGGAAGAAAAGCCTGGCAATCTACTTCCGAAAATGAGTCAGTGAAAACCCTATGAATGACAGACTATTGTCTGAGACTGCGACTCACTTACTTTGGACATACCATCAGGAGGGACCCATCCCTGGAAGAGGACATCACCTCTGGTAAAGTGGAGGACCAGAAAAGGCCAGAGAAACCCTCAGTAAGGCAGACTGACACAATGGCTGCAACAATGGACTCAAACATATCAACGATCATGAAGATAGTGTAGGATCAGACAGTGTTTTGTTCTGTTATACGTGGGCTTGCCATGAGTACGTGTGTGTGTGTGTATGTATTGCCCTTCCAATTAAAGGTGTTTCTTTTTTAAAAAAAATACAGGCTAAGAGGAACTCTGAGCCACTGTTTATCCATCCTGCAAGCTCTGTGCCTGGCTCTGTGACATCAACAGTTGACTTACCAGCAAAACATTCATTATGTCTTCTTTCAACTTTGATAGTTCCCCGGACATCCGACTTACCCTGGTTTGAGCAGTTTGCTCCTTGTCAGGCACAGGCTTAGTACACTGACTTTGTTCTAATTTTGGTGTCAGACTGCTGACAAACACCGTGGCTCTGGGGCTCAATGGGCCTGTCAGGAAATTCACTGTAAACTTAGGCAAATGAAGCCCCTTGGAACTCTAACACAGAGGTAGTCAATGGTCCTTCAGGATATTCATGAACTTTATCTGTTCCTTAAATAAGTGCTTTTCCATTAGTATTCCAAATATGTCTCTAGTTAAAATTAGGAGAGAGATAAACAACTCTAATTTTTATGGGACCATCTGGTCACAGGACAATGGAGGAGCATTTAAGTCCTTTATTGCTAATCTATCTTTAGGATTGGCACATTTCTTCCTTTGAAAATGTACTGTTTCTGAATGAGTGGTTTTTCCTGGACATGGATTTTAGGTCACAGAAGGGTCAAAGTGACGTAGCTCCTGGGACATCAAAATGCTCATTAATCACCACTCAATCCCTTTGGTACCTATCATCAAGGCTGCAACCTTGTACATAAAAGAGATGCATATGCAGAAGTCACTGACATAGAGTGAGAGCAATAATGAAATCCACACAAAAGAACTAGACTCGGTCAGCCTATCATCAATAATAGTCTTTCTCCACACTCCCCAGGTGGTTTCAAACGAGACCACATCTACCTGGACTCAGGAGAGCCATCCCCTGCAAATCTGTGTCCAGACCTTGTTTATTCGATAGAAGCCCTGGCTCAGTCCCTGCCCAAATGTGGGGTCTTCAGTCTTGCTTGCTTTATTTTTTTAACACTTATTATAGTCAATGGAGCCCTGGTGGCACAGTGGTTAAGAGCTCAGTTGCTAACCCAAAGGTCAGCAGTTCGAATCCACCAGCTGCTCCTTGGAAACTCTATGGGGCAGTTCTACTCTGTCCTATAGGGTCCCTGTAAATCAGAATTGACTTGACGGCAATGGGTTTATAGTCAATATATAAAAAATGAAATCTCTGGAAGCAACAAAGACTTTCAGGTCTATTCTGCCCCTTGGTGGAATGAGGACACTTCAGATTAAACCATATTTGATGACTTCTCCACTCATGGTCTACCCCGTCTCTCCTGTGTTCCTTATTGTAGCCACTGTGTAGGCTACCGCTAAGACGTTCTACACCATTTAGTCCTCAGGTTTCCACAACCACCAAGGTTTCTGGATATGTAAACAAATCAATGGGAGCAGTGGTGGTTCAGTGATAGAATTTTCACCTTCCATGTGGGAGACCTGGGTTTGATTCCCGACCAATGAACCTCAATCACAGCCACCACCCATCTGTCTACGATGGCTTGTCTGTTGCTATGATGCTGAACGGGTTTCAGCACAGCTTCCAGACTAAGACTAGGAAGAGAGGCCTGGTGAACTACTTCCCAAAAAATCAGCCAATAAATACCCTATGGATCACAATGGTCTGATCCTGTTGTGTACGGGGTCGCCATGAGTCAGGGGCTGACTTGACAGTAGCTAACAACAAACTCAATTAGGAGCCACGAGAAGAGGAGAATCAAGAAAACACACAGCTGAGATCCAATTCCATGGACCCCAACTGAGTGATCTGTTAGTACTGAAACTCATCCAGCACTTGCCAATCAGAGAATAACATACTTCCAAATGTTAAATATTATTGCTCTAAAGGGTAGTTCTTAAACCTTATCGTGCATCAGAATCACCGGGAGAGGATGTTATATAGGCCCAGGGGAGGGGGTGAAAATCAAGAATCCGAATTTTCCACAGGCTCCTCAAGTAGGACAGAAACACGTCAAATATACCGTCTTAAGTAAGCTAAGTGCTAAGGGCAATAGAAGAGTTTAATCATTTTTACATCCCACCACCTGGTGCTTAGAAGCTGCTCAGCCACTCTTTGCTGAATAAGTGTCTAGCAGGGAGAATGAGAAATGAACTAATGGTGGGATAAACTGGTGGGCTTTATAAACAGCACCCCGTCCTTCGCAGCTAGATTAGAAAGTTCATGATTTACAGAGGAGCTCGCCCAGCCCAATCTGCAGTTTCTGCCTTTGAAGTCTCAATTTGATTAAAGGATTTGGCGAGGAACAATAGCTTTCTGAAATGCCAGGGATTACGCTGGCCCAGGAGTTCTGTAGGGAGCAAGCAATTCAGCAACTACACAGGTCTCTGTGAACTGAAGAGGCCGCTGCGCCAGCCTGTACGGGGGCCAAACGTCTGACTTCTCTTAATTACATTCTGTCCTTGTTTCAGTCCCTCTCATCTCTTGCTTCGGGGTCCAGAGTTCTCCCCAAACTGCCAGGGTTGAATAACTTCAAAAATTAGGCTGGGCCTGTTCCCACACTGCCAGGGCCCAGGGCATGTACGAGGCTCCTTTGCTGTGGAAAATAGAAAACAACACAGGTCACCTTCTCACCCTCCATCTCCGTTGCCAAATGCTGCTGCCCAGGACCATCCGCAGTCGACCAATGCTACTCCGTCAGCAAAAGACAACCAAAGACCCAAACCAAACCCGTTGCCGTCAAGTCAATTCCAACTCATAGCGACCCTGTAAGACAGAGTAGAACTGCCCCACAGGGTTTCCAAGGAGCGGCTGGTGGATTTGAACTGCCAACTTTTTGGTTGGCAGTTGAGTTCTTAACCACTGCACCATCAGGGCTCCAGGAAAAGACGAAGGGACACAAACTGAGGTCTGACCAATGGGAATTTAAGTTATAGCTCTGCCCCTTCCCGGATGATAAGCCGTCCTTCTAAGATGTCTCTAAGGGT
The DNA here is from genome assembly GCF_000243295.1 of Trichechus manatus latirostris. NCBI lineage: Eukaryota > Metazoa > Chordata > Mammalia > Sirenia > Trichechidae > Trichechus > Trichechus manatus. Next base: position 9,164,849 of record NW_004443960.1, read on the forward strand.
TACAACAGACAAAGCAGAAGCAAGCAAGGCAGCATAATGGTTAAAACAAAGGCCCAGGAGCCAGTCTGCAAAGTTCCCACTCTCGGGTCTGCTGCTTACTACCTGGATCATCCTGGAGACATTACTTAACCTCCCTGTGACTTGGTTTCCCCATCTGGAAGCAGGGATTAATCATTATAAAATCAAGGACCAGTTGCCGTGGAGTCGACTCCAACAAATGGTGACCCCATGTGTGTCAGAGTAGAACCAGACTCCATAGGGTTTTCAATGGCTGAGTTTTCTGGAGTAGATTGCCAGGCCTTTGTTCTGAGGTGCCTCTGGGTAGACTCGAACCACCAATCTTTCAGCTAGCAGCTGAACACCTAACCATTTGTACCACCCAACCTGTGCCTTCAGGCATTGTGAGGATGAAATGAAGTTAATACATACAAAGACTTGAATAAATCTGTGACACACAGTTATCCCTCCAGAAGCCTTAGCTATTATTAGAAATAGGCTAGATATTAGAAATATCTATAAGAATAATAACGATAATGGTAGCTGTTTCACTCTTCTCGTTTAGAGAAAAGGAAAGCTGTCCATCCCCCCCCAAAGGGGGTTCTCAGATCATCAGTACCTCCTCTCCCCCCAGACTCCCATCCTCTTTTTGGCGTTTATCTCTTCAAATGGGCCGAGACTGCTGGTTGCAACGGTGTTGCTGAGTCATCTGAGGACACAGGGACCTATGTCACGAAGAACCGCTGGCAGGGGAAGCCAGCAGGAGACAGATCAGGCATCTCCAAGTGAGTCAGCGGGGGGTCAGCGCCTCTGGCCACCACCCCGGAGCCGGGGTGGGGCAGTGGACGGCCGGTTTCATCGGCACTCTGGCTAATTGTTCAGCGTAACCAGCGCAGCCTGCTCTGTGGACGGCCGGCTGAACACGGCCTGCGCCGAGCACCGCGCGCACAGCTCTCTGATCTCTCCTCTCTCACGTCTCCCTCTCCTAGCCTCCTTCATCTCTCTTCATTTCCTCTTTCTCCACCTCTGTCTCTCTCTTCCCCCTCTTTCCTTCCTTTTGACTCTGTTCTTCTTTACCCCTTTACAATTTTCTCCTTCTTATTTCTTTTGTTTCCCCTCCAATGTCTTCTCCTCAAGGAGCCCTGGTGGCGCAGTGGTTAAGCACTCAACTGCTAGCCGAGAGGTCCGTGGTTCAAACCCACCATCCCCTCTGCTGGGAGAAAGATGTGGCAGTCTGCTCCCATGAAGATTACAGCCTTGGAAATCTGTGGGAGTGTTCTACTTTGTCCTGTAGGGTCGCTATTGAGTCGGAATTGCTGGGCACCTAACAACAAGTCTTCTCACACTTCTCTGTCCCCTTCCCTCCCCATCCCACTTCCTTCACTCATCTCAACCTTCCCTCTTCCCTTAAGAAAACTGAGCAACATTTTTAGCTTTTCTGAAGTCTTCTCTGCCCTTCTTATCTTTCTTATCAGGGGTTGGCAAGGTTTCTCTGTAAAGGACCACATAGTAAATATTTTGGGCTTTGCGGGTCATATGGTCTCTGTTGCAACCACTCAGCTCTGCTGTTGTCATGAGAAAGCCACCACAGACCATCTGTAAACAAATGAGTGTGGCTGTGTTCCAATACAACTTTATTTTAAAAAAATGGGCAGTGGGCTGGATTTGGGCCGCAGGCCATAGTTTGCCAAGCCCTGATGAACACACTCCCTCTCTTGTTTAACTCATCAGTCACAAACCAGCAGAACAAAGCACAGATTTCAGCTTAGATGCCTACTTGCTGGGACCCTGCACATACAATCCCTGGCTGCTGATTCCCAGGTTCCTGCTTGGAGACTGAGTCCCAGGCTCCAGAGCTCATGTTTACCTTTGATCTTTGGGCAGGGCAGAACCATGAGGTCTGAGTCATGCTACTGATTGTTATGTAGGAACACCTGGATCCCTGTCTCAAGTTAGTGAATTTAGGAAAACAAGTCTTGACTGATAAGATATGAAATACACACACACACTGGGGAAGCTAAGGAGGAAGCCTCAGAGTGTTTAAATTCTTAGGACTGCAGGAGTACAGTCAGCAGAGAACACAGACTGAGTTCAGCCCAGTTTGGCAGAGAGTCTCAGACTCGCTATGCAGACATCACCCCTGGCTGCCAGGATTCTAGCATCCTCTACTCAAGCTAGTGATGGGACAGTGAACAAAACCACATATCAATGAAGTAACACAGAAATTAAGGGTGGAGCAAGGCAGCTGGGCTTTGCAAGTTCTACCTTGGCAAGGGATTTGGGCTGGAGCTTGGGAGAGGTGCTAGTGGAGACGGAGTGAGACGATGTGACAAGGCTTGGTTTGCTAACAAAAGACCTATACCAGGTGTAAGGAGCCCGGGTGACACAATGGTTAAGTGCTCAGCTGTTAACTGAAAGGTTGGTGGTTCGAAACCACCCAGTAGCTTTGAGGCAGAAAGGCCTGGTGATCTGCTCCCACAAAGATGACAGCCTTGAAAACCCTACGCAGTCCTACTCTGTCATATAGGGTCACTATGGGTCAGAATGACGGCACCCAACAACACAACATACCAGGTGCGCATGCTTGAGGGTGTCTTGGGTGTGATGCTTGCCTGCTGTTCCTCCATCAGTGTGGTCCCATCTGAGATAAATAAAGCATGTGCTCCTGCATCCAGGTCACCTCTCCTGCCCTACCTCTACTGTGTGGCAAGGAAGGGGGCAGGGCCTGGGAGAGCAGAGCTCACACTACTGGAAGCTCTTATGACTTGGATGGGCCTCTAACCAGAATGCCTGCAGGCACCCCTACAGTGTTCCCTGCACCTTGCTCCTGCCAGAGGGTTAATGTTCCCCCAGAGGAACAGAACAAGGGATCATCGTAGTTTTTGTGTTTCCCTTGTTTGTTTTAATATATAATTGGCCTGCTGTTGTCCCTAGGTACCATCAAATTGGCTCTGACTCTTGGTGACCCCGCGTATAACCGAATGAAACACTGCCTGGTCCTGCCCCATCTTCATGATCATTGGTATGTTTCAGGCCGTTGTTGCAGCCAATGTATATTTTCCGTGCCTTCCAACCTAGGGGGCTCATCTTCCAGCAGGACAGCTCACCACCACTGGGTAGATTCCAACTCATCGCGACCTTATAGGACACAATAGAACTGCCCCATAGGGTTTCCAAGGCTGTAATCTTTTACAGGAAACACACTGCCACATCTTTCTCCCGTGGAGCATCTGTGATGGGTTCAAACTGCTGACCTTTTGGTTAGCAGCTGAGCACTTAACCACTGCGCCACCAGGGCTTCTCTCTCTCCCTAGAGACAATAATGTCCTTCCTAATGAAAAGAACATTCCCTTCATCAGAGAAGGTATTTAACTAGGAAGTAAGGCCTGCAAAAGTATACATCTAGTATATTCAAATTCATTGATTCATTCATTCCACAAATTTTCTTTGAGCACCTACTGTGCGTGCAAAGCTCAGTGCTGAGTCTTGGGGGAAGGGAAGGGCAACAAGAATGGACACCAGCAGGGGCAGATTATCCAGTAAACAAGGTATGCATGGGCTTACCTGTGTTTACTTACTAATCTGCCGCGTACAATTTCACATGGGTTTTGTGCACCCCAAAAAACACGTGAAATTGTACACTACAGATTAGTAAGTAAGCACAAGTAAGCCCGTGTGCACCTTGCTTATTGGGTAATCCATCCCTGGATATGTACTGTATGTCTTGAGGGGATCAGAATGTTAGTGGGCGGGGGAGGTAGAGAGGCCAGCGATGATTAGGCATCTACTGTGTACCAGGCACAGGATAGCTGCTTTATGCTTGTTTTCACATTCCATCCTTTAAATGACTCTGCAGCTGAGACTCAGGGGCATTAGTTTGCTCAGGCCACCCAGCCAGGGAGCTGTAGAATCTTTCACCCTTTGTTTCTGGTGCTTTGCTAAATGCCCCAGGAAGGCTGTAAATATGGAGCTCAAGAATTTTTGGGAAGGGTAGCAGCTCAGAGCTGAGGGCACTAAGGGGGTCTCCGTGGAGGGACCCAGGGGCTGGGCACTGAAGGATGAGGAGGCTGTCAAATCAGGGAATAGGGTGAGGAGAAGAAGGGAAGGAAGGAGGAGATCCACGTTACAGGGGTTTCATGGAGGAGTTCACGCTTACCTGAGAGACCTTCAATGGTGGAATTTCAGGCTCCAAAGAAAGTCAGTCAATTGGGGAAAACATTCAGGTGGTGGTAGGGTCTTCAGCGAGTTCCTCCAACCACACTCTCATGACACTCCTAACATGGCCCCAAGGAGACCGGCTGCACAGGTCTCTCATGGGCACTTTGTCCCTTGGCGGGAGGCAGCTGCAGCCATCGCTGCCCAAGCTGCAGGGCGTCCCGCTCTCCCAGAGGCCCAGATGTCAGCCCAAAGATAGTAAGCTGGGGAGCTGGAACAGAGCAGCGCTGAGGATATTAGCAATCTGTCCAGGAGCCCAGAACAATTTATGAGAATCTTAATTAGATACACAAGGAACTTCTGAAGCAACCACACAAATCTTCTCTGCTCTGGCTGGCAGCACAGGGTCCTTCACCCTCAACAACCATCCTGCATGCCTCAGGGAAGGGCAGCCAGCACACTAAGGCCACCCACTAGGAGGCAGGGAGTGGGCTTCTCTATGAGCTCCCCGCCAGCGCTCCCCCAATGCCAAGATGCGTGAGTATCATTATCCTGAGTCGGTAGTTTCCAACCCCGTAACTGCAGCAAAGCTCCCTATTAACACAAGCAGAGCACATGGTCCCTTTCAATCAGTTAACGATCTGGATGAGTTTTTATAAGATAGCCTGTTAAGCTGCAGTACAGAAGGGGCAGAGGGCCCCAACATACCTATACAGCTGAAATGGCATGTGTGGGAGATACATGTAGCATAGCTTTCAAGTATTTCATAGATGATATCTATCATATATGCCACATATGATTTAACTAGGTCCACTAACTGGTTTTAAAACTGAGGGTCCTAGAAAAATGGGACGAATGGGTCACCCCATCAATACAATATTAATATCATGTGTATTATTCGCTGGAGTCCCTGGGTGGTGCAAATGGTTAAGCACTTCACTACCAACCGAATTACTGGTGGTTCAAGCCCACCACGTTGTTGTTGTTGTTAGATGCCGTCGAGTTGGTTTCGACTCACAGTGATCCTATAGAACAGAGTAGAACTGCCCCATAGGGTTTCCAAGGAGTGGCTGGTGGACTTGAACTGTCGACCTTTTGGTTAGCAGCCAAGCTCTTAACCAGTACGCCGCCAAGGCTCCAAACCCACCACAGGCGCCTCAAAAGAAAGGCCTGGTGATCTCCTTCCAAAAGGTGGAAGCCTTGAAAACCCTATGGAGCTCAATTCGACTCACACACATGGGGTCACCATGAGTCAGAACTGAATTTTTTTTTGGTATATTATTAATTAGTAGCATATCATTAATACAATATTAAATTATTATGACAAGAGATATTTATCATAACTTTCAAATATTCTGTATATGATATCTATCGTCTATACCTAAAGTTGATATAACTGCAATCACACGCGCGCGCGCACACACACACAAACGCGTTGCCATTGAGTCAATTCCAACTCCTAGTGACACTACAGGACAGAGCAGAACTTCCCTATAGGGTTTCCAAGGCTATAAATCTTTATGGAAGCAGGCTGCCACATCTTTCTCCCGAAGAGCCGCTGGTGGGTTCAAACGCTGACCTTTCAGTTAGCAGCCAAGCCCTTAACCACTGTGCCACCAGGGCTCCTTGCAATGACATATACCATGTAAATAATTTATAAATAATTATATGATATATATACACACATATATGTATATATATGTACATATGTGTGTATATATCTATACACACATGTAGTTAATTTCATTTGTTCAATAAACTCCGACCAGATATCAGGGACAAGTAATGAATTTCTGAGTTTAAAAATAAACTGACAACCACGCAAACTGAGCAAATTACAAAGAGGACGATTAAATGCTTCTCCACGCTAAAGCAGATTACTTACAGCTAAGGCGGCTGGGCCACAAGAGACCAAGATTCCTCCCAGGAGCATGGTTTAATGGGAAGACGATCAGGATTGGAGTTAGATGAACTTGGTTCCATTTTACCTCTATAAAAAGCTACTCAGGGTAGTGTCTAGGGTCTTAAAAGCCTGTGAGCAACCATCTAAGATACTCCACTGGTCTCATCCCTTCATTAGCAAGGGAGAATGAAGAAAACCAAAGATACAAGGGAAAGATTAGTCCAAAGGACTAATGGACCACAACTACCACAGCCTCCACCAGACTGAGTCCAGTACAACTAGATAGTGCCCGGCTACCACCACTGACTGCTCTGACAGCGATCACAGCAGAGGGTCCAGAACAGAGCCGGAGAAAAAATGTAGAACAAAATTCTAACTCATAAAAAAAGACCAGACTTCCTAGCCTGATAGAGACTGGAAAAACCCTGAGAGTATGGCCCCCCACCACCCTTTTAGCTCAGTGATGAAGTCACTCCCGAGGTTCACCCTTCAGCCAAAGATTAGACAGGCCCATGAGACTAAAGAGGCACACCAGCCCAGGGGCAAGGACTAGAAGGCAGGAGGGGACAGGAAAGCTGGTAATGGGAAATCCAAGGTCGAGAAGGGAGAGTGTTGACAAGTCATGGGGTTATTAACCAATGTTATAAAACAATATGTGTACTAACTGTTTAATGAGAAGCTAGTTTGTTCTGTAAACCTTCATCTAAAGTATAAAAAAAGAAAGAAAAAAAGCTAATCAGGGGAATGTCCATGAACCAGCAGCACTGGCATCTTGTTTGAAATGCAAAATCCCACGCCCCACCCTGGACCCAGTGAAACAGAATCTGCCACAGAACAAGATCCCCAGGTGATTCCTATGCACATTCAAGTTTGGGAGGCCGTGCTCTAGCGCATTTAACCCTATCAAGCCTCACTTTCCTGCCCTGCACAGCGCGGATAACAAAATCTACCCTTGAACGTCGTATGAAGTTACTGAGATATCATATCTGATGTACCTGGCACGGTACTGGACCATATATACAGTTGTGGTTAGGTGCCATCAAGTCAGTTCTGACCCATAGTGACCCCATATGACAGAATACAACTGCCCCATCGAGTTTTCTTGGCTGTAATCTTTATGGGAGCAGACCACCAGGTCTTTCTCCTGCAGAGCCACTGTGTGGGTTCAAACTGCCAACCTTTGGGTTAGCAGTTGAGCGCTTAACCATATGCACCACCAGGGCTCCAAATATATATAGGTTTCCTTCCTTTATCACAGCATCATTAGCTTCCCAATCATCTAGTTATTCCATCTTGCTCCCCTCAGTGTCTCTTGGCTGGCTCCTGATACACCCCATAGGTTTTGACCTCTGTGATATTCCTTCCATCTCTTCAAATTCCAGAACCATACAAAGAATCACAAAATCTATGAGATAGACGGGATCCAAGAGACCTTCTGTTCAACTTCCCTGTTCACAGCCAGAAATGCCATTCTTTCAGTCTCAGGCCTATACGGTCTTTAAGTTCTCATTCAAGTGTCACTTTTTAGTGCCAGGTGCTCAATAGATATTTTCTGGACGAATAGATTAATGAAGCATCTATCGACTATGTCCCATTCTAACGTTTGTCTAAATCTTACTACACTGGTCTTCTTTATGACTCATGTCGTTTCATTCTTCCATTAAAAAAAAAAAACAAAAAAAACAGACTATCTCACACTTATCTTTCACTGCTCTCTTATCTACCAGACACTTAACAATATATATCCGTGTATTTATATACCACTTGTTATATATTTATATTTTAAGATGTATTTCATATTTTAATTTAGATTTTTTATATTAGTCAAAGTATACACAAAGATACACCATTTCAATAATTTCTCCATGTACAATTCAGTGACATCATTTACACTCTTCAAGTTGTGCTACCATTCTTGCTGTTCTTTTCCACATTATTCCACCACCATTATCTTAAGCTCACTGCCCTCTAGGCTTCCTATCCAACCTTTTGTATTGCCCTTGTCAATTTAATCTCACACAGATACTTCTTTAAAAGAGCACAATGTTCAAAGCAGATGTACTTTATTAATTAAAATAAGCTATGTATATATATATATTTTGGTTTAAAGAAAACTTCAGGGGATAGTTTTGGTTTAAGGTTTAAAGATTATCTCAGGCTAACAGTTTTAGGGGCTCATCCAGCCTCAATGGCTCCAGAAAGTCTGGATTCCAGTGAGAATTTGAAATTTTGTTCTGCATTTTCTCCCTTTTAATCAGGATTCTTCTATATAATCTTTAATCAAAACATTCAATAATGGTAGCCTGGCACCATCCAGTCTTTTTTTTTTTTTTAATTTTAAGATTATACATATTAAGTGTATACATTTCCAACCAACTGGCCTCTAAGTTCCCTGAAAGTAGAAAAGGACCACGACATCCCCTTCTTAGAATATCAACATCTAGGAAGGTATCCATTTCCTCAGTTAATGTTGGCTGTCAATGTTATGATCAGTGGTGAAAGTACTTGTGAGTGTTACCAAACTATTGAGAGCCAAAGAGCCCCCGGCGCACCCACCATTCCAGAAAAGGCACAATTAGACAGGAAAAGGAAGGCAGAGTGGTACTGGGAACCTGTGTGTCTTCTTAAGGCAGATCAGTAGCCTTTTTCGTAGGGAAATGCCTGGCAGGTTTCACGTAAGAGGTTCCCCCAATAACCAAACACTCCACTCAAAGATTGTATTTACACAGCTCATTAGAGACTTTTTTTTTTTAATACTTCTGACACTCATTAGACTCGTAATCATCCACCAAACTACTCTATAACAAGAGATAAACACTCCATTCTAGAGATGAATAATAATTAGGTACTGCTCAGCACTTTGCTCTTTAACAGGTCTAATTTTAGAACATAATTAATCCTGCTGAAGCTGCAGAAGATAAGTGAAATATTTATGCAGCTGCGTTAATTCATGTATTTACTCCTAGAGAGACATTCAGAATTGGACGTGGCTTTCCGGGAAGATTATCTTAAGACACCCCCTAGAACAACGTCATCTTTTCTCCTATGACTTTGGCTCCAGATGGTCTCTAAAGATGAAGCTGAGAAGACACATTTCCCAACCCTGACAGTCTGACAAGGAAAGCAATGAGTCAGGACAGAAAGTATCTGTAAGAACCCAGATGCTCTGTAAGTACAAGGGACAAACCTCTGGCCTATATGGATACTTTTGCTTTTTATTTTCCCTATTTGCCACAAAGGGGATATTTATTGCTCAGGACCACAAAAGTTGTTTCCATGATAATGACTTGGCCACATTAGTGCCAATATAACACTGAACACGCTGTTGAATACTAGAGTTGTGCACTGACATCAATGGTGGTGATGATGACAGTGATGGTGGTGATGATGGCAGTGATGGTGGTGATGGTGATGATGACAGTGATGGTGGCGATGACGGTGATGATGACAGCGACGGTGGTGATGACAGTGATGGTGGTGATGATGGTGATGATGACAGTGATGGTGGTGATGACAGTGATGGTGGCGATGATGGTGATGATGACAGTGATAATGGTGATGACAGTGACGGTGGTGATGATGGCAGTGATGGTGGTGATGACAGTGATGGTGGTGATGGTGATGATGACAGTGGTGGTGGTGATGATGGTGATGATAATGGTGATGGTGATAATGGTGGTCATGGTGACGATGGTGATGATGGCAGTGAGGTGGGTCACAACACTGATGATGATGGTGATGATGGTGATGGTGGTGGTGTTGGCAGTAATGATAGTAATGGTGGTGAGGATGGTGATAATGTGAGGATGGTGGTGATGGTGGTGAGGATGGTGGTGGTGGTGGTGATGATGGTGATGATCGTGATGATGATGATGATGGTGATGGTAATGGTGACGATGGCAGTCATGATGGTGATAAATGTGAGGATGGTGGTGATGGTGACGATGGTGATAATGTGATGGTGGTGGTGATGGTGATGATGATAGTACAGATAACATTTACTGAGCGATTTCTATGTTCCCGGATACTGTGCTCTTTATGTGTATTCTCCAGTTTCACCCTCACAACAACCTCATCAGGTAAATATTATTGAACCCATTCACAGAGGAGTAAACTGAGGATAAGAAAGATTACCCCTTTACAGAAGTATTTATGAATGGGACAACAGATTTAGTTCAGATATACATCAATTGCCCATTCCTAAAGGGCCTGTAAATCTCAAGCATCTAATTAATTGGCTTTCATAGACAACTCAGAGAATTAAACGCAACAAGGAGTCTTGCCTAATTGACCCCTTTCTCCAGTAAGGCTCCTAAACTAGAGGCTTTGCCAATTACTAGCTAAAACACACAAGCCCTCTGAGCTTCACTTTCCTCCTCTGTAAAATGGGGATAATAGCAATATCTAACTTGATAGGGTTGTTGTGAAGATTAAACTAAAGAACATATGTCATGCACCCAGTATGGTGATTGGTATGTCCTATTCCCTAAATATGTTAGCTGTTTCATTATAGATATTGAGAGAGTGACAGCAATAGTAGGTAGGGACAGAGTTAGAACTCACTTATTGGACAGCTGCCCATTACATTTAAACGTTTCTCATCAAATGGAATACGTCCTAACACCATTCATTCATGCATGCATTTATTCATTCAATCCTCTGTTGTCCAATTACCTGTTATGTTCAGGGTTTTCTACTGTTTACTTCCAGAAACAAGGCTATTTATTTCCTATGTGAGTGGGTCACCCCATGTAGGAGTACTTAGGTAATCACTGTGGTAGACTGGAGTCCCTGGATGGGGCAAGTGGTTAATGAGCTCAGCTGTTAACTGAAAGGTTGGAAGTTCCAGTCCACTCAAAGGCACCTCAGAAGAAAGGCCTGGGAATCTACTTCCAAAACATCAGCCATTGAAAACCCTATGGTGCACAGTTCTACTCCCACACACACGGCATTGTTATGAGTGAGAACTGACTGAATGGCAACTGGTTTTTAAACTGGTGGTAGACAGAACAAAGAGGGCAGTGGTAGTCAGCGGTAGAATTCTCATCTTCCATGTGGGAGATTTGGGTTTGATTCCTGGCCAATGCGCCTCAGGTACAGCCACCAACCATGTGTCGGTGAAGGCTTATGTGTTGCTATGATGCTGAACTGGTTTCAGTGGAGCTTCCAAACTAAGACAGACTAGGAAGAAAGGTCTCGTGATCTACTTCTGAAAATCACCCAACAAAAATTCTATGGATCACGATGGTCCGATTCCATTGTGCGTGGGGTCACCATGAGTCAGGGCCTAAATAAATGTCCTGATTCTTTATCCTTCTGTTACCACACTCCTTGCCTTATAACTATAAAACTCTTTCTGCAAAAGGTAGAGTACACTTCCCTATCCCTTGGATTTTGAGCTCAGCTGCTAACCAAAAGGTTGGCAGTTCGAATCTACCAGCTGCTCCTTGGAAACCATATGGGGCAGTTCTACTCTGTCCTATAAGGTCACTGTGAGTCAGAATCAGCAACAGGTTTTGTTTGTTTGTTTGTTTGTTTTGGACTTTGGACTTGGCCACCAGACTTGCTTTGAACAGAAGAATGTTAGCAGACATAGTGAAGCAGACACTTGAAATGTGCACGTGCAGCTAGGTGTGCCTTTCTCTCCCTCTGACACAGCCCAGCAAAGGGGAAGCTGCTGCTCCTTCAGCCTGTCACCCCAGATAGGCAGGCACAGGTGAAGCAGAGCCCACACGAGGTGACCCACGGGCCTGCAGCAGGGAGTACAGCCACCACAGCCTCAGCAGAGCTTCTTCAATCAACTTGCACTCCCCTAAGCAAAATAAATGCTCACTGTTGTATGCCTGTAAGATTTCACAGCAGTAGCTGACCAGCACAGCCACAAATCACTATTACATAGCCAAGAACATGGCCAGTGATCTGAGGAAGGTACAAATGCCCTAGAGGGAATTCAAAGACTCAGATGTTCTTATTTGGGAGTTAAATATAAAACACATTTAGAATTCTTGACACCACTGTGAGAATCCAGGGTTTAAATCTGGGAGTGGAGAGAGGAGATGAAGCTGCAGGGAATTATGGAAAGTTCTAAACTCCAGATTTAAAGGGTCCAGTCTTTAGGACAACCAGGAATATGCTCATGGGGATTGGGGCATTTGTTCTTCAGAAGATGTCCTATGCCCTTTGTTCAGATGTACACCAACCCTGTGGACCAGACAAACACACGACCCTCTGATAGGATGCATTTGATCTGACAGGATGCTAGATTCTCCTCTCCCAGCTCTACAGAGATGCAACATATTCTGTAACCATCTCTGAATAGGGCCTCCATCCAGCTTCTGCCCCATGCCCCGAGCTTTTGTATCCTACTCCCTCTTATTCAAGTTGTAAGAATCAACCTTCCATCTGTTGCTGACTGTGTTTTTGCCCTCTCAGTGCTGTCAATTCAAAGGGAACCATCTTGCCAGCTGACTCACGGAACAACTCTAGACACCAAATCAGGAACCTGCGGGTGATGGTGCTATCATCAACCTTGAAGTCCAGAAGGACAGACAGAGAAGGAAATTGTGCTGGAGACACTGGCAGCCCATTTAGCTGTAAAGGTCCATGAAGGTCACAATTCCATTAGACTGTAAGCCCCATGAGGGCAGACACTGTATGGTTACCATGATAGGCAGGCAAGGGGTGAACTGTAGTGTGTTGCCATCGTATTTCGGCTCACTGTCCATTTTCTAGAAATTGACTCTGCTTCCTTCCTCCGTAGGAAATAACAGCAGCTGTCATGTTAGTGTAACACGACTCCACCTGTTAGTGGGTCCAGAATCCAGACCCTGATAGGTCTAGGAAGGAGAACTTGGCCCAAAGTGCATCAGGGATTCTTCCCCTGAATTTAAACTTTAGAATTCAGAGAAGAGGGATCAGGACTCAGTGTAGCCTAGTTATGTAATGACATTGCTCTAAAACAGGGTTTCTCAACCCAGCAGGGTTGACCTTTTCGACTGGATAATTCTTTGTTGGGGGTTTAGAGAGATGTCCTATGCACTGAAGGATGTCTGCAAGCCTCTCTGACCTCTACCCACTAGATTCCAGCAGCAAACCAACCACTGCCCTCCAAGTCTTGACAATCAACAATGTCTCCAGACATTGTCAAATGTCCCCTGGGGTCAAAATCACCCTTCTCCCTGATTGAGAACTACTGCTCTAGAGAGATGAGCTATTCTAGAGAATTCCTGCTTTAAAGGCCCAGGACTGCCCTATTTTTCTCTAAGCCTATTTGTTCAGCTCTTTCTTAAATTCCATGTGATAGTTACTCCTATATTCTTAGAATAAACTTCTTTTTAAAATTTAAGTTATCTAGATTTGGTTTCCATTATAAGTAACCTAAAGAACAATGGCATCATGTAATCGGTGTGCAATCAATAAATACTATCAGTGAGCAAACCCATCACACAAAGACCCACTGGAAAGCCAATTAGAAAACAGAGTGAGTGTGAGGGTCTCAGGTCCCAAAGGAGGTAGGGTCACTCAGGGTCTTACCATCACCCACAAATTGGAGCAGGGCCAGGTCAATCTGCCTCTTCCAGGGGGAGCCCTTCTGCAGGGCAATTCCATACCCAGTGGTGGCAAAGATGTACCCACTCCCGATGGTCACCAGCTTGCAGCCTTCATCCCTCCCAGCCTTGTAATTCAAGACGGCCGCGTCGTAGATGAAAGCGTCCAGCTTCCTGAAATGACAAGAAACCAGGGAGTCATGGGGGTGGCTGGGTACCATCTTGGGGCCCAACTCCTGAGGTCTGATCCAGCATCATACATTTGCTTTCTCACTGGAGATGATGGCCGCTCCATCCCCTCATCATAAAAGGATCTATTTTTAATAAGGAGATAAAAGCTAAAACCTTTGCTTCCTGGCTTACAAGAGGTAGCTAAATAAAAACACGAAGCATCCATATACCCAAGTGAGTAAACAGTCGAGTTTGCTGGTTTGCTAAGTGTCTCTCCCTAACACTCTGGACAGTGGAGAACAGCGGCCTATTTAGAAAGGGTTGCACTGGTACAAAACAGACCATTTAAGAGACAGGAGACTTCAGTGGTAGCGTAGGGGAGAGGGAAAATGAACTAAAGAAGAATGACATGTTTTCCTCCCAAATGAAATAACTTTACTGTTTGTTTATATTACAAAACGTATCACAGAATTAAAAAAAAAATTTATTGTGTCTTAGGTGAAAGTTTACAGTGCAAATTAGTTTCTCATTTAAAAATTTATACACAAATTGTTTGTGACATTGGCTGCAATCCCCACAATGCGTCAGCACTCTGCCCCTTTCCAACCCAGGCTCCCCGTGTCCATTCATCCAGTTTTCCTGTTCCTTCTTGCCTTCTCGCCTCTGCTTTTGGGCAGGTGTTGCCCATTTGGTTTCGTATACTTGGTTGAACTAAGACGCATGTTCCTCACGTGTTATTGTTTGTTTTATACATAATAATTGTTAAAAAGCAAACAATATAGAAATGTATTAAGAATACAATTAAAACTAAAATATAATTCTATAACCAGGAGGCTACCTCTGTTAACATATTGGTAAACAGCCTTCCAAATTTTTTAGGTGCACACATGTAACTTTTAAAACAAAGGTTGGTAAACTTTTTCTGTAAAGACAAGATAATAAATAGTTTAGTTCTGTGGGCCATAAGGTCTCTGTTGCCACTATTCAACTCTGCTGCTGTAGCACAAAAGTAGCCATAGATAATAGGTAAATGAATGATCTTGGCTTTGTTCCAATACAAGACAATTTACAAAAACAGATTGGCCTGTGACCTGTAGTTTGCTAACCTTTGTTTTAACCTAAAAAGTATGATTATACCAGATGAACTATTTCACAAATTGCTTTTCTTTTTTTCTCATTTCACAAGGAGTGAACATGTTTCCATGTCAATAAAAATAGCTGTCATAGACTGAATTGTGTCCCTCCAACATATGTGTCAACTTGGCTAGGCCATGATTCCCAGTATTGTGTGGCTGTCCTCCATTTTGTGATCTGATTACCCTCCATTTTGTGATGTAAATCCTAACCTCTATACCTGTGGTTATGGTTCCATTTGGCAGTGAGCTGTCCGTTATGTTAATAAGGCAGGATTAGGTCATGTTAATGAGGATTAGGGTAGGATGCAATACCCTTACTCAGGTCACAACCCTGATCTGACGTAAGCAGAGTTTCCCTGAAGTGTGGCCTGCATCACCTTTTATCTTACAAGAGATAAAAAGAAAGAGAAGCAAGCAGAGAAAGAGGGACCTCGTTACTACCAAGAAGGAAGAGCTGAGAGCAGAGCACATGCTTTGGACTCGGGGTTCCTGCGCTGAGAACCTCCTAGACCCAGGGGAAGACTGAGACAAAGACCTTCCTCTAGAGGCAACAGAGAGAGACAGAAAGCCTTCCCCTGGAGCTGACGCTCTGAATTCAGACTTCTAGCCTCCAAATCTGTGAAAGAATAAATTTCTGTTTGTTAACCCATCCACTTGTGGCATTTCTGTTATAGCAGCACTAAATAACTAAGACAATAGCACTTTTCTTTCTTTTTAATGTATTTATTTTTATTGAGGTATAACATACTAAGGAGGCCTGGTGGTGCAATGGTTAAGCACTCAGATGCTAACCTAAAGGTCGGCGGTTTGAACCTACCCAGCAGCTCCGCAGCAGAAAAGACCTGGCAATCTATTCCTGTAAAGATTACAGCCTAGAAAACCCCGTGGGCCAGTTCTACTCTGCCACATGGGGTCACTAAGGGTTGCCTGACTCTTAAGGGCTGTTGTCGGGAGCCACTGGGTCAATACCAACTCATGGCAACTTCACGTGACACAGCAGAACTGTGCCCATAGGGTTTTGGAGTCTTTTCTCCTGCTGAGCGGTTGGTGGGTTCGAACCACCATCCTTTAGGTTAGTACTCGAGTGCTTAACCATTGTGCCACCAGGGCTCCTTAATCTCAAGGGTAGAGCTTGATTAATTTCTGCCTAAGTATACTTCCTTGAAATTGCCACGCAGATCAAGATGCAGAACATGATCATCACCACAGAAGTCTTTTTTGCCCCCTCCCGGTCAACACCCTGCAAAAGGCAAGTGTTAATAATCTTCCCCATGGCACTTCGGAACCTAACTCATGATCTAGATCCCTATGAGCGGGCATTCACATTGATCCATGTTCAACATTACTCTTTAAAAGGCTGACATGATCATCTTTGAACAAGGGGATGGATGCCTCAACTCTAAAATAGGTGTTGTTGCTGCTGTTGGATGCCACTGAGTCGATTCCGACTTATAGAAACTTCATGTGACAGAGTAGAACTTCCATATAGGGTTTTCTAGGCTGTAATCTTTACAGACGCAGATCATCAGGCCTTTCTCCCATGGAGTTGCTGGGTGGGTTCAAACCACCAACTTTTTGGTTAGCAGCCGAGCACTTAACTGTTGCACCACCAGGGCTCCTTCCTAAAATAGGTAGGAAAACTAAATCAGAGATTATTCAACTTCCCGACACTTTCATATCTTCACTGATGTTCTTTCTTTAACAAGAAAGCATAAAAGAGTGAAGCAAAGGAAAATAAAAGTAGCAAGGAGAGATGTAAGACCTGCAGCCTTCCGGAAACAGCTGCTGAAGGACTCCCTGTGGGGGAAAAAGACTATTTGGAAGGTTTACACCCACACTCTCCATTTTAATCTCTTGTTTCGGTAATGGCTAGAGGTGGGGACAGACTATGGGGCTTGTCTCACCAACAGGAAGACTCCTAAGCTTTTATCCTACAGCAGCAGGATCAGAGACTCGGTTTTAAGCTCTGAGAGTATTAAAGGGGATCAGATCACCCAACTGGAAGAGGAAAAAAACTGGGCATTGTCGATGGCGATGGCAGGGCAGAGCTGACAAGCCAAAAAGAAATATTCTTTCCAGATAACCAGCAATCCTGCTGTTGTCAGGTACCATGGAGTTGGTTCTGACTCATAGTGACCCCACGTATAACTGAACGAAACACTGCCCGGGACCACGCTATCCCCACAGTCATTGCCATGTTTGAGCTCAATGTTGCAGTCACTGCATCAATCCATTTTGTCGAGGGTCTTCCTCTTTTTCGCTGACTCTTTACTTTACCAAGCACAGTGGCCTTCTACAGGGACTGGTCTCTCCGGATAACATATCCGAAGTACATGAGATGAAGTCTCACCATCCTCGCTTCCAAGGAGCACTCTGGCTGTACTTCTTACAAGACAGACTTGCTCATTCTTCAGGCAGTTCACGGTATATTCAATACTCTTTGCCAACACCGTAATTCAAAGGAATCAATTATTCTTTGGTCTTCCTTATTCATTGTCCAGCTTTCGCATCCGCCTGACGCGACTGAAAATATCACGGCTTGGGTCAGGCGCACCTTAGTCCTCAAAGTAACATCTTTGCTTTTGAACACTT
The DNA here is from genome assembly GCF_000243295.1 of Trichechus manatus latirostris. Taxonomy (NCBI): domain Eukaryota; kingdom Metazoa; phylum Chordata; class Mammalia; order Sirenia; family Trichechidae; genus Trichechus; species Trichechus manatus. Next base: position 9,182,350 of record NW_004443960.1, read on the forward strand.
TAAGAGGTCTTTTGCAGCAGATTTACCCTATGCAATGCATCCTTTGATTTCCTGACTGCTGCTTCCATAGGTGTTGATTGTGGAGCCAAGTACAATGAAATCCTTGACAACTTCAATATTTTCTCTACTTATCATGATGTTGCTTATTGGTCTAGTTGTGAGGATTTTTGTTGTCTTTATGTTGAGGTGTAAGCCATTCTGAAGGCTGTAGTCTTTGATCTTCATCAGTAAGTACTTCAAGTCCTCTTCGCTTTCAGCAAGCAAGGTTATGTCATCTGCGTATCACAGGTTGTTGATGAGTCTTGTTCCAATCCTGATCCGTGTTCTTCTTCATATAGTCCACCTTCTCAGATTATTTGCTCAGCATACAGACTGAATAA
>NW_004443960.1:9182829-9203931 GCF_000243295.1 Trichechus manatus latirostris
GAATTCCCATTCTTCACAATGTTATCCATAATTTGTTATGATCCACACAGTTGAATGCCTTTGCATAGTCAATAAAACACAGGTAAACATCTTTCTGGTACTGTCTGCTTTCAGCCAAGATCCATCTGACATTAGCAGTGATATCCCTCATTCCAACGTCCTCTTCTGAATCTCACTTTTGAATTTCTAACAGTTCCCTGTCAATGTACTGCTGCAACTGATTTTGAATTATCTTCAGCAAAATTTTACTTGCGTGTGATATTAATGATATTGTTCAATAATTTCCAAATTCTGTTGGATCACCTTTCTTTGGAATGGGCATGTATATGGATCGATCCCAATTGGTTGGTCAGGTAGCTGTCTTCCAGATTTCTTGGCATAGATGAGTGAGCGCTTCCAGAGTTGCATCCATTTGTTGAAACATCTCAATTGGTATTCTGTCAATTCCTGGAGCCCTGTATCTCACCAATGCCTTCAGTGCAGCTTGGACCTCTTCCTTCAGTACCATTGGTCCTTGATCACATGCTACGTCCTGAAATGTTTAATGTTGACCAATTCTTTTTGGTACAGTGACTCTGTGTATTCCTTCCAGCTTCTTTTGATGCTTCCTGTATGTTCAATATATTGCTCATAAACTCCTTCAATATTTCAATTCAAGGCTTGAATATTTTTTTCAGTTCTTTCAGCTTGAGAAATGCCGAGCATGTTCTTCCCTTGTTGTTTTCTATTTCCAGGTCTTTGCATATTTCATTGTAACACTTTACTTTGTCTTCTTGAGCCGTCCTTTGAAATCGTCTGTTCAGCTCTTTTACTTCATCATTTCTTCCATTTGTTTTAGCTACTCTACATTCAACAGAGTCTCTTCTGACATCCATGTTGGTCTTTTCTTTCTTTCCTATCTTTTAAATGACCTTTTGCTTTCTTCATGTATGATGTTTTTGATGTCATCCCACAACTTGTCTAGTCTTCAGTCATTAGACTTCAACGTGTCAAATCTATTCTTGAGATGGTCTCTAAATTCAGGGGGATATACTGAAGGTTGTACTTTGGCTCTTGTGGCTTTGTTTTATTTTCTTCAGCTTCAACTTGAACTTGCATATGAGCAATTGATGGTCTATTCCACAGTCCGCCCTTCACCTTGTTCTGACTGATGATATTGAGCTTTTCCATCATCTCTCTCTACAGATGTAGTTGATTTGATTCCTGTGTACTCCATCTGGCAACGTACATATACACAGTTGCCATTTATGTTGTTGAAAGAAGGTATTTGCAATGAATAAGTCATTGGTCTTACAAAATGCTATCATGCAATCTCCAGCATCTTTTCTATCACCAAGGCCATATTTTCTAACTACTGATTTTTCTTCTTTGTTTCCAACTTTTGCATTCCAATTACCAGTAACTATCAACGCATCTTGAGCACATGTTTGATCAATTTCAGAATTTGGTAAAAATCTTTGATTTCCTCACCTTTGGAATTAGTGGTTGATGCCTAAATTTGAATAATAGTCGTATTAACTGGTCTTCCTTGTAGGCGTATGGATATTATCCTATCACTGACAGCACTGTACTTCAGGATAGATCTTGAAATGTTCTTTTTGACAATGAATGTGATGCCATTCCTCTTCAATTTGTCATTCCCGGCATAGCTGACCATATGATTGTCTGATTCAAAATGGCCAATACCAGTTCATTTCAGTTCACTAATGCCTAGGATATTGATCTTTATGCATTCCATTACATTTCGGATGACTTCCCATTTTCCTAGATTCATAATTTATACATTCCATGTTTCACTTATTAATGGATGTTTGCAGCTGTTTCTTCTCATTTTGAGTCTCGCCACATCAGCAAATGAAGGTCCTGAAAACTTTACTCCCTCCATGTCATTAAGGTCGACTCAACTTTGAGGAGGCAGCTCTTCCCCAGTCATATTTAGAGTGACTCCCAATCTGAGGGGCTCATCTTCCAGCACTGTATCAAACAATGTTCCGTTGCTATGCATAAAGTTTTCACTGGCCAATTTTTTTTAGAAGTAGATGACCAGGTTGATCTTCCTAGTCTTAGTCTGGAAGCTCTGCTGAGAACTGTCCTCATGGGTGATCCTGCTGATATTTGAAATACTGGTGGCATAGCTTCCAGTATCACAGCAACACCCAAGCCATCAAAGTAGGACAAACTGACAGACGGGTGGTGGGCTCTCTATCTACACTGTCTAATATAGCTTCACTTCCTCAGTTGCACTAACCACATTTTAAGTGCTCAACAGTCATACTGGACAGTGTAAATATTGGACACTATCTACACTGTCCAATATGGCTACTGAGCACTTGAAATGTGGTTAGTGCAATTGAGGAAGTAAACTTTTAATTTTTTTAACAATTTCATTAACTTAAATTTAAGTGCAAATAGTCATCTGCGGCTGGTGGCTACTGCACTGGAGACACTGCTCAGGCATTCTGTGGGGAACAAGGGGCAGGCTGAGGGAGCAAGGCTCTGGGTTCCCCTCCTTGCTCCTACAAGGTCTACCTTTCATCAGTTTTCAATTTGAAAAGATGTTTTAGTTGATAAAAAGAAAAAAATTATTTATAGTGACGGGAAGTTTGGCAACGATTATGGGTGGTGGCTGCCAAACGTGATTAATGTAATTGATATCACTCAACTGCATACCTGAAAATGTTGAATTAGCAAATATTGTGTTATATACCTATTTTTACAACAAAAAACCATTGATGTAGTGGAATGAGGGATTTGTAGCCAGGGACTTTGGACAGGCACCTATATTTCTGAGTCTCAGTTTTCTGCCTGTGAAACGGAGCTAACAATATGTACACTTAGAGGGCTGATAGGAACAAAATGACTTTATGTAAGTTGAACGTGTGTGTGGTGTCTGGCACATAGCAAATGCTCAAAACACATAAACATGTTCAATCTAATTCAGATTTTATGGCAAAGGGGTACAGAGAGAGACTGAGTACGTGCTACGTGCCAGATCCAGTCTGGAATACTTTCCATGCATTTGCTCATTTCATTGACTCCTTCCAACAACACCGTGATGGACGTGCTACTGCCATCCCCACTGACAGGTGAGGAAACTGAGGCAGAGAGAGGCAAAGCGGCATCACAGGATCACCTAGCTTGTAAGTGTGAGAAGCAACATTTGGTTCCAAGCAGCCCAACACCAAAGCCTCAGAGGTAACCACTCTGATTAAGCTGCAGTATCTTTAACCCTTGTGGAATAAATGGAGGCAACTCTATTATTTCAGAAGTGCAGATTTAGGGGTAACGGCTATAAATTAAGTCAAATGTTTTAGAAGAAGAGACAAGGATGAGACTAGGGGAGTTTGAAATTAAAGAGAAGGATTTGGGGGTGTTCAGGTCATCTAAGGAGCCCTGATGGCACAGTGGTTAAGTGCTCCGCTGCTAACAGAAAGGTCGGTGGTTTGAACCCACCAGCTGCTCCACGGGAGAAAGATGTGGCAGTCTGCTCCCACAAAGATTACAGCCTTGGAAACTCTATGGGGGCAGTTCTACTCTGTCCTATAGGGTCGCTAGGAGTCAGAACTGATTCGGCTGCAACAAGTTCAATGGGTCAGATCATCTGTTTCTTTCCCAACAGACTCATAGCTGTGTAAGGCCTGGAGTCACTCTCTAAAATGACTTCAGACATTAACTACCCAGAGTAGGCCAAACTTCACAGGTTAGGGGAACAGTCCTCCACAAGACTACCCCCACCTCAGACACCAGCCCCAAGCTCGTAAAGGTCCGAAGCCACCTTCGCTTGTAACCATCTGGCTACCAACTCAGGGTTTCCACTGCTCCCTCAGGTTCCATGAGTCACGAGAACAACTCACAGAACTCAGTTAAGCACTATACTTACAGTTTTATCACATTATTATAGCAAAGGGATACAAATCAGAACCAGCCAGTGGGAGAGACGCACAGGGTGAGGTCTGAGAGGGTCTCAAATGCAAAGCTTCTGTTGTCCTCTCCCGATGCAGTCAAGACACGTCACCCTCCCAGTACACTGATATGCGATGATACACAGAGCGCCACCCATCAGAAGCTCACCTGAGCTTTGGTGTCCAGAGTTTTTACTGGGGTTGTATTATGCAGGAGTGATGAGTGAATCATTGGCCACGTCACTGAACTCAATCTCCAGCCCCTCTCCCCTCTCCAAAGGTCAGGGCTGACTGCACGTGCCTCAAAGCCCCAACCCACTAATGACGTGGGTGGTCTTTCTGGTATGTCCAACCCCATCCTGAGTCACCCACTCCTGAGCATAATCTCTCAGGTGTGGACTGAGGGGCCACCACGAATAGCAAAGACACTCCAATCCCTTGAGAAATTCCAAGGGTTTAGTGATTACTTGCAAGGAACTGGGGACAAAGGCTGGTCAAATTCTTCATTACATACCTCCAAAGAAAACCTCTCTTGCCCCCAACACATTCTACCTCCCCACTTCAGGAGATATTTAGGCACAGATAGCCACAGCTTCTTGTTGGACGTAGAGGGTAAGAAAAAGAAAATGGTAACCTGAAACCGAAGCCCAGTTTGGCCCGAAGGCACCTGGGGCACTCCACTGGCAATTGCTGGAGAGCGAGCGATGCATGAGGCTGCACTTGGGAACTGGCAGCACCAGGTCTGGAACAACATGTAGAATAAAGGCCGAACTGCAGGGAAGCGTCCGTCAAACTATGAGCAAGAGGGCTCACAGGTCAGGGAGCCCAGTGATGCTTCCTGCCTTGGCGTTGTCTTCTGCTTTCCAAAGGATCCGTCTCTGTCCTGGTCTTCCCAGCTCCAGCAAAGGGCACTGATATGGACTGAACTATATCCCCTCCCCTCCAAAATATGAGCTGTAAATCTTAACCCCTATACCTGTGGATGGAGCCCTGGTGGCACAGTGGTTAAGAGCTCAGCTGCTAACCAAAAGGTAGGCAGTTTGAATCCACCAAGCCGCTCCTTGGAAACCCTATGGGCAGTTCTACTCTGTCCTACAGAATCGACTTGACGGCAACGGGTTGGGTTTGGTATGCCCGTGGATGCAATCCCACTTGGGAACAGGGTTTCTTTGTTATGTTTGTGAGGCCACATCAGTATAGGGTTGTGTCTAAACCTAATGACTTTTGAGACATAAAAGAGCAGGTTAGACAGAGAGAAGCAAGCACAGGTGGGGAAAAGACAGACGCCCCTTGGAGATGTCTAAAGAATGCTCAAAGAACACTAAAGAGGCTCAGACAAGGATTTTCTCTCAGAGGGACTGAGAGAGCCTTTCTCTAGAGCTGGCACCCCGAATTCAGACTTCTAGCCTCCTAAACTGTGAGAAAATACATGTCTGTTAGTTAAAGCCGCCCACTTGTGGTATTTCTGTTACAGCAGCACTAGGTAACAAAGACAGTCACAGACTTGGTGTCACTGGCTAAGTGCTTCTCCCACTGGGCACTTAGGTGGGCAGGGAGAGGCTCAAAGATCAGGGGCTGAGAACCGTGACATGTTGCCTGAATGGGGACAAAGTGCCTACTTGAAACAAGGAGGCTGACATCGCCTGTCTCTATCCCCTACCGAGGGTGACATCTCTTCTCTGAGCATTTGCGACAGATGGAGTAACACCTTGCTTTCCCAAAGCAAGGACAGGGGCAGAACCGGAACCCAAACTGCCCTGCTGCCTGCATGACATGCCCACTACCCGCCACGCACCCTGGAGTCTGTGTGGGTGCTGTCACCCTCTCCCTGCCACCGCAGACCCCCAAAAAGCAGGTGATTAGAATGACAGTAATTCAGAATGAGACGGGAGAGGAAGACCTCGCCTCTGCCAAGCAGCAAAGTAGGGGGGAACACCCCATGCACCTCGTGCCACTTGAACCTAGAAGTTTCCTGCCAGAGTTTTGACAGCTTTAAGAGCTGCTACAGCTTTCCTGAGTGTACAGATGAGACTCCGCCACTTCAGAGGGTCTCTCTTGTGCCTGCATGGGGACCATGACAGTCCACATCCGGCCCAAAGTCTGCTTGTCGGCAAATCTGACTCCCCTGTACCCCAGCGTCCAGGGGTGGGGACTTGTATTGTCCAGCTGCTTGACGCTTCCTAATCAGAAGTTTTATAGCTCACCATCTTCTTATGCCTGTTTTCAGAGGCTCTCTGGGGGTCTCAGCACATTTAAAGGCTAATTATATAGTTAAAGTTAATTATTCATTCATTAACATTCAAGAAGCCTTTAACAAGACAGTGACTTGTTCTGGTGAATTAATGAAACCAGACAGAGAGACTATATGTGAGTGTGTGTGTTTTGGAGGTCTAGTCTAAAGTGTTACTGCAAATTAAACATCCTTTTGATGATAACTGAATGTATTTTTTAGTTCACATCAAAGCCTTGCTAGGAAGAGAAATCCATCCACAATTCAGGCCAGCCAGCATGTTTGGGCAAATGTGGAGTAGAACACATGTCCCAGGTCCCCCTCTGCTAGCTCTATGCATGAGGCTTGATCACGTGGCCTCTCTGACCTTCAGTTTTCTCATCTGTAGGATGGGTTGAATAGTACCCATCCCATAAAACTGGCTGTTGAATGGATCAAACCAGAAGTGACGGTGTCTTGTGAACTGCAGTTTGAAGGGCAAATTCAGGGAATTGTGGCTGTGATGATGCTGTTGTACAAAGAAGCAATAGTGGTGGAGCTCACAATGAGGCACATGCATAGGACTATTGGTGGGGAAGAGCATGCATGGCCCCAGAAGTGGGACCGTGCACACAGACTGTATCCACCACCAACATGGTTGTTGTTGACAGCTCCACTGAGTCGGCCCCTGACTCATGGCGACCCCATGCACAAGAGAACAAACTGCTGGCCAGTCCTGTGCCATCTCAAAGATCAGTTACAGATTGAACTGGTGTGATCCATAGGGTCTTCACTGGCTGATTTTCGGAAGTAGATCACCAGGTCTTTCTTCCTAGGGTATCTTAGTCTGGAAGTTCTGCTGAAACCTGTTTAGCATCATACCAACACATAAGCCTCCACTGACAGACGAGTGGTGGCTGTGCATGAGGTGCACTGGCCGGGAATCGAACTCAGGTCTCCCAGGTGAGAATTCTACCACTGAACCACGATGCCCTCACCATCAGCATCGTTGTTGTTGTGTGCCATCAAGTCTGACCCTACAGGGCAGAACAGAACTGCCCCAGAGGGTTTCCGAGGCTGTGATCTTTACGGAAGCACACTGCCACATCCTTCTTCCAAGGAGTGGCTGGTAGGTTCGAACTACCGACCTTTCGGTTAGCAGTCAAGCCCATCAGCATAGGGCAGAATAAAACTGGCTTTAGGAAAGTGGCCCAAAATTGGGAAACACTGATTCCAAAGGGGTCTCACATGTACCCAGGAAGTTATCTGGCCCAGCTATTTGAGCCCCGAGGACATTCTGACTCTGACTATGTATACAATATCAGTAGGAGCCCTGGTGGCACAGTGGTTAAAACACTCAGCTGCTAACCAAAAGGTCAGTGGTTTGAACCCACCAGCCACACTGCAAGAGAAAGAGGTGACAGTCTGCTTCAGTAAAGATTTACAACTGTGGAAACCCTGCGGGGCAATTCTACTCTGTCCTATAGGGTCACTACTAGTTGGAATTAATTCAGTGGCAGTGGGTTTAGTTTAGGAGCCTTGGTGGTACGGTGGGTAAAGTGCTTGGCTGCTAACTGAAAGGTCGGTGGTTCGAACTTACCAGGAGCACTAAGGGAGAAAGATGTGGCCGTCTGCTTCGGTAAAGACTACAGCCTTGGAAACCCCATGGGGCAGTTCTACTCTGTCCTATAGGGTCGCTAGGAGTTGGAATCGACTCGACGGCAGTGAGTTTTGGGGATGAATACAAACTTTCAAATAAGAATTATACAGACATTGATGAATTTTCCCTAAGGAAGCATTTGCAGAGAAAATTCCATTAAGCTAATTTAATTTCTAGATCTATGTCTTGTATAAACCCAACCAAACCAAACCCACTGCGGTTGAGTCAACCCTATAGGACAGAGTAGAAATGCCCCACAGGGTTTCCAAGAAGTGGCTGGAGGATTCGAACTGCTGACCTCTTAGTCAACAGCCAAATGCTTAACCACTGCGCCACCAGGGCCCCATGTCTTGTACAGCACAGTTAAACTGTTTCTGATTTTTTAAAAAACTATTTTCACTGGGATCAATTCTGTGTTTAAATTTTTTAAAGATTTGATTCATCAATCAGCTTTTGGACCACAGTAAGTTTTACTAATTTATAACTTTTGCTATTTTGTATTTTCTTTTCTAGTCATTATTTCCACTAAGGCCAACTGTCCTGGGTAAAAATTGTGCAGCGATCCAAATTTTGCCAAGAAGATTCAAGCCGTCTATAGGTTTTTAGTCAATAACACATTCACCCTGTGCGCTTTGGCCGGTGTCAGTTTGACTGGCGTTGATTGGTTCTACCAGCAACAGTCACCGTGGGTTGCACAAATAAGACTAATAGTTCATATTTATGTTTTAACTGAGGAAATTCTGAGCAATTTTTTAAGACAGAGACAGAGATGGAAAAAAGGAGGAAAATGGGGGATGGAAGGAAGGAGGGAGAGACAGAGATGGAAGCAGATAAAACAGGAAGTCAGTGAGAGCAAAAGACAGAGAGAAGGACAGCAAGCGTGAGGGAAAGAGAAGGAGAAACAGACAGACAGACAGACACAGAGGTAATAAAAGGAGACAGACAGATACAGCAAGAGACTAAGAAAGATGAAGAGAGAGAGTGGAGAGAGAGAGAAACAAAGAGGGGGACAAAAAGTGGGAGAAAAGGGTTGTAGAAAGAGAGAGAAACGGAGGGAGCAGAAAGACGCAGACAGAGAAAGGGAAAGAGAGGACAAGAGCGAGCATAGGCAATGGGGCGCACAAGCTTTGTCTGAGCTCAAAACCAACACAAAACGAAACACCAGCCAGCTGCTGTGCAGTCAGCTCTGACTTACGGCAACCCCACGTGTGTCAGAGTAGACCTGTGCTTCAAAGGGTTTTCAACGGCTGATTTTCCAGAAGTAGACTGCCAAGCCTTTCTTCTGAGCTGCCTCCGGGCACACTCAAACCTCCATTTTGGTTAGCAGCTGGGCGTGTTAACTGTTGCACCACCCAGGGACTCCTAGTCCCACTACCTTGTAAGAAATCGAGCATCATTCCCAGAATCATTCACCTCCCAGACAAGCAAAGGGTTAGCACATTCTGGCAGAAGGAGATGAGGCTCTGGGTTCGAATGCTGCCTCTGCCGCTCACTAAAGGTAAACTTTGGACAAGTTGCTTCATCTCCCTGAGCTTCAGTCTCTTCCTCTGCAAAATGAAGAGCATGCCTATCTGGCAGGGTTGAACAGGATTAATGAGGTCCTGTATCCGAAGTCCCTGTTGTGGGCTCAGCAATCAATAAGAGGAGGTGATCCCTCAGGATATGGAATCTTCCAGTGAGTACCACTTTTCCTACTTCTCTCCAGGAGGAATTTCTTAACTACATGCTTTCTGTGGCTTAGTTCTCAATATAAGGAAAACCAAAAAACCAAACCCGTTGCTGTTAAGTAGATTCCGATTCTTTGTGACCCTATAGGACAGAGTAGAACTGGCCCATAGGTTTTCCAAGGAGTGGCTGGTTAGCAGCCGAGCTCTTAACCACTGTGCCACCAGGGCTCCCTTCTATTCTCCATATCAATGGAAAGAAATAGCCCCCACCTTTAAGCAGCATTACAGCTTTGAAAGCAAAAAGAGATATTTTAAAGTTAAACTGCCACCACCAGTTGCTGTTGAGCCGATTCCTTCTCATGACCACCCCATGGGTGTCTGACCAGAACTGTGCTACATAGTGTTTTCAATAGCTCATTTTGGGGAAGCAGGTCACCAGGACTTTCTTCTGAGATGCCTCTGGGTGGACTCTAACCTTTTGGTTAGCAGCTGAGCATGTTAACCATTTGCACCACCCAGGAACTCCTTTAAAGTATGAACGAAATTGTTGCCGGGTTTTACATGACGGTGGACAGGCAGAACCAGCCTAACTGTCCAGTGTTGCAGGGACTGTCATGTTTATTATTTTTCTCAAGTTGTGACTCAGAGTATCGGCTCTGCAACACAACTGATCCCACATACGCTGCTAAACATCTCTACACCAATCTCTTCAACTAGAAATGGGAATCATGATACTCACTGTCTCATAAAAAACCCCAAACCAAATCCACTGCCATCGAGTTGATTCCAACTCACAGCGATGCTATAGGACAGAATAGAACTGCCCCACAGCACTTCCAAGGGTGTAATCTTATGGAAGCAGACTGCCACATCTGTCTCTTGCAGAGCAGCCGGTGGGAACAGCCGACCTCTGGGTTAGCAGCTGAGCATTTTAACCACTGCACCACCAGGGCTCCCTTCACAGGGTTGTTACGAGGTTTTACATAAGATAACGGAAGCAAAATATTCAGAACACTACTTGGCACACAGGTAAGCTCCCAATGACTGCTACTGGTTAGTTAGAAATTGATTGCTCAGACCCCAGACCAATCCAAATAGCTCACAGAGAATGCAGTAAAGTAAGGTTCAAGCATAAAGTCATTTGAGTTAAGCAGATTCGGTGGAAGAGTAGCTAAGGCCTTAGGGAAAGTCACTGAACAAATAATCAAGCCATAAGCTCCTTGCAATGGTTGAAGGAGGATCACAGATTCAGCTCCAAATGATGTAGTGGCCCAAGGGAAAAGGAAACCATGAGCAGTCACAAGAATTGAGTTCTCCGCAGGATTAGAGCACGTCTCAGATTGCAGAAAAACAACACTGGCCGTGGCACAGCAGCCGGGGAGCGAACGCAGGATGGCACTCAACAACGGCCCACAGTAACAGTCTCAGCACGTTATGTTTATCTTAGTAATAATTTTTGTAGTGTCCTTCCATGCCAGTCAAGTGTGAACGCATGAAAATACAGGGCAGGAAAAGGTTAAATTAATTAAAACATCAGGCAGGCATTAAACATGAAAACTGCCTAACAAAACTGTAGACATTTAATGAAGAAAAGCAAAACACAGATCTGAGCATTCACGGAATAAAACTGTGTAACATGTATAAACAAGTGGACAAAGGAGGAGCCCCAGTGGTGCAGTGCTTAAGCGCTCAGCTGATAACTAAAAGGTCGACAGTTCGAACCCACCAGCTGCTCCCTGGGAGACAGGTGTGGCAGTTTGCTTCCATAAAGATTACAGCCTTGAAAACCCTACAGGGCAGTCCTACTGTCCTTTATTTTTCCATTGTGCTTTCGGTGAAAGTTTATAGCTCAAGTTAGTTTCTCATTCAAACATTTATAGACATACTGTTTTGTGACATTGGTTGCAATCCTCACAATGTGACAACATGCTCCCCTTTTCCACCCCAGGTTTCCTGTGTCCTCTCATCCAGTTCCTGTCCCTTCCTGCCTTATGTCCTGCTTTTGGACAGGAGCTCCCCATGTGGTCTCATATACATAACTGAACTAAGAAGCACGTTCCTCATGGGTGTTATTTTGTTTTATAGGCCTATCTAATCTTTGTCTGAAAAGGAGGCTTGGGAATGGTTCCGGTTCTGGGTTAGCAGAGTGCCCAGGGGCCATAGTTTCAGAGGTTCCTCCAGTCTCTGCCAGACCAGTAAGTCTGGTCTTTTTGCATGAACTTGAACTCCGTTCTACATTTTTCTCCTGCACTGTGTGAGACTCTCTGTTGTGATCCCTGTCAGGGTGGTCGTTGGTGGTAGCCAGGCTAGCCATCTGGTTCTTCCGGCCTCAGGCTGGTGGAGTCCCTGGTTCATGTGCTCCTTCAGTCCTTCGAGCTAATGTCTTCCTTGTCTTTGGTATTGTTTATTCTCCTCCGCTCGGGGTGGGATGGGACCAACAGATGTATCTCAGATGGCCACACGCAGGCTTTTAAGACCCCAGACGCTACTCACCAAAGCAGATGTAGAATATTGTCCTTATAAACTATGTTATGCCAATTGACCTAGATGTCCCCCGAGACTATGGTCCCCATCTACTCTGTCCTTTAGGTCATTATGAGTCAGGATCGACATGACAGCAACAGGTTTTGTTTTTAAGTGAACAAATACATGAAGGAAGAAATGAATTATGCTTGTAAGAAAGTTTTTTTTTCTGATTAATATTAATAGTACTTTAGTCGTAGAAAAATGTGTTAAATATAAAAGGGTATAAAGAACATTTGGATCCACAATTAACACCCACGGAAGCAGCAGTCAAGAAATCAAAAGACGTACTTCGTCGGGCAAAATCTGCTGCAAAAGACCTCTTTAAAGTGTTGAGAAGCAAAGACTAAGGTGCACCTGACCCAAGTCATGGTATTTTTAATTGCATCATATGCATGCAAAAGCTGGACAATGAATAAGGAAGAAGAATCGATGCCTTTGAATTGTGGTGTTGGTGAAGAATATTGAATATACCATGGACTGCCAAAAGAACGAACGAATCGGTCTTGGAAGAAGTGCAACGAGAACGCTCCTTAGAAGCAAGGATGGCGAGACTACGTCTTACATACTTTGGACATGTTGTCAGGAGGGATCAGTCTCTACAGAAGGACATCATGCTTGGTAAAGTACAGGGTCAGCGAGAAAAGAGGAAGACCCTCAACGAGATGGATTGACACAGTGGCTGCAACAATGGGCTCAATATAAAGATGACTGTGAGAAGGAGGCGGGACTGGGCAGTGTTTCGTTCTGCAGTACACAGGATCACTACGAGTCGGAATCAACTCGACGGCACCGAACACAACGTAAAGAACATAACGCCAATGACTTAGCAATACCTCCAACAACATTACGGTGTGCTTCCTTTGAGCCTTCTCTCCCTCTTTCTCTCTTTTCCTCTTGCTCTCTCTCCCTGTCTGGGTTTACAAAATTAGGATTGCACTTTATTCAATTTCTCCCGCTATGTTTTTCTATTGTCAATACTTTTTTAATGGATAGCCTTAAAAATCCTTTAATATTGTTTTAATAAAGTTATAACAAGAAAAACTGCAAGTAAAGATGTCTCTGTTTTCCTGAGTTTTTACTAAGGAAAAAAAAATCCTAACTCTAAATGTGGCAGCAATTAGTTTTGAGCACTATTTGCAATGTGGGGGTGGATCTCAGACACCAAGTCATTGTCAATCTGATTTCCTCTGACGATGACGGCATCCCATTTAGACGAACAGCTCACCGACCCTGACTGTCCATGCCGGCTTTCGAACTCAGCAGCTGAAAACGAACCATCCGAGTTTGATTCTGCTTGACTGATAAAATGCAGCAAATAAAACCTGCTCAAATGGCATCCTTGAAGGTACTTGCTCTGCACCATAATTCAACTTTAATCAAGAAAGATCTTTATACCTTCCTGGTCCACCTCCACCTTTGCCTTGCTGATCCAGCATCCCTGGACCACTTTCTTTTGTGGATGGAAATGAGGATGCTGCAATCATATCAACTCTCAGGTCATAAATTATTTATTATTATTAATAACAAATAATAAATATATATATTTATATATCATATATAAAACCAACCCCATTGCCGTCAAGTCGATTCCGACTCATAGGGACCCTATAGGACAGAGTAGAACTGCCCCATAGTGTTTCCAACGAGTGGCTAGTGGATTCAAACTACTGACCTTCTGGTTAGCAGCTGAGCTCTTAACCACTACATCACTAGGGCTCCAAAATTCTGCACTTTGTGCACAAACACACACACACACACACACACACACACACACACACAGAGCTGTTGTTAGCTGCCGCCCAGTTGACCCTGACTCGTGGTGACGCCATGCACAACGGAATGAAACGCTGCCCTGTCCTGCATCATCCCCATGAGCAGTTGCAGATTAGACGGCTGTGATACATAGGGCTTTCACTAGCTGTTTTTCAGAAGAAGATCTCCAGGCCTTTCTTCCTAGTCCATCTTAGTCTGGAAGCTCTGCTGAAACCTGTTCAGCATCATAGCAACCCCCAAGCCTCCACTGACAGAGGGGTAGGGGGTGCGTATCAGGTGCCTTGGCCAGGAATCGAACCTGGGTCTCCTGCATGGAAGGCAAGAGTTCTACCACTGAACAACGGTGCTCTCCTGAATTACCAGGATGGCTAATAAATATAGGGATTCCTGAGTCCCACAGGCTTTCAGAATCTCGGTTTGATGGCTGCCTTTTCTATGAAGACTTCTCTGACACTTGCAGGTAGATGTGACCACCCCTTCCTTTTATTCTTACAGACACATCACTGAGGGCAACTTCAGCCTTGTAGACAAGTGCTTACTGGTCAAAAGACAGCCCTCCCCTCCAATTCTTCTTTCCAACTATTCCAAGTAAAAAGGAAGCCAGAAAGAGGCCTGTCAGTTTCCCAACATTATTGGGCTGGGAATGAAATTACATAGGGGACCCAGGGCCTGAGGGCTAAAGACTGATGCTTTTAAAAGAAATTGGGACGTTTTCATAATTTTACATACACATAATTGTACATGAGAATCAATTAAAATGAAATACACAAACTATCCCACTGTGTTTTGCAATATTAGACTCTTTGGAGTCGTCAGGATGCTGGTTGTTTAATTTAAATCTGGCATAAATGCTATGCAAGCAGTTTTGCCCCCTTGCCAAAACTGCTTGGAGAAAATCAGCTTCTGATGACTGAGCATTTGTAAAGCTAAATCCACTTCCACTCATTCTGGCTTCAGTTCCCACTTCTAGAGGAGAGATCTCAAAATGTGGTCATTGCAATCACCTGAGGAGCTTGTTAGAGTCTGTGGAGACCAGGGCTTTAAACCGGTTCCTTCCGGTTCAAGCCCTGCTGAGAATTTGCAGTTCTAAAAAGTTCCCAGGGGATGCGAATGCTGCTGGTTAGGGACCAATTCTGAGAACCACTAGTAGAGCGGCGGATCTCAAAATTTATTATACACAAGATTCTCCTGGGGATCTTGTTAAAATGTAGATTCTGATACAGTATATCTGGGGTGGAAATGCAAATTCTCAGCACGGGTTGGAACCAGAAGGAACTGGTTTGAAGCCCTGGTGGAGCCCCAGGCCTCACCCTCCAGGCGCAGGAATCACATTCATATTAGCAGCCCTACTGCTAGCAAATTCTTATTAGCAGGAGGCACTCCAGGCTAGGCTTTGAAAATCACTGGTCCAGAATCCTGGGGTCACTAATCACTCCTCCACCTCTGGTCCAAGAGAGCCCCCGACATGTCACAACAGAAAAGCCCTATCTCTGTCCATTTTTGCACATCAAATCCTATTTTCTCATTGACTGGCCTGATGATTTCTGGAAGGCTTTATCTTCATTTGAGTCCCTGCCCGGTGCAAACTGTTAACGCCTTCAGCTGCTAACTGAAAGGTTGGAGTTTCAGTCCACCCGAAGGTGCCTCAGAACAAAGGCCTGTCGATTTATTTCTGAAAAATCAGCCATTGAAAACCCAATGGAGCACAGCTCTACTCTGATACATACGGAGTTGCCATGAGTTGGAAGTCTACTTGACGGCAACTGGTGATTGGTATTATCTTCATTTATAACAGATTTCAATGAACGATAAAACTACAACTTAGTTTCAAGTTTCTTCCTCCCAATGCTCTTCTTCAAGCATTTATGGATCCAGAAATGAGCATTTGATCGGTCTACTCTTTACATGCTGTCTTGCAGTGGAAGACAACAAAATGTGTTTATAGAGCTCCTTTAGAATAGGAGTTACCAAATTTCAGCATGTATCCAAATCACCTGGGTTGGGGGGGAAAAAAAATGGTTGTTAAAATGCAGATTCACAGGTTCCGCTACTAGCAAGAAGGCCCTGTGTTGGTCTCAGGAACCTGCATTTTAGCAAGTAACCATGTGATTCAGTTGGTTAACTGGTCAGGCTTGGAAACACCTGGCTTTAGAGCATTATTCTAACCCTGTCTGCAAAACTGAGACTCATTAGTGCGGTTTGTTTGGATTTTGGAAGGTACTAAATTAGTACAAATAATAGAATTTCAGAACTACTTTGGAGATCAAAAAATCCAGCCCCTTCCTTTTTGGATGGGGATACTGAGGCTCAAAGGGGCAACACGACTTGTCTGAGGTAGAGCCTTGTCCCAAGAGCAGAGCCTGCACTCAGACTCAGCCAGGACTCTCACTCAGCCATAATCCATGGCCACGCCATGATGCCCCGTCTTGTGTTTAAAGCCCTCCAAGGATACTGTCATCCATAAAGGAGCCTCACCATTTTACTGCCCCTGATGTATGGCTTTGCTAAGCTGCAGATGCCCCTGAGGCAATGAGAGCTGCCTGAGAGCTGGGGGTAGAGGGGCTGGCCCCTGCCGCTGAGCTCCACGCCCTGGGCATTCTAACTCAAGGCCTGCTGGATTTTAGGGTTTGGGGAACAGCATAAGGGCGATCTGGGCCCCTGAAGTTTAACAATTCAGGAGCAGATGGCGCACCACCTCTACCTTCCACAGGGATGGAGCCATGTAAACATGCTGTATATGGTGAAGGAGGGGAACAACTGTTTTTAAAGCTGGGTGGTGGGTACACGAGGGGTCGACATAATTCTTCTTCTTCCTTAAACAGCACCCATTGTTATCAAGTCGATTTTGACTCATGGTGATACCATGTGACAGAGCAGGACTGCTCCAAGGGGTTTTCTTAGCTGCAATCTTTATGGAAGCAGACCACCAGGCCTTTCTTCTGTGGAGCCTGCGGATGGGTTTGAACCGCCGACCTTGAAGTTAGTAGTGGCATGCAAACTGCTTGCACCACTCAAGGACCTTTAAGCAGTACATGTTCACGATATTTACGCTTTTATAAATTTATTTTTATTTCATAGTTTAAACTAACATATTTCATAATGAAAGTTTTAAAGAGGGAAGAAGCAAAAGATGTGAGAGAGAATAAAAAGACAACTGTATGAGGTGAAGGAGGTGCCGGGAAGATGAGCAGCCTCACGGTGGGTGACGGACACAACAGCAAGAGTTTGTCAGGACTGGGGGTGCCCTGTGGTGGCAGCGTGCCAATGATGTTCTTCAAGATCATCTGGGGAGCGTGAGGCATATTATAGGCCAAGAAACATTCCAAACTTTAAGAATGTAACCAAAATAGGAATGGAAGAAAATATGAGAAAATTACTTGGTAAGCTTAGAGTAGAGTAGGTCTTTTGAATTACAACTCAAACCCTAGAAACCATTTTTAAAAATGATATATTTGATTACATAAAATAAAGATCTTCATGGTCGCAGACCTCCTGGAGCCACTGAGGCGGGATGACCCCTCCTCCCCACCCCCAGATTATGACCCTGAGGAATTCTTTTTTCTTATAGAGATTTACTTTAAAGGATTGGCTTATACAATTATGGGGACTGGCAAATCCAAAATCTGTAGGTGAGGCAGCAGGCTGGGGACTTCTGCAGACTTAAGTCCCCAGATTTGTAGGTCAGGCGACAGGAAGGGTGCTGAGTCAAGACAGAGACAGCGAGTTCTGCTAAAACATCTATTTCTAGTCTGCAGGCAGACCATATCCCTAGGACTTCCCTTTCAACTGACTGGTTGACGGACCGCATTACGTTACATGACACTGCACTACAGTGTTGTCACGCGCTGTCCGAGTCAGAACACTACACGACAAACAGCAACCAGTCTAGCGCTTGGCAAAGTCACTGGGAATCCCAGCCTCGCCAAGCTGATACATAAAATTAACCACTGCAGGTATCTTCGGCTCCACTTTCAGTATTGGCAGTGGGGCAGCGGCAAAACCTAGCCAGTGCAGATCGGAAGGGACACCACAATTGGGAAGGGGATATCCTTCACGATAATCTACCCTGGCTGGGCTAGGCACACTGCTAAATACTTCATATAGCTCATCTAAATTAATCCTAATCCCTATGAAACAGGTATTATCATACTTGTTTGTTTTTCTGGCTTTGTGTGTGTGTGTGTGTGTGTGTGCGCGCGCACGCGTGTGTGTGTGCGCGTGCTTTAAGTGAAAGTTTACAGAGCAAATTAGTTTTTCATTAAACAATTAATACATGTTTTGTGATATTGGTTGCCAACCCCACAACATGTCAACACCTTCCCCTTCTTGACCTTGGGTTCCCCATTTCCATTGGTCCAGCTTTCCTGTCCCCTCCTGCCTTCTCGTCCTTGCCCCGGGCTGGTGTGCCCATTTAGTCTCATATACATAGCTGAACTATGTGTGTTACTGTTTGTTTTATAGGCCTGTCTAATCTTTGGTTGAAGGATGAACTACTCAGAGGAAATCTTTAAACCTTGAACCAAAACTATCCCCTGAAGTCATCTCTGAACCAAACAACAGCTTAGCCTAATTAGAAAAGAGTATCTGCAGTAAGCTTTTAAAGAATTAACCATATGTGATCAAATCGACAACAGCAACTCAAAAGGATAGATGAGAAGCTTAGGGGAGCAGCTGAGTTTGTGTTGATGATGGTGAAATACTTTGGAAAAAGTTGTCCAGAAAGCTGGCACAACTTGAAGAATGTAACCAATGTCACTGAACTGTACATGCAGAAATCGCTGAAGTGGTGTATATGTTCTGTTGTCTGTATTTTGGACAACAATAATAATAATAATAAAAGAAATATCTGCATGGAAAATATACCAGAAAGATCAAAAGACAAACAATAAACTGGGAAAAACATCTGTAATCATACTACAAACAAAGGGTTCATTACCATATATGTAAATTGATAAGAAAAAGATCAACAACCCAACAGAAGAATTAATTCAAGTTTTCAAGAGAGGAACTGCAGATGAGTCTTAATTGCATAAGAAAATATGGTCAGAATTTATTGATAATAAGAAAAGTGCAAATTAAAATATACTTAGCACATTTTTTACCTATTATCCTAGCAAAACTTTAGAAGACTGATTACACACTGTATTGGCAAGGACTTTGGGGGAAATGTTGTTGTTGTGCGCAGCTGAGTTGATTCTAACTCATAGTGACCCCATGTAACAAACAGAACTGCCTGTTCCACAGGGTTTTCTAGGCTGTGATCTTTACAGAGCAGATTGCCAGGTCTTTTCTCTCGTGGAGCCACTGGTGGCTTCCAACCTTTCAGTTAGCAGCCGACTGTTTAACCATTGTACTACTAGGGCTCCTTTCTGGGGAAATAGGCACTCTCACATACTGATAGGGTCAGTGTGAATATCCTTTGCAGAGAAATTTGCCAGTATCTGTCAAAATTACAATTGTGTGTAGTCTTCGACACAATATTCCAATAAATTTACTCTACATTGAACGTGGCAAGTATACGAGGATATTCATTCACTACATACTGTTTGCAATATCAAAAGATTGGAAACAACCTAAACGCTCATCATTAGGGGACTGACTAAATACATCTGGTTACATCCACACAATGAAAGACTATAAATCTGTAACAAATAACGTTGTGGCTCTTTATATATTGATATACACATAAAGGAGACGCAGGACTTAGTAAATGTAGCTGCTACGGGGGGGGGGTGCTAGGCAGATGAGGAACAGGGTGGAAGGGAGACTCTTTGCTGTTTACCTTTTTATATGCTTTCTGATTTCTGAATGATGTAAATGTATTATCTATTTGAAAATTAATTTAATTACTGCAATTTAAATAATTTACCAAGGAGGCTGCTCAACATGCAACGTTAAACCAAATCAAACCAGTTGCTGTCTTGTCAACTCATGGCGACCCCATGTGTATCAGAGTAGAACTGTGCTCCACAGGGTTTTCAATGGCTGATTTTTGGGAAGTAGATCACCAAGCCTTTCTCTCAAGGCATCTGTGTGTGAACTTGAACTGCCATCCTTTCGGTTAGCAGCTAATTGCTTAACAGTCTGTGCCACCGAGGGCCGATATTAACCCTACTGAAACTAAATCTCCAGGAACGAGCATCGCTAATGCCTCATCGCTAAGGGTATATGGAGTTATTTCCTAAAACTAAGGACTCATACCCCTTCAGTCCTAGTTTCTGAGTTTAAAGTAACAGCACAAAGCATCACCCACATGGGAGACTGAGCGTACAGGACATCCAACATCAGCCCAAGCTTGCTAATATGGATGTTGTAATTATTATATGACTTCCAGAAAACAATTTATACAATTTACGGCCAGGGATGGTTTCCATTTCCACAATCCTTTGGGTTTGCATTATTAAAAAAAAAAAATGATTGAAAAAGAAAGAGAACAACCCATTTTGTGCTCTGGGTGACAGACGGGTGACGACGAGGCCAGCCAGGCTGCAAGTGAGGTTCTGACACTCACTCACTTAAAGCTTCCAACCACTGCCATCCATGCGTGTGCTCATGGCCTGTCCAAGGCAATGGTACATGCTGACTAAGCGGCTACAGTGAGAAAAACAACGACAAAAAAAACATACCCATGGCTGAGCTACAAAGTCATCGAAACCTGTCTGATCTGGTCTCTTCTAAAGTTGAACACACACACATTCTAAAAACCAAAAAAACCAAATCTATTGCCATCAAGTCTATTCCAACTCACACCAACCCTATAGGACAGAGTAGAATTGCCCCATATGGTTTCCAAGGCTGCAAATCTTTACGGTGGGTTCAAACTGCCGACCTTTTAGTTAGCAGCCAAGTGTTTAACCACTGCACTACCAGGGCTCCTTACACACATTCTTATTGTTGTTGTTAGGTGCTGTTGAGTCAGTTCTGACTCATAGCAACCTGTGTACAACAGAACAAAACACTGCCTGGTCCTCTGCCATCCACACAATCATTGCTATGCTTGAGCACACTGTTGCAGCCACTGTGTGAATCCATCTCATTGAGGGTTCTCCTCCCTTTGGATGACTCTAATTTATCAAGCATGATGTCCTTCTCCAGGGACTTGTCTCTCCTGATAATATGTCCAAAGTAGGTGAGACAGTCTTGCCATCCTTGCTTCCAAGGGATACTCGTGCTGTACTTTGTCCAAGACAGGTATGTCTGTTCTTCTGCCAGTCCATGGTACATTCAATATTCTTCACCAACATCATAATTCAAAGGCATCAATTCTTCAGTCCTCCTTATTCACTGACCAGCTCTCAGATGCATATGAGGCAAATGAAAATACCATGGCTTGGGTCAGGTGCACCTTAGTCCTCAAAGTGACAT
>NW_004443960.1:9204796-9230459 GCF_000243295.1 Trichechus manatus latirostris
TATATATATGTATATATACATACACATAACCAAACCAAACATGTTGCCGTCAAGTCGATTCCAACTCATAGCAACCCTACAGCACAGAGTAGAACTGTCCCATAGGGTTTCCAAGGCTATAATCTTTACAGAAGCAGACTGCCATATCTTCCTCCTGCGGAGCGGCTGGTAGGTTCGAACACTGATTTACTGGTTAACAGCCGAGGGCGTAACCACTGTGCAACCAGGGCTCCTTTTGTGTGTGTGAGTATGTATACACACCACATTGAAAAAAATAAAACGTACGGTATAATTTTATTTACATAATGTTAAGACAACAGCCAAAACCAGTCTATGGCTTCACAAGTCAGAATGGCTGGTAGAAGACAGTGGCTGGAAGAGAGCTGAGCAGGGGGACTTGGGGCTGGTTAATTGATCCTGTTAGCTGATCTGGGCATTTGGTTTGTACCGTCATCAGACAGTATGCTTAATACTGGTACATTTTCTCTACATTTGTTATACTTCAATAAAAAGAAAAAAAAAAAACCATTCCAGGCCAGAATACACAATTTGTGAATGACTGCTGGGTAGGTCTGGGCTCATCTCCTAAATAAATGTCCTTGGGCCCCTGCTGAGATACCAAAGAGATCCCAAACCAGAGACTGAAATGACAAATGCTGGCAGCCGGAGACCCTGGGAATTATGCAGAGATTGGGCTTGATGGTTTGAGGGGCCCTCCCTCTCCCCACCAGACACAAAGCAGCAACACGCCTTCCCAACGGGCTACAGAACAGCCCCGGGGCAAGAGGCAATTTGCAGAGCTCTTCCTGTTCCCCTCCTCAGAAATCCCTGGACTGAGATATTCCATGGAAGCTAATTTTCTGGATAAGCAAAACTTCCTTCATTAAACAACTCCTTCATTTCAAACGAAATCATTTTTAATGGAACCCTTTCAAAAATGCATTTCACACATCCCTGACTTTTTGAAGAGTCCACGGAAGAGAATTTAACCTTTACAACAAATAACAGCAGTAACAATTAAGTTTTTTCCATGTGCCAGGCGCTGTTGAAAATGCTTCTCATCAAAATCTCTCTCTTAATCTTCACAAAACCCTATGAATTATGTCCTATTTTACTTCTGAGGCTCAGATTCATTACATAACTGTTCAAGGTCATACAGGAAATAATGGGATGGGGGGGGCTTATCCTGCCTCTAATGTCTAAACTCTTAACCACGCGCTCTCCTGCCTTGGCAGCTTCAGCTGCTTCGTATATGCTATGCTCAGTGATGCTGACAGATAGGCCAGACAGCATGTTAGTAGTTCTTTAGAGAGGTCATTGAGGTCTCATTGCTTCTCTCTCCAAGTTTGCTTTCTCTTTCATCAATATTCTATTATCAGTTATCAAATAAAGCTGTTATCAGTAAGCCTGGTTTAGCTAGAACCCGCCCCCGCCCCGAAACTCCTACCCACCATCTGATGAAAATCTAGACTACTTTGTTTTCACCACTTTAAATAAACTCTCAACTTTCTTAGATCTTTCTATTTGGCTAAAATACCCTATGGAGTTAGAGCAACTTCTTTATCAGTTTGAGAAACCCCTCTGGTTCTCTGCATTTCAAAGTGTCTGGATTTGCTTCTTAATACAACTCAGAAGACTGTGATGCTCATCAGATTAACCACAACAGCCCTCGACTGGGGTCCATCTTGACCGCAGTCTCCCTCGCCCCAAGCACAACAGTGGGCACAGACAAGCATCAAGGCACGCAGAGAGTTGTTTTCTGCAAGGTTTATCGGCTGGTGGGCCTGCAGAGAAAAACGAACCACCACCCTTACCCTGATTTCAAGCTGACCAAGGCGTCCTCTACTCCCTTCTGATTAAATTTGGTCATGTACTGATGCATGTAGGGGTAGTTGTTCCGAATGTTTCTCTCTGTACTTCCATTAGGCACCGTGCCAAATCGAAAAGGTGGGGAATAGTCATGAGGTCTCTGAAACTAGAGAGAGGACGGAGGAGGAAGGGGGAGAAGAGGGGGAAGGGGAAAAAATGAGAAGAATTAGAAATAATAAGCCATCATTTTGTCTTGTATCAGGAGTTAAACACATGCATGCATTAGCATAGGACAGTGCAAAACACATTTATTTCTGTGCTTTCTTTCTCCTTAATCACATTTCCACTGTCTGTCTTCCCAGGAGGTTGGGAACAGTATCTGTCTTATTCCTAATATTCCCCAGCACAGGGCATAGCTGGATGCTCAATGCTGTTGTTGGGTGCCACTGGGACAATTCCAACTCATAGAAACCCCATGTGACAGAGTAGAACTGCCCCATAGGTTTTCTAGGTTATAATCTTTATGGGAGCAGATCATCAGGTCTTTCTCCCAGGGAGTGGCTGGGTGGATCTGAACTGCCCACCTTTGGTTAGCAGCTGAGCACTTAACTGTTGCGCCATCAGGGCTCCTTGGGTGCTCAATACATATTGTTAAATTGAATTTTTTTGGTCCCACTAGAGAAGCTAGCATAGCGCCAGGCACACAGTCTGGGCTCAGTAAATGCTGACAGAGCTGGAATGTAGGCACCACTTTAACCCAGTTTATTCATCCATCTTATGATGAAACTTTCTGTGATTCCCACCAATCACTCTCTTCTCTGAGCTTCATCTGCAATCACCTTCACCTCATCCAGGAAATAACTGTATGTTGCCATTCCTTCATTCTCCACTCACTCACTCACTCATTCAGGCATGAATACGATATTTGCTTAATGCCTAATATTGTGTTGTTGTTAGCTGCTGTCCAGTTAGCTCCAACTCACGGCGACCTTGTATATAACAGAACGAAACATGACCAGGTCCTGTGCCATCCTCGCGACGGTTGGTAAGTGTGAGTCCACTGTTGTGGCTATTGTGTCAATCCGTCTCACTGAGAGCTTCCCTTGTTTTCGCTAACCCTTTACTTTACCAAACATGATGTCCTTTTCTAGCGATTGGTCTTTCCTGATGATAAGTCTAAGGTACACGAGACAAAGCGTCACCATCCTCACTTCTAAGGAGCATTCTGGTTGCACTTCTTCTTAGACTAATTTGTTCGTTCTTCGGGCCATCCATGATACATAGATACATTCAATATTCTTTGCCCAGACCACAGTTTGAATGCACCAACTGTTCTGTCTTCTCTTTTTCATTGTCTAGCCTTCACATGCATATGAGGTGATTGAAAAGGCCATGGCTTGGGTCAGGCACACCTTAGTCATCAAACGACATGTTTGCTTTTTAAAACTTTAAGGAAGTCTTGCTGCAGATTTGCCCAATGCAATACATTGCCTGATTTCTTGATGGCTGCTTCCATGGAGATAAATTGTTGATCCAAGCAGACTGAAACAGTCGACAATTGCAATTTTTTTCCATCTATCATGATGTTGTAGGTCCAGTTGTGAGGATTTTCACTCTCTCCAGGTTCAGGCGTAATCCATACCGAAGGCTGTATAATGCCTGGCACACAGCAGACTCCATGAATGGGTGTTGAGCTGAAGCCCCCTACTGACTGTTAGCTTCCTGGGGATGCCCACGTCTTGCTTGGCTCTCAAGCCTCCATAAGTCATGCTCTCTACGCTCCACTTGTCTTCGCTGATTGGCTGGCTGATACCTCTATCCACAGCTTTGTGTCTGGGGCACCTCAACCAGATCAGGAGTCGAGAGACCTGGGTATCAATGTGAGTCCCAGAAATACAACTAACAAGCCAGAAGGGGCTCAGGGCAATGGTTAGGAGCATAGGTTTAGCAATCAGAGCTACAGCTTGCAAACTCAGGTTCTATCTCTTACAAACCATGCAACCTTAGCTAAGTGACTTCACACTGCCTGCCTTTACTTTTCATCTGTAGAGTGGGTACCATAACAGTACTTCCCTTGCAAGGTCGATGTGCGGATCTAAAAAGATAACATTTGTCAAGTCCTAGGAATACTGCCTAAACAGACTAAGCACTCAAAAACCAACCTATTATTATTTTTCATTGTTATTGTGCGCCAAAAAAACACGAATAAATAACCTGGCCCTCATTTTTTTCTATGGAATATGGAATTCTGGAACCAGAAAGTGACGAAACTAATAAGTACAACTTTTCAGTCTTCACAACAGCCTCTCCAGGTAGTTAATCTTAGGGGGTCCATTTTACAGATGAGGAAACCGAGGCTCACAGAAGTTTTGTGACCTTCTGTGGTTGTTGATGTTCATGCCATCGAGTCAGCCCCCATCATGGTGACCCCATGTACAATGGAAAAAAGTGCTGCCAGGTCCTGTGCCATCCCCAAGATAAACTGCAGATTGGACCACTGTGATCTATACAGTTTTCAGTGGCAGATTTTTGGAAGTCAATCACCAGGCCTTTCTTCCTAGTCTGTCTTAGTCTGGAAGTTTTGCTGAAACCTGTCAGCACCATGGCAACACGCAAGCCTCCACTGACAGATGGGTGGTGGCTTCATATGAAGTGCATTTCACTACTCCTGAGCGTGGCCTGGAATTGAAATTAACTATACCTGAGCAGAGTCCCTGGTGCAAATGGCTAACGTGCTCAGCTGCTAACTAAAAGGTTGGAGGTTCAAGTTCATGCAGAGGCACCTTGGAAGAAAGGCCTGGCAATCTACTTCCAAAAACTCAGCTATTGAAAACCCTATGGAGCATAGGTCTATTCTGACACACATGGGGTCACCATGAGTCAGAACTGATTCATCAGCAACTGGTCTACCTGTCCAGGAGCTAAGGTATTAACTATCATCCTCAGAGACCGTCTCGAGCAATCCCCTCCTCTTCTACAGATGGGACTGAGGCTCAGCTAGTGGAGGGGCACCCAGCAAATCAGAACCAAGGCTAGAACCCAGAGGTCTCTCCGACTTCGGGCCAGCCTGTCTTCCATGGCACCAAACAACTGCCAGAGAAAGCATCCGAGTTTACCAGAGTCAGACCAGCCAGAAACTTCCCTCTTTTCCACACTCATGCTTCATTTCACTGTTAATTAAAATTTCCCAGTTGAAAACCGTTTCCCCTAAACTAGGCCTGCTGCTGCCCAACAAGCAGCCACAACTGGATTTGGGTAAGCAGTCATCCACTGTCCAAATGAGACCCTCCTGCCTGGGGCGCCTTGCATTGGGCATGTGTGTGCACACACGTGTGCATGCCTGTGTGTGTGTGTGTGCTCACGCGTGAGCATGTATGTACATGTATCTGTGGGTGCACATGTGTGGGTTCCTGTGCACTGGTTGCATATGTGCATATGTGTGTGCATGCATGTGTTTCTGTGTATGTGTGCATGCACGTGTGAACAATACGAGGCTCCTTGCACACACGCAGGCATGCAGTGCCTTCACTCATCCCGCCAGAGGAGTGGCGCCGGCCCAGGCTCATGTGCACACAGCCCCTGCTCTAGGGGCAGCCCTGTTCATAAATCTAGCTGTTGTAGCAGCCCTTCCTCATCTCCAGGGACATTCGGAGACGGACATCTCCCACTTCACTCCCCAGCTGTCGCAGACACACCACGCAGCTCTTTTAAGATTCGCTTTCTTCCCACTTTTGATCGGCACAGGGCAGGGAGAGTGATCAGCCTCTGTGAGGGCCCCCGCACTTCTCTGGTCTTGATACACCGTCACCCCCACAAAGGTCTGCCCGGCACCAACATCCAGGAACCTTCCCTACAAGAGCAAAGGCTGTCCAGCTTTATAAAGCATGACCCACAAAAACGTTTACGTGGCCACCCTGTACACACATGCACAATCTCACAATACTTGCTCTTTCCGTGTGTGAGATCTATCCAGTATCCAGTTGCTGCTGAGTCGACCGCAACTCACAGCGACCCCGTGTGTGTCAGGGCAGGACCGCGCTCCTAGGACTGTGCTCCGTAAGGTTTTCAATGGCTGCGTTTTTTGGAAGTAGATGGCCAAGACTTTCTTCCAAGGCACCTCTGAGTGGACTTGAACTGCCAACCTTTCAGTCAGCAGTGGAGCGCATTAACCTTTTGCACTACCCAGGGACTTCATATATGACATGCTCTGATGTTATCCACTATGTTTCATTATTTTCAATGGTCACAACCCTTAAATTAATTTTACGGCCCACTAAAGAGTCTCAAGCTGCAGTGTAAAACATAGCTAGGGGTGAGGATGGCTTAGCTCTTGAGTCCCAGCGCCTAGCATTGAGGATGCCCGCCACACACTTCCTGCGCGAATGATTTCTAGTGCTACCTTCTCCCGTGCGCGAGCAGAAAGAAACGAACGTGGGCTTTTGTGAAGGAAGGGGAGGTGCCGAGGTTTCCACTGCCGGGGAGACTGCACAGAGGTGTCATCTCCATGACGAGTCAGCGGCACTGCTCACGGCCTTCCTCGAGGCTGCCCTCACTGCTCAGGTTAACTGGCTTCACTTGGCCTTGGCACAAAGAAGTCAAGTTCAGCTTCTCATCTACCACTCAGAAGTCAGCCAGTATGGGCAGCTACTCTCGGAGCCTCGGTTTCTCATCTGTGGAATGAGGATTGCTTTTGCATTTAATAAGGAGCCCTGGTGGTACAGTGATTAAAGAGCTCGGCTGCTAACAAAAAGGTTGGCAGTTCAAACCCACCAGCTGCTGTGAGGGAGAAAGATGTGGCAGTCTGCTTCCATAAAGATTACTGCCTTGGAAACCCTATGGGTAGTTCTCCTCTGTCCTATAGGGTCACTGTGAGTCAGAGTCAACTCAACAGCAGTGGGTTTTGCAATTTAATTGAGTGAATACATGTAAAATGCTTGAAAGAACACCTGGCACCTTCTAATGCTTGATATACATCATCTGTTGTCACTTGTTGTTGGTAGCTTTAGTCAAATAATGGAGCCAGGCTGCCTCCAATTTGGCAAGCTGAGGGTTATCTTCTAATTCTTTTTTTTCCATTCAAGATGGGGACAAGTCTGAGTAAAACATGGCAAACATTTTGTGACGGAGAAGGCAGAGAATACAGGGCCAGGAAATACACCTTTTAAGAAAAATGAAGCAAATAACCAGACTATTTCTTCATTTGTCTTACCAATCACAAGCTACACATCTCTTTAAAATATTTATCTGTCTTCTGTGGCTGTAAATAAGGGCACTTATTTACAACCCAAAACCCACTGCTGTTGAGTTGATTCTGATTCACAGTAGAACTGCCCCATAGGGTTTTTGAGGCTGTAAATCTTAACAGAAGCAGACTGCCACATCTTTTTCCCGTGGAGCTGCTGATGGGTTAGAACCACAGACCTTTCAGTTAGCAGCCATACAATTAGCTGCTGCACCACCAAGCCTCCTTTATTTATAAGAGGAAGCCCTATTTCTAGAATAGTCTTCTCCTAAGGAGCTCCACAGGTTTCTTGATGTGGGCATCCAACAGGTGTGGCCTTTAGTAGAGGGAAGAGAGGCCAAGAGGCCTCCTCGCTTGGACTAGGACCACCAGCAACATGCCTACACTGTCCATGAGCAGCAGACGCCATGAGACATGTTCATGGGCTGGTCCACCCAAGGCAGCGCCCTGAATTCTCATCACTGGCTGTCACCAAAGCCGCACTCGGTGCAATAATATTTCAGACCCACAAGTGATGACTGGTTTGGATCAGGGAGTAATGCTGATAATAAGGAGGTGGAGGGAGATGAAGAGGAGGGGGGAAGAGGAGGGGGGGAAGGGAAGAAAAGGGGGTGGGGAGAGAGGAGAGGACAGGGAGAGGAAATAACACTTACAATAGGATCATGTACCATGCACCAGTGGGTCCTTGTGTGGTACAAATGGTTAAGCGCTCAACTACTAACCAAAAGGTTGGCAGTTCGAACCCACCCAGAGGCTCCTCGGAAGATGGGCCTAACTGATCAGCTTCTGAAAGTCACAGACTTGAAAACCCTGTGGAGCACAGTTCTACTCTGCACACGTGGGGTGGCCATGAATCGGAATCGTCTTGATGATCACTAACAAAAACACCGCCACGTACCAGGCACTGTGTGAGGATTGTTTCTAATCTTCATATCCCCCTCTTTATAGGAAATCTGGGAGTCCCTGTAAATAGTTAATGCACTTGGCCGCTAATCAAAAGGTTGGAGGCTCAAGTCCAGCCAGAGGCACCTCAAAGAAAGGCCTGGTGATCTACTTCCAAAAATCAGACATTGAAAACCCTATGAAGCACAGTTCTACTCTGACAAACATGGGGTCTCCATAAGTTGGAGTTGACAGCAACTGGCATTGGTATGAGGAAATTAATCCTTGGGGATACCAACATACTGAAGGCTGCATAGCCATTAAATGGCAGGGCCAAGATTTGAACTCAAGTCCATCTGACCCCAAAGATGATGATGCTCTTCTCACTACCTAAATCTTCCTGCCAGAGATGGATTTCTTCCACCATAGTGACCCCCAACACTTTGGGAAGGGCCTCCACCAATATCCCATCTTTATTTAATAATTTCTAAAGGAGCATCTATTCATGAATTCACCATTTATAATATAAGCCCAATTTCACCTGGGCACACCATGGGCTGTTCCAAAGATGCCCCTTAGAAACAAGCATTAATACTGCATATGGCTTACAAGTATTATAAACCTGAGTTGTTACACAGGTATGCAAGAAAAACAAAAACAACTTGTGTGCAGTATTAAAACAAATTGATTCAATATACATTTTCATTTTGCAAACTTTCTTGGTGTAACTGCTATTAATGTTCTAGAAGCATTTGGCTTATTTACTCCAAGAATTTTGCTGCTTATTTAATTCCATCAAACATTTAATTAAAAGGGCTACCCGCCTGCCTCTAATGCGCTGAGCACGGAAACAGGTCGGTGTCTCTTGAGAGTATGGAATCTGTTACCAGGTGTTTCTAAGTCTAAGGAGGTCAGCCAAATTATTAGTGGTGCTCATTAATTTTCCCGCAAGTGGTCATGGTAGTTAGACTCAAAACTATGTAGCAAGGGATTTTTTTTTTCCCCTTGCCTTTGAAAATAGTAACAAAAAGCAAAATATGTTGCCAAGTACTTTCTGGAAAAATCCTCTCATCCAGGACATGGCTCCCCAGGGCTTGGGCTGCATCTCCCTCCAATTGCTACCTTCTAGGAAGTGATTTTCTTCTTTTGCACCCGTAATGCAATGGAGGCGCACGACAGTGCTTGGTGTCTGTATTTTACAGCCTACAAGGCACATTCACACGTGCAGTCTCATTTCATCCTCACAACTATGCTTCTCAGAGTTAGAGAGGAGAATAAGGAGGCACGGTAAGGTGGCTGTTGCTATTGTTAGTCGCCATTGAGTTGGCTCCAACTCATGGTGACCCCACGTACACGGTCGTTGGCAGATCTAAGTCCACTGTTGTGGTCATTGTGTATCTTGAGAGTCTTCCAGCCTAGGGGGCTCACCTTCCAGCACTATACTGGACCATATTCCTTTGTGATCCATAGAGTTTCACTGGTTAATTTTCAGAAGTAGATTGCCAGACCTTTCTTCCTAGTCTGTCTTAGTCTGGAAGTTCTGTGGAAACCTGACCACCATGGGTGACCCTGCTGGTATTGAAATAATGATGGCAAAGCTTCCAGCATCACAGCAGCATGCAAGCCACTACAGTACAACAAACTGACACATGGGTGGTGGACACTGAGGTTACATGACTTCAAAAGAATCACAAAGCTAGTGAGTGGCAGAGAAAGCCTGAGGCCAACTCTTCTACCTCTACATGCAGTGTTTTGTCTACTGCCTCCCAGATGCCTGTGTTCTAGGCAAGGTTCTTCCGGAAGCAGACCATGACCCCAGGATTTGGGTGAACACGATTTCTTCAGGGTTTCCCAGAGAAACCAGGAAAGGAGTGGGGAAGTAGGTCAGAGGTGAGAGGGAGCAGATGAAGGGTGTGACTTACAGCCAAGTCACAGTCTCAGCCTGATCCCGCGGGGCGCTCTGGAGCACAAATGGTACCTCACAGTTTGTCTTGTTTCAAAGCAAGGGAGCAGCTGGGCTTCTGTACTCACACACCAGCTAGTCACTATTACACACTCCTGCATGGATTGTTGCTGTGTGACACATGACAGAGTAGGACTGCCCCAGAGGGTTTCCAAGGCTGTCATCTTTACAGGAGCAGATCGCCAGGTCTTTTCACCCTCGGAGCAGCCAGTGGGGTCAAACTGCCGACCTTTTGGTTAGCAGCTGAGTGCTTAACCACCCCACCACCAGGGCTCCTTCCACGGTAAGTAGCATGGCATTTACCCATGTGACAGTAGGAAGCGTCAGAGGGAAGTCAGCCACCCACACTGACCTTTGTGAAGGTGGCTTGCCGATCTCCACTCCCAGCCCCAGCCCCTCGTCATCTCTGTGATGACAGACCTCTCTGCGCCTCTTTCACCACACTGTATGTCACCGATACGCTGCACGGGCCTTTGACAGGCTGATTTTCCATTCAGCATTTTGTTGAAGAATTTGGAAAGGGTATATGTAGACTTGTGTCAACAATCTACGACAGGAAGGTTTCACAGAGAAACAAATCATCCCTACGCTGGAATACAGAAAATCTTTGCTGAGGTGGCGTGTCAGGGCCCGCTTCCTGAAGTAACATTTCAAGAGGAGGCTGCACCCACTTAACCTCTTTTCTTCCTCTGCGTGCATTTCTGAATAGCCACTCAAGTCCCAGGGCCCTTGTTTGGTTTCCGTAGGGGGTGGGGAGAGCAGGTGTTCTCAATTCCATTTCACTGATGTGGAAAACACAGCCCCAAGAGGGAGGATGGGTGATGTGTCTGTGTGAAAAGAACAGTGGGGGAAAAAATCTCCCTGCTCCTTGTGTGTCCCTCAGAGCTTCAGACCGGGTCAGTCTGGTTTGAACCCCTGCTGAGAATTTGCGTTTCTAACAAGTTCCCTGCTGAGAATTTGCATTTCCACCCCAGATATACTGAATCAGAATCTACAGTTTAACAAGATTCTCAGGTGATTCTTATGTATAACTTTCTGGGAACTTGTTAGAATTGCAAATTCTCAGTAGAGGTTCAAACGAGACGGAACAGGTTCGAAGCCCTGGTGTCCCTGGAAGAAATTCCAGGTGAGTTGGAAATGCTGATGATGGGGACAATCTGGCTACACAGTAAAGACTCTGATAATTGTGTCTCTGGGTGAGGTTTGTTAGCTGCCGTCAAGTTGGCCCTCAACTCATGGCGACCCCATGCCTGTCCTGTGCCATCCCCATGATGGGTTGAGGACCAGACCACTATGATACATAGGGTTTTCGTTGGCTGGTTTTCAGAAGTAGATCGCCAGGCCTTTCTTCCTAGTCCATCTTAGTCTGGAAGGTCTGTTGAAAACCTGTTCAGCGTCCTAGCAACATGCGAACCACCACTGACAAATAGGTGGTGGCTGAGCACGAGGTGCACTGGCCAGGAATTGAACCCAAGTCTCCTGCATGGAAGGCAAGAATTCTACCGCTGAACCACCAATGCCCTGGGTGAGGCTTAGAAGTGACTTTTTTCATGTCACAGATGAAGAACCCAAGGTGTGGGATACTTAAAAGACTTGTCCAAGGTCACAGCACTAGGAGGCAGCCATGGCTTAGAGCAGCCTGCATCACCCCAAGTTTCTTCTTGTCTTGGCTAGTGGATCTTCCAAAACATCTCTCTCCTTGAAAGGGTGCAACCCAGTCTAAAGGGCAACATGCCCTTGAATTGGAGAGTCTCAGTAAGCATCACAGGCAAGATTACATTAATATGAAAAATGACCACTTGGAAAAACTGCTTCCAAATGAGATCCAGAATCTTTTAGGGTTAGGAGAGGAGCTACGCTTAGGGTTCTGTTCTTAAGCTTTTCAGAAACACGACAATTTGAGTTAAAAAGAAGGGAAAAAGCTATGTGCTTTAAAGTTCACAAGTCCGGGTTATGTTGCTGTTAGCTGTCACCGAGATGGCTCCAACTCCTGGCGACCCTACGTATTGGAGAACAAAACGTTGCCCGGTCCTGCGCCATCTGCACCGTCAGTGGTATGTTTGGGTCCACTGTTGAGGTTACTGTGTCAATCTATCTCATCGCGGGTTTCCCTGGTTGATGCTGAGCCTCTACTTTACCAAATAGTCTTGAGTTACAGGGCCCTTCTGAGGGGAGAGAGCAGCTGAGAGCAGCCCTCAGACAGAGCTGAAAGCACGCTGAACTTACCTTTTTGTCACTGAGGCCAGTCACTTGGTCCACAAATTCCTCCTGGATCATGAAAGCAGCCAGGTTGGCTGTGTAACTGGCCAGGAAGATGACAGCAAAGAAGGCCCAGACAGACACCATGATTTTGCTGGTTGTCCCTTTAGGATTCTGGACAGGCACGGAGTTGTTGAACACCAGGCCCCAAAGGAGCCATATAGCTTTTCCGATTGTAAAAGAAGGCCCATGGGGTTCTGTAAATGACAAAGAGGACATTCTCAGCACTTTCTCAAAATGGACACTTGTGAGCGTATGGGATCTGGGCAGCGGCTACCAGCAACACTGAAGGTCACCAGAGACAGAACTGTATCACAGTTGTGCCCCATCGCTGCCCAGAACCACAGCCTTAATAACTTATCTTTCCTTTAAATATTAGCATTCCTCCTACATTTCTATCTTGCTGGGGGGTTTTTTGGCCACATTTCTTCAAAAGACAAGAAAGAAAACGGTTATGCAAAATGTGGGTAGAATGAGAAGCAGTGTTACCACCTGTTTAAATTTGAATTTGATTTCTATTTGGGGAAACCAATTTCCTCACTAAACGTAAAGAGAGCCTTACAAAAGTGTGGGTCGGGGAGGGGGGCTTCTTCATTATTCATAGGCTGTGCTACTGTATCAGAACCACGCGATTCAGCAGGAATGATGCTCGGTATTCTGATGCAACTGTCCCCAGCAATTGCTTCTGTTCAAACTCAGATGGAATGAGTGCACAATACAGGAATTAAACTCAACGAGAACCCTCTCCAGATGGAGACATTAAGGAACGGAACAACAGAGCTTAATTCCTCTACCACTTCACCGATGGGAGACGTTTGGTTTCAGGGTCACGGAGAGATGAAGGAGGAGCGCTGACCACACAGCACGTCTCCCTTGGTATATCCCTGCAACAACCGTGTGTCCCTCATAAGACTCTGCAGTGCTCCTTGCAACAGTCTTTACTCACAGGGAAAACAATCTGCAGAAATTTATTGGGAAGGGGAATACGCAGGCTGTAAAAAGCACACTTCACAGCTTTTAAGTCTTCGTTTTGCACAGAAAAAAAAAAATCAATCTATGCCCTCACTTCATGGGAGAAAAGGTCCTTCTTTAACAGAAGGTTAATTTTTATGTCATTTAAGTAAATGAAGATATGAAAAAATGATCTACTCAGACTTCAGCTGGCGATGCAAGTCGAGTGGGCAATAAATAAAGTGGCAGGAGTGAATTCAGATGGATGGAAGTTATGACGTTCTGGGCAGGCAGCCTAGGAAAAGCAAGCTTTCTGCACAATTGCAGCCAAAATCAGGTTCCAGCCATATGTATAATATCCATACGCAACACATCAAAGAGAAGGCAATTAATTCTATTATTCTCAATCTCAATCTCTCCTGTTTCTCTTTGTCTAATTTATGATATTATGGGCTTATTCCCAAGAGGCTGGATACTCTTAGGAAAAAAATCATCCAGCGTCAATCCAGTTAACTCCATCAACCACTTAATTTTATCAGGGATTCATGTGGATCAGTAGTGACAGCTATTTGGAAATCAGACATAGGCAGTTGCAGGTCTATTCAAGACCTGTGGGAACTCCTAATTCATGAAAACTACTACTGGGCCATATAACTTCCCCTATAAAGTGCAGTGAAATGTAACTGAAAGGTATTTTGCACAAAAAAGCAAGGAGCTGTCATTTTTGGAGAGTTGGTGCGTGCATATGTGCAGAAAAAAGAAAGCCTTGACAAGACAGAAGGGCTGGAAAGTCTGTATGCTAGAGTCCCATCTTAATTAGTTTTCTAAAGCGTGCTTCAGCCAAAAGAGAAATTACTGCACATGATGGGCTGTGTATCATTTTTATCTCCCAACATAGATCTCAAATTTATCTATTCATCTCAAATGGTGTGTCCAATCAACTCCATGAACAACTGCTTCCTTTGCCATGAGACCAGAAGAACTGGATGGTGCCTGGCTACCAATACTGAACATGTAGATCAAGGATCCTAAGGAAGAATCCTGATCAAAAGGGGGAAAATATAAAACAGAATTGAAAATTCTCATGGAACCCAGACATTCCGGACCCATTGAGGCTGGATGACCCCCCAAAACTATTACCCTGAGGAAATCTTTAAACCTTGAACCAAAATTAACCCCTAAAGTCATCTTTCAATCAAATAATAGCTTAGCCTAATTAGAAAATAATGTCTGCATTAAGCACTACATGCTTTTAAAGAATTATCTATGTGTGATCAAATCCACACCAGTAACTCCAAAGGACAGATGAGAAGCTTAGGGGAGCAGTGAGTCTGTGTTAATGATGGTGAAAGACTTTGGAAAAGGTTGTCCAGAAAAGTGGCACAACTTGAACAACATAACCAACATCAATGAACTGTACATGCAGAAATTGTTGAAGTCGTGTATGTTTTGTTGTATATATCTTCACAGGAAGGAAAGAAGGGAGAGGGAGGGAGGGAGGAAAGAAGGAAGCAGTCTATGTTTTGTTGTGTATATTTTCACAGGAAGAAAGGAAAGAGAAAGAAGGAATGAAGGAAGGAAAAAAAGAAGGAAGGAAGGAAGGAAGTGGTGCACGTTTTGTTGTGTATATTTTTACAGGAAGGAAGGAAGGCAGAGACGGATGGATGGATGGAAGGAAGGAAAGACGGAAGAGATGGATGGACAAATGGATGGATGGATGGATAAATATGTTCAAAAATATCCATCCATCCATCCATCTCCATTTCCACTGCCCCTACCCAAGTCCAAACCAAGGCAATGCTTTCTCTTGGAAAACTTTAATACCTTACTAACTGGTCTCCCTGCTTCCACTATTGCGATCCACTCACATTATCTTCATAGAGTAGCTCCAGTGACCTTTCCACATTGTACTGTTTCACCACCCCTCTTCACTTCCACAGTATTTTTTTTACTCTTTTTTTGTTTTATGGGAAATACATATGTAACAAAACATTTCCCATTTCAACATTCTTCACATTAACAGTTCAGTGTCATTAATTACGTTCATCATGTTATTCAACCATCTCCCTTATCTGTTACCAGTTTTTTCCATTACCCTTAACAGAAGCTCAGCATCCCCTAAGCATTGTGTCTTCCTTCCTTCCTCTCTCCCTCCCACCCCAGTAACCACTAATAAATTTTGGTCGCTATCATTTGCCTATTCTGGATATTTCATATAAGTGGGATCATACAATATTTGTCCTTTTGTAACTGACTTACTTCACTCAGCATAGTGTTTTCAAGGTCCATCCATGTTGTAGTATGCATCAGGATTTCGTTTCTCTTTATGGCTGAGTAATATTCCATTGTGTGGATGTACCACATTTTGTTTATCCATTCTTCTGCTGGTGGACACTTAAGCTTTCGAATAAAATCTGAAATGCTTACCATGGTCTACTACCTACCATTCTGACTTCATCTTACACCACGGTTCACCCTATTCACTATGACCTTTTATTTTTTGAACATACCAGGCTGGATTCCACCTCAAGAGTCTTTGTCATTACTGTCCCTCTACATGGAATGCTTTTCTCTCAGTTTTTCATATGACTGACTCCTTCTCATCCTTCAGTCCTCAACTCCAATATCATCTCTTCAGAAAGTCCCTCCCTATTTGACCATCTATTTAATAAAACAGTGTCTCCACCAGATCACCATCTCTTTACCCTGGCTTTTTCTTCTTCTTGGAATTTATTACATTCAGATCAGCAATCCGTGATTATTAATTTATGTGTTTAAAGTTAGTTTTCTCCACAACTAACGTATAAGCTCCCTCAGGGTTAGGAATCTCCATCCAGTTCATCCCATTATCCCTGGCACTAGTACAATACCTGGCACATAGAACTCACTCAGTAAATGTTAATTAAATAAATGAGCGGATTCACAAACAGCACAAACTCTGATTCAGCCAATGTGAAGATCTACTCTACTGCAGCATGATACTCACAGAAAACTGCCTCAGATTCCACTGTCAGGAAGCTCCTTAATGATTAACTGCATGACCTTTTCAGTGAAGGCTGACAATCTCCCATTTCAACACAACATGATTATTTATGGCATTTTTACTGTGATTGGTTCATTGGAGATGGTTTATACAGTAATCACCATTCTTCAGTGGTTAAGAAGTGGGAGTATTTCAATAAAACTAAGTTTCTAATAGATTCCCACGACTCACTGGTTGTTTCCAATACTGAATCTTTCAAGCAAGAAGAGTATGTGGCAAACGAAAAGTGCCCTGTTGTTGAATGACTGTACCACAAAGATATCCCATCTTTCACCACCACATCAAGTGATTGGTCAGGAAACAGACTGGGTCCTGGCACCCTTCTGACACCATCCACTTAGAATGCGCTGTGTATTGAGGAAAATCTACTCAAAATGATGTAATGTGTCTATGTATACAACGTGAATCCTGGCTTGTGTGGGAGACTCTTAACGAGTTATAGCCAATGAATTCCTCTCAGTTCAATTTTCTTGCTACTGATTGCCAGTTTACCAAGTAAGATGCACTAAGATCAGGCACTGCCAAGAAGAAAAAGTAACTCTTTGGGGGAAAAATACCATTTTATCATTATATTTATTGTCAAATTAATGCAAATATGATTCAATAGTTTGAAGAATGTTCTTAAACTGGAGTCTATATAACAGTTTTCTTTGAATAGCCTGAAGTTGAGACTGACTACAATGTAACATTTCTTTTGACACACACTTTTAAAATTAATGCCCCCCCCAAAAATCTGCTTTCCCAGCAAATTAAATATCAGTGGTTTTCACCTAACTATTCATTCCACGCTATAAAAAAATTAAAATGCTTCATTTTGTTTTATCCTTTTTTCAGTTGATGTGGATAACCCATACTTGTCAGGCATTACAAGTAATATCACTGCCCCAGCCTTGTTCATATAATCATATACCAAGGTGACAGAGGATAACCCACTGCTATCAAGTCGATTCCGACTCATAGCGACCCTACAGCACAGAGAAGAACTGCCCAATACGGTTCCAAGGCTGTAAATCTTTACGGAAGCAGACTGCCACATCTTTCTCCCGCAGAGTGGGTGGCGGGTTCAAACTGCCAACCTTCTGGTTAGCAGCCAAGTACTTAACCACTGTGCCACCAGGGCTCCTTGCGATATAGGATAACGCACTGTAAAGCTGAAATCTTCACTGAAGGTACATTCACCAAACTGAACGGTGCTCACGAAGGCTTCCTCACCTTTCCCTCCGGCTAAGCTTCTGTTGTATCCAACAGGACTGAAGTATTCGAAGACAAAAACAGCAATGGCGGAGACAATGAGCAGCATTACAAACATCATCACCCAGACGGAGGCGCTGAATGGCTCTGCAGGAAAACGGGCCAGAGGAAGGGAAACATGATCAGTCACTCCACATCACACCCAGGGCCCACGGGAAGCTCTGACGTCCATCTGCAGGCTCACTGAGAAACGTTCTCTAGTGTGAATCAGATCACTCTACAGAAGCTAGTCATTTTATAAGATTGTATAGGTTACGATAAAAAGAGAGAAGAGTCTAGAAAATTTTACAAAGCAAGTCAGGGATACTAACCACAACATGAAAAGATAAGACCAAGGGAGAAAGTCAGAATGCGGATAAAGAGGACATGCGGTCCTCTGTAATAACAGAGGCATCCAAGTGGCCAAAGCTAGAGAGGAACAAGATTAGACAAATCGTTAGCCATAAAGCACCTGCAAATTGGCAAGGTTTTTCTTTTTTATTTCCTGCATACAGGAAGGGTAGAGGGAGGCAGTGACATGCAGGGAATTCCAGGAGTAAAAGGAGAATTATAACCTGTTAGAAAAGGATCATAGAATCTCGGAGTGAACAGGGATATTGGAAGGTTATACTCTACCACCACCACTATTACGCTCTCTGTTTCACCTTCTGCTCCCGACAAATCCACCACTTGCCATCAAGTTGACTCTGACTCATGGTAACCCCATGAGTGTCAGAGCAGGACTGTGCTCCATAGGGTTTTCAATGGTTGGTTTTATGGAAGCAGATAGCCAGGCCTTGCTTCCGAGGCAGCTATGGATGGACTCGAATCTCCAACCTTTTGTTTAACAGATTGCGTTAACCATTTGTACCACCCAGGGATCCCTCAGACAAATTAGATAGCTACTATTTCAGAAATCTTGTTGATGCTGGTAATAGGCTTAAATGCAATTTTTTAAAAAGCCATTTGAGGATATTAGATTCACATGATAATTCGATGAAAAACATCACTTGCAGAGGCAACAAAGTAGCAGATAGATCGACAGTCATTTCCCTGAAAAGTAGTTTTTATCAATTCATTTCCATGTAACCTGGGCATCAGGTGGATGTCTCAGAAGAGGGTCTAAATTTTAGAACAATCTAGAAAGATAAGAGATATTATGTAAAATAAACTGGCATTTCTATTCAACCTGATTGTGGATATAAAAATTAGCTGAATGAAGTCATCTTATCAATTTACGACATAGATTTGCTAGAAAATCAACAAAAACTAAATTCTAAAAAGAAATGAATGCATCTCCACACAAATGTCTTTGGGAAGAAACTGCCCTTAAACACCAGTGAACTTATAATCCTTTTTATCGTAAGTAAACACTCTCTGAGGGTAAAATACAGGAAGTCCAATGACACCTTTTGAAAAGTAGCAATCTTATTATTTTTAAATTGTTTTTCTGATAAAACTAGTTAAGAATCATAAAGAACTAGGCGTGTAGCAGGCCACATTCATATTAAAGTCTGTGTCTACCTAACACAGCAAGAAATCATCACAAATTCCAATTTAATGAGCTTAATGTATAACGAGGAACTAATATATCTGAAGCTATAATTACAGGTAGTCCCCGACTTGTAACGGGGTTCCGTTCTGACGACTCCATCGTTAAGTCTGTTCTGATATAAGTTAAATACCTCATTTTTTTTTTAGTTTTCATTGTTATTGCCTTTTATTATCAGTATCTTTATAAAATCCGATCTTTGAACATTTGCCAGTGAACATCTGAGAATGATAATATCAGTAAATCACGAGCTGCAACATTGTATGTAGTACATACTACTAACGATAAGATGCACACACACAACAAAAACGGACAGTTGTAAGTGTGGTTCGTTGTAACTCTAATACTTCTTAAGTCGGGGACTACTTGTACATTGGATAATTTGAGAAACGGAAGGAATGCTTTGCACTGCAGAGTTCTGATAGCACAAAGTCTATTAAAAAGCCACAGGTAACAACACAACTTACTTGATTTTAAATAACACAGGATGAGCTCCAAGAAATCAATGAGACTGTAAGTGAAATTTATCTCAGTTAAATTTAGCTGAGTGATAAACAGTATTACGTCCTTGAAATCCCAGCAATCTGGTAATGAGGTGTATCCAAAGAAGGAAAAATAAATGACTAATTAGGAGACTGAAAATGACCCAACGCTCAGAAACAGGGAGAGTAAAGTAATTCTCTAAGTTGGTGTACTACTGGTGTGGTGCGTCTTACCGGCAGAGGGTCATTGTGACGGATGGCTAAACAAGCATATATGTGTTTTGCAGTCGTGGTGCTGTTTCCGACTCATAGCAACTCTACAGGACACAGTAGAACTGCCCCCAGGGTTTTCTGGGCCATAATCTTTATGGGAACAGAAGGACAGGTCTTTCTCCCACGGAGTGGCTGGTGGGTTCAAACCACCAACCTTTCAGTTAGCAGCCAAGTGCTTAACCACTGTGCCACCAGAGCCCCTAGTACACTGTATTTTTTTTAAAAAAACCCATTGCCACTGAGTCGACTCCGACTCATAGCGACCCCAGAGGACAAGGTGGAAGTGCCCCATAGGGTTTCCAAGGAGCGGCTGGTGGATTCAAACTGCTGACCTTTTGATTAGCAGCCATAGCACTTAACCACCTCGCCACCAGGACTCCAAGCACACTGTGTACACACTACAAATTAAATGAAAGATAGCTGGTTCTAAGGGTAAAGCCAGAATTGGTGAGGCCAGTGCGCTGTCCAGAGTCCTGAAAAAGGCATCCTGGTTTAAACAGGCACATCTATTAATCTGGTAACCTCCTTTCACTGCAGGTTGTGATAATAGTATTATAAAAACATATTAGGGGAAATCCTTACTGTCTTCTTCTCCTCACACGTCAGAATTTGTAGCCCTGTAGTGGGCTTCACTTGTGGGCTGATGCATCCGAATTACTAACTCACAGGTCAGGAAATCAGTGGGGAGATGCTAAGCAACTGATCCCAGATGCTTTCTCACTTGGAAGTGACAACATCTGCCCCTTGACTTGTGATCATGGCACAAAGATAAAAGCCTTGTGTTGCAGCCCTTGGGTTTTAGTAACTTTGGTTCCTACAAGCTGAATGATGGCTATTCTCAGACAGACATACAGACAGACACACACATACACACACGCACGAGCAACAGGGAGAAAAGCATTAAAACAATGGCAAATCACTTGTCTACAGTGTCTAAGGAATGACTCAGAAATATATTTAAATAGCTCTGGACTGTGTCCTCTGAGTGCTTAAAACAGACACATTTGTCCACAAAGGAACCTCAACCTAAGAGATTCCAGGTCAGCGTTTCTTTGGATCCAACAATTCAACCTGCTTGGAAAGTCTTAAGAACCAGCTGAACGGAAATATTGCAAGAGACGTCATTTCTGTCCTTGAAGAGTCACTGGTTACGTTTTTACACAAAAGCTCAGAGGCATTACCTGCAAGTGTTTCTGATGTGAGTTAATGGAGACTGTGGAGGAGAGGGAATAGGACATAATGAAGAGCAATGCAATCAGATTCTGAATGTTTCGGCTCTTCCAGATGACTGAGCCAGTGAATGGGAAAATGTAGCTCAGCACAGTTCATTATGACTCTCAAAGCCTGTGGATAATGACTGTAAATAAGGGGGTGAACAGTCAATCGAATTGGGATGTAATTTAGTGACTAGGAAAAATATTAAGCCTGCTGCGTAAGAACAGCTTTCAAAATACTTTTCTCTGGCCACGATTTATTTTATTTTTAAACATACAGCAGAATAATGGTATGGAATACCAAAATTATCATCTCTCACTTAGCGTTGTTATTTAAGGTAGAATGTTAAAATTAATCATACTGGTAATTAGATTTGTAATTGGCTAGGTCAGTAATAAATTCAACTTCCTGTTGAAAAAAAAAATACAGATACAGCAGGAAGAGCAGGGGGAGAAGGAGGTTTGGCTAAATTTAGCAAAAATACTTGACTTCTTATGGAAATGTTCTACTGTTACAGGTAAGATAAAAACCTGGGGAAACTGGGCTGAGGCCAGATTCAATATCAGCGACCCATTTTTATGAGACAAGCCAATTGATTTTTTTCCCCTCTCTGACTGAACTGGAAAAAAGTTCCCTCTACCTTACTAACGAGATGTGTGGACAACTTGTAAAAGGAAACAGGTCCCTTCCCATTTTTTTTCCCCCATGAACTCAGTTCCTCTAACTCCTTCTTAACCTCCACGGTTGAGGCTCCCTGTTAAAGGGTCTCACGGAATGGGGAAAAAAATTACTAAAC
This sequence comes from Trichechus manatus latirostris, assembly GCF_000243295.1. Lineage (NCBI taxonomy): Eukaryota > Metazoa > Chordata > Mammalia > Sirenia > Trichechidae > Trichechus > Trichechus manatus. The sequence continues at coordinate 9,226,494 of NW_004443960.1, forward strand.
CAAAAGAAAAAAACACCAAACCTGCTGCCTTCTGATTCATGGAGACCCCATGTGTTACAGAATAGAACTGCTCCATAGGGTTTTCTTGGCTGTAAACCTTATGGAAGTAGATCACCAGGGCTTTCTTCTGTGGAGCTGCTGGGCGAGTCTGAACCACCAACTATTAGTAGTTGAGTGCAGCCGTTTGCACCACCCAGGGACCTTCGAAAAAATTACTAGGAGTGGGCATCCATCCAACATTTATCAAGATCCTTAACCTGTTGTCAATGCCAGTTGAATACATTTTTCGTGGTATAGCAAGTCCCTCTTATTCAGACGTGGGTATCTTTCTTCATGTCAGACAAAGGGACAAAAGCAGCATAATGAAATGTGCGTTTGTTAAGATCCACAATGCCCCAACAAAAGCTGCAAAAATGGAAGCAACAGCTGAGAAATCAAATCCAGCAAGTGGCAAGGATTTCAATGGCTCAAATGGATTATCAAAAACGAAAACAGTAAATCCATACGTCTCTGGGAGTAAAGCAGTAGCCAAAATCCTGTTAGTCAACATTTCACTCAAGAAAATGAAGCAGAAAAAGTTATACTGGATGCAAACATTACATACAAATGAAGACAGTGGATGAGTAAGACTAGGGGCTTGGGGTTGGTGTCCACAAACTGGCTCCAGTCGGAAATTATCCCAAATACATCAAGTTTTTTGTCCTGGTAAAAATGTAAGAAATTTAGTTGACCTTCATCTCAGAATCTTCCCTCTCTCACGTAGTTTACTTCTAGGATCAAAGTTTGTATTAATCTTCCAAAATTTGGAAAAAAAAACCATTTTCCTGGGGATAAAACGAGGGAGTTAAAACTCTGAACTCCAGGATCTTCAAATGTTGTTCTTGGGTGCCATCAAGTCAGTTCTGACTCAAAGCTACCCCATGTGACAGAGGAGAACTGCCCCATAGGAGTTCCCTGGCTATAATCTTTACAGAAGCAGATCGCCAGGTTTCTCCCATGGAGCCACTAGGTAGGTTTGAACGGCCAACCTTTCGGTTAGCAGCTGAGTGCTTTACCGTTGTGCCACCAGGGATCCTTAAATCTTCAAATAGCCACTATCAAAAACTATATATGACAGCCTAACATGCAACACACACTTTCCTTTAAAGAAAAAATAAAGACAGTATTGTGTCTCACCCTTCACCAAAGTTACCACTTATCTATTGTCTATTTAGTACCCCCCATCCCTCGTAACCAACAAAGATTGTTTCTTTTTGTGCGTAAACATTTACATGAGTTTTTACAGTAGAGGTCTCATACAATATTTGTCCTTTTGTGATTGACATATTTCACTCAGCATAATGTCCTCCATTTTCATCCATGTTATGAGATGCTTCACAGATTCATCACTGTTCTTTATCTTTGCAAAATACTCCATTGTGTGTATACACCATAGTTTGTTTATCCATTCATCTGTTGATGGGCATCGAGGTTGTTTCCATTTTTTTACTATTGTGAACAGTGCTGCAATGAATATGGGTGCATACGTCTATTTGTGTGACGGCTCTTATTTCTCTAGGATATATTCCTAGGAGGGGGATTGCATTTTGTAGTGCTTTTTTTTCTGTGGTGCTGACGTTTTCTTTGTTCTTCTTACTCTCCTGTGCTGAGTTCCTTTTGTTTGTGGATTTTTTTTCCTTTCTTTCGGTTTTGTAGGTTTTGTTTTTACTAAGACTTTATGTTTTTCTTCTTTATTGTAATGAGTAGGTTTGTTAACTTTCTTTGTGGTTACCTTGAAATTTACCCTTATCTTTCTAGATTTGAACCAGTCTATTATTACTTGGTATCACCTTGCCTTCCTCTCCATTAGAAGGTTCTATACCAATACCGTTTATTCCCTCTTTTATTGTTCTGATGCTGTTGCCATTTACAGATTAACCTCTTGGGTTCCCTGTTGTCATTCTTTTGGTTTTGCATAGTCCTTAAGAGTTCATTTCCTAGGTTGGTATCTGGCTAGAACAATCCTGTGTCCTATATTCAGCCTGTGGTCTGATGTTGTTTGTTCTCAAATCGAAGGACTCCCTTTAGTAAGTCTTGTAAGTTTGGTTTGGTTTTTACATAGTCGGTTAATTTCTGTTTATCTGGAAATGACCTAATTTCACCATCATATCTGAACGGGAGTTTTGCAGGATATATTATTCTTGACTGGCAATCATTTTCTTTCAGGTTTTATACATCTTATCCCATTGCCTTCTTGCCTGCATGGTTTCTGCTGAATAATCCGAGCTTAGTCTTATTGTTTCTCCTCTGTATGTGACTTTTTGTTTTTCTCAAGCTGCTCTCAGGATTCTTTGTCTTTGGTTTTAGTGAGTGTGACTATGATATGCCTTGGTGATTTTCTTTTGGGGTCTATCCTATATGGGGTTTGTTGAGCTTCTTGGATGGTCAGGTTTTCATCTTTCATGATATTGGGGAAGTTTTCTGTCAGCAGTTCTTCAGTGATCCTCTCTGTCTTTTCTGTTTTCTCCCCCCGTTCTGGAATTCCAATCACTCGAAGATTTTTGCTTTTGATTGTATTCCACATAATTCTCAGGGTTTCTTCATTTTTCTTTGTTCGTTTTTCTGATTTTTCCTCAAACAGAGTCGTATCCAAGTGTTTGTCTTCAATTTCGCTGATCCTATCTTCCATCGTTTCAAACCTGCTCCTCAGCCCTTCTATGACACCATCTATTTCTGAAATCTTATTGTTTATCTTTTGGATTTCTAACTGTTGTTTCTATATGATTTCTAGTTGTGAATGTATTTTGGCATTTTGTTCCTGTATTATTTTCTTGAATTCTTCTATTTTTTTGTCTGTATTTTCCATGAATTTGTCTGCCTTTTCCATGAATTTATTTTTTCCTCATTTTTGTCTGGTTTCTGCGTCAACTCTGGAATAATTCTGAATACTAGAGATTTGAATTCCCTATCAGTTAGGTCTAGTGCCTTTTCTACTGGAAGGTCATCTGGTGTTTTATTTTGGAAGCCTACTGGAACCATCCTGTCCTGTTTTTATAAATGTTTTGATATTGTCTGCTGTCTTCAGGGCATTCAGTGGTTATTTTCCCCATTTATTGATTGTAAATTTGTTTGTTTCATCCTGCTTTTTTGCTTTATTTGGTTATGTCTGAGCAGGCAGGCTGTGCATTCTTTCTTGTCTGCTCGTCTGTAGGCAGGATACTTTTCACCTCCATCTCTAATGGACAGGGTCAGTCACTCAAGTATGGTACAGCAGGGTAGGTCCAGCTGAAGGGGAGTTGCTGGGATGGGTTGTTTGTGGCACGTACCAGGGCTGACATTGTGGACCAGGAATCAGTGCAGGGCAGGTTCCAGTAGGCCGTGCCTGTGTTGCTTGGGAGCGTGATGTTCAGCACATGGTGCAGGTGGGCAGAAAGGAGGGGGCAGATTGTGATGTGTGGAGCTAAGATGGGCATGGGAAAGATGAGAGAGGGCAGAGAGGAAGAGGAGCCAAAAACATACACACAAACAAAAAAGAGTGCTAAGGGAGCTTGCTATTGGAATGGAGAGATGAGAGACTGAGAAATGGGGAAAAACAAAAATGAGAAAAAAAAGAAAAAGGTAAAAGAAAAAAATGAATAAATTGAGACTGGAAATGAAGAAAGACAAAAAGGGAGTAAGAGAGAGATGAAAACAAAACAAAGAAACAAAACAAAAACACACACAAAAAAAAAAAAGAAAAAAGAAATGCCCCCAGGGAGGTCCCTGTGTGTCTGTGCAGAGTAAGGGAGTAGCTTCCAAGCCGCAGGGTACTGCCCAGCTAGAAGGGGCTCCCAAGGCGAGAAAAGAAAAAGAAAACAAACAAACAAATCAAAACAGAACAAACCAGAGCAAATCAAAAAAAAGCCCCAGGGGTCCCACCAGCGTGGCGGCACAGGCCAGGAAGCAGTTTCATAGTCGAGCGGTCTTTCGCAGCCCTTCTGGAAGAAG
>NW_004443960.1:9230559-9271977 GCF_000243295.1 Trichechus manatus latirostris
TCCCTCTTTTATTGTTCTGATGCTGTTGCCATTTACAGATTAACCTCTTGGGTTCCCTGTTGTCATTCTTTTGGTTTTGCATAGTCCTTAAGAGTTCATTTCCTAGGTTGGTATCTGGCTAGAACAATCCTGTGTCCTATATTCAGCCTGTGGTCTGATGTTGTTTGTTCTCAAATCGAAGGACTCCCTTTAGTAAGTCTTGTAAGTTTGGTTTGGTTTTTACATAGTCGGTTAATTTCTGTTTATCTGGAAATGACCTAATTTCACCATCATATCTGAACGGGAGTTTTGCAGGATATATTATTCTTGACTGGCAATCATTTTCTTTCAGGTTTTATACATCTTATCCCATTGCCTTCTTGCCTGCATGGTTTCTGCTGAATAATCCGAGCTTAGTCTTATTGTTTCTCCTCTGTATGTGACTTTTTGTTTTTCTCAAGCTGCTCTCAGGATTCTTTGTCTTTGGTTTTAGTGAGTGTGACTATGATATGCCTTGGTGATTTTCTTTTGGGGTCTATCCTATATGGGGTTTGTTGAGCTTCTTGGATGGTCAGGTTTTCATCTTTCATGATATTGGGGAAGTTTTCTGTCAGCAGTTCTTCAGTGATCCTCTCTGTCTTTTCTGTTTTCTCCCCCCGTTCTGGAATTCCAATCACTCGAAGATTTTTGCTTTTGATTGTATTCCACATAATTCTCAGGGTTTCTTCATTTTTCTTTGTTCGTTTTTCTGATTTTTCCTCAAACAGAGTCGTATCCAAGTGTTTGTCTTCAATTTCGCTGATCCTATCTTCCATCGTTTCAAACCTGCTCCTCAGCCCTTCTATGACACCATCTATTTCTGAAATCTTATTGTTTATCTTTTGGATTTCTAACTGTTGTTTCTATATGATTTCTAGTTGTGAATGTATTTTGGCATTTTGTTCCTGTATTATTTTCTTGAATTCTTCTATTTTTTTGTCTGTATTTTCCATGAATTTGTCTGCCTTTTCCATGAATTTATTTTTTCCTCATTTTTGTCTGGTTTCTGCGTCAACTCTGGAATAATTCTGAATACTAGAGATTTGAATTCCCTATCAGTTAGGTCTAGTGCCTTTTCTACTGGAAGGTCATCTGGTGTTTTATTTTGGAAGCCTACTGGAACCATCCTGTCCTGTTTTTATAAATGTTTTGATATTGTCTGCTGTCTTCAGGGCATTCAGTGGTTATTTTCCCCATTTATTGATTGTAAATTTGTTTGTTTCATCCTGCTTTTTTGCTTTATTTGGTTATGTCTGAGCAGGCAGGCTGTGCATTCTTTCTTGTCTGCTCGTCTGTAGGCAGGATACTTTTCACCTCCATCTCTAATGGACAGGGTCAGTCACTCAAGTATGGTACAGCAGGGTAGGTCCAGCTGAAGGGGAGTTGCTGGGATGGGTTGTTTGTGGCACGTACCAGGGCTGACATTGTGGACCAGGAATCAGTGCAGGGCAGGTTCCAGTAGGCCGTGCCTGTGTTGCTTGGGAGCGTGATGTTCAGCACATGGTGCAGGTGGGCAGAAAGGAGGGGGCAGATTGTGATGTGTGGAGCTAAGATGGGCATGGGAAAGATGAGAGAGGGCAGAGAGGAAGAGGAGCCAAAAACATACACACAAACAAAAAAGAGTGCTAAGGGAGCTTGCTATTGGAATGGAGAGATGAGAGACTGAGAAATGGGGAAAAACAAAAATGAGAAAAAAAAGAAAAAGGTAAAAGAAAAAAATGAATAAATTGAGACTGGAAATGAAGAAAGACAAAAAGGGAGTAAGAGAGAGATGAAAACAAAACAAAGAAACAAAACAAAAACACACACAAAAAAAAAAAAGAAAAAAGAAATGCCCCCAGGGAGGTCCCTGTGTGTCTGTGCAGAGTAAGGGAGTAGCTTCCAAGCCGCAGGGTACTGCCCAGCTAGAAGGGGCTCCCAAGGCGAGAAAAGAAAAAGAAAACAAACAAACAAATCAAAACAGAACAAACCAGAGCAAATCAAAAAAAAGCCCCAGGGGTCCCACCAGCGTGGCGGCACAGGCCAGGAAGCAGTTTCATAGTCGAGCGGTCTTTCGCAGCCCTTCTGGAAGAAGCAAAGATGGTGCATGGAGCCAGGTATTTGAGAGAAAGGAGGGGGAGGTGGTGAGAGGTAAGGAAGAAATCTAAAGAAGCAGAAAAAAAGCAACACCAGCAGCCAACAAAAGACACTCAGGGAGTCGACCAGTGTGGACGGGTGGAATCCAAGCAAGACCGGGGTGAAGCTGGTGCTTCCCAGCCAAGAGACTGTGGCTGCAGGAAGTAGAGGAGGCTAAGTGGGGGTGAAGAAGGGTGGGGGGTGGGAAAGCCTATATCGCTGGTTACCAGTTGTTCTGTCTCCTGCTGGAAGCGCCATGAAGCTGCTTTCTCGTACCCCCTGTTTGCTGATCTCCAACAGGAGTCCAAGATGGCAGATCCATGCTGCGGTAGCTGATAGGGGACCTCTGCATGTATCTCTCCTCGCTCTCTGTTCTCAGTCAGTTTCTTATTCCATTCGGTGCTTGGCTGTGCTATCTCTTCATTTGAAGCTTAGGGTTTCAGGATTGACGTGTGACTCTGTTTGACTTAGTTTTTCTGATCTTTGCTGCAGAGGGATGGCGTGGTGCTTCTGACTATAGTACCATGTTGCCCAGAAGTCCTCTACCTTACTCTTAAAAACTTGTAAAGTAAAAACATAAATTTATGAAATGGTTAAAAGGAGGGTGAAAAGAATTTCCTCCTTCTGCAAACCATTCAGCTTAAAGGATAGACACATTTAAAATCAGATTCAGTTAATTTTAAAGCAGTGTATATATACTCTTCCAACTACTTCTATTTTGTTTATCAGCATGTGCTGGCGTAAATCATTGTGCGGGCATCATTATTTTCACTCTGACATCCAGTAAATAGATGACTGTCATTCTAGTACAAGGTGGAAATTTGGTATATGGATGCTGAAAAAAGGTGTATGAGCTGATTCATATTAACTGTGTTTAAGAGCTTGGCTGCTAACCAAAAGGTCAGCAGTTCAAATGCACCAGCCACTCCTTGGGAACTCTACGTGGCGGTTCTACTCTGTCCTGTAGGGTGACTATGAGTCGGAATCAACTCGACGGCAACAGGTCTGGTTTGGGTTGGTGGACAAACAGGCTTATTATTAAAATGTTTTCCAGGTGCTAAGCACTATATCTACTAAGCTACATTCTATGCAATAAAGACCTGTATGTGAATGTGGAGGAGACCTGGTGGCACAACAGTTAAGCGCTTGGCTACAAATTGAAAAGTTGGTGGTTCAAACCCATCAAGCGGTTCCATGGGAGAAAAGACCTGGTGATCTGCTCCCATAAAGATTACAGCCCAGGAAACACTATGGGGCAGTTGTACTCTGTCACATGGGGTCGCTATGAGTCGGAATCGACTCGACAGCCCCCAACAACAGCAACATGTGAATATGTACTAGTATTTTCAGCCAATATTCTTAAGTTAAAGATCAATGAAAGAAATAAAAGAACTGGGTGGGTCGGGTGGGAGTGAACTGGGATAATTCAAATGCAACATGCTCTTGAATATGCTGATGTAGTCAACTAAATAAGTTCCTGTCTAGTCCCATCCTCTGGGCGAACAACTCAGAATATATAATTCCTTATAGGAAGGCAAGTGTATCCACGACATTCACATACCTAGAAAAGCAGAAGGTGAGACGGTGCCATTGCTTCTTGAAACCATGACACTGATTCCCGTCTCCACAAAGGGCACGGAGAAGTCCACCACTTCAGAACGTTCCTCATTGATGGTGAGCGAGCCAACCGCCATGACTGCCCGGTGATAGACCACCTGGATGCAAGGTAAGAAAAAAGAACAGCTTCTTTACTTATCCTTCCTACCATCCCTGGGGACCTCAGACCCTAAGTCTGAATGAGAGCCTGAGGGACAGAAAGATAACTTACTTCACCAATCATTCCATTCCACACATTGTTAACTTTTTTGCCATGCTTCCCGTTGGTCACCAGGTAGAGGTCATAAGTAAACTTCACCGTTCTGGAGAGCTTCTTGAGGATATCGATGCAGAACCCCTTGCAGCATTTCTTAACATTCATCCCCTCATTGGTTGAATTGCTGTAAACAAAATCCCAGGAACACAGAATATTAGTCCTACAAGGTGTGGTCACAATCATTGGTTACATTATGCTACTATTTTGCAGACGGAACACTGAGGCTCAAAAAAAAGGAAGGAAGAGGCTTTTCGAAAGACATGCAGTGAATTTATGAGAGCAGAGGTACAAAATGTTCTTAATTATAGCAATAATCACAACAACAGCTAATGTTTATGGAGCAATTATTATTTGCTATGCACTGTGCCCCAGTGGCGCAGTGGTTAAGTGTTTGGCTGCTAACCAAAAGGTCAGCAGTTAAAATCCACCAGCCACTCCTTGGAAACTTTACGGACCAGTTCTTCTCTGTCCTATAGGGTCACTATGGGTCAGAATTGACTCGATGGCAATGGGTATTTTTGGTTTATGCACTATGCCAAACACTACACTAATTGTTGGCTACGTCTCCATGACGTCTCTTGAAGTAGGAAGTACTGTGTCCCCATTATACAGATAAGAGTATGTAACTGTATAATCTTATTATTTACCTTTACAAAGAACCTACTTACACCATGTTTATGACAGTTGTAACTCCAGCCTGACCCACTCTACTCTGGACATTGGTGGGGTTGGGGAGATTACACTATAATCTTTACACTACAGGTATGAGCCACCAAACATCATATGTAAATATGTACCGAGGTAGCCTTCCACATTCCCCCAGCTGGGGGTGGTGGGCTCAGAGCAGACATCCAGCCTCCAGGATAGAGAGGGGGGTTTCCATGATGGTCCTGTCCACCCGTCAGGATGGAGGAGCAGAGGTCAGGGCAGGTTAGGAGGGTGTGGTGGTAAAGACAGGGATGCCACTTTCCACTTGTCCATTTGTCCCTCCCTCTCTCTGGCGCAGTGGTTAAGAGCTTGGTTGCTAACCAGAAGGTTGGCAGTTCGAATCCACCAGCTGCTTCTTCGAAACCCTGTGGGACAGTTCTACTCTGTCCTATAGGGTTGCTTCCAGTCGGAATCAACTCGACGGCAAAGGGTTTGGTTTTTCTTGGTTTTTCTCTCTCTGCTCCCTCCCTTCTTCTCCTATCACTGTCTCTTCCTTCACCTGGGTAAAGATTCCTGGGAGAGTTTGGACAGAGGTTAAGAACGCCCCAGGTTTAAGATTCAGGGTCACAGGTATACAGACCATTCTTGGCCTCACTGGGAACTTCGTCCAGCTTATGCATAAATTATCGCCCCCACCTCCTGGACACTAGTATTTCTAGATGCAGATGGTCACTGATGCATTTTCACCTGGCAAACACCCACTGAGGACCTACACTGTGCAAGATGTAGAACCAGGCTCTGGGCACACAGAGATGAAAAAGACATGGGGATATGAGATAGTCAGCACTATTGTGGGGATTATAGAAACATGGACCAGCTTGTAACCGAGAACTTCCGCTGGTTCCTATCACAGCCCTTGTGTTGGGGGAAGGGTGGTGCATGACTTAACTATACCAAAAAAAGAAAAAGAAAAAAAAAACCACGAAACCCACTGCTATTGAGTCGGTTTCAACTCATAGGACCCTACAGGACAGAGTAGAACTACCCCATTGGGTTTCCAAGGCTGTCAATCTTTATGAAAGCAGACTGCCACATCTTTCTTCCATGGAGCGGCTGGTGGGCTCGAACCACTGACCTTTCAGTTAGCAGCTGAGTGTTTAACCACTGCACCACCAGGGCTCCCTTAACTACACAGACATCTGCAAACGATCCACATGCACTCTCTCTTAACTCCCCACCAGCAGTCAAAAGTAAGGGAGACTCCTAAAAAAAAACATGGGAAGAGGGATCCCATAAATCATCCAGTTCACTGGCTCCACGACTTCCCAGTGGGGCCAGTGGATGAGACCATGGCCAGGAGAGTCACAGAGTCGTGTTCAAATACCAGTCTACGCCAACGACCGGGAACCTGACGAGTCTCCCCGCTCACAGAGCCTTGATGGTAAATTGAGAGGGTGGACACTCCCCTTGTGGGTAATCGGGAAGATTAAGTGAAACCAAGTACAGCACCTCTCATATAAGTGCATAAAAATAAATTCCCTCTCTTTCCACCAGCGATTTGACAGCTTTGGCTTTTAACTGATGGTATGGCCATTTCTCCCTACATATCAGCCCAGATAACTTTTCCTGAACTATTCTCCATGCTTTAACACCCAACTAACAGCCTAGAAGAAAAGTCTGATTTCTCAGCTCATTTGCGATTAGCTGTGTTTTCAGAAGACTGGTGTGTGGCCTCAACGCTCCACCATTCACCAGCAGTGGAGACAAAGGGTTTCCCTGGGAGAACATCACCAGAAAAACAAATACGATCATGTTGTCCAAAAGAAATCCTTCTTGGAACTAATCAACCTGCCTCAAAGATATTACTTTCAGGAACTACAATTGCTCTACCCTGTGTTAATGCTGGGATTAGGAGATCCTAATAATTTACTATTGCTTTCAGGTAAGCCAAAGACTCTGATTATCCTGTAAATGCCCAATAAACTCCTCATGTCCCCAAATGGGAGAAAGGAAGCTGCAAGCCTTCACTTCCCCATGGGAACCAAAATTGTGAATTTCAGACTATAGGCTGCTTATATTCTTGAGTAAAAAAAATCAGTTCTTCTAAAGAAAGCAGTTTATTTTGATTCATTTTCTTCATACAAACATAGCTCTAGACTTGGTGATCTACTTGTTCTCTACTCCAAGGCTTCAGATTTTAAAGACTGTAAACTCCTATTACTGACTGTGGAACACATGAGGCCCTACCTGACTGGCCTTATAGAAGTCTGAGTAGGAGTCTTGGTGGCACAATGGTTAAGCACTTGGCTGCCAGTCGAAACATCAGTGGTTTAAACCTACCAGCTGCTCCACGGGAGAAAAGACCTGGAGATCTGCTCCCATCAAGATTTCAGTCTCAGAAATTCTATGGGGAGGTTCTACACTGTCCTATAGGGTCTCTGTGAGTCGGCACTTACTCAGTGGCATACAAGAACAACACAGAAGTATAAAGGGTAACATGCCTGGCTGCAAACTGAAAGATTGGAGGTTTGAGTCCACGGGGAGGTGCCTTGGAGAAAAGGCCTGGCAATCTCCTTCTGAAAAATCAACCACTGAAAACCTTATGGAGCACAGTTCTACTGTAACACATGTGGGTTCGCCATGAGGTGGAGTTGCCTCCATGGGCAACTGGTATATTAAAGGAGGGTGCCCTACGGAGGTTACAGCTCAAACACAGAAACAATTGTGAAGATGGTGCAGGACTGGGTAACGTTTCATTCGGTTATACGTGGGGTCACTATGAGTCGAAACCAACTCGACGGCACCTCACAAGAACAACCAAGGTCGTACTCTTTGCTTTGTGCTGGCCACCCTGCATTCTTTATCTTACTGAGCTCTGCTCGAAGAACTCACCCAGATAAGGACCTCCTTTGACAACTTCCCCACATCTCCCCCTTCAGCCTCCTCCCAGGCCATCCATCTAGCACTGCGCTCGGCTTCCGTTTCCCAAACTCGCCAAGGGCCTTGGCACCTGCTGTTCCTTCTGCTGGAAATTCTTCACCTGTCTGGCTCCTTCTCATCCTTTGTATCTCACCTTAAACCTTGCCTGTGTGAGCAAAAATAGCCACCCACTCCAAGCTACTCTCTAACACACGGCCTCCTTTACTTCCTTCACAAGTTTATCAGAGCATGCAGTTGCCCTGTTCCTTCACTGGATTAGCTGTTTTTTAACCATGTATGCTTTGTGACCAAAAGGTCCTTGTCTGCCCTGTTCATTGACATGTCCCCATGGCCAGCACTGCACCTAACACATAAACTGTACTTAATGCTTATTTATTTTTTAAAATAAATGATCTATTCATAATTTCAACTTCAAAGAGACTGATTTTAATGACCTCATCGATAAAAAACTTCTCCAAACCAAAATTTTGTACAGTCTTTTTGATATGGTTGCCTCTGGCATAAAAACATACCTAGACATGTAACAGTTCAACACTAAAAAAAAAAAAACAAAATGTTATGGTAGCCTTTGCTATGTATATTTTCACATGCAAAAAAAAATTATATTGAATTCAAAAACAAACAGGCAAAAGCCCCAAATTTTATTTCACACATTTATCTCTTTTATAATAAAAGACTTAGGTTGGAATTCTAAATGTGGAGGAACAGCATCCATTCACTCATCTAGTCACTCAACAAACATGTGTGTGTTGTGCCTTGTGCTTGTCACTGGGAGTACAAAGATTAATGAGCCACATTCCCTGTCCTGAGGCAGCTCATCATCTAGGGGAAACCACAAGCAAACTGTGACCCATGACAACAGATGGTAAGGGTAGACAGAGATATTCCCAGATACTAAGGAAATAGGTGAACGCACCCAACTTGAGGATGTGCTGGCTAACACTTAAAGGACAAGTGAGAATTGGCCAGGTGAAAGGAGGTGATCAGAAAATACTCTATCTGTCATAAAAAAGGCCGATTTCCATCCAACAGCAGGCTTTTCTTTTTGTGAATGTTCCACCTATACCTGTTGCTATTGATTCTGACTCATAGCAACCCTACAGAACAAAGCAGAACTGTCCCACAGGGTTTCTAAGGCTGCAAATCTTTATGGAAACAGGTTGCCACATCTTTCTCCTGTGGAGCAGCTGGTGGATTTGAACCGCTGACCTTTCACTTAGCAGCTGAGCACTCAACCACTGTGTCACCAGGGCTCCTGAATGTCCCACAGGGGTAGTATTTTTGCTTGTATTTGCATTAGGAAAAATTATGAGCTGGGCCTTAGATTTGGCCATGGAGCTTTATGCTTCCCCAAAGGACTTGTGGATTAAGGAGAACCCTTCCCTGAAGACTCTGATAGAAAATATCAGCTCTTTTATCCATTGTAACAAAATTAGAAATGACTTAGATGCCATACTTGCTCGCTGTCAATGAACAAGGAAGCTATCAGAAGATTAAAAAAAAAAGTTGCTGTCGAGTCGACTCCGACTCACGGCGATCCCATGTCTGTCACAGTAGAACTGTGCTCCATGGAATTTTCAATGACTGATTTTTCAAAGTACATCACCAGGCTTTCCTTCCAAGGCACCTCTGGGTGGATTCGAACCTCCAACCTCTTGAATAGTAGCTGAGCGCTTAACTGTTTGCACCACCCAGGGATGGTCAGGAAATCAGTTCCACCTTAATTACATCAGAAAGTCAGATGCCAGATCCGTGAAAATCTCCAAATGGAGGGACTTTTTTTAAATTTTGAAAAGTCTGGATCTAGCAAATACGAGAGAGACGGAAGGAAGAGCAGAGTGGCGGGGTCGTGGGAAAGGGCAGCCAGAAAAACAGAAAGGAAATATTTATTTCAGGAAGGACTGAGGAGGACAGTAGATTCTGCATAATGGTTAAGAAGAGTGCCTTTGGAGTCAGACAGACCGGTGGTAGAACCCTGCCTCTTCCATTTGCTAGCTGGATGACTCTGAACATGTTTGCTAATTTTCCCATGTCTCACTTCTATCATATTTTAAATGGGCGAAAAGCCGCCTACCTCCTATAATTGCTGCTGGAATTAAATGAATGCAAACCACTTGGTGCAGTTCCAGGAATGTATTTAAGTCTTTCATCTATAATTATATTATACCAGTTACATACAGTGGAGTCCCTGGGTGGCACAAATAGTGAAGTGCATGCTACTGACCAAAAAGGTTGGTGGTTCAAGTCCACCCAGAAGCTCTTTGGAAAAAAAGCCTAGTGATCTGCTTCTGAAAAATCAGTCACTGAAAACTCTGTGGAGTACAGTTCTACTCTGACATGCGTGGGGTTGCCATGACTCAGAACCAACTCAACTGCAACTGGTTTGGGTTTATTATATGTGGTATATCTTAAATTGCTGTTGTTAGATGCCATCAAGTTGATTCTAACTCCTGGTGACTCCATGTGTGCAGAGTACAACCGCTCCATAGGGTTTTCAAGGCTGTGACCTTTCAGAAGCAGATCGCCAGGCCTGTCTTCCAAGGCACCTCTGCGTGAGTCTGCACCTCCAGTATTTCAGCTAGCAGTCCAGAGCTTAACTGTCTGCGCCACCCAGGAAGTCCATATCTTATATTACATTTTACTGTTACATTACAGATATTATCAACGATATATGCGATTTAAAAGGGCAGGGAACACTCCATGGACAGCATTCCCCGACACTCACTTGATTTTGACGAATTTCCGGCATGGCACCGTGTTCCGCACACACGTCTCGGTCAGCGGGTCGATGTCTTCCACGATGACAAAGGGCGCCTCCTCCAGGGTGACGATGCTCAGATGGTTGTCGTCTGGCTCACAGTCTGAGAAAGACTTGTACCTCGGCCACACAGCGTGTCTCAGGCTCAGAGTCTCGTTCTCCCACTTGCCCACCTGCAGCACAAAGACAGAGACACATCTGTGCTTTCTTGCACCACTGACGTCCAGAGGCAAGCCCTTCCCTGGCAGAGGCACTGAGGAAGAAGAAACCCAGCTTTCTTAAGGGCATCTGCTTCCGTACTGAGAAAACCGGAAAGGCAAAACACTGGGCAGCCCCGCGCGCCAGGCCCCGCCCCAGACTAATTAAATATGCGCCTCTTGGGGTGGGGTCCAAACTTTGGTCCTCTCAGAGCTCTCCAGTGATGGTAATAAACAGCCAGAGTTGAGAACCACTGCTGTCGTGGAAACTGCATGGATTTTAGAATCGGGGAGGTCTAGGTTGTTTCAATCGGCAACTCTGCCACTTACTATCTGTGCAACCGTTGGCAAGCTCTTAATTACTATGAACTTCTGTTTTCTCATCCGTAAAATGGGCACAATTCCACTTACTTTAGAAGAATGTTGGGGGAACTGAATAAGGCAATACATGAAAAGCATTCAGCAAAGGCTGGCATACGGTAGGGGCTCCATACTGTTCTTTAGGAGCCCTGGTGGCGCAGTGGTTAAGCGCTCAGCTGCCAACCTAAAGGTTGGCGGTTGGAACCCACCCAGTGGCTCTGCAGGAGAAAGATCTAGGGATCTGCTTCCATAAAGATTACAGCCTAGGAAACCCCATGGGGCAGTTCCGTCACACACGGTCGCTACGAGATGGAACAGACTCGACGGTACACAACATTTTCAAGTACAGAGGAAAGCAAAAGGAAACAGACAGAGTTAAAAGGCAACAAGGTAAAGGAAAAGAAAACGCGGACAGACATGACGTTACAGAGTGAGAAGGTGAAGCTGAAGAGTGAAAAACTGAGGGCTGGGGTCGGGGGAGACGATACAGGGGGACAGAGCAGCTCAGGAAATTAGAGATGCCGGCCTGTGAAGTTGCAAATTAAGGTGAAATTGTATTAATCCGGCACAGATTGGAGACTTTTACTGCTTAGCGTACATCAGGACCCGTCAGAATAGAACTGACTGCGCTCCCTCTGAGCAGCAGCCGGAGTCTTAGTGGAATCAAATTGAAGGCTGTTATGTTTTGAACCTTAATCTCATTTAACAGTTTATTGGCACTATCCCCACACACGCTGGGAGAGCTGCCCCAGCATCGCACTTTCTCCTCCCTCCCCTGCTCCCATGCTGATGGTGAGGGCTTGCCCCACAGGTCAGCGATTTATTTGTAATACCAGACTCCAGGAAAACACTGCGTCTGAAAAGCTAAGTGCTGAGTCTGGGCTTGTCCATGTTGACGTAACCCCCTCACCTCTTCTGTAACTCAAGTGTCGGCAGAAACGAAGCTCGGGCTCTTAAGGAGAATTCAGATGTGCTGGACACCAGAAAGGGAGCCCTTGGTGGTATAGTGGTTAAGCACTCAGCTACAAACCAAAAGGTTAGAACCCACGAACCACTCCATGGGAGAAAGATGTGGCAGTCTGCTTCCATAAAGATTTACAGCCTTGGAATCCCTATGGGGCAGTTCTACTCTGTCCTGTAGGGTCACTATGACTTGGCTTTGACTATTCGGCAGTGGGTTTGGGTTTGGTGGGACAATGGGTGGGGTGAGGGGGTGGGGACAGAGAAGGCACCCAGTACTCCCTAAGATGACCTCATCATTCAGGCTGGAAAATTCTTGCTGGCCTTCCAGAACCATCCCATGTGGCCAATTACAAAATAGTCCAGCTTTGCTGATAGCTTTCTTGATAAGGTAGGCGGGGCAGGAGAGTAATTTGGTTAAGCAAACACATCCATCTACGCACGCTGCAATGTGTAAGATGGGCTGGGGAGAATGTTGAGTCCATCAGATTCTTCATTCGTTCCACATACATTTACGGAACGCCTACTATATGCTGGCCCCAGGCTGGGAACAAGGATGAGTAAGACTCCTGCTTTCCTGGAGCTCTGGTGGTGCAGTAGTTAAGAGTTACAGCTGCTAACCACAAGGTCAGCAGTTCGAATCCACCAGCTGCTCCTTGGAAACCCTATGGGGCAGTTCTACTCTGTCCTATAAAGTCGCTATGAGTCCAAATCAACTAAACAACGACAGGTTTGGTTTTGGTTTTCTTGGAACTATCAGTCTGCTGCAGGGCAAAGACTAAAGTAGTACTAACAAATATGTAACAGATGAGTAGACAGCTGAGCTTTTCCTTTTGGGACCATGTTGTATCAACCCTTTTCTTTCTGCTTTCTGCTTCTGGAAAACTCAAACATAACCTTTAAGAGAGGTTGAAGAGTTCAGCAGGTAAGACAGTGGCTTTTTCTTTTCTTTTTAACGGAGAGATTTTTTATTTTTTTAGAGATCCTAACAAAACAACGTCAACTCAACAACTTCAACGTGTACAGTTCAGTGACACTGATCACATTCTTCAAGTTGTGCAACCATTCTCGCTATCCTTTTCCAAATCACTCCACCACCATTAATTTTTAGGGATTATTTTAACTTCAACATTTTCATTCTTTTTATCATAAAATTAAAATGGTGACATGTAGGCATGGCTTCATCTCCCAGACGTCTTTTCTTCTTTCTGTTTCCCCTCAGTTCAAAATTCCCACATCTCTGAATGAAAAACAACTTCTTAGATAGCAGCTGGGCTCCACGTGTCTTACCTCATGTGGAAGAGCCCATCGCATTGGGAATGCTCATCATTTTGGCCCCACTGCTGTAAGCTGGAAAAGCTGTCAAGGTTGTTTTTTGTTTTTATTTTTTATTTTACTTTATTTTTTGCTCTTGAGAAAAGAATGAATTTTGGAATCAAACGGAACTGGATACTCATCTTGGCTTCTCCCATTAGTTGGGAGCCCTGGGAATGTCGCTCAACTTCTCTGAACTTCACTTTCTCCATCTGTGGATAAAACCAAAACCTAACCCATTGCCATCGAGTTGATCTGACTCATAGCGACCCTGTAGGACAAGGCAGAACTGCCCCACAGCGTTTCCAAGGAGCGGCTGATGGATTCGAACTGCAGACCTTTCGGTTAGCAGCAGAGCTCTTAACCACTGCCCCATCATGTGTGGACAGGAACAAGATATGCCTTGTAGGAGTGCTGTGAGGTTGGACTGAGCTGACAATGTACAGAAAGCACTGAGCACAGGGTCTAGTATGTAACATACAAGACAGCTGCTATTATTTCGTTGTCATTAGCATTTAAGACATAGCTCAAATGCTACCTTATCTGTGAAGTTATTCCTGCTTCCCCTCATAAAATAAAGTTTGCACCTACCTGCATCAAGCATTTTGATGCTATAACAATGCCACTGTTGTGTACTTCTACATAGTCAGGAAATGTGCCAATATCATCACTTAGTTTAATCCCCACAAATCCCTGACTTTACATTTCAGGGAACTCAAGTGCAGAGAGGTTATATAACCTGCCCAAACTCACACAGGGAGTAAGCAGTAGAATCCAGAGTTATACCACGGGGCTGTCCGAATCCAAAGGCGCTTTTCCAGTATGTAGATGCTGCTTCTATTATTTAATCTGTGGTAACCACGTTATAAAGAGCTCTGGTGGTGCAACAGTTAAGGGCTAGGCTGCTAACTGGAAGGCTGGAGGAAACTGAGGCACAGAGACTTTAAGTAACTTGTCCAAGTTCACATGGGTTGAGAATGGCAGAACTGGGATTTAAACCCAGGATGTATTTTTAAATCAGTGAAGAAACGCAACTATAATTTTCTGCTGGGATAAAAAGTAACTTGACAGTGGAGAAACCTGATAAATCCTACCTCAGCCAGACGATCAAGGTCAACATCAACAGTGATAAGTCATTCTGATAACAGGTACACTTGCTATGATGTGATGAGAATGGTGCCTCACCTGCGTGGTCTTCCTCCCCAAAACCCATAACACCAATCTAATCATGAGAAAAAAAAGCAGACAAATCCCAACTGAGAGGCAGTCTACAAAATACCTGATCAGCACCCCTCAACACTGTCAGGGTCATCAAAAACATGGAAAGTCTGAGAAACGGCCAAGAGGGGCCTTAGGAGACATAATGACTAAATGTAGATGAAATACCAGGATGGAACAGAAGCAGGGCATTAGGTAAACTGAGGAAACCTCAGTAAAGCACAGACTTTAGATACAGCACGTAAATCCTTGATAATTCATTGTGACGAGGACATCAGGTTTGGTAAAGCAGAGGGTCACTGAAAATGAGGAAAACCCTCACGGACATGGATTGACACAATAGCCATAAGGATGGACTCAAACATACCGACAAATGTGAAGTTGACTCAGGACCAGACAACGTTTGCTTCCATTATACAGAAAGTTGCCATGAGCCAGAGCTGATCCAATGGCACGTAACAGCAACAACTGTGACCAATATACATCCTCATGTAAGGTGTCAATCACAGGAGAAAATGAGTGTGGGGTATATGAGAACTCCATGTACTGCCTTTGCAATTGGTCTATAAATCTAAAAAATTCTAAAAATTTTTTAATGTGTGTTTTTTTTTTTAAAAAGTTCGTTTCTGAATTCAAAAGAGGTAATCTTTAAAAATAATACTCTCAGAGAGGCCGGCTAGCAGAGTTGCTAGGAATGTGAACTCTGGAGCCAGCCCACTTGGCTTCACCACTTATCAGCCCACCAGCTATGCTACTTATCAGCTGTGCCCCTGGGGTAAGTCACTTCCCGGCTCCTTGCCTCCCTTTCGTCATCTGAAAAACGGGGATGATAATAGTCTTGTGACTCAGGATTGCTGAGAGACTACATTAGTTAATATACGTAAAGCACACAGAAGAAAGGCCAGCACAGGGTAAGGTCTGTGTGTTGTTAAGTCAATGAAAAAAGCTTTAAAACATATTATCTTATGTTTTAACTCCCTAAGAGCATTTCTTGATACTAACTTTAGTTTGATGTGGGCACGTTTTTTTTTTTTTTTTCCCACTTTAGTGATTTTTTTAGCTACAAATCACACGTTTCTGCACGTTTCCCCAGAGTTCTATAGTCTTCTGCTGTTTTTGCCTGTCCATCATCCATTTCCCACTTCTTTTTTTTTTTTTTTGTTACATCATATTGATTTTCCTTTAGACAGCATTACTACCTCCACCTTCAAGAACAGGCACTTGACCTTTGGTGAATCATGACATTCTGTTCCCCTAGGCACAGCGATTGGCTCAGGAATGGGCACGTGACCCAAGCTGAACCAACGGGAGCTTTCCCTGGGATTTTTGATGGTACCATTAGTAGGGGTGGAGCCCTGGTTGCACGGTGGTTAAGAGCTCAGCTGCTAACAAAAGGTTGGCAGTGGATTCGCTCCTTGGAACCCTATGGGGCAGTTCTACTCTGTCCTATAGGGCTGCTATGAATCAGAATTGACTTGATGGCAATGGTTTTTATTTTTATTAGGAGAAGGTGGCCGTGAAAGAAGAACCTATCTGACAATGAGTACAGAGCTAGGAAATAGGGAGTGAAGCGAGATAAAGTCCTGAGGGCATTGCTTGAGCTTTTATAACAATAAAAGTTGGCAGTCACTGGATACTTAGTATGTATCAGGCACCATCCTTAGCACCATTTTAATCCTCAAAAACACCCGATGAACAAGAAAAAGGAGTGGGCAGAGGGTTTCTAACTCTTTCATGATTTTTTTGTACTTAAAAGCCATCCCAAACTTACCCAAATAGGCTGTGTGGCAGGAGAAAAAAAAAAAAAAAAGCTTTACCTCTAAAATAAACTGAATTTTGGCGATAAACCACCGAGTGTTTTCAGCAAGTAGACTGAAGTTTGCAGGACAAAGAAAAATAATTGACCTCTGATGGAGAAAAGTGATTTTGCTAAAAGAAATATTAAAGGAGGAAATTTACTTTGTCATGATTTTTGTTATCCGTTCTTATTAATAAAAATTTGAATATTGTGCTTTTAGAAAGCTAATTGCTCTTCAGCTCCTAGAAAGCATTTTGTGAAAGGGCAGTGATTACTTATCAAAATGTTCAGCCAATATTTCCTCTGAGTAGAGATAATTTCATCCTCAGAAACTGCCGGGCTCAAGTTAATTAATATTCACCTGTTCGTGTCTGGATAAATTCAGAGGGCTGACACAGAGGGGGCAAAGGGCTGGGAGAAAGTAGGTTAATAGATTGTGTGGCTCACCTTTCAAAGGGGTATGAGCATTTAATCTTATTGATCTACTTATGAGATGCTTCCAGAAGACAATTGGAATCACCTTGTAACTGGTCTCCTGAGCTCCAAAGCCACTCCCTAAGAACATGTATCTACACATCAAGTCATAGATCTGTTGTTGCTGCATGTCATCAAGTCGATTCAGACTCATAGTGACCTTACAGGAGAGTAGAACTGCCCCCAGAGGGTTTCCAAGGCTGTAATCTTTATACAGGAGCAGATCATCAGGGCCTCTCTCCTTTGGAGCCACTGATGAGTTGAACCACTAACTTTTCAATTAGCAGCTGAGAGCTTGACCATTGTGCCACTAGGGCTTCTTGGTCATAGATCTACCCGTGCTCAAATCCTTCTATCACTCATACTGCCCATGGGACCAAATCCAGACTTTACGTAAAAGGCATCTGTCTCTACAACATACCTCCAAACAATCTCACCACACATACATTCTCCCTCTCTCTGTTCCTTCTCACATCCTACACACACTCTCACACCAGAACACAAACACACACACACATACCTTCACGCACATACATTTACACCTATACACTCACGACTAGATACGCACACCCACCCATACACATATGCATGCTCACGTGTACAACATACACATCTGCACATGGTCTCACAGTAAAGCACACAGTTATACACACACACCCCTACATACACAACTAAACACGTACACACCTACACACATGTACACTGATACATACACACACCCACATACATATGTGTACTCATAACTACGCACATGTACACTCATAACCACCCTAACCATACACACATATATACACTCACACTTACACACACACCCTCTATACACATTCTTATACCAACACACACACATATGCACAACTACACACGCACACATATCCAACACACACAGGTACTCTCACACGTCTACACACACGAACACATGCATACCTGCACATGCGTGCACACACAAACACATACACACGCATTACATGCTAACATATAATGATGGATACACTTTGCTCCAAATGCACCCTGAGCAATCCCGTTTCCCTGCCTGTACCTACACCGTTTCTTCTACCTAGAATCCCTCTCCTCATCAATGCCACCTGCTGAAATCCCAGCCACTCTTTCCGGGCCCAGCTCCATGCCACTTCTCCCATGAAGCCTGATTCTCCAGCTGGGATTCATCTTTGCGTTGTCTCAGCCTCCATCCAGCACCCTCTCTTTTCCCCTTGTTCATTCTCTCACTTGTTCATTCATGAACTCAATAAACATGCGCTGAGTGTTCTGCACTGTGCCAGGCACTGCAGCAGGCCCTGGGGCTACAGTGGTGGACAATCCAGGCACAGTCCCTATCGTTAGAATGTCTAGTGCAGTTACAGAGAAGAAGTCAAAACTCAATAGCAATACCATGAGATAAATGCTTGGCTGGGGGCAAGCACAGGGCACAGAGAAGCAGACACTCGCTTACTCTGGAAGGGAATCAAAAGATGCTTCCTGCAGGAAGTGGCTTCCAAACAGGAGCTAGATCCTGAGACTCAGTGTGTGTCATGCTAAGGGGTTCTAACTTTATTCTAAGGGCAGCTGAAGTGTGCAGGGGGTGGAAGTGGGAATTTTTGAAGACTTTTATCAGCAAAGAGGTAAGATCAGGCTGACGTATTCAAACGCTTCTTTCTCATGTAGTGCATTGGAAAGGGTTTGTGGTTAAAAGATTCTGAAAGGAGAGTGCTAAGCTAGGAGGTAGCTGTGTTATTTCTGAATGAAAGAGGTCAGTAGCTTGACAAGAGGGCCATGGTGGTGAGGTTAGCATGAACGCCAGTGATAGCTAAATGGTAGAATCAATCGGACTTAGAGACTGACTGTGTGTGGGAGGTGAGGGCCCAGTGAAACTTGAATCATAGTCTGTATAATTCACAACCATGGGCCCCACGTTGAATGGAGTATGGCGCTATCCGCAAGCCGGTTCAATAAATGTTAGCTGAAAACTGAACCCAATTCTGACTGCGGCATACCATCTATTTCTACTGAGAATTCAAAGTTGAAAGAAGAAAGTTTTCTGTTTACCTAGCTCCTCTCCACGGAGGCAAGGCAGTAGGGATTGTGAAATTAAAAATTAGAGAGTAAATTTATTAGAACCGACAATGAAAGCTGAGTTCATGCTGCCCATGGTCCAGATTGATGGGCCACGGCCAGTAAGCTGGGTTATTTCATAACCAAGTGCCACACAGGCCTTAAAACAAACACTCCACATGTGCGAAACATAGGCAACCGTTTCACTCTGAATACTAAGCAATGATTTACTCCTCAACTGGAGGAAATATGAGTAATTAACTCTTCAGGAAGATGAGTTTAAGGAGAAAAACAAAGCAAATGGGAGGCCAATTTCTCTCCACCTGCAATATAAAGTCTTCCAAAGGACACGAGATAAATGGCCGTGAAGGAAATTTAAATGATTCAATGTCCATATTTAGCATAAATAGCAGCATCGATTAGCATCCCTACCGTGCCTCTGCGTGCAAATCTAATGCACAAATAAGCAGATAGCAGGTTTACACACAAGTAATTTTGTGTCCTGGGCTGCTGCTGGAAACGTGAAGCAGATGAGAATTTGATTGATCTGGAAAGTATAGCAAAGATGTCTGAGCCACTGCCATGGCTTGATATTGAGTTGAAATGTGCTCTATATGGAGAAGTTCACAGTTGAGGGAAATGGTTTTTTGTAAACCAATACATCAAAAATCCAGTTACCGTTGAGTTGATTCCAACTCACGACAAACACATGTGTCCGAGTAGAACTGCCCTCCACAGGGTTTTCAATTGCTGTGATCTTTTGAAAGTAGATCGTCACACCTTTCTTCCAAGGCACCTCTGGGTGGATTTGAGCCTCCAACCTTTCAGTCAGTAGCCAAGAACTTAACCATGTGCACCACCTAGGGACTCCTTTTAAGCCAATATCTGATCTAAAGTTCATTCAAGATGGTAGAATATGCTGAGACCTAGAGCAACATCACCTTGGAACCCAGCTTTCCTCTTTGCGGTATGTGCTATAAAGCTTCTACAAAGAAACCGCTGGAAAGCAGTGACGGTCAAACCTACTCTAACCTCCATGACATGGGGCCTCAAAGTGAAACTAAGAACTGCTCTTCAGACATGTAGGCAAAGTGCCTGCTTCCTTTGGATGCACTGTTGTAAGTGCAATACACCCACTTCTTACTTATTGACACGGTTAGGCTCCAAAGACCAGGCCGTTATGAGAAAAATCAGCATTATGCGAAAATGGAGGATGACCACATCACACCACAAAATGGAGGATGACTACATCATACGTTACTGCCAAATTACATCATTACATAACTGCCAAATTACATCATTACATAACTTCCAAACCACTGAGAATCATGGCCTAGCCAAGTTGACACATAACCTTAAACATCACAGCCAGTGTTACTCTCGCCTCATACCTCAGCATTCCTTATTGCCAGACTTAAATCGTTAATGTGCAAAAGAGTTGGAAAGTAGATCTTTTACTGTTGTTGTAAATGTGAAATGTTGGCTAACGAGAGAGTCAATAAGTGAGGAATAGATATAATTGAAGGTGCTGGCGTTATGAAACTTGAACATGAATAAGAACCTTTCCTTGGTTCTTGGCTGAGTAAGAATGCAGACTCCTGGACCTCTGGAGTGTCTGAGTCAGTAGGTTCAGGATGATGCCTGGGAACCTGACTTTTCTACCAGGATTCTAGATCATTCTGCTATAGGTAGTCTAAGGACTACATTCTGAGAAGCACCTAGAGTATCATAGCTGTGGCTAACAGAAGGATTAAATACAGCACACAAAAAAGATGGAAATCTTTCTTCTTGGGTTACTTATGTAACCAGTGGCAATTGCCAGCAGATCTAAATGCGTTCAATCAGCTATAAGAGCCTTAATTAAATTCCTCTCAGTTGCAATTTGAGAATTGCCTCATTGTTACACAGCTCACATTGGAGCAGTTAATTTTTTTTTTCCTCCAATAATAACTGCTGTCAGGAAAATCTAGTATCTTTATGGATAACAGCATCAACAGTCTTAGAACCCAATACTCATCTGGTAATTCATGGAGACATGTTTTGAGCTTCTTTATTTCCATGAACAACTCTTATTTTTGCCTCTATTCTCCTCTTGAGGCTCAGCCAACAGCAGAAGAGCCCAATCTGTTCAACTTCAAATTTAAAAATGAAGGTCTTCGGAACAATGGGCTGCCATTTTCTTCAAGAGTTCATTTATAACCTTTAGTTCGCCAGAGTTCGTCTGCTCCGCAGTCCCTTGGGAAGGATAGAAGTTCTATTTCTTTGGTTTGCTTTTAATTCTTTGTGCGCCCTTTAAAGTGTTCTGTCCCTGTAATTAGCTAACCAGTTAACAGTGTTTTATTTCTCTTCTTTGGGTCCATCTTGGAAGGATAGAACATTACAGACTTGAAAAATCAGCAAAAACTACAAAGGAGCTCTCTCGTAATCACTAAATTTTTTGAGCAAGCTCTTGGGAGTCTCTCACTGCGCAAGTTCTGTATCAGTCATCCTTCATGGGCTGTAAAAATAATAATTAAATAACTAAGGGGTATAATTACTGGCACTTATTGAGGCTCTGAGAGCACCCCAGCAGGCATTTGCTCATTTCACCCTGACAACCCTATAAGGAAATGCCCTTATTATTCCCATTTTACAGATGAGGAAACTGAGCGCTTAAGTGACTTGTCTTAAGATTACACAGCTAGTGAGAGGACTTGGAATCTGAGCTCAAGTCATTTGACTTCAGAGCCTGATGACACAGCCACTACTCAGTACTCCCAAGAGAACCATTACATTTGCTTTGGGAGATATTAAGGCAAGCACAAGCAGTTTACCGCGTTGAGGAACAACAGAAAGTCATCAGCACCCTACAGCAGAAAGGGTGGTGTCCTGAGGAGCGGAACACTTGAGTTCTGACTCCCAATATGTATTGCTCTTCCCTTCTGTTGCTGTTCGCTGCCATCGATCGGCCCCCAACTCGTGGCGACCCAGACGCAAGGGGACTGTTGTGATCCATAAGGTTTTCATTGGCTGATTTTTGGAAGCAGATCACCAGGCCTTTCTTCAGTGTGTTCTCCGTACTAATGTGTTAGCAGTTACGTGTTTATAGAAGAATTGTTGTTGCTTGCTGCTGTCAAGTCGGCCCCCTGACTCATGGTGACTCCACGCACAACGGAACAAAACACTGCTGTTCCTGGGCCATCCCCATGACTGCTTACAGATCACACTGTTGTGATCCATAGGGTTCTCCCTGGATGGTTTTCAGAAGTAGATCTCCAGGCCTTTCTTCCTAGTTTGTCTTAGTCTGGAAGCTTTGCTGAAACTTGTTCAGCATCCTAGCAACACACAAGCCTCCACTGAAGGATGGGTGGTGGCTGCACATGAGGTGCACTGGCCAGGAATTGAACCCAGGTCTCCTGCATGGAAGGTGAGAACTCTACCACTGACCCACCAGTGCCCTCTTTCCTCTTTGGAGGGGGTATCATTTTCCTTCTCTATCAGAGGAGGAGCGAGATCAGCTAAAGTTTATATTGCAGTTTTCTTTCATGTATGACATTTTTATTTCCCCAGTTTTCCTATGAACTGATTCTGCTAAAGACCTTGGATTCCACCATGGAAAATGCCTCTAACAGCTGGGGGGCAGGAGGCCCTCCCTCCCAGGCTTCAGGTTAAATTCCGCCGCTACTAACATGGACATCCAAAAGGCGATTAGAATAATACATCACGGGGAAAAAATCAACCGCTTAAACATGAACTGCGTGACAATTAGGTAATTTGGGGATTTCAACCAAGAGGAATGTAATTAAAGCTCTAACAGCTGATTAGACTTCTTCGCCTCTGTGGTCATCCCTATCCATTATATAAGGGGCCCTCCTAAGGGAGGTTTCCAGCTTTGTATCACGTTGTACTTGAGATGCTGACGGCCGAGATGACATGATGCTGTTGACACGGCTGTCTCTGTTACTTCGGAAACCCTAACATGAACTTGGCTGAACGCCTTAAAGGGCTGCTGTCTTGGAGAAGAAAACCATAAGACATGGAGGTCTGCAAAACAGTCCAGGGGGAGATGTGAAAGAAAATGGGACAATCCCAGAAACTGGAATGGCAGGCAGGGATAAACACATAATATTGGAAGAGCACTCGGCCCAAGGTCTGTCCTCTATAACCGTAATCACGGTAACTATTACTATCTTCCACGGCTTCACGAAGACAATTTAGAAATGTGGGGAAGGTTTGCTTTTGACCTGCTCGTACGTTTTTCTGGGTAAATTTCAGAGATCAGTGCAGCCTCCACTTCTAAGAAAATGAAATGCCATTTGCAATCTGGCAGAGTAAATAGCCTTTTGGGGGCGTATTTACCTGAATGATATTTAGCAGTTTTTGTTCCTTCAGCAGGGTGGCCGATAAGAGTTAGGATGTTGTCGAGAGAGATACTCTGATGCTGGGCCGATAGCTGAGAGGGGCTTTCATTTATTGGGATTATCAATTCATTCTTAAAACCCGTCAAAAAACAAACCTGTTGCTGTGGAGTCGACTCAGACTCATAGTGACCCCATGGGACAGAGCAGAACTGCCCCACAGGGTTTCCAAGGCTGTGATCTTTACGGAAGTCAACTGCCACATCTTTCTCCCACAGAGCGGTTGGTGGGTTCGAGCTGCCGACCTTTCAGTTAGCAGCCAAGCACTTAACCGCTGTGCCACCAGGGCTTCTCAATTCATTCTTACCAGCTCAGAAATAATGATAAAGTTGAGCGTGCACATGGGTTCTGCCTCTTCTTACTCCTTAGCAACTATATTTTTTGTAATGAAAATCTTGAAAAGTGGCAAAATCCTTGGCTGCATGTGTAGCAGCAGTTTATAAAAGGAGATTAGTTCAGGTAATAAAATTGCAGAGTAAGGAAGCGGGAGGCTTCAACGCATCAGGCTTGACTCAAGGGATGTCACCGGCCAGACACTGATGGATTTCCTCACTCAGCATTATGTAAAAGAGCCCAATTCCATTTAGACCTCAGCCCTGAACGTTCAAAGTTAACCTCATTGCCAGTGTCTGTGGAGTTTTAAAATAACGTTATAGGACCTGGGGGTATCGAGCAGTTGAAAGCACTTCATCCCCTCGCCCCTAACACGTTCCTGGGCTGTGAAAGTTGACGTGTTTGGAACCTGGTATCAGGCCTCTGATGGGCATTTGTTCTTCTGTATCTGGGGCAAAACAATAAATTGACATCTTTAAACTGATAAGAACAGATACTACACTTGATCTTAGCCAAAAGGCCGAGAAGCGATAAAATTGACATCTTTAGATGGACAGTTTCCACCTTCCAAATGACAGGGCGAGCCAAGGATGGGTGCCTGAGGCCCTGCTAGTTATTGTGAAGGCGCCAGCCAAGGCCCCGGTGCATGGGTGCCAGCCCTCCCAGGGATGAAATGCACACTGATCAGAATTTCAGTCCTACTTAGGGAAGACGGGCTTCTGACAATTGTTTTTCTTTGCTCAGCTCTGGCCCCAAACTACTTTGCTTTTTAGCTCCGGGCTTGTCTGAGCCCTTAAGTATTCCAGCGAGAGGATACTTTGAAATATACTAAAGCCAACAGAAGATTTAATGGTGAGGAAACGGTAATAAGCTTAAGCACAGCTTTGCCCACTGTTAAAAACACGATCATTAGAAGGTGGTGGGGGAGGGGAGTCTCCCCACAGAATGGGCCAGATGAGACCCACTATTTGAGAAAACTCGCTGTTTGAGACTAAGTAACCCTCTGCTGTCAATTCAATTTCGCCTAAACCAGTTATCCTCATCTTGGATATTAATCAACAATTCCAGAGCCCTATGGAATTACTAGGAAGAAATAAAGAGTCTCGGTGACCAGGCAGGCCGCCACTCAGCACTGCTGTCCCTGTTGAGTTACACAGGCAAACTCAGCTGTTTGGAAGGACCCTAGACTCGGAGTCAAAAGACTCAAGTTCAAGTATGAGGCTTAGGCACCGCGTCAATGTAGTTAAGTCAAAACTTTTCAGATTTACACAAATTGTAGCTGACGGTAGAATCCCAGATTGCTGATTACTCTGTTATAATTAATAAGCAAAGCTTTCTACAAGCTTGCAACTACTTAGGGTTGGATCCGCTGGTTCGTTGGTTCATACACTCACTTCACGAATGTTTACTGAGTGACTATTACGCGTCATAAACTGATCCAGCACTGGTGATACAGCAGGGAATAGACTCTATGGGGGTGGGGTGGGGTTTGTAAGCTACGGCCCATGGGCCAACTCCTTCTGCACAGCCCATGAGCTAGGAATGGGTTTTACATTTTTAAATGGTTGAAAAAAAATCAAAATAATAACATTTTGTGACGTGGAGATTATGTGAAATCGAATGTCAGTGTCCGTAAAGTTTCACTGGAACACTGCCATGCTCATTTGCTTATATATCATCTGTGGCTGTTTTTCCTCTAAAATGACAGAGTTGAATACTCGCCATAGAGATTGTATGGCCCACAAAGCCTACAATATTTACTATCTTGCCCTTTACCTAAGGAGCCTGGTGGTGCAACAGTTAAGTGCTTGGTACTAACTGAAAGGCCGACAGTTCAAACTCACCCAGTGGCTCTGTGGGAGAAAGACTTGTCAATCTGCTTGCATAAAAATTACAGCCTAGAAAACCCTATGGGGCAGTTCCACTCCATCACATGGGGCTGCTATGAGCCAAAAATCGACTTGATGGCACTCAACAAAAACAACAGCTTTTTATATAAACAAGTTTGCCACCCTCTGGTTTAAGTCCCTGTCTGTAAAGGGTTCATCCACCAGTAGGCAAGATAAAATGCACTTGGAATTAACTATTAAATAAAACAGAAAATCCAAGTGCCAAAGTGGAAAGGTATAAACAAACTGTGGGGGCGGGGGGCAAGAGAAGTTGGAGAACAGATTTGGTGCTAGAGGGATGCAATTATGAAAGGGTGGAAATTGACTGAGGAGACCTGTGGAGTATGCAAAGGATCTGCAAAGGCAGAATGGAGAGAAGGGACTTCTAGGTTGAGTGAACAATGTGGGCAAAAGCATAGAAGTTGAGCCTTAAGGACACATACGTCCTAAGAAGTTGCCCAAATTGGATGGAACATACAATACACAAAGCGGAGGAAAGAGAAAGAGGAATGAAGGGGTACGATGCAAAAAGGTTACAGAAGGCCTTGGATGTAGGGCTGAAATGCTTATGCACACATTGGGATTTGGTTACATTTGCCTTCCATTGGCAATTGACCATGGCACCCATTAATGCTTTTCCCAACACCTGGGAATAATATTAGTGGTTTCATCCATCTACGGCTGGTATTGATCATCTCTCATGTATTTTGGAAGAGTCCTACTTTCCGATAGTTGCCATCATTGCCTTCACAAATCCATTCATTCAGGTCAGACTATTTGGATAGACTTAGAGGTCAGCTTTCTGACCTTCCCTCCAATGACCACCTCCAGTCCACTTTAGCCACCCACTCCCATGGAGAAATTCACTTAGAACTGCTTGAGTTCAATGGTTTTAAATGTGGACAATGCACAGTGCTTCCACTCAGCTACGTCGTGTCTCTTCTCCAATGTCATTTCAGCCACTGGTCCCTGGGCCTCTCTCTCTTCTCCCGATTGATCTACTCACTCATGCCTCCACTTCCTCCCCATTCCAACCTAGGCTTCTTCACTTCTCACATCAACCAGCTTTTTCCCCATACCCATAATTATCCTGCCCCCTTGTCCTCCTGTCACACCCACTTGGCCCCACCCTTCCCCCAACACTAAGTCAATCCAACTACTTCCTCACCACCAAGTACAGGTGGAGAACATCACGTAATCACGTAGGTTAATGTCATTTAGAATTTATGGACTCTCTCTTTATTCAGAATTCCTTCTCTTTTTTCCTAATTGGCTCTCTCCCATTTACTAGAAACTATTTCAGACCTTCACACCTGCCCAAAAGATTCCAATTTTGCCAGCACCATCCTCACTCCTAGCTGATGAATTTGTCTATTTCATGGAGACTATGGATAACCCTCCGATGTCAGATGGATCTTGGCTGGAAGCAGAGAATACCAGAAAGATGTTTACCTGTGTTTTATTGGCTATACAAAGGCATTCAACTATGTGGATCAAAATAAACTGTGCGTAACATTGTGAAGAATGGGAATTCCAGAATGCTTAATTGTGCTCATGCAGAACCTATATAGAGACCAAGAGGCAGTCATTTGAACAGAAGGGGAAAGTACATGGTTTAGAATCAGGAAAGGTGTGCATGAGGGTTGTATCCTTTTACCGTACTTATTCAATCTGTATGCTGAGCAAATAATCCAAGAAGCTGGACCATACGAAGAAGAACGGGGCATCAGAACTGGAGGAAGACTCACTAACAACCTGTGACATGCAGATCACACAACCCTGCTTGCTGATAGTGAAGAGGACTTGAAGCACTTACTGACGAAGATCAAAGACTACGGCCTTCAGAATGGCTTACACCTCAACATAAAGAAAACAAAAATCCTCACAACTGGACCAATAAGCAACATCATGATAAACGAAGAAAATACTGAAGTTGCCAAGGATTTCATTTTACTTGGATCCACAATCAACGCCCATGGAAGCAGCGGTCAAGAAATCAAATGACACACTGCACTGGGTACACCTGCTGCAAAAGACCTCCTTAAAGCGTTAAAAAGCAAAGATGGCACGTGGAGGACTAAGGTGCATCTGACCCAAGCCACGGTATTTTCAATCACCTCACATGCACGCAAAAGTTGGACAATGAATAAGCAAGACCAAAGAAGAATTGATGTCTTTGAATTATGGTGTTGGTGAACAATAGTGAATATACCATGGACTGCTAGAAAAGAGAACAAGTCTGTCCTGGAAGAAGTACAGCCAAAATGCTCCTTAGAAGCAAAGAGGGGGAGACTTCATCTCACGTACTTTGGACATGTTATCAGGAGGGACCAGTCCCTGGAGAAGGACATCATGCTTAGTAAAGTGGAGGGTCAGAGAAAAAGAGGAAGACCCTCAACAAGGTGGACTGATGCAGTGGCTGCGACAATGAGCTCAAACATAGCAATGATTGTGAGGATGGGGCAGGACCGGGGAGGGTTTCGTTCTGTTGTACATAGATCACTATGAGTCAGAACCAACTCAACGGCACCTAACAATAGACAACCCAGGAGTCCCTGGGTGGTGCAAAGAGCACACTTAGCTGCTAGCTGAAAGATTAGAGGTTTGACTCCACCCAGAGTCTCCTCAAAAGAAAGGCCTGAAGATCCACTTTCAAAAAATCAGCCATTGAAAACCCTGTGGAGCACAGTTCTACTCTGACACCCCTGGGATCACCATGAGTTGGAGCTGACTCAAGGGCAACTGGTTTTTGGGTCATTACAGAGGAGTGGGTGAGAGACAGTCAGAGCTGGGGCCATCAACACAGAGGTAATAACTGAAGACTGGGGAGTAGAAGATGCCTGAGCTTGGACATCTTGGGGGAGTGGGATAAGAACATTTAAGACACTGCAGAGAAAGAGGAGATGCAGCATCCAAAGAATTGGGAAACAGCAAGGAAAGGGTAGGATCATGTCAGTCTAGGCAGGGAGACTGGAGGCCCTTGCGCAGCCTCTCCAGCTCTCTGTGCTTACACCAGATTCGTTGCTGACAACCAGCTCCTTATTCTACCCTTGCCCACTTCTACTCATGGATCACACAGAACGGATCACAGGCCTCTGAGCACACCAAGCTCTTATCCCAGTGCCAGCCCTGAACACATGCCACTCACCCCACCCAGAAAATCCTTTCCCACCCCCCTTGGCACCCTCCCACTTGTCCTTTAGAACCCAACTTAGAGGACAGCTCTTCTGGGAAGTGTTCTCTGACCCTACCAACAGCCAGGTGACCTCCTTTGCTCACCTCACCAGGTAGTCTAGGTCCCCATGTACTCCTCTGTCTGCCGTCGCAGACTATGAGGGTGGGGAGTGTGCTCTGTTTGCCTTCTTACCACTAGCACCCACCCTAGGGCCTCTTATATAGCAGATGCACACGTGTTTGTTAAATGAACAAGTGAAAAACATACATGTAACAATATGACCACCATAGCTATGATCTCGCTGCAAGCAGTTATCAACTTTATTCGGTCTCCTCTGGTAAAATACGCTGAAAATAATGTGGGTTTTGGAAGCAGCAGAACCCGAGTCCAATTACCCAGTTCTTCCACTTATTAGCTCAGAGAACTTGGCTAACTTTACTTCCTGGGCCCCAGTTTCCTCATCTATAAAGTGGGCATAACAGGAGTAACCATGTTATACAATTGCTGTGATAATTAAATAAAAGAACATCTGCAAAGCACGTATTACACTGTCTGCCAGAAATCACTGTTCAACCAATACTAGGTGCTTATCCAGGGCTATTATAAGGACTACAGTTCATGCACTCCCCTTCTAACTGAAAAGTTGGAGGTTCGAGTCCACCCAAAGGTGCCTCAGAAGAAAGGCCTGGTGATCTGCTTCCAAAAAATCAGCCATTGAAAACTCTATGGAGCACAGTTCTACTCCGACACACATGGGGTTGCCGTAAGTCAGTCAACTTGATGGCAACTGGTTGGCTGGTGGAGCCCTGGTGGCTCAGTGGTTAAGAGCTCGGCTGCTAAACAAAAGGTCAGCAGTTTGAATCTACCAGCCGCTCTTTGGAAACTTTATGGGGCAGTTCTACTCTCTCCTGTAGGGTTGCTATGAGTCGGAATCAACTTGATGGCAACAGGTTTGGTTTTTTGGCTTGACTGGTTGGTTGGTTGTGAGGATTACTTTAACTCATGCATGTCAACCACCCAGCACAATGCCAGGCCCATAGTAGACGTTTGGTCACGCCTCACTCCTTCCCGTCTTCCACGTGTACATCCTCATGAGGCTGGGGTTAACCCCTGAAAGTGGAATGCTGGCTCTAACTCCAGAACAGGGAAGGCGTTGATTTTATTGGAACTCCAGCGCCCGAGGCTCGTATACCAAAATGACACTTAGGAAATGCATTTGCTCTTTCCCTCTGAGACAGGTATGCTTTCACTTACTGCTCTCTATTTTAGATAGAACTGATATTGCCTATTAATATAATTCTGTGCAGAGAGCTGAAGGCACTGCCCAAAGCAGCCTGGCTTTACTGTGGCTCTATCAATAAACCTGAAGGCCTGGCAATTACTTTTAATTCCATTTGCTGGTTTGAGGTTCAGCACAATTAATACATACCATTAATTTCATAACTATAAATGTAACCCAAGCTTTCTGGGATTCCTATGCCAAAAATTGTGACCTTATGGATATATTTGCTAGTGCTTAACTGGCTAAGAAGCTGTACTGGAAAAAAAAAGGAATTTTGGCTAACAGATACAAGAGAAGAAGTGTCCAAGTCAGAAAGCGATGTGTCATTGTGTAAATAATAATATATCATTTCCAGAGTTATAGGGCTCATTACGGGTTACACACTGCTGTTTATTATCTCATTTCACTTGACCTTCATGGCAGAGAGTCACATAAAGGGGAAGGAGATATCATTACAACTTTGCAGAGTGGTAAACTGATGCTTAGAGAGTTCAAGTAAGTTGGCCCAGTTTTTGCTGTCATTGTTAAGTGCCATTGAGTTGATTTCAACTCATAGCGACCCCATGTGACAGAGCAGAACTGCTCCACAGGTTTTCTAGGTTGTAATCTTTATAGGAGCAAATCGCCAGGTCTTTCTCCCAAGGAGCTGCTGGGTGGGTCTGAACAGCCAACCTTTCGTTTAGCAGCCCGGTGCTTAACGGCTGTACCACCAGGGCTCCTTACATGGTACATACAGCAAATATGCAGAAGAACTAGAAGCTGTTTTTCTGACTCCTGGCCCAGGACTGACTTAATTGCATACGTTTCAGTACTCAGTCCCTTGTGTGGGACTCAAAGAAAAACAAATGGACAGTGGCCCTTGAGGGTGCTTATTTTTAGACTTTGAACCCAGCTCCTCTGAGAGAAAAAGAATGCCATTAGTAGGCTTCTAGAAACCCACCAGAAATGCAAAATAACTAATACTCACATAAAAATGGCAGGGCAGCAGCGTCAGACCTCCTCATCTAACTTCACAAGGGGAAGGAGAGAGAATGATTATCAGCATCAGTGGCGCAAGGCTGACTGCTGTGAAGCAGAGGTCAGACATACCTCCTCTCTCCAAACTTTTTACCAATTCCTACACCAGCCATTCCTCCCACGGCACTCTCAACTCCTCCGCTGGGTTCGATAACTCATTGCAATGGCCACATAGAACTCACAGACAATACTCAGAATTATGGGGTTTACTGGGGAAGCACCAGGTTACAATTCAGGATCAGGAACAACTCAGGACACAGTTCTTTGGTCAGAACAGCTTCTTAGCCACGCCCACAGGCAGGCCTCTCCCTAGCCCTTGGCCTCTCAGGCTGGCCTTTACCCTGCTTGGGCAAGTGTTACAAGGCTCTTTAGCTCTACCGATAAGTGCCCAGAGGCACCCTACTCCACCAGTAAGCCTTGGCCTGAAGGCACTCAGCTCTCTCACTCTGTGGGATGGCAAGCCTAGCACCGCCCACAAGTGCCTGGAGGCACCCCTCTCTGCCAGCAAGCCTCCTGCCCAAAGGCGCTCAGCTCTCTCGCTCTGTGGGCCTGGAAGCTCATTGCATTGTCTTGGGCTGGTCTCCTGGTTCTGCTGCTCCGGGTCTCTGCTGCACTTGCCACTGCTTCTCACTGTCCTGCACCATCTCTCACATTACAGCTGTGTCCTGGGTCTAGGAGGCTCTCAGTGCAGGGACCCCAGGTCCAAATGATGCGTTCTGCTCCCAGCTCTTCTTTCTTGGTGGTAGTGAGGTCCCCCTCTTCCTGCCTCTGCATGGCTCATTTTAAGCCTAGCTGGATGGCAAAACTGACCAATTCCCTTGTAAGGATTCCATACACCTTATTTGCATTGTCCCATCCTATAAGGGTGCCATGCACCTTATCTGCATTATTAACAAGATGTCCAATCCCCTTGATGGGCCACAAGCACCTTATCTGCATAGTCCCACCCAATCATTTGGTGAGCGTTAGAAGACCATGGTGAAAAAGGCCATGTAAAAGCGATCCATCACACCACAACCTGTCGTTTAAAAATACCTTGCATCTAGATTGCACTTGGCATATTAAACCAAAAAACAAACAAACTCATTGCCATCGAGTTGATTCCAACTCATAGCAACCCTAAAGGACAGAGTAGAACTACCCCACAGGGGTTCCAAGGCTGTAATTTTTACAGAAGCCAACTGCCACATCTTTTTTGCATGGAGCAGCTTGTGGGTTCAAACTGCCAACCTTTCAGTTAGCAGCCAAGCACTTAACCACTGCGCAACCAGGGCTCCTTCTTTGCATATTAGTTTCCATTTATTAAACTCTTTCTACTACATACCAGACCATATGCTGAATGCTTTACATATATTACTTATAATCCCTACAAGTTATGAGGTGGCTGGGTGACCATGTTCCAATTAATTCACTTCTCTGGTCCTCAATTTTCTCACCTGTAAGATAAAATAATTATAGTATCCACCAGGCAAAGCTGTTGTGAACATAAAATGTGATCGTATAAATAATGTGCTTGGCACAGGGCCTATGGCAGAGTCAGAGATCAAAAGTGGTTAGGTTTTTTCCCTGGTTTTGTTGTTAGGAATTATATAGGGAAATCAAACTCCATGTTTTTCTACTTGAATTCTCTATCTCCGACAACACTGAGCGATTTCACCTGCATTATAGAATTTGATTAAGTAATAGAACTTAGTAGTTAAAAGAATGAGCTTTGGAATCAGACAAATGGAGGTTCAAATCCCAGTTCAGATTCTTAGAAATTAACTTGTTCTCTGTATTCTTTAGTTTTCTCATCTATAACATGGGGATGATAATAGTACCGATCTCATAGGGTTTTTGTGTGACTTAAGAGAAATAATAGAATTTCTTCCACTTGGGAGATCTGGGTTCGATTCCTGGCCAATGCACCTCATATGCAGCCACCATCCATTTGTCATTGGAGTCTTGCATGTTGCTATGATGCTGAACAGGTTTCAGTGGAGCTTCCAGACTAAGACGGACTAGGAAGAAGGGCCTGTTGATCAGCTAATGAAAAGTTTCTGGATCATAATGGAACACTGCCCAGTCTGTAACCAATCATGGGGATGGTGTGGGACTGTGCAGCATTTTGTTCTGATGTGCATGGGGTTGCCATGAGCCAGGGCCGACTTGGCAGCAACCAACAACAACAACAAAAGAAATAATACATGTAAAGCCCTTTCTGACACACAGGAAATATTAAATATAAATAAATGGTAGCTTTAATATCCTCACAGAAACCTCATGGGATGGGTATTATCATCAGCTTCACTATAATAACTTCGACACCGATTATCTGAGAAATACAAAGAACAACAGCTTTTCAGGGTTGATCTAGACCTCAGGGCTAGGCATTACTCGTGGCCAAACTCAATCTTATAAATTTTGACCACTCCATCCCACCCCACCCCCCAATAAAGGCTCAATTACTAACCAATGCCATGCTCAATGAAGCAGGGAACTAGAGAAGCAGCCTGTTTCTGCTGTCCATGGTGCTGATCCCTCTTTGTTTGCATGATCCACCCATTTATCTCTTGACATTGATTTGGGATGTGGGGCTCTCGATTAGACATATCCCTATCTCCAACTTCTGCCTCCATTGCTCTACAGTATAACTTAATGTCCCATATTTTTAAATCCTGATACATTTCAACGAGACAACAATTATTGAATGTAATGCCTAGGGTGTATTTTGGCAATAAAACTCAAGTCTCGCTGCACTGATTTGAATTCTCTATGTAGAGCGAGGAGCACTAGTAGCTCAGTGGTTAAGAGCTATGGCTGCTAACCAAAAGGTCAGCAGTTTGAATCCCCTAGCCGCACCTTGGAAACCCTATGGGGCAGTTCTACTCTGTCTTAAACGGTCACTGTGAGTTGGAATCGACTCGACGGCAACGGGTTTGATTTTTTTGTTTTTAATGTGGAGCGAGATCTGAGGAACCTTGAGCACGTCTCTTATCCTCTCTGAATCTCAGTACCATCATCTATTAAAAGGAAGTAAATGTTCCCGCTTTTCTGATATCAAGAGTGGCTGTCAGGATCTGATATCCAAATCTGATTCCTGCCCTCCTTTCCTGCCTTAGATCAGCCTGTCCTATTTTCTTCAAATGCACTTTAATCATGGAAGGAAAAAATATGCCACCAGCTCCAATCTGCTGGCTTACGTAGAGGCCAGTGGAGTAGGAGTCAATTTGAAGACTCAAAATTCTTCTAACTCAGATTGTTTGTTTCAACATTGAAGATAAACACAACATAATAGAGTTTCCTCAAGTCATTTCCCAGCTCCCTTCAAGGGAGTGAGAGTTGATTCCCTTGTCTTTTCCCAAGGGCAGCTTTTCTGCTCTCATACGTTTCCTGGGGCATCTGATTTTCACACTGAGAGATCAGGATGGTTCAGCCCCTGCGCTTTCCTTCTCAAACCAGTCCTTTCAGTCTTTCTAATTTGCAGAATTATACTGCAGATGGAAGGAAAGTAGACTTCAAAAACTCTACAGATAAGATGGTGATGCGTTTTAAAGCAGGTTTTCAAAAGACAACGGCTCCAGATAACAAACCATATGGTGGAGTAATGAGGAATGAACAAGCAGTTTACTGCAGGGGGAGGGGGATTGCCGCCTTAAGATTTGCAGCGGAATGCTGATTGGTTTTGCGCAAAGAAGGAAGAGACTGGTTATGTGGCAGATTTGCATATGGCTCAGTGGGATGCTCAGAGCTAAGCTCAAGAAGAGATGTGTGGGTCGGCAGGGGGTCTTGTACCTGTAATAGTTCTCCTTGCAAACGCTGGGCGCAGGTTCACCATGCAAGGATGGAGGGACTCCCAACACGGGTTTTCACAATTAAACAATGACAGCCTTCACTAGCGATATGCAAAGAACCCGTCTCCAGCATATGGTGCGGTAGAAACAAAATGGACTTTGCAATCTGACAGACCTGAGAGGAATCTAGACTTTGTCAGTCACCTACCCTGTCATCTTGGGCAAGCCACCGAGGCCCTCTGAGCCTCAGTTTCCTCAGATGTAAACTGAGTGTAGGGATGTGATAATGCCCATCTTGAATGTCTGTTGTAAGGGGATCAAAGTAACGACTATAAACTAACTAGGCCGTAACCAGGAGTCTGTGAGCGGTGCTAACGGCTTAATGCTCTAGGCTGCTAACCGAAAGTTTGGAGGTTCGAATCCACATAGAGGTGCATTTGAAGAATGGCCTGGAGATCTACTACTGAAAAACCAGCCATTGAAAACCCTACGGAGCACAGTTCTGCTCTGACATACATGGGGTCGCCATGAATCATAGCTGACTCCACAGTAACCAGTACTAGCAGGCCATCACCATAACACGATAATGATCAGCATTATTATTATTTTATAAAATATGGAACATTATCTTAAGGTGTTCTCTTGTCTTCAGAATCTAGAGAGCACACTAAGTCTTCCACAACTTAGAGATAAACGCAGGGAATATTCAATCCCTTTCTACCTCTGCTTCTCCCTTTGGTCCGAGCCAGGCTCCAATGCCAAGAAAAACAGGGTGGTGTGGAGGGCAACTTCTGCTGCCAACGGCACAGATGAGAAAACCACACTGCAGCTACAGAAGGCCACCTGACACAGCCACTTGTAGCCAGAAGCAGATTGGTGGGGTGGAGCACTTCGCTGTTATGTCTCTTTCTGTACATACAAATGTCATTCCTGCCAGCGCCATCAGCGTGCATGTGGGGAAATAACAGAAACTGACAGCAACAATACGAAGAAAGTGGACACCGGGCCCAGACAACACACTGTGGAGGTCAGGTAGTGGTAGGTGGGGTGGTGAAGCAATCTAGCTACCTCTATCCAGGTGAACTGTGAAATGAAGAATGAGGTGCCTTAGACGTTTCTGGCTCAGATAATACAATGGGCCAGAGACCCTCATCCTTTGGATAACTGTTCTTCATCCTTTAGGACTCAGGTCAAGGGTTGGTTCTTTCAGGAGGCCCTTTCCCCTCCCCTCTCTAACACCCAGGCTAGGGTAGGTGTACTCCGGGCCCGTGCTTAACTCTACTATTAACACTTATCTCACTATACTATAATTGACAGTTCATTTCTCTGTCTCTCCCATTAGACTGTGAGCTCCTTGAGGGCAAGGACATTGCATTATTCATCTCTGCTTCACCTGTACCTATCACAGGTAATCAGTGAGCCTATTAGTAAATGGACGAGTAGGTGGGAGGCTAGAGAGTGAATGGATGATTAGATGGATGGATGAAAAGAGTTGGTCAGATGGGAGGATGGAAGGATGATGGAAAGAGGGAGGGAGGGATGGATAAATGGATGGCTGGACAGACGGACAGAAGGAAGGAAGGGAGGATGAACAGAAGGAAGTAAGGAAGGAAGGATGGAAGGAAGAACAGGAAGGAAGGAGGGAGAGAAGAAGGAAGGGAGGGAGGGACGGACAGAGGAAGAAAGGATAGATGGATGGTTAGATGACTGGAATGCTGGGTGACCAGCAGAGTGTGTGGTGGATAAACAGATGGACAAATAGTTCCATCACATCAGATTTCCACAGCTGGTAGTTTCTTTATCCTGGAGAATAAGATTTGAGGTCACAGAAAGGGTTAGGTATTGTCACTCATCTCTACCCAACTTCCAAGGTAGATACTACCCATGAGAATCTCCGAGTTCTTTATGAAAATTTCCATCATTCATCCTAGAAACTGTGCAAAGTGGTAAAATGAGCACCAGATTGGGAGACTCATAAGACCTAAATTTAAATTCTTTCTCAGCTATTGACAAAAATGCCACTGAACGTCTCCAAGTTTCCACCAGTCAAATATAAAATAAGAAATTACCACCTACTTCACAGGTTATCATATACCTAAAGCGGAATGATATATATATGAAAGCACTTATTGTAAGGTTTGGCACATAATAGGCACTCAACAAATGTTCACTATTTATTTGCATTATATTCAGAGGACTATGAAAGTCAATCCCCTTACTCTATTCACTTTCAAACTTATTTTAGAAACATTATACTTTTTCTCCACATGAAAGCTTAGTGGAACCAAGTGTTTTAGGGAACACAGTTAGAAAAAAACTTCCCCTACATAATTAATGGAAGTCTTATTCCATGTTCCGCAGTGTTATCCATCCTCCATCCATCCATCCTTCCATCCATCCTCCCTCCATCCATCCTCCATTCATCCATCCTCCATCCATCCATCCATCTATCTAGCATATTTCAGGGGCCTTGCATTCCTTTACAATACAAATGTGTTGATAACCCTGTCAGAAAAACAAAATGGTTTTCATCTGTCTGTTCAGGAGTTTCTAGAAATACTTCTGAGAGGCTCTTTGAATAGTTTACTCATCTGAGATCATTTAAATAATTTATTCACTCATTTTCATAATTGATGGCAATGGCAAACTATCAAGGGTGCAGCTTTTGTCCTACATTTACTCCATCTATCAGCTTAATCATCCCTCCATCTCCTTCAGATAGCTTCTTTATCAAATTGGGTTTGTGAATTAGTCAAGATATATATTCCATATGATATAATGGTTGACTCCGGGCTCAAATTCTGCCTTCACCATTATATGACCTTGGGCAAGTCATTCAATCCGTGTAGCTTCCAATTCCTCTCCTATAGCATGAGGATAGAAAGATTTAGGATTAGAACTAGCACTTACTGGGCATCTGCTATGTGCAAGGCAGTGTTCTAAGCACTTGGTAATATCACCTTGTTAATTTTTCCAACAACCCTATGAGATAGTACTATTATTTTTTTTTTCATTGTGCTTTAGGTGAAAGTTTACAGCTCATGTTAATTCTCATTCAAAAATTTACACACCTATTGTTTTGTGACATTGGTTGCAATCCCCACAATGTGACAGCATACTCCCCCTGTCCACCCCGGGTTCCCTGTATCCATTCAACCAGTTCCAGTCCCTTCCTGCCTCCTCGTCCTGCTTTTGGACAGGAGCTGCCCATTTGGTCTCATATGTCTGACTGAACTAAGAAGCATGTTCCTCACATGTATTATTTTTTGTTTTATAGTCCTGTCTAATCTTTGACAGAATCATTTACTGAATGGTTTCAGTTCAGGGTTAACAGAGCATCGGGGGGCCATACTTCTGGGGGTTCCTCCAGTCTCTGCCAGACCATTAAGTCTGGTCTTTTTACGTAAATTTGAATTCTGTTCTACATTTTTCTCCTGCTCTGGCCAGGACTCTCTGTTGTGTTCCCTGTCAGGGCGGTCATCGGTGATAGCCAGGCACCATCTAGCTCTTCTGGCCTTAAAAGCTTGTGAGCAGCCATCTAAGATACATCCATTGGTCCCATCCCACTTGGAGCAAAGGAGAATGAAGAAAACCAAAGACACAAGGAAAATACTAGCCCAAAGGACTGAACGACCAAACGAACCAGAGACTCCACCAGTCTGAGACCAAAAGAATGAGACAGATACTATTATTATCCCCCTTTTAAATGTGAGAAAATGCTGAGAACACTGTGAGAATTAAATGAGATAATGCGTTGAAAGCATGCAACATGGCGTCCAGCATGCAGTCGGAGCTCAGCTAATGGCTGCCATGATCATCATCATGTCAATCAATATCACCATCGTTGTCATCAATCATCTCAAACATTAACATCCCCTTCAGTGCACACTCCCACAGATATGTCTTTTCTATGAAATGCCTTTTTTATTTTTTTTGCACTTCTGAAATCTAGAAAACTTTTAGCAGAATCTTGCCTTGCAGGAGAACTCTGGTTTAACTGCTCTTCTTTTTGAAGTTGGGTTGATGCATTACAAGTTCAAAAAAAAAAAAAAAAAGAAGAACCAGTGCAAGACAGAAGCACGTGTGTGTGCACACACAAGCACATACAGGTACATGCGTAAGATGGCATCACTTACTTCAGTTGGATGTGTTAGTTTGCTACCGAAAAACCAAACCCGTTGCCGTCGAGTTGATTCCAACTCACAGGGCCCGATCTGCTATATTTTCTCCACTGTGACCTAACATATTGTACTGTGGGTATTTAAAGTACTCTGTATGCATGACTCCAGAGAAGTCAGATGATGATTTTAAATATCTTATAATGGCTTAACCTTCCCTTCCCCTGGCTCACATCATTTGAGTAACTTAATGATTATTACATAAGGAAACAAATTAAATTTCACACAGAATCTGATAAGGTTGCCAATATTATCATACTCATTTTACAAAGGGCACTTGACTTTAGATAAGGATTTGGGAGAAGGAAGGAAAGAAGGAGGGAAGGAAGGAAGGAAGGAGGTAGGAAGAGAAGAAGAAAAGCAGAGACGGAAGGAAGGGGAAAGATGGAAGGAGGGAGAGGAACAAGGTTATCTATAGGTATGGTAACTCTCTTCTGGAAATACCTAATCCAGAATTAACCACAGGCCCATACATAAAAATTTAAAAATCTGAAAACTCTGATTCCTGTCACACATCTCTCTGTAAATCAGTCCAGTTCATACTATATGCTT
This sequence comes from Trichechus manatus latirostris, assembly GCF_000243295.1. Classification (NCBI taxonomy): domain Eukaryota; kingdom Metazoa; phylum Chordata; class Mammalia; order Sirenia; family Trichechidae; genus Trichechus; species Trichechus manatus. The sequence continues at coordinate 9,269,875 of NW_004443960.1, forward strand.
TCAATTCTGTTCCTGAAATTTCTCTGGGATCCCACCTCTACTGTTCTCATCCATACCTGCGTTCCTTCTAACCTGAGCCACTTAAATCCAAACCAAAACCAAATCCATTGCCACTGAGTTGCTTCTGACTCATAGCGACCCTGTAGGACAGAGAAGAACTGCCCTATATGGTTTCAAAGACTGTAATCTTTACAAAATCAGATTGCCACATCTTTCTCCCACAGAGCAGCTGGTGGGGAGCACAAAGAGACGAGCTGACCCACCAGAGCTGAGGAGAACTAGACACTTGTTCAGGAAGACATAATGACAGTCTCCCTTATCTCTTTTAGACCATCACTGTCATCTTTAATTATCTCTTTCCTAGAGAAGAAGAGGAACCCTGGTGGCCCAGTGGTTAAGTGCTACAACTGCTAACCAAAAGGTCAGCAGCTCGAATCCACCAGCTGCTCCCTGGAAACCCTATAGAGCAGTTCTACTCTGTCCTATAGGGTCGTCATGGGTCAGAATCGACTCAATGGCAATGGGTTTGGCTTTGGTTTAGGGAAGAAAATGATGCTTTTACTTCCCTTTTAAGATAATATGTACGTATGTGCATACATGTGTGTACATACTCATATATATACCATACACTCATATATGGTGGATATGTGTATATACTCATATCTACCACCCGTCTGTCAGTTTGTCCTTCTGTAGTGGCTTGCATGTTGCTGTGATTCTGGAAGCTATGCCACTAGTATTTCAAATATTAGCAGGGTCACCCATGGTGGACAGGTTTCAGCAGGGCTTCCAGACTAAGACAGACTAGGAAGAAAAGCCTGGTGATCCACTTTCAAAATTTAGCCAATGAAAGCTTTATGGATCACAACAGAACACTATCTGACTCACTTGTTTTGGACACTTCATCCAAACCCACTGTTGTTGAGCTGATTCCAATTCATAGCGACCCTATAGGACAGAGGAGAACTGCCCCATAGGGTTTCCAAGGCTGTAAATCTTTATGGAAGCAGACAGCCACATCTTTATTCTGCAGAGCTGTACGTGGTTTTGAATGGCTGACTTCTCGGTTAGCAGCTGAGCGCTTTAACCACTGTGCTACCAGGGCTCCTTATCAGGAGGGACAACTGATAAAGGAGAACATCATGTTTGGTGAAGAAGAGGGCCAGCAAGGGCAAGAGAAAGCCTTGGTGAGATGGATTGGCAGAGTAGCTGCAACAATGGACTCAAACATGCAGATGGTTGTGAGGATGACGCGGGAGCAGGCAACACTTTATCCTGCTGCACATCAGGTCACTATGAGTCAGAGTCGATTCAGCGGCAGTTATCTATCTACCACATACTCACATATATTTCTGTTTTAAAGATAATACTCATACATGTGTTTATATGTGTGTATATACACTCATTTATATTTACATTTTAAAGCTAAAGTCCATTTAGCTTTAAAATGAGAAGAAACAGCTGCAAACATCCATTAATAATGGCGCCTAGTGAAATGCTACACGCAGAGCTGGCACACAGAGGGTATTGATGCTACCGGGCCTGGGCTGCTGATATGTTTCCACCCAGGGTATGATGCCCTAGCGCCTCCGGGTAGCCTTGGACCCACCAAGCTGAAGAGAGATCATAACCCCTGGAGAAAAAAAGGAGACAAAGTGCCTGGAAATCCCAACTCCCCACGAAAGCCTGCCTGGCACTGAGCTGTGCGTCTGTAGTACCAGGGCATAGTGCACGGCACTGGAATAGTTCCATGCCAGCCACACACAAAGGCCCAGCAGAAAGCAAATGCCCCTCTGAGGGCCTGTCATGTTTTCCAAAACACCCTCATTACATGCTGCTGCTCCCAGTGACACCCTGGGTGACCTCAGAGATGAAAGGAAATTGCCGCTGAGCCCCAGAACAAGAGCTCCCTCCTCGTAGCTCTGCCCTGCTGACCTGCTATACCAAGGTGCAGTGCTAGGGGGCAGCTTTAAGGACAGCAAGGCTGGTATTTACCTGCCCTGCTGAACTGCTGTACCAGGGGGCAGTGCTAGGGGGCAGCTTTACGGATAGAATGACTGGTATTTACCTGCCCCGCTGACCTGCTGTACCAGGGGGCAGTGC
>NW_004443960.1:9272077-9300699 GCF_000243295.1 Trichechus manatus latirostris
GCAGTGCTAGGGGGCAGCTTTACGGATAGAATGACTGGTATTTACCTGCCCCGCTGACCTGCTGTACCAGGGGGCAGTGCTAGGGGGCAGCTTTATGGATAGCATGACTGGTATTTACCTGCCCCGCTGACCTGTTGTACCAGGGGGCAGTGCTAGGGGGCAGCTTTAAGGACAGCACGGCTGGTATTTACCTGCTCTGCTGGCTTCCTCCTTCTCCAAGACAGAAGCACAAGGAGTTATTTCTGAAAGGCTGAATCCCCTGAGCCCCAAGAGAATACAACGACTACATGAAGCATTTGCACAATCGAAGCTCAACTCAGCAGCAATTCCCCGAACTGCTTTTTTCTGGAAATTGCTGTATTTCAGCAGGAACTGGAAGGAGGACACACAAAATATGTAAAAGTATTTTCTGTATTGGAAATGGAGTATATTAAGGGTGGCCTTCTTTTATGCAACGTTATCCCTGCACTGCAGTGGCCTCCTTGTAAACCAGCTCCCTGGCAAACAAGCTAGATCTGAAGACGGCACAAAAAATCCACAGGTGTGAGCCAAGACTGACCCAGGACGGCTTAAATCCCATCAAGGAGAGGGTGTGTGGGCCCCCGGCCACGGAAATGGGGTCGACCAGCACAGCGATGAGGTGGTGGGAGCCGACTCTCTGTGTGCCTGTCGCTGGAGCCGCCGAAGTGGTCTTCAGATGGTGCAACTTCAAAAGGTTAGAAAATAATCCCCAAACCCAACAACATAAGGTAGAAAGACCCAAGTTCTCCACCTTCTATTAAGGGCAAGAAAAAAACAACTTGCATTTTGGTTTTGCATTTGTTTTGCTGTTAGCTGCCACTGAGTTGGCCCCCAACTCATAGAGACCCCACACACAACAAAACGAAACGCTGCCCAGTCCTGCACCATCCCCGTGATCGGCTGTGGATCAGACTGTTGTGATCCACAGGATTTTCATTGGCTGATTTTTGAAAGCAGATCGCTGGGCCTTTCTTTCTAGTCTGTCTTAGTCTGGGAGCTCTGATTTAACCTGTTCAGCATCATAGCAACACACAAGCCTCCACTGACAGACGGGTGGTGGCTGTGCATGAGGTGCAGTGGCTGGGAACTGAACCCGGGTCTCCAGCATGGAAGACAAGAATTCTACCACTGAACCACCAAGGGCAAAGAAAAGTCAGGATTTGAAGGATGAATAAAAAAAGGCAAGGATACAGGAAAGCAGTAGAGGCAAACAAATATCATGTTCAAAGTCCCAGATGCATAAAGGAACCCAGTACACTCAGGGAGTCCTGAGCCACTTAGTACAGCTGGTGTTGTTGTCGTTGTTAGGTGCCATCAAGTCGATTTTTGACTCATAGCAGAACTCAAGAGTAGAACTGCCCCACAGGGTTTTCTAGGCTAGAATCTTTACAGAAGCAGATTGCCAGGTCTTTCTCCTGTGGAGTGGCTGGGTAGGTGCAAACTGTCAACCTTTCAGTTAGCCGCCAAGCACTTAACTATTGTGCCACCAGGGCTCCTGGTACCGCTGTTACTACAGATTATACCAGAGGGAAGAATCCGCTGCCGTTGAGTCGATTCCGACTCATATCAACCCTATAGGACAAAGCAGAACTGCCCCACAGAGTTTCCAAGGCTATAATCTTTACTGAAGCAGACTGTCACATCTTTCTCCCATGGAGCAGCTGGTGGGTTCAAACAGGAGGCCTTTCAGTTAGCAGCTAAGCGCTTTAACCACTGTGCCACCAGGGCTCCTTATCAGAGAAAAGAGGAGGTAAAAACTGGGGACAGATAACTAGAAGCTATTGCTTTCCTCAAGCATCACAGAAATATGCAGAATCCCCTCCTGTCCATATACACTAGAATCTAAGTACCATGAGTACACAAATTTTTGGAGTACAGAAATTTTTTGTCTCTTTTGTTCACTGAAAGATCCCAAGCATCAAGAATAGTGCCAGGCACACAGTAGGCACTGGAATAAATATTTGTTGAATGAATGAATAAATAAAGTTGTCAGTCACTGCTTTGGTGAACCCGCTGAAGGAAAAATAGAGTAGGTGTTCAATAAGTAATCGCTGCTACAAACTTTGTATTCATGACTTGGGTTTAAAGACGAAGGCTCAGTGGAAATTGGTAGCTTATTGTACTGGGTACCCCAATCTGAAGGGACTCAAAAACATTTTGAAAAAATTAAAGTACAGTTAGCTACACTGCCATAAACAGGTCTTCTGACAGTTTGATGCATTTTGATAAATGTTCAAGATAGGCAGCAACGTCATCACCCCCGAAAGTTCTTCTGTGCCCCTGTCCCATCATCTGCCTTCCCTACAGAAGTAACCATTATAACCATTATTCTGATACCTAAACCCAATGGTTAATTTTGCATCTTCTTGAATCTCCTATAAATGGAATCATACCATATATAATCTTTTAAGTCTGGTTTCTTTTCTTCTACACAATGTTTTTGAAATTCACCCTCACTCTTGTGTGTATTAGTAGTTCACTCCTTTTTCATGGATGAGTAGCATTTCATTTTATGAATATACCATCATTTACTTATCCATTTTCTTGTTGAAAGACATTTCAGCTGTTTCTGATGTTTTGCTATTATGAATAAAGTTACAATAAACCTTTCTGTACAAATATTATTTTGGGGTATATATTTATATTTCTTCGTGTATGCTTAACTTTGTAAGAAACTACTAAACGGTTTTCCTCAGTGGTTGTAATTTTATGTTCCCACCAGCAATGTATAAGAGATTCAGGTGCTCCGCATCCTCACCAATACTTGGTATTATCAGTCTTTTTAACTTTAGACTTCCATTGGTTATGAAGTGGTATCTCACTGTGGTTTTAATTTGTATGACCGTGATGATTAATTATTTTAAGCATGTTTTCATGTGCTTATTGGCCATTTGGAAACCCTAGTGGCATAGTGGTTAAGAGTTCAGCTGCTAAATAAAAAAGGTTGGAACTTCGAATCCACCAGGTGCTCCTTGGAAACTCTATGGGGCAGTTCTACTCTGTCCTATAGGGTCGCTCACTATGAGTCGGAATCGACTCAATGGCAACAGGTTTGGTTTTTTTTTTAATTGGCCATTGAGTTATATATTTTATAAAGTGTCTAGCTATTACCCACTTTTAATTGGGTTGATTGTCTTGTCTTTTTATTGTTGATTTGTAGGGGATTTCTTTACCTATTCTGGATATGATTCCTTTATAATATAATATGTGATTAATATTAATATAAAGTATAATAATAATGTAAAATATTGTCTCCCAATCTGTGGCACACCTTTTTCATTTTCTTAAGTGTGTTTAATTTACAAAAGTTTTCAATTTTGGTACAGTCTATATTATAAATTTTATTATCTTCTTGATGATTTTTGCACTCTGTTTAAGAATTCAATAGTTTTCCCAGATCACAAAAATATTCTCCTGTATTTTCTTCTAAAAACTTTATCATGTTAACTTCTAGGTTTAAGTCTCCAATTTATTTCAAGTTATTTTTCACGAACAGTGTGAACTACGGGTCAAAATTTATTTTTTACCATAAGAATATTCAACTTATAGAGCACATTTATTAAAAAGACTTATCTTTCCCTGTTGTCATAATCATTTGTCAAAAATTGTTTGAATGTACATCAATGTACATAATTAAGTAAGATGTTAGCTACAAGGTTTTCCTAGGTACTCTTTACCAGCTTGGGAAATCTCCCTTCTTTACCATGAATGAATATTGGATTTTATCAAATGCTTTTTCTGCATCTATTGAGATTATCGTATCATTTTTCTCCTTTAGTTTCTTAATATAGTAAGTTACACTGATTTATTTTCTAAATGTTAAAGCAATCTGCGTTTCTAGAATAAATGTCACTTATCCATGGCTGCAATAATGTGCTCAAACATGTGAGGACGGCACAGGATCCAACAGTGTTTCCTTCTGTTGTACATTGGGTCGCTATGAGTCAGAACCCACTCAACAGCACCTACCAGAAATAACAACCATGATATATTATGCTTTTTTATATGTTGCTGAATTATAATTACTAAATATATTGAAAAAGGTTGTATATATAGGTGTTACTTTTTTTAAAAAATGTTTGATAGACTTCACAGTGAAGCAATCTAGGTCAGGAATTTTTTTTTTTAATGAGGTTTTTAAATTATGAATTTAATTTCTTAGCAACCTCAAAGTAGAATCGACCTTAATGACATGCATGGAGTTAAGCTTTTGGGACCTTCATTAGCTGATGTGGTACGACTCAAAATAGGAAGAAACAGCTGCAAACATCCATTAATAATGGGAACATGGAATGTATGAAGTATGAATCTAGAAAAATTGGAAGTTGTCAAAAATGAAATGGAACGCATAAAGACTGATATCCTAGGCATTACTAAGCTGAAATGGACTGGTATTGGCCGTTATGAATCAGACAATCATATAGTCCACTATACCGGGAATGACAAATTGAAGAGGAATGACATCACATTCATCATTAAAAAGCATTTCAAGAAATATCCTGAAGTATAACACTGATAGGGTCATATCCATACACCTACAAGGAAGACCAGTTAATATGACTATTATTCAAATTTACATACCTACTACTAATGCCAAAGAAGAGGAAATTGAATATTTTTACCAACTTCTACAGTTTGAAATTGATCAAACATGTAATCAGATGCATCGATAATTACTGGTGATTGAAATGCAAAAGTTGGAAACAAAGAAGAAGGATCAGTAGTTGGAAAATATGGCCTTGGTGACAGAAATGATGCTGGAGATCGCATGATAGAATTTTGAAATACCAATGACTTCTTCATTGCAAATACCTTTTTTCAACAACATAAACGGTGACTATATATGTGGACCTCACGGGATGGAATACACAGGAATCAAATCGACTACCTCTGTAGAAAGAGACAATAGAAAAGCTCAATATCATCAGTTAGAAGAAGGCCAGGGGCCAACAGCGGAACAGACCGTTAACTGTTCACATGCTGAAGAAAATTAAAACAAGTCCACGAGAGCCAAAGTACGACCTTGAGTGTATCCCACCTGAATTTAGAAACCATCTCAAGAATAGATTTGATGCATTGAACACAAATGACAGAACACCAGATGAGTTGTGGGATGACATCAAGGACATCATACATGAAGAGGGAAAAAGGTCATTAAAAAGAGAAGAAGGAAAGAAAAGATGAAAATCGATGCCCGAAGAGACTCTGAAACTTGCTTTTGAACGTAAAGTAGCTAAAGCGAATGGAAGAAATGATGAATTAAAAGAGCTGAACAGAAGATTTCAAACAGCAGCCCGAGAAGACAAAGTAAAATACTACAATGAAATGTGCAAAGACCTGGAGATAAAACCTACAAGGGAAGAACACACACGGCATTTCTCAAGCTGAAAGAACTAAAGAAGAATTTCAAGTCTTGAGTTGTAATTTTGAAGGATTCTATGGGCAAAATATTGAATGATGCAGGAAGCATCGGAAAAAGATGGGAGGAATACACAGTCACTGTACCAAAAAGAACTGGTCGACGTTCAACCATTTCAGGAGGTAGCACACAATCAAGAATCCATGGTATTGAAGGAAGAAGTCCAAGCCACACTGAAGGCACTGGGGATAAACAAGACTTCAGGAATTGATGGAATACCAATTAAGATGTTTCAACAAACGGATGCAGTGCTGGAAGCACTCACTCATCTATGCCAAGAAATCTGGAAGACAGCTACCTGGCCAACTGACTGGAAGAGATCCATATTTGTACCCATTCCAAAGAAAGCAGATCCAACAGAATTTGGAAATTATCAAACAATATCATTAATATCACACACAAGTAAATTTTTGCTGAAGATAATTTAAAATTAGTTGCAGCAGTACATTGACAGAGAATTGCCAGAAATTCAAGCCAGATTCAGAAGAGAACATAGACCAAGGGATATCATTGCTGATGTCAGATGGATCTGGCTGAAAGCGGAGAAAATCAGAAAGATGGTTACCTGTGTTTTATTGACTATGCAAAGGCATTCGACTGTGTGGATCATAACAAATTATGGATAATATTTTGAAGAATGGAAATTCCAGAACACTTAACTGTGCACATATGGAACCTGTACATAGACCAAGAGGCAGTTGTTCAAACAGAACAAGGGGATACTGTGTGGTTTAAAGTCAGGAAAGGTGTTCATCAGTGTTGTATCCTTTCACCATACTTATTCAATCTGTATGCTGAGCAAATAATCCGAGAAACTGGACTATATGAAGAAGAACATAGCATCAGGATTGGAGGAAGACTCATTAATAACCTGTGATATGCAGAGCAAAGAGAACTTGAAGCACTTCTGACGAAGATCAAAGACTACAGCCTTCCGTATGGATTACATCTCAGCATAAAGAAAACAGAAATCCTCACAACTGGACCAATAAGCAACTTCATGACAAACGGAGAAAATATTGAAGTTGCCAAGGATTTCCTTTTACTTGGATCCACAAACAATGCCCATCGAAGCAGTGGTCAAGAAATCAAATGATGTGGGCAAATCTGCTGTAAAAGACCTCTTTAAAGTGTTCAAAAGCAAAGATGTCACTTTGAGGACTAAGGTGTACCTGACCCAAGCCATGGTATTTTCAGTCACTTCATATGCATGGAAAGCTGGACAATGAATGAGAAAGGCTGAAGAAGAATTGATGTCTTTGAATTAAGGTGTTGGTGAAGAATACTGAATATACCATGGACTGCCAGAAAAAGGAATAAATCTGTCTTGGAAAAAGTACAGCCAGAATGCTCATTAGAAGCGAGGATGATGAGACTTCATCTCACTACTTTGGACATGTTATCAGGTGGGACCAGTCCCTGCAGAAGGACTTCATGTTTGGTAAAGTAGAGGGTCAACAAAGAAGAGGAAGACCCTTGAGTAGATGGATTGACACAGTGGTTGCAACAACGGGCTCAAACATAGCAACGATTGTGAGGATGGAGAAGGGCAGGGCAGTTGTTCTGTTGTACATGGAGTAGCTATGAGTCTGAACTGACTGACAGTACCTAACAATAATAACATTTTTGCGTAAGTTTTGGAGAATTTTTCAAGGAAGTTGTCCATTTTATCTACACTGTCAAATTTGCTGGCATAAATTTTTCATAACGCTATTATCATTTGTGGGATCTGTGGGATCTGTAATGTCTGTGGTGATAGCTCCTCTTGCATTTTTGGTATTGGCTGCTCTCTTTTGTCCTGATCATTCTTGCTAGTAATTTTCAATGTTATTAACCTTTTCAAAGTACCAGCTTTTGGCTTTGTTGATTTTCTCTGTAGCTTGTGTTCTATAAATCAATAAATATTTTTGCTTTTATATTTATTACTTCCTTTCTTCTACTTAATTTGGATTTACTTAGCTCTTCTTTTTCTAGCTTCTTAGTGTAGAAGCTCAAATCGTTGATTTTACCTCTTTCCTGGTGTATTACTATCACCATTTAAAGATATGAATTTTCCTCTTGGCACCTTTTCAACTTTATCTCCTGAATTTTGGTATGTTGTGTTGTCATTACCACTCCATTAAAAATATTTTCTAATTTCCTTCTGATTTCTTTTATGACCCATGGATTCTTTAGAAATGTGTTATATAATTTCTAAACATATGGGGATTTTCTAGAAATCTTTTTGTTACTGATTTCAAACTAATGCTATTGTGGTCAAAACAAATATTCTGCGTTATTTCAATCCTTTTAAGCCTTTTATGGTCCTTGTGTGGTCATCCAGAATATGGTTTGCTTCCATGAATTTTCCATGTGCACCTGAAAGAATTTTGAAGCTGTTGGAAGTAGTGTGCAAAACTTCTGAAGCTTCATCTTCACCATTCCCTTCTAAATATCTGTCACTGCCTCCTTGAAGTCGAATGGTTCTGCTTGCATCGTATTTTCTCTTGGTCCCAGTTAATTATATTAAAACTCCCATACCCCATCCTGCATTTTCCTCCCCTCGAGGGTCTCTCAGGCCTGCGTTTGATGTACAAAGTAAAGATGAATCATAAGATGTTGAAGTAGCTTAGTGGCCATGCACCGCTTGTCAAAAAAGACAAGATAACAATGTGGGCTTCCTTTTTGGTCTCTTTTATTCCACTCTTTACGAGATGTGGATCTTTGTGGCAACTAGTTTGAGGGTTAACTTATGGAGGGAGGAGAGAGTGCAACTGACATTGTATGCACAGGATCATCTGTAAATTCTTTGTGAAGTGTTTCCTCTCTGACCCAGGACAGGGCTTACGTGGTACAAGAGATGGTTTCACACTGATATTTTTATTTATTGTTGTTGTTAGTTGTCGTCGAGTTGGCTCTGCCTCATGGTGACCTTCCCTATAACAGAAGGAAATACTGCCAAGTCCCACGACATCTTCATGGTCTTTGGTATGCTCGAGTTCACTGACTATTTGTTAACAGTTAATATATGTGTAAGGAGCCCTTGTGGCACAACAGATAAGTGCTCTGCTGCTAACTGAAAGGTTAGTGGTTCAAACTCACCCAGTGACTACATGGGAGAAAAGACCTGCCCCTTCGCTCCCGTAAAGATTACAGCCTGGGTACCTGACAGGGAAGTTCTACTCTGTCACACGGGGTCCCCATGAGTCGGAAATTGACTTGATGGCACCTAACAACAACAACAATAAATGTGTAATAAAACTCCACTGCTACTGAATTGATTCCGACACAGGGTGACCCTACAGGATGGAGTAGAACTGCCGCATAGCGTTTCCAAGGCTGTAATCTTTATGGAAGCAGACTGTCACATCTTTCTCCCAGAGAACGGCTGATGGGTTTCAAGTGCCAACCTTTTGGTTAACAGCTGAGCACTTAACCACTGCACTACCAGCGCTCGTTTATGTGTAATAAAGAATATGTTTTACAAGAAATACAACCTGCCTTTCCAACCTATGATTTCCAGGGTGATAATTTAAGTTTGCAAATTAGAGTATTTAAATTAAAAGACTAAGTCAATGATAACACAGAGGGGCACAAATATATGGCAAACTCTGTGGACACAGTACATAATTATGAAGTTCAGGAAAACTGATGTGATCATTGCCAGACATTCCATTCACTGCTGCAATGATGTGAAGCAAGCTGCCACTGTCTTGGAGCTATCCTAAGTCCTTCCGCTGGATGTGACAATCCCATATAGAGACCGACACACGACTGCATCCGTTTACTCAAGGGAAGCATTTCTAATGCACTTTACAATACGTGGTCTGCCTTGTTCCAGAAAGTTCTGTCCCTAGCTGCGTGACGGGATCTGGAGCATCTCAGTGGGAAATATGTCGGGGAACAGAAGGAGCGAGAGTTTCGCTGTGGCCCGTGCTCTCAGCCCTCCCCGTGTGCGGCATGCAGAGGGTGCTCACCTTCTCCCATTCCCGGTCCTTGTTCAGCACAATCACCACCAGCCTCGGGTGTGCCTGATAGCCTTCCTCAGTGAAGGACAAGTCTTTGCCATCCCATGTCACATTGGCCATAAACCTAGAGGGAGGAAGACAGAAAGACGAACACTTAGGGAAGAATGAAGGCTTGAGGTGTTAACTCCAATGAGTGGACGCCGCCATCAGTGTAACGCTGATAAAGTGTCAGCTAAAAACGCCATCACTCATTACGACAGCCTCTACCTGCGGAAGCTGTGGTACCCACACAGGCACTGGTAAGTGACCAAGCACTGTCTTCTGTGAGCCTGCACTCATTCTCAGACTCCCCAATCCTATATAAAAACCAAAAAACCAACCTGCTGCTGTCAAATCGATTCTGACTCACGGCAACCCCATGTGTTTCAGAGTAGAACTGTGCTCCATAGGCTTTTTATGGGTGGTGCAACAGTTAAGTGCTCAGCTGCTAACAGAAAGGTTGGCAGTTCATACCAATCCAATGGGTCTGTGGGAGAAAGATCTGGCAATCTGTTTCCCTAAATATTACAACCAAGAAATTCCTATGGGGCAGCTCTACTCTGTCACATGGGATTGCTATGAGTCGGAATTGACTCAACGGCACCCAACAATAACAACAACAATCTTAAAGAAGTGGATTGTCAGGCCTTCCTTCCATGGCACCGCTGGATAGACTCAAACCACCAGCCTTTCAGTTAGGAGCCAAGCGCTTCACCGTTTGTGCCACCCAGGGACCTCCCATCTTGTATTGGCACTAGTAATTGACTGTGGTCAGTACATGGAATGGAGCCTTTTAGCCCTCCCTCACTGAGAGACCTTTGTTCAAATGGTCTTCTTACAGGAGGCCCTGGGAGCACATTTCATTATGTTTTAACCAGCTTCCTTGAAGGAAACTGCTCACAACCACATAGTGTACAACTTTAGAAAAATGACAGTCCATCATTCATTACTCATTCAACTAATATTTATTGGACATTTGCTACTTGCCCAGGACTCATCTAGATGGTTGGGGATAAACAAGGAAACAGACATGATCCCTGCCCTCAGGAAGCTGATGGCCTACGACAGAGGACAGGCACCAACTGATTAATCACAGAGCTATGACCAGTGCTACAGTGGAGGTGAACTATGAGAAAGTGAAACAGGCTTCAGGCCAGGCGTCTGTAAGGGAGTGCAGCTGCACCTGAAGGACGAGTCAGCATCAACGAGCTGAGAAAAAGAGCTAAGTGTGTTCTAGGAAAAGGGGCCAGCATGTGCAAAGGTCCTGTGATGGACTGACTCAGTGGCTGCAACAATGGGCTCAAGCATGACAACGACTGTGAGATGGTGCAGGACTGGGCAGTGTTTCGTTCTGTTGTACATAGGGTTGCTATGGGTCAGAACCAACTGAGCAATGACAACATTCCGGCAGAGGAGCTCTGGTGGAGCAGTGGTTAAGAGCTTGGCTGCTAACCAAATGGTCAGCAGTTCGAATCCACCAGCCACTCCCTGGAAAGCCTATGGGGCAGTTCTAGTCTGCCCTGTAGGGTCACTATGTGTCGGAATAGACTTGACAGCAACAGGTTTGGTTTTTTAAGTATTCTGGCAGAAGCACAGAGTAATCAGTATTCTCTTTGGGGTACCTCTGATCATTTCCCAGTAAGATAACTTAGTTACTTAACAAATATTTTGCTGGAGGTCTGTTATCTGCAAGGCTTTATGGTTTGTCCTACAGATACAGAAATAAAAAACGCAGTGCCTGTCTGACCTCTCCCCCACATTCTTACAGTTCAATGACTCAGACACATAAGCGTTGACAGCACACGAATGCCACATGTACCTCAGTGAAGGTCAAGCGCAAGAAGCTGTGAGAACAGAGAGGAAGGGTCCCTGACACAACCTGAGGAATTTGGGGAGGGTTTCCTGGGGAGTCTTGGAGGATAAATAGGGATTCAACAAATGAAGGGGATTATGGGAGGTGGGGGAAGGGCATTCCAAGCAAAGGAGTTATCTTAAGTAAAGAAGAGCCAGCCAAGGAGTGGCAAGCTAAAGGAACTAGGAGGCAGCTTAGTAAGGCTGAAGGGTATGCTCTGTGGAGCGAGATGAGTCAGAAGAGGGTGCCTGCAGCCAAATCACAGGGACCTTGCATGGCACGCTAAAGTGTCTGGATTTTGTTCAGAAGGCCACGGGGATCCATAAAAGGTTTTAAGTAGAGAAGTGATGTATTCAGATTTTGCTGCCAAAAGAAGCAGAAAGAAAAATGCTTGTTTGCATTTGAAGAGAACTTCAACATTTTTGTTTATGGCTTACAAACCATTCATTATCTAGATAATTGATACTTTTTTTTTTCTGTTCCTTCTTTCCTTTGATGCTTCCTGGTGGTGTTTGATGAGCTGCATGGCCACGGTCCAGACAGGCACATCTGAGTAGTGTTCCACTTCACATCCCATTATTGAGACTCTTGACAAGACATTTGCATGGACTGTGGGTTGAGAATGCCGGTCAAACTCCTCATTATCGACTGACTTTCCAAGTAACTAATTGGAGCTTAAATTAAGCTGTTTTTTTATTTTTCAAGTTGACTTCTTGGTTTTGCTCCCCACAGTTATTTTCAGTCCCTATCACACCGACTGACATACTACAGGAGTTCAGTCAATGTTTGGTGTCATCCATCTATTCATCTATCCAGCCATCCATTCATCCAATCATCCATCCGTCTGTCCATCCGTCCATCTACCCATCCATCCAACTATCCATCCATACATCTAACTATCCATCCATCCACCTATCCATCCATCCAGTCTATCCAGCCATCCATTTATCTACCCATCCAGCTATCCGTCCATTCATCTATCCTTCCATCCAATATCCTACTATATACCATACCCTGTGTCAAGCCCTATGCTAGGCAAAAAGATATAAAAATAACTCAATTTAGTTTTCAAGGCTGGGGAGAGGACACAAATAATTACAATAAGGAATAGTAAGTGGAAGAATAGAAGTGTGTACCAACTAGGTTGGCAAAGAGCAGAAGTAATAGAGTGGCCAACTCTACAGTGGATGGAGGACTGGCATCAGGAAACACAGTACGGGACATTTGGGTAGAGCTGAGAAGGAAGAGAAGAGTAAGAGTCAACCAGGTGAATGGTAAGGGGAAGGGAAGAAGAGCTATTGCATTGAGGAAACTGAAAAGTCAAAGGCATAGAAGCACAAAACATCATGATGTTTTCAATGAATGATAATCTGTTCAGGACAGTAGGAATATGGTGTACATGCGGGGAAGTAACTTGGGAGATGAAGCTAGAGACAGATACAGGTACCACAAAAGTACTTACTAAGGGGATTTCACTTTATCCTGTGTTTACTTGGAGGGAGGCGTCTCTAGAAGAGCAAGTTTGCAAGAGGCAGACAGACAAACGTGAGGCTTTGTAGTAATTGAGGCAAGAAATAGGGCAGTCAGGGTCCAGGGAAGCAGCAGTTGGGAGTAGAGAGAAGACAAACACGAAAGCAACCTCAGTGGAACTCTCTTCATGGAATTTCAATATAAACAAAATGTAGACAAAGGCCAGCGATAGCCTTTACCTGGGCGTATAGAAAATGGGTTACCATGCTACTCCATACCTGCTCCCCAAAACTCACAGTTAGGCCAGCCAATTCACTGAGGTTCCTTAGGGAATCCAATGAGCTCTCAAGCAAGGTTTCAATCATCAACAACTTGAGGGGTGGACAGAGCTCAGGCTGGATCTACCTAATGCCCCAAATGTGGGTGAAAACTGAAAAATTTAGTAAATTATCAAGATGCTTGGAAATATTCAGTTTGCTGTTTGGAAAAGGCATACCAGAGACCAAAGGTTTGGCTGTGCCATAGACACGTGGCACTGGGAAGAGCCATTCACAGGGCTATGGTAGGTGAACTGAATGTCAGTGACCATTTTGATCAAGAAGCTAATGTCTACTACTGAGCATCCACACTGTCTTTTGATTTTGCCACGTGAAGTTACTTAAATCTTCTTTAATTTCTCGTCCCTGTTTCCTCTGCTCATTTCCTTTTCTTCCATTTTGTAGTGAAATCTGATGGAATACATGGGATAGTTACTTAGATATCACTTTTCTTAAGATTAGATGGAAACAGCTGTATGGAAATTCTCACATTCCAGATTTTTCTATGTTCCTTTAGGATCACCAGTATTCTGGATCAATGAGCCCGCATACTGAATGTTAATACTGTCTTTTTTTTTTTTTTTTTTTCCTATTAAGAGTCTTCAGTCTCTTGGGAGAGGAAAGAAAAACTCTAACAGAATTTTTTGCTGAACCATAATTTCATTATGAAGTTGGCGGGAAGCAAGTACCTTCAATTCCCCCATCCAATTTCTAGGAAGGACAACCCATATTTCCTCAGGCTTTCCTCCCATTTCCACTTGCTCCAGAGCAAAAATCCTTACCTAGGGAAATGCCGTTATACATCACACTGTCTGCTTCCCATTAACACCTGCTGGGCGTTTGTATTAAACAGTAAAATCTTATCACTATTTTGCTTATCTCTGGAAAACTCGTTATAAACTTTAGTGACCAGATAAAAATGTTAGAAATTCTGGCCGCTGCTCAGCTTCAAACTGCATCTTCAGTATTTCCATCAGGAGCAATACACACATGAAAGCATGCTGACAAAATGCAGAAGGGCTCTGGGGGAGAAGGTTCTAATGACTGGCAGTGTCTACTCCTGTGTTAATTATCATCCACTGATGGTCAGGTGCCAAGGAGTTGTTTTCTATGGTCAGTGACGTTACAAAACTAATCCAGAAAATCTTAAAATATATGTGACAAAAACAAACAAATACATTGCCATCAAGTCAATTCTGACTCATAGCAACCCTATAGGACAGAGTAGAACTGCCCCATAGAGTTTCCAAGGCTGTAATCTTTTCTCTCGCAGAGTGGCTGGTAAGTTCGAACCACCCACCGACCGTGGTTGGCGGCTGAGTGCTAACCACTTAGACACCAGGGCTCCCGATATATGACATACATATGTACAAGTTTCCTTTGGTATCTACACTCTTATGTGTTTTAAGCTGGAGTCCAGGTGGAATAAACATTTCTCTATGACTTGCATTTTGTGCTTTATGGATGATTGATTTATGGGGATCAGAGGTAACACAGAGGAACAGGTAGGTCACATTTCCTATATTATGTCTGACGAGAAACTGGGACAGAACTGCCAAGATCTGGACTGTCTAAAATATTAGCCACCAGCCACATGTGGCTACTGGGCACCTGAAACGTGGCTAGTCTCAACTGACACATGCTGTTTAAGCCTAAAACACACACTGGATTTTGAAGACCTAGTTAAAAAAAATAGTGTCAAAGATCTCATTAATAATTTCATACTGGTTTCATGTGGAAATATTTTGAATATACTGGGTTAAATAAAATACATTATTAAAGTTAATTTCATCTGTTTCGTCTTGTTTTTTTACCTTTTTCATGTGCTACTAGAAAATTCACAATTACACGGGAATCCTGTTACATGTTTATTGGACAGCTGTTCTAGACTCTGTTCTTTTTAACTAGGAGGCTGTATCATCATGAAGGCGGGGATATGGCCTGCCTCGTTCAGGACTCAGTACTGTGTTCCTAGAGGCTAGCAGAGTGCCTGGCACATAACTGGTGCTGATTATCTGTGGCGTGAACACAAGAATGAACTATTTCTATGTTGTCGAGGTGTTGTGATGTCAAAGTAGAGAGCACAGGCTTTGCAATGAGACAGAGCTGAGACCAAAACCTGGCTCTGCCAATCCCTGGCTGTGTAACCTTGGGCAGCGTACTTAAAATTCTCTGAGCCACTATTTCCTTTTTTGTATAAACGGGCTAGGTTAAACTACGTGAAGTAACCATGACAGTTACACGTAGTTGAGCCTAACAGACACCTAACTCACAAGTTTGCTGACAGGATTAGAGATTCTGCACATAAAATGCCTAGCACAAGGTCTGGTATACAGCTGGTACCTAATAAATAGTAGTTAATACTTAATTATACCACCACCCATCTGTCAGTTTGTCATACTGTGGTGGCTTGCACGTGGCTGTGATGCTGGAAAATATGCCACCAGTACTTCAAATACCAGCAGGGTCATCCACGGTGGACAGGTTTCAGCGGAGCTTCCAGACTAAGACAGACTAGGAAGCAAGGCCTGGGAATCCACTTCCGAAAATTGTTGCTGTTAAATGTCACTGAGTCGATTTTGACTCATAGCGGCCCCAAGTGACAGAGCGGAACTGCCCCATAGGGTTTTCTAGGCTGCAGTCTTTATGCGAATCACCAGGTCTTTCTCCCACAAAGCCGCTGGGTGGGTTTGAACCGTCAACCTTTTGTTTGGCAACCGAGCATTTAACAGTTGCACCACTAGGGCTCCGTCTTCCAAAAATTGGCCAACGAAAGCTCTAAACATCACAACCGAATTCTGTCTGACAGAGTATGGAAAAGGAAACCCCCAGGTTGGAAGGCACTCAGTATGTGACTGGGGAGGAGCTGAAGGTAGCGCAGGACTGGGTGGCATTTCACGCTGTTATACATGAGGTTGCTATGAGTCAGAGCTAACTCAATGGCACCTAACAACAGTATTTATTTGAATTTCCCATGTATTTTTCACTATTTTTCCACCCTGCCATATTTTCTAATCCCTCACCCCAAACGCAACCTGGTCTTTTTAAAGCCATGCTTATTTTGCCATTTTCTGTACTCATTTCCAGTGTCCCTCTGTCCTTTTGTCTGCATAACTCCTTTAACTACTACTTGCGTTGACTAATTCTCCAGATTTCTATTTTCACTCTTTTCCCTTACAGTTGTAAGTCTCCTTTAACCTCCAAAGTCTGATTATTTGAAATGTTCTCCAGACATATCTGTTATTCACTATTTCCCTTTAGACTTTAATTTTCTTACTGTTTCATAAATGCCGCCATAACCCACTTCGTGTTTCTCAATTTTCGCTTAATTTTCCATCGGCTTTGCCATTTCTCAAGCTCCCCAGGCCGTTTCCTGAATCACTCTACCCCTTAAATGTCTCCTTGAACTGCTCTGGAAATCACAGTTTTTTTACTTGTCATTTAATTTACATGTTTTTGAAAACAGAGTTCCTGTTTTCTTTAACCTCTTCTCAATTCTCAAGAAACTGATTTTTTAGACGTTTTGCCACTTCCAGCTTTCTCCTTGTGGTTCAAAATTCCATGAGATGTCTGTCTCTGGACTCTCCCATCTTCCATCAACCATTTGCACATGGCCGCGAATCTCTACCTTTCTAGGGCAATCTCCTCGTATTTTTAACCAGTAACAAGTGACCATCCACTCCGACTCATGGCGACCTCTTATGTGTCAGAGTAGAACTGTGCTCCACGGAGTTTTTCAATGGCTGATTTTACTAAAGTAGATCACCAGGGCTTTCTTCTGAGTTGCCTTTGGATGGACTTGAACCTCCAACCTTTCGGTTAGCAGCTAAGCGCATTCACCGTTTGCATCACCCAGGGAATTTTCCTGGTTTTCAATTCCCACCTCCTGCACCTTCCCTGCCCCTCGCTCCCCTGCAAACCCTCTCGCTCTTTCTCTTGAGAGGCGTACTGTCCTCTTTGCCCTGGTGCTCAATTTCGTATTCTCATTGATGGTTTCCTGTTGCCCCTGAACAATTACCAAAGGCACGACAGCGAAGCTGAGGCTTAAATGTCAAGACAGAAATTTAACAACTCCAACACACAGATCTACATATTCTAAGCCAGCATCATCCAAAACAGTCTCAGAAACCATAGCAAAAAAACAAAACAAAACTGGGTTTAAAAAAAAAAAAAGCAATTATTGTACACTTTTTCAATTCAAATTCTATTGTCCACTAAAAAAATATATTACTTGTCTTGGCTGAGCAATACTGAATTTCAAAAAAAAAATAGAGCAGTAGATTGTAAGTTCCATAAAGGCAGAAGTTTTGATCTGTTTTGATCACTGCTGACCTGAAAGCACCTACAAGAGTGTATGTCCTGAAGTCTGAGCTTAGCACTGGTTGAGGAAATGAATGAATGAGCACGCAGAGGCCTCCACGATCTTGTTCACTAAACGGTTATTTCCAGTGCAACAACTTCACAAAGGCAGTTTTGCAAGACAGTTGAGTTTTGGAATCAGGTAGCCTGGGTTAGAATGCAGGACTGCTGCTTTAATTCTCGAGGAAACATCCTACATTCTCAGAGCATCCGCTTCCTCAACTGGAAAGGTGGGTGTCTTGGTTTTCTAATGCTGCTGTAACAGAAATACCACAAGTGGGTGGCTTTAAAGAACAGAAATTTATTTTCTCACAGTTCAGGAGGACAGAGAAGTCTAAATTCAGAGTGTGGCTGCAGGGGGAGGTCTTTTTTTTTCTTTGTCTATTTCAGCTTCTAAGGGCTGCCAGCAACCCTTGGCATTCCTGAGCTTACAGATTCATCTGTCTCCATCGTCCACTGCCATGTGTCACCTGAGTTATCTACGAACTAAACATCATTTTTCCCATTTTACAGATAAGAGAACAGAGGCTAACAGGGTTATAAATGATGCCTAAAGTTAAACAGCATGTCAGAGATTTCTGCCTTAGTAATAGAAAACCCCATTTTTAGCTGGGCATATAGCCTCCTATAGCAAAGTTTACACTTCGCTTGCAGCTACGCATGAGCAAGTGACTACGTTCTGGCCAATAGGATGAAAGAAGATATGATATGTACAACTTATTTGAAGAAAAGGGAGGAAGTGAGCTCTTCTTTGTTCCTTCCTACTTCCTGCTAGCTGCAATGCAGACATGATGGCTGGAGCACTAGCAGCCATTTTGGACAATGAAGTGGAAGCCATAGACGGAGGGTGGCAGAGTCGCAAGACAGAAGGTGCCTGGGTTCTGACGCTGTAGAAAGTCACACCAGCCCTGGACTACATTTGGACTTCTTTTCCACAAGACAGAATTAAACACCTATCTTTTTTCAGCCACTTATTTGAAAACAAAATTAATCCTAACTGATTTAAGTGGGAGAATGGCGATTTGAACCAAAAGCTTTTAGATTTCCAAAGCCTTTGAATTAGGCTGCACCAGCTCCCACTTAGCCTCTCTGCACGTCAGCTGCCTTTCTCTGAAAAATACCGGAAAGGTATCACGTACTCTTTTACTTCCTTTCAGTAATATCTGAATATTTGATTCTATTTCCTGATTTCCCCCCACAAACAACCAAACCTGTTGCTGTCAAGCCAATTCCAACTCCTAGAGACTCTATAGGACAAAGTAGAACTGCCCCATAGGGCTTCCAAGGCTGTAATCTTCATGGAAGTAGACTGTCACATCTTTCTCCCACAGAGCCTCTGGTGGGTTCGAGCCACCGACCTTTTGGTTAGCAGCCAACCACTTCGCCACCAGGGCTCCTTAATTTTCCCCCAACACATAGTACATTTGGTCTACCCCATCTCTTAGTATACGTTGTTCGTCCCACCCAGAATGTCTCCTTCTTGTCATCTTCAATCCAAAACCAATCCCTCCTTTTTTTTCAAGGAAAGTGAGTATTATATAAGGTTATTTTGATTGCAAGTAACAGAAATCTAACTAGCTTAATTTTTTGAAAAGCAGGTAATGAATAAGGAAGGAGCCCTGGTGGCACAACGGTTAAGTGCTCGGCTGCTAACCAAAAGGTTGGCAGTTTGAACCCACCCAGCAGCTCTTCTGGAGAAAGCTGGCAATCCGCTCCCATAAAGATTACAGCCTAAAAAACCCTGTGGAGCAGTTCTACCCTGTCACATGAGGTTGCTATGAGTCAAAAATTGACTCCACAGCACCTAACAATGCCTTCACCTGGGTTTTCACCATTCCCTGTTAACTTGCACCTGGACTATTTCACTCATTTATGTTACCTGCCCAGTGCTAGAAGACATCAGAAGTTTGGACCCCTCTTGAAGATGCTGCTTGGTGTTTGGCCCTGAAGAAAAGCAAGTGGAAATGGAATAATACCAGATTAACCAGCATTCTGATACGCCAGATCCCCCTGTTAATGTTCCTATAACATCGGGACTTCATCTGCAAACACATTACCCTTTATTGCAGTTATTTATATGAGACCTGCTGTACCCTTAAACTCTTGAGTGACTTCAGGGCAGGGAGCACTAGTCTTTTATACAGCACCTTATCTCCTCACTTTGCTGGCATAGCTAGGTACTCCACTGAATTTTTTGAATTTGTTAAGACATGTGGCCTTTCCTGACAATCTTTTCTTCTCTCGGTTTTTTGAATCCGTAT
Source organism: Trichechus manatus latirostris (assembly GCF_000243295.1). Classification (NCBI taxonomy): domain Eukaryota; kingdom Metazoa; phylum Chordata; class Mammalia; order Sirenia; family Trichechidae; genus Trichechus; species Trichechus manatus. The sequence goes on from NW_004443960.1 coordinate 9,291,763, forward strand.
CTCACATTATAGCCCTTGGAAATGCATTTTCTCCTACTGTCCTCTACGGATTCCACATTCACACATTTGGTCTCACCAGGAGCAAAGATCAGGTCTTCACTTCAGTCATTCATGTTTATCTAGTACCATGCTGTCAGGCACAGCGTGTCTAACATACATTGACTTGATCTGAAAAACAGTGCATTAGTCTTCCACTTAGGGACCATGCTTTTCTTACTTCACACCAAACACAAGGCTGAATGGTGGTAATAATCCAGGCCACATGTCTGTCCACACTGCTGTCTGTAGCTATACCATATTTTCTATGCAAAAAACACGCACCTTCTACATTCCTTTGCCAACTGCGCCCTCCTCCTACAAGGTATTTTCGTAAGCACGCTATGCTAATTTTTTTTATAGCAACGTTTAGAAAAAAATTGGCGTAGCACTGCTTATGAAAATACCTCGCACGGGGAGGGTATGGCTGGCAAACACACACAGAAGACGCTCGTTATTTGCATAACAATACGGTAGTATATTTTCATCACCTATATCATGTTTCCTGGCTACTCGCCAAGATCATCTCAAGTATCATCTCCTCCACAAAGTCTTACCTGATTCCTCCAAATTAGATATGCTCTCTCTCAACTTCCAATCCCTATTATCCATGCAGCATGCTCCTCTCCTCTTCAAAGTTTTAAAAAGCTAAGATGTTATTTTGATGACTAAGGTGCATCTGACCTAAGCTATGGTCTTTTCAACCACCACATATACATGCAAAACTTGGATAGTGAGAAAAGAAGACAGAAGAATCGGCGCTTTCGAACTGTGATTTTGGTGAAGAATATTAAATACAAGCGTGGACTGCCAAAAGAACAAACAAATCAGTCTTACAAGAAATACAACCAGAATATTCCTTAGACATGAGGATGGCAAGACTTTGACTCCCTCAGTTTGGACACATCATCAGGAAAGATCAATGGCTAGAAAAGGACAAGATGTTTGGTAAAGCAGAGGGCCAATGGAAACGAAGGAAACCCTCAGTGAAATAGACTGACACCACAGCAGCAACAATGGACTCAAACATACCAACAATTATCAAGATGGCGCAGGACTGGGCAACATTTTGTTCTGTTATACATATAAGGTCACCATGAGTCAGAGCCAACTCCACAGCAACTAACAACAACATACTCCTTCCCTGGAGTCTTCCTTGATTATTTATGAATAGTTCCCGCCATCTGGAGCAAATTAGAAGATGACAGCTCTTTCTGAAGACCCTTTACTACCACCTGCCAGAACCGAGAAACTAAAACACAAATCTTTGACGGATATGAGGCTAAGGGAGCCCCTGGACCCCTGTCATTCATACCCTGCACAACTCTATCACCTCTGCTGGATTATAAACTCCCTGAGGTCAAGAACTGTATCATTCTCAACTTCAGAGCCCATCACCCAGTACTTTTCACTATGGGAACACTGTGAGGTAGAGAGAAAAGCAGATTCAGAGACAGGCAAACTGGGCTTGGGTTTTAGACTCATCATCATTACTTTCGCGCCCATAAGCAAACCAGGCAAGTTCTCTGAGACTTGGTGTACTACTGAGGGTACCACCACACACGGCTGTGTGAGAAGTTTCGTGTTGGTGATAGTAAGAGTTAGGAAACAGCATATGATTAATCGATTTCTTGACTGACATCCATAAATAGCATGACCAGTTATCCCAGGACTGAGGGCTTTCCCAGCATGGAACTTTCAGTGCTAAAACCAGGACCAAAATGATGGACATAATGTAAGAGTTTGGTCCACTAAGCAATACCTCAAAATCACATCTATAGAAAGACTTCAAATCCATGTCTTAACAAATTCAAAAAATTCAGTGGAGTACCTAGCTATGCCAGCGAAGTGAGGAGATAAGGTGCTATATAAAAGACTAGTGCTCCCTGCCCTGAAGTCACTCAAGAGTTTAAGAGTACAGCAGGTCTCATATAAATAACTGCAATAAATGGTAATGTGTTTGCAGATAAAGTCCTGATGTTATGGGAACATTAGCAGGGGGATCTGGCATATCAGAATGCTGGTTAATCTGGTATTATTCCATTTCCACTTGCTTTTCTTCAGGGCCAAACACCAAGCAGCATCTTCAAGAGGGGTCCAAAATTTCCACTTGCTTTTCTTCAGGGCCAAACACCAAGCAGCATCTTCAAGAGGGGTCCAAAATTCTGATGCCTTCTAGCATTGGGCAGGTAACATAAATGAGTGAAATAGTCCAGGTGCAAGTTAACAGGGAATGGTGAAGGCATTGTTAGGTGCTGTGGAGTCAATTTTTGACCCATAGCAACCTCATGTGACAGAGTAGAACTGCTCCATAGAGTTTTTCAGGCTGTAATCTTTATGGGAGCAGATCACCAGCTTTCTCTAGAAGAGCTGCTGGGTGGGTTCAAACCGCCAACCTTTTGGTTAGCAGCCGAGCACTTGACCGTTGTGCCACCAGGGCTCCTTCCTTATTCATTACCTGCTTTTTAAAAAATTAAGCTAGTTAGATTTCTGTTATTTGCAACCAAAATAACCTTATGTAATACTCACTTTGGTCCCACCTGGACTTTTATAACATCTTAACTGGTCTCCATTCCCTGTATACTACCCCTACTCCCCCCACACTCACTCATATTAAGCCCACCTGCCAGGGAAGTGCTTCTAAATCTCAGTTCTGATTAACACAACCCTACTCAGAAGCCTGCATGGCTCCCCATTGTCCTAAAAATAATATCCATGTTCCTTAGCCAGTCCAATCTTACTTCCTAAAACTATTCTTTACATACCTTTATTGGAGCAAACCAAACCACCAATGGTGTCCTGCTAAAGCCTTGTGCTATCACCCCACTTCTTGACTTTTGTTTCTACATGTTCATCAGCAGAGAAAGCAGTGACAACTACTTCCGTTTTCTGATAATAGATCTTCCCTAGCCTGACCAATAGGAGATCCTCTGGCCACAGTGATTGGTTCAGGGATGGGCACATGACTCAAGCTGGTCCATTCAGATTCCTTTTCTAGGAATTTTCTGTTGCCGCTAGAGGGCATGACTGTCTCTGTTGATTTTGAGAGATGCGGTGCTGAAAGCACACGTTGTTGTTGTGTGCTGTCCAGTTAATTGCAACTCATAGTGACCATGTGACAGAGCAGAACTGCCCCGTAGAGTTTCCCACACTGTAATCTTTACAGGAGCAGATTGCCAGGTCTTTCTCCTGCAGAGCTGCCAGGTGGGTTCCAACTGCCTACCTTTTGGTTAGCAGCCAAAACCTTAACCATTGCACCACCAGGGCCCCTCCAAAGTACTTGAATCAGCAACAATTTAGGGTGGCTGTCTTCCTTATTTCATGGGGAAAAACAGGCAGCCATACGTACAGACAGAAAAATAAGCAAGCGAGCGAGACAGAGAGATCTGAAGACATCATTTGAGCCTGGATCTAGATATACCAGCTAACAAGCCCATTCTATCCTTTCTAGTTGAATGAACTAATGAATGCTTTTTTTGGTCCTTTTTCTTTTCTTTTTTGGCTTAGTTAATAGGAAGTGGTTTTCTATCATTTAAAATCACAAAACTCTCAATTAATACAAAGATTTTTTTTCCCTAAATATTCACATGTTCAAGTCGTCCAAAACCAAGCAAGGTAATAGTCCACCCCTTCCCAGAAGGCTCCCTGAGCTTCCCAGCCTCCACTCCCTCCTCACAACTCCCGTCACTTCCTCCGCATCTCATGCTCCACCTTGTCAGTGTGGAGTTTCTCAGATACACGCACACATCGTCATCATCATCACCTCCTTTGCTAGAGGGTAACTCCTGGGGGACAGGGACCGTGTCAGAGTCATCACTGCATCCCCCCCACTTCCAGCAAAGCGTCTGGAGTAGGGTCAGGGGTCAGTAACCATTTGCGAAGGAGGAGCAACTTTCACCTGGCCAGAGCTGGCGTCCTCAGCAATGAGGAGAATGTTCCGGTATGCAGGTGACACCTGATAATCATCAGAGCAGAGTTAAATATGTCCTGGCCGAAACAGCAGCCTCAGTGCTGCCCAGTCTCATAATGAAACCTGACAGCCCCGTGTAAATTCAGCAAAATAACGCTCCGCATCCTGCCATGCGTTTCTGGTGTGGAAATGCGTCCCCCAGAAGACTGGGCTCGGCAGCCTCGGCCTGCCCAGATATTCCTGTCCTCACTCATAACCCACTCTTTTGGCAGGGAAGAAAATGGTTTATTTGCCACTTAAAGAGCAAAAGAAGACCTGATGGATCAAGGAGGACTGATTTTTCCCCCCCTATAAATGACAGGACAGAATGGTGTTTTTTGTTTTTTGTTTTTTTTTTTCCCACCGTAGCTCCTGTTGCTATTTATTTTCCAAATAGCCATAAGGTTAATATTTTAATTATGGAGAAATAATTGTCGGACAAGGATCCCTAGTAGAGCAACGGTTAAGCACTTGGCTGCTAACTGAAGAGCTAGTGGTTGGAACCCTCCCAGCAGCTCCGTGGGAGAAAGACCTGGCTATCTGCTCCTGTAAAAATTATAGCCTAGGGAACTCTACGGGGCAGTTATCTTCTGTCATCTAGGGTCGCAGTGAGTCAGAATCAACTCGAGGGCACCTAACAACAACTGTGAGAAGAACAGGAGGAAGAGAAAGAGGAAACAAAGGAGCAGAAATGAAGAGAGGGAGTTTAAAAGAAGGAAAAGCTGAGGAAGGGAGAGGGTGAGAGACAGACGAGCTAAGAGAACAGACAGAAGCATGGAAAAAGAGCAGGTGATATTTTCTCAAACTTAAACAACAAACAAAATGGAGCCTGCAGCAGAGCAGGGCCCTCCAGGAAGGCTGGCCAGAGCGACATGGGAGGAGATCTCACGTCAGTAAGGTAAGCGAGAGGGTGGCAAACAGAGCCCAGAGCAGCAAGCCGGAAGGGGAACGGGGAGGCAGAGGGCACCGTGCTGCTCGCTGGCACCAAGCCTTCCCTGGTGACATTGGAAAAGTAGGTCGGTTTCAGAGCTGGCTGGGGGATGAATGGTGAGCCAGGAAGGAGTGGTGGGATGGGAGGATGCCAAGTGAGAGGCTGACTTGAGCACAGCACCTGGAGATGGGGAGCTTCCCTGGAGGCACAGGAAGAATGAGAGCATTTGGAGGCTCCAGATTCCAGACAGCACGGCCCAATGGAGCCTCTGCAACAAAAGGGGATGCTCTCCCTCTGGGACGTCCAATACCATAGCTACAGTCACATGTGGCTGTCGAGGCCTTCAAACGTGGATGGTGAGACTTGAGGAACTGAATTTTAAATTTTATCTAATTTTAACTAATTTGAGTTTAAATAGCTACATGTGGCTAGTAGCTATGCTATTGGACAGCTTAAGTATAGGGAAAGGAGGTGTGTGGGTCACATACAAGAAGGAATTGATTGCCAAAATGAGCCTAAACACTGTTTTCCAAAATATAGAAGACCTGGGTTTGATTCCCAGGCACTGTACCTTATGCACAGCTACCACTTGTCCGTCAGTAGAAGCTTGCGTGTTGCTGTGATGCTGAACAGGATTCAGCAGTGCTTCCAGACTAAGATGGACCAGGAAGAAAGGCCTGGTGATCTACTTCCAAAAATCAGCCAGTGGAAACCCTATGGATCACAGCAGTCCGATCTGCAACCTATCATGAGGATGGCGCAGAACCGGGCAGAGTTTCATTCCATTGTGTATGGGGTTGTCGTGAACTGGGGGCCGACCCGACGGCATCTACCAACAACGGTAGTGTCCTTCAGGTGGCACGTAGATGCGTTTAGATGGCACATGGATTAGCCTTATTTTTAGAACTGATTTTATTTTAATGTGCATTTGAAAAATTAAACTAACAAATCAAACCCATTATTTCATAGATACTATTGGTTAGTAGTAAGCTAAAGTGGGGTTTTATATCTTTTTAAAAACTAAGTCAATGTAAATAAAAATAACTGTGAAAAATATCACAGAGGGTTTGCAGAAATGACAAAATAAAATGAAGATATTTCACGTACAGGAAACCACACAATATGTGGCCTTGTGCGCCTGGCTTCTTTCACTGAGCATAAGGTCTTCAAGGATCATCCATGGTGTAACATGTATCAGGACTTCATTCCTTTTTTATGATTAATAATATTCCATTGTATGGATATACAGCGAAATCTCTGAGAGTCGTAACTTGACGGGACCGCCTTGTTTTTCCAGGTCTCATAAATTTTCCCCCTTTGACAGGGTGCAGTCTTACCACTTTTCTGTCCTTGTTGTAGTGGAAAATATTTGAGTTTCCTTCTCTTATAGGTTTCCTCCCTACACAGGTTCCAGCTTTTTATCATGTTTTGTTTATCCACACATTAGCTGATGGGCATTTGGGCTGTTTCCACCTTCTGGCTATTGTGAATTATGCTGCTATGAACATTCAGGTACAAGTTTTTGTTTGAATAACTGTTTTCAATTTTGAGGGGTATATACTGGTGGGGAAGTGGTTAAAGAGCTTGGCTGCTAACCAAAAGGTCGGCAGTTCGAATCCACCAGCCACTCCTTGGAAACCCTATTTGGGCAGTTCTACTTTTGTCCTATAGGGTCGCTATGAGTTGGAATCGACTCAAATGCAATGGGTTTGGGTTTTTTTTGGTTTATACCTAGAAGTAGGAGTACTGGTAATGCAATGTTAAAGTGCTCAGCTGCTAACCAAAAGGTCGGCAGTTTGCACCCACTAGTCACTCAGCGGGAGAAAAGACCTGGTGGTCTGCTCCTATAAAGATTTCAGCCTAGGAAACCCTATGGGGCAGTTCTACTCTGCCCTAGAAGGTCACTATGAGTCAGAATCGACTCGACAGCTCACAACATACCTAGAAGCAGAATCATTTGTGGTGGTAAAGCAGCTCTGGAACTAGATGGTGGTGATGGTCACACAACATCATAAGTGTACTTAAGCCACTGAACTGTACACTTTAAAACCGTTAAAATGATAAATTCTATGGTATGTGTAGCTTACCACAATAAAAAAAATAAAGTAAGTAGACGGTTGAAGAGAAACTGAGTTAATTCAATGGCTACAAAAAGGAGTCTAAACTTGGGACAGGAGGTTTAGCAGGGGTCTCATACATTATTTTCAGATTAGACCTTCCAGCCAAGAATTGCTTCTACAATATCTCCGGCAGATGGGTGAGTCTACATTTCCGCTTGTCCACTTCCATGGTGCCTCCAAAGCAGCCAATGCCATCACTGTGTAGTTACACCTTTAGAATGGTCTTCTACAATTTTTTTTTTAATTTGTTGTGCTTTAGGTGAAAGTTTACAGTGCAAATTAGTTTCTCATTCAAAAATTTATACACAAATTGTTTTGTGACATTGGTTGCAATCCCTGCAATGTGTCAGCACTCTCCCCGCTTTACACCCTGGGTTCCCCGCGTCCATCCCAGTTTTCCGGTCCCTTCCTGACTTTGCTTTTGGGCAGGTGTTGCCCATTTGGTCTCGTATACTTGATAGGACTAAGAAGCACACTCATGACGTGTGTTAGTGTTTGTTTCCCAGGCCTGTCTAATCTTTGGCTGAAAGGTGGACTTCGGGAGTGGCTTTAGTTCTGGAGGTCTTCCATATTTTATACTAAAATTTCTCATCTGGTAACTTCCACTGCTTGGCCCAGAGACCCGTGGTGTCACCTAAGTAAATGTAGTTCTACTGTGTACCCAGTTCTATGCAAGGGCTCGTAGCTATCTCAACACAGAGCTGAGACCAAAGAGATAGAAGAAGTCAGCTGTGAAGATTTCAAATTGGCCATGAAATCAGTGATGATTCAGCCCTCTGTCTCTGGAGTTGGTATTAAGTTAAAATACCAACTCAGCTAAGTCCTAGCTGTGAGATCTCCGACAAGCTATTTAATCTTCCATAGCCTCAGTTTCTTCATCTATAATATGGGCACAATCAGGGGCAGTTTATCCAATAAGCAAGGTAAGCACAGGCTTACTTGTGCTTACTCACTAATCTGCAGCGAACAGTTTCACATGGTTTTCACTTTGATGTGGTGTGGTAAAATCCATGTGAAATTGTTCACTGCAGATTAGTAAGCACATGCAAGCCTGTGCTTACCTTGCTTACTGGATAATCCACTCCTGGGCATAATACCAGCACCCACGTCATAAGGAGAATTCACAGAAAGAGTTTAACATAGCACCTGTATTCCTTAAGTGCTTATATCCTGCAACTGGCTCTCACTAATCTTAACATAGGAAGGTTAATGAGGCCCCCCTAAATAAGAACAGGGGAGTGCATTCTAAAAGACACAGCTTTAAAGATCTTTCTCATAAGCCTTGATGGTGATTATCTGTGATATAGCAGGGAAAAGCACAAGGTTATAATTATTAGACAATTTTAAATGATTAAATGGAACCAAAATGAGTATACAGGTTGAGGCAAAAACTTTTATCACTTTTGGAAAGTGTCTGTGATTTATTCAAGTGACGACTCACCCTTAGTCAAGCCGGAAAGCAGCCCCTAAAGGGTATGAGGCATTAAAATATTGTGGCTAAGAGCACAATTTGGGCAAGCTACTCTCTGTGTGTCAGTTTTCTCAACTGTAAAATGAGGGTTTATAACAGGCCACACTTGATAGAGTTCATGTGTGGATTAAATGAGTTAGTCCGCGTAAAGTACTTAGAAGAGCTTCTTGGATGCAGTGGGTACACTATATGAGTTAACAAAGAAGAAGGAAGAGGAGGTAAAGAAGGAAGAGAAGGAGGAGAGTGAAAATAATTTGAAGAAGTTGATGATGATGGTGGTAATGATGACTGTAATAATGATAATGATGGATGATGGTGGTGGTGGTGATGATGATTGTAGTGATGATAACAATGGATGATGTTGGTGGTGATGATGATGATGACTGTAGTGATGATAACAATGGATGATGTTGGTGATGATGATGACTGT
>NW_004443960.1:9300893-9326009 GCF_000243295.1 Trichechus manatus latirostris
TGGTGGTGATGATGATGATGACTGTAGTGATGATAACAATGGATGATGGTGGTGGTGATGATGATGATGACTGTAGTGATTGTAACAATGGATGATGGTGGTGGTGATGATGATGATGATTGTAGTGATGATACTGATGGATGATGATGTTGGTGGTGATATGATGATGGATGATGATGATGGGAGATGATGATAATGGCGGTGCTAACGTGACATTGATGGTGATGTGATGGTGATGGTGATGATGAAGGTGGATGATGATGATGGTGATGTGATGGTGATAATGATGGTGATGGTGATGATTATGATGGATGATGATGACACAAAATGATGATGACAACTTAAGGTAAGACAAGAAATGCAAAGGCCTGAGTGTGAGGTCTGGCTCCACCATTCTCCAGGCAAGTGGTTTGTCAGGTGGCAGGGCCTCACTGCTTCAGTTTACTCATCTGCAAAATTACAATAATTTTCCCCAACTCCCAGAACATGTGTAAGGGTCTCTGCACTCTGTAAAGAGTGGTACACGTGTGAGTATTTAGAGAGCTCTGGAAAAATGGCTCTGCCCTTTCCAGCACCTTGGTTCCAGAAACACAACCCCCAGAACTCTGTCCCTGGTTGAAACGCAAATAAAAGCCTTATCAATCTGGAAAGGGACGGCAAGAAAGACAAATCACTTTTCTCATAATTTAAGTTTAAGCAGGGAGAGTACTATGAAGCATTTAAGAATAGTAGCTTTGAACTTATCGTTCTTGCTACGTGTATCTCAGCATTGCTATTTATTAGTCTGCACCTTTGAATTAATTACTTACCCTCTCTGAGCTACACGTTCTTAAATCTTATAATGGGGATAATAAAAATGTTCATCTCATTGGACCACTGTGAGTATTAAAAGGACAATGCAGCAAAGCACTTTGTGCAGAGCTGTGAAACAGCTGTTGTTACCTGCTGTTGAGTTGGCCCCCAACTCATGGCAACCTCATGCACAACAAGATCGGACCTTTGTGATCCACAGGGTTTTCAGTGTCTGGTTTTCAAAAGTAGATCACCAGGTCTTTCTTCCTAGTCCACTTTAGTCTGGAAGCTCAGCTGAAACCTGTTCAGCATCACAGCAACATAGAATCCTCCACTGATGGATGGGTGCTGGCTGCACATGAAGTGCACTGGCCAGGAATTGAACCCGGGTCTCCCACATGGAAGGCGAGAATTCTACTGCTGAGCCACTAACTGAAGAGTACGCATTAGTCACCTCTGGTATTAATGGGCACAATTCAAGGTGGCATGATCTGGGCCAAGGAACAAATGCTACTGAATGCCACATCTAAAGGGCAGTGACAGCTGTGTTGTTCAGCAAAAGTGGACAGGGAACAGCCTAAGGCAGAAAATTAAGGGGACCAAATAGTCTCCACATAGAAGGATTCTGAGGTTCTCTAAACTGACAGAGCTACTTCCCTCCACACTCAACCCCACCATATACTGCAGAGCCCCTTCTCCATTCCTGACAGTTTCCCCTCTGTTGGGGGACTTCCAATGTCTCAGTGGTACCTCCCCACTTCCTAGGAGGGTTCCTTTCATGGCTAGGCGGCTCAAAGGGTTAGCAAGGGCTTCCTTCCACTGAGCCAGAATTATTTCCTTGGAACTTCAGCCCACTAGCTCTAGTTTTCCACTGTAAGCAAAGGAGATGAATTCTACTCATGTTCCAGATGGCAAATTTTTAAAATTCTGAAGACAACTTTTGTGTCACCTCTTAGAAGTCTCTGGGATCCTCCAGCCATCCCTCATGTAGACACATATTAGACACAGGTGTTCCTTTATAGCCAAAGATACACTTGAATATTCCTCTCTCTTTTCTCCAGACATTTTCAGAACTTTTCTACAATGAGCTTCTATCCCAGGGACTTTTTGAAAAGAATTATAGGCGTTCTCTACAATGAACTATGTAGTCTTGTATCTCAGCTCAAAGAAACAATCAAAACAAGTTTCTTTTTTACCTCTATCTACATAGCAAGGAGCTCTTGTGGCACAGTGGTTAATCGCTCAGCTGCTAACTGAAAGGTGGGTGGTTTGAACCCACCAGGCTTTCTGTGGGAGAAGGATGTGGCAGTCTGCTTCTGTAAAGATTTACAGCCTCGGAAATCCTATGGGGGCAGTTTTATTCTGTCCTGTAGGGTCACTATGAGTTGGAATCAACTCAACGGCAGTGAGTTTTTTCCATCTATATAGGAAGGAGCCCTGGTGGTACAATGGTTAAGTGCTCAGCTGCTAACTGAAAGGTTGTTTGGAATCCACTCAGCAGCTCCGAGGAAGAAAGACCTGGCAAGCTGCTTCCATAAAGATAGCAGCCGAGAAAATCCTATGGGGCAGTTCTACTTTGTCATATGGGATAGCTATGAGTTGGAATCAACTCAACAGCATCCAACAACAATAACATCTATATAGGAATAATTAATGATAATTTTAAATTGGTAACATGGTATGTGCTAGGCACTATGCTGCGTATTTAACGTAAGTTATCACATTTCATACTTGCACAGCTCTGCAACTATGCATTTGATTGAAAGAGTGTTTGCATGTTTTGGAAACTGGACCTGGTATCCTGGAAAGGAGCTATATTCTACGCTTCATTTGCACTTCACTCATCAAAACACCCTTTGGTAAGAGCTATTTGATGTACAAGGGCCCTATTTCTAGCTTTTGCTTTTAACTAAGAGATCACGTTTTGCATTCTCTGACTCAATCCTCAAAGGCTCCCAGCCTGCTTAAAATGTAGAAGGCAGACATTATTGGTGAAGGCTTGAACTTTGTGAGAACTTTCTTTTTTTCCCCCTCCTATTCTTTGGGAGGGATATTGTACTTCATCCACAGGGGTTCTTTTTACTTGTTGCTGATTTTCAAAACGAAAAAGAAAGAAAAACATTACAAAAATCCATTATGGGAGGGTGTTGGAATCGAGTGTGAGAAAACAATTTAGAAGAGGCTCCTGAGAATGTATGAGTTAACAGAAACTAGAAAACCATTCTTGGTCAAGAAGATGATGCACTTCCAATATTAACATAAAATTAGAGACTACTTTCTTGCAGTTAAGGAGCCCCGGTGGCACAGTGGTTAAGCGCTTGGCTGTTAACCGAAAGGTTGGCGGTTCGAACTCACCAGCCACACCGCAGCAGAAAAGACCTGGTGATCTGCTCCCATAAAGATTACAGCCTTGGAAACCCTATGGGGCAGTTCTACTCTGTCCTATAGAGTCACTATGAGTCAGAAGCGACTTGACGGCAACGAGTTCTTCCAGTGGAAGAGGAGCCGGGAATCAAAAAATGCCAAGTCATCATTTAAAAAATGGCAAATTTTAGTATTTCTCTCCTGCCCAGAAACACTAGGAAGATGTTAAAACTTTACAGAAATGCCAGTTTCCAGCATGCTGGAAGCCAAACCCAGCAGATGCACCAACAAGAAAGGCAGCCCCAAACCAGCCTAGCAGAGGCACCGTTTGGCAAATGGACAGCCCCATCGCCATACAGGTTTCTACTTCAGACAAGCAAAACTGTCCAACACTGTCTAATAGAGTTAACTCAACCAGCTGTGTGGCTGACAGGTCTGCACCTGCTTTCAGTATCAGAGCTGGCTCCTGAAGGGCACAGCCCAGCCCCGCTTCTCCTCACAATGCGAAGCCGAGGTGGAGAAGTCCCCCAATGCAGAAGTTCCGAAACTAGAGCTGATCTACAGTGGCACAAAAGTTAGGCTTAGCTAAGATGGACAAACGGCCCAAGAGTGAAAGGAGGTGGAGTTTTAGGGGCTTCCAGACTCAAAGTCGGGGGCAAAATCTGTGAATTGAAACTTCTTTAACGGAGGGCTTCGAACCAGTTTGTTCCGGTTCGAATCCCTGCTGAGGGTTTGCATTTCCACCCCAGAAATACTGAATCAGAATCTACATGTTAACAAGACCCCCAGTTGATTCTTATGTATAATAAATTTTGAGATCCACTGCTCTGCTAGTGATTCTCAGAATTGGTCCCTAACCAGCAGCATTGGCATGGCCGGGGAATGTGTTAGAAATGCAAGTTCTCAGCAGGAGTTCCAACTGGAAGGAACCAGTTCGAAGCCCTGGTTTAGCTCCATCCCATGGATATGACTGTGGTAGTCAGACCAGCCATCAAAGATGAAGAGGCCCAACTGGCAGCTCCAGCATCACACTGCAAAAGCAGCTAGGCGACAGAACAGCCAAGAGCGACATTCCCCACATGCGGGGAGGTGCATGTGTTTCCATTTATTTGCATCCTATTGACTAAGGCAGGACAAAGGGGCTGAAGCTGACAGCAAAATAGAAGTCAGGAACATAAGAATCAACTGGTTAAGGCAAACAACGAAACTGGAAGGAAGTGATCCAGGTCTACTACCTGGAACCACACAACTCCCTCCCATAGGAAGACACAGAACTTACATAACTATCCAAACACTGATTGATGTAGAGAAGACACACAAATCATTTTTTTCTACGATGACAGCTTTACAGCCTGGTTATTTATCAAGGTAATTGCTCTAATTATGTGTTTCTATTTGTCTGTGTGGACAGAAACAGCATAATGGCGCCCTGTCCTTGAAACTTTTACTTTTTGACCAGCAGTAAGAAGAGATTCACAACTGGGAATACTGTATTTTCTGTGCAGTGAATTGGTGTAACTGATGTTGTCGTTGTTAGCTGCTGTCAATTTGTCTCCAACTCATGGCAACCCCATGTAAAACAGAACAAAGCACTGCCCGGTCCTGCGCCATCCTCTTGATCGTTGGCATGCTTGAGTCCCTTGTTGCCTTCCAACCTAGGGGGCTCATCTTCCAGCACAATATTGGACAATATTCTGTTGTGATCCATAGGGATTTCACTGACTAATTTTCTGAAGCAGATTTCCAAGCCTTCCTTCCTCATCTGTCTTAGTCTGGAAGCTCTACCAAAACCTGTCCACCATGGGTGACTCTGCTGGCATTTGAAATACTGGTGGCATAGCTTCCAGCAACAGAGCAACATGCAAGCACCAAAGTATAACAAACTGACAGATGAGTGGTGGGTAATTGGTGTAATTCCTATTAATATCAGAAGCATGCCATTAATAGATGCAGTATAGTTGGTGGTCGTAAGTACTGGCTTGGGAGTCAAATTGTTCGGATTTGAGCACTATCTCTGCAACCTGCTAGTTATGTGACCTGGAGTAACTTGTTATTTCACCTCTTTAAGCCTCAGTTTCCTCAGCTGTTAAATGAAGGATCATAATGCCACCAATCTCATAGAGTTGTGGTAAGGACTAAATTAGTTAATAAATAAAAAGAACTTAGCATGGTGTTCCAGGAACACTTTAGGCACTCAATAAATGGTAATTGTTGTAGAACAGGTAATACCACGAGTTGTTATTCATCAACATCTTTACTTCCTCCCTGAGATTGTTGAGAGAGGTGGGACAATATTGTACCTTCCAATCCTCTATAACCTTCTGGATTTGGAGGCAGAAGAGTTGGGTCAATGTCTTTGCATGACCTTGATTATGTCACTTCGCCTCTACAAACTCTGTTGGCTTTATCTGTAAAATACGAATCATTTCATGTGACTCACAGAATTGTTTTCAGAACTAGTGGAGAGTTTATATATGAATCTAAAGAGCTCGAGATAAGATTCTTATAGTAATTATTAATTATGTTTCTGAAGAAGGAGAACCAGGCAGAATGATGGTCCTCCCACACAGCTTAGAGGTTCATGCCATAAGCCCTTGGAAAAGGGGGAACAAGTTCCATTAAAGTGCCACCCAACTTCTCAAGAGGGCCAGAGATTAAAAATGTGAGCTTTCCACTCATTCTGAACTTGCAGGTGTTTGGAAATTGAGGTCTTTGGATTCTTCCCTTGTTTTCAGTGCCTCCTGTTGGGAAGGAATGTCCAGAGATAAAACCACACAGGTCTCAAAGGCACAATTTTAAGAGCCTCTGCAAAACCTCTGCAAGTGAAATGTGCCTTCCGCTACATGCTGTGGAATAAGAGAGAAACCTAGTGTTCCACTGGGGGACAGGCAGGCTGACATGGGCCTTCTTGACTAAGGGTTGGCTCAAGGCAACAGGCATCTTCCACTCCAGCTCTTCTTCCACTAGCCCTCCCTTCTCCAACCTTCTCAAAGCCAGAACCCTTTCCCACCAGTCCTCCCCAGCCACACCACAGATAGAAGGTCTTCAAGTATCTCCTCCATCTTTAAGAGCTCAAGGATGGGGTTGGTCAGATAATGTCCTGAAGTATTGATCTTCTGAAGGGTTGAGAACTAATCTGAAGAGATGACTAGCATCCTTTGGCAACCACTGCTCCATGGTCCCTCTTGCCCTTCAAACACTCAACATTCCCTTCTGCAGGGGCAGTGTGACTTAGTTAAGAGCACTGCCTTCTGAAGTCAGAAAGATCAGAAACTTCAAGGTCTACCATGCTAACATTTTGTTTTCAGCTGCTATAGGGTCTCTAAGAGTCAGAATTGACTCGACGGCAACGGGTTTGTCTTTTGGTTTGGTTTAACCGAAAGGTTGGCAGTTCCAACTCACCAGCCGCTCCACAGCAGAAAGATGTGGCAGTCGGCTCCTGTAAAGATTACAGCCTTGGAAACCCAGCAGGGGCAGTTCTACCCTGTCCGATAGGGTAGCTATGAGTTGGAATCAACTCGACAGCAATGGCTTTGGTTTTGGTTTGTAAACACCACATTATTTCTCACCTCAGCGACTTTCCACACTCTGTTCCCTTGGCAGAATGGTTTTCTCTAGCTCTTTTCATGTCTGGTTCTTCATCCTTCAACTTTCAGTTGAAAACGTCCTCTGCAGAGAGGCATTCCCTGTTCACCTTCCATAGAGGGGAGCCCCCTGTTATGGACTGAATTATGTCCCCCAAAAATATGTGTTGTAAATCCTAACCTCTACACCTGTGGTTATAATCCCATATGGGAATGGGTTGCCTTTGTTTTGTTAACGAGATTGGATTAGTGTAGGGTGTATCTTGAGTCAATTTCTTTTGAGATATAAAAGAGATTAAACAAGCAAACAGAGCAGAGATGTGTCAAGCCACATGAAAACTGCCCAGAAGAAGAAGCTTAAAGAGACAAGGACCTTCCTCCAGAGCCAACAGAGACAGAAAGCCTTCCCCTAGAGCCAGCACCCTGAATTTAGACTTTTGGCCTCCTAAACTGTGAGAAAATAAATTTCTGCTTATTAAAGCTTCCCACTTGTGGATTTCTGTCATAGCAGCACTAGATGACTAAGACACCTCCTCCCGCCCCTGGTGTTGTCTACCTCAGTACCCCGTATCTTTCCTTCATACTGAAAAAAAACCAAACTTGTTGGTCAAGTCAATTCTGACTCATGGCAATCCCATGTGTTATGGAGTAGAACTGCCCCATAGTGTTTTCTTGGCTGTGATATTTACAGAAGCAGATCACAGGCCTTTCTTCCGTAGGTGAGTTCGAACCAACAACCCTTTGGTTAGTAGTCAAGTGCAAACCAGTTGTGCCACCCAGGGACCTCTTTCTTTCATAGTAGCCATAATAAAGTATAATTCTTTTATTTATTTGAGTATTCACTCATTTTTTTGTCTAAATTCCCTACTAGACTCTAACTCCATGAATATATGGACCATGCTCTGTTATTTTCACTGGTGTATCCCCTGTAGGGCTTGGCACATCCTGAACACTAGATACATTCTTCAAACGAACCAAAACACAAAACAAATTAAAAATAGTTGCCACCAAGTTGACCTTGACTCATGGTGGTGACCCCATGTGTCTCAGAGTACAACTATGCTCCATAGGGTTTTCAATGGCTGATTTTTCAGAAGTAGATTGCCAGACCTTTCTTCCGAGGCACTTCTGGGTGGACTCAAATCTCCAACCTTTTGGTTAGCAGCCAAGTGCATTAACCATTTGCACCACCCAGGGACTCCTTCACATTAACAGATGGATGCAGTAGTGACTGCAGCCTACTACGTGAGCTTACAAAGGTCACTTAACTTTCCTGAACCTCAATTTTCTCATATGTAAAGTGAGGATCGTTTCACCTACCACATGGGTAGTTAGAGAACTGGACAGGGAGGGCAGGCAGATACTCTATTGCATCAGTTCTAAGATGCTCATCTTTTGCACTTTAATTTTTTTGAAATAAAGATCATCTCATAATTGCTGGAGTCTTAGGTTAAATAAGAGATGGTAACATTCCACTCTTACACGCAACTCAAGTTCTTCTGACATTTAAATTTAAAAAAGTCCTTTGGAAAGACATAGTTATGTGGCTCTATTCGTGTGTTTCCTATTTAAAGAGCATCCACACTAATGCATTTTATGCCACAATTTCACTACTGCCTCCTTTTCACTTCCTGCCTAAATATTGGCTTTTCTCTACTCTTTTAGTTAATGAGACTGTCTTTCTAAAATTAAAAAAAAATCTATTTTTCCTTCAAAGGCTCCAGGGAGCTAGAATGAAACATAATTAATTAAGCTACGAAAGAACGCCATCTAGGTGGCATTTTTTCTCTTGTTTTCCTTCGTCGTTATGAGAATATTATTATTATACAAGAGCTAACATTCATAGGTCACTTACTACGTGCCAGGCGTTGTTGCTGACGTTCATTGCCATTGAATCTGCTCCAATTCATGGCGACCTTATGTATAACAGATCAAAACACTGCCCAGTCCTGCACTACCTTCAAGATCATTGGTATGTCTGAATCCATTGTTACGGCTATGCTGGCAATCCACCTCATTGAGGGTTTCCCTTGTTTTTACTTTACCAACCATGATGTCCTTTTCTAGCAATTGGGCCATCTTTCCTGATGAAGTATCTAAAGTCAGTCAGCCAAAGTATCACTATCCTCATGTCTAAGGAGCATTCTAGTTATATTTCTTCTAAGACTGATTTGTACATTCTTCTGGCAGTCCATGGTGTATTCAATATTCTTCACCACCCCCATAATTCAAATGCATCCATTCTTTCGTCTTCCTTTTTCATTTTCCAGCTTTCACATGCATATAAGGTGATTAATAAGACCATGGCTTGGGTCAGGTGCACCTCAGTCATCAAAGAGACATCTTTACTTTTTAAAGCTTTAAAAAGGTCTGTCTTTTGCAGCAGTTTGCCCAGTGCAATATGTTGTTTGAGTTCTTGACTACACCTTCTCCTCACTGAGCATCTCATTATCCAACATTCTGCATTCACAATAGTAAAAAATCTACCATCTGACTATTTTGCGTTTCAATGACGTACGTCTGGCAGTAAGGAACGCGGAGGTGCAAGATAAGAGTAATGCTGGCTGTGATGTAATGATGTAATTTGGCAGTTATGTAATGATGTGATCTGGCAATTATGTAATGATGTAGTCATCCTCCATTTTGTGATCTGATGTGGTCATCCTTCTTCTTCACATAACGCCGATTTTCGCATAATGACCTGGTCTTTGGAACCTAACCATGTCGGTAAGTTAGGAGTGGGTGTACTGCTTCCATGGGCATTGATTGTTGATCCAGGTAGAATGAAATTGTTGAAAACTTCTATTTTTTCTCCTTTTATCATGAAGTTGCTTATCAGCCCAGTTATGAAGATTTTCATTTTCTTCATGTTCACACATAATCCATACTGAAGGCTATAGTCTTTGACTTTCACCAGTAAGTACTTCAAGTCATCTTCATCTTTGGCAAGCAAGGTTGTGTCACCTGCATATCACAGGTTATTAATGAGTCTTCCTCCAATTCTAATGACGTGTTCTTCTGCTTATAGTCCAGCTTCACGGTACTGAGCTAACTGCTTTACATGCCTTAGTTAATCTTCACAAACACCGCATTACGAGTGGACATCAGCATTATTGCCATTTTACAGATGAGGAAAAATGAGGTCCAGATATATTTAGAAACTTGCTCAAACATATACTGAGCACAAATTATGCCCATCAAGGAGTTTTCTGCCTGCAATTACAGGGCCAAAGATTGTCTTGTCTAAAACAATCTTTCTAAAATTTATACTTACAATATCCCTTTGCTGATAAAATTTTGCCCTCAAAAATTCCTTCTTAGATGCAACCGAGTTACCTTAAAGGGTCAAATACATCCACTCATTAGCATAATGCCACAGAGCAGCTGCTAAATACACATATTCAGCAAGCTTCTTTTGATTGCAATTAATAGAAACCAACTTGAACCAGCTTGAATCATTAAGAAACTTTAGTGGTTAACATATCTAAATAAGTCAGTGATAGCGTGGAGTTCAGGTGCAATTCGATCATGGCTCTCGCTCACATCTTCACACCTCTCTTAGTTCTGCCCCGTCTGTGAGTTGGCTTCATTCTCAACCCAGTTTCTTCCATGGTAGCAAAATGTCAGCAGAGATTCCAACCTTCACATCTGCACCCATGCCATATATCACACAGTCTTAAACTTCTCTCTGTTAGACCAGCTTAGTCATGTGCCCATTCCTGAACCAATGACTGCAGTGAGATGGATTGGCTGTGGCCAAGTAGGGCCCACCCACCAAGGCCTGCATGATGGCTGAAGGGAGGAATGGAATCTGGGAGAAAAAGGCATTATCCTCCACACTAAGCAAAGTTTGTTTCTAACAAGGAATGAAATGCCCAGGGAAAAGCAAATGAGGCTCCACATACAACCTGGGTAAGCTCAGAGGTCATTGCAGTAGTCCACATCAGTCCTCTGCTTAAACTCTCCAATGGCCTCCTATAACACGTGAAATAAAATCCAAAGCCCTCATCATGACCTCTAAGTTCCTACAGAACTTGGCCTACCTCTCCAAACTCATGTCCACTCGCTCGTTCTGAGTCTGTCATTCTGGCCTTCTGGCTGTCCCTCAAACCCTCCAGGCAATCTCCCAACTCAGGGCCTTTGCACTTGCTGGTCCCCCAGCCAGAACGTTCTTCCCCCAGAGCTTTACAATACTTTATCACACACTTCATTCAGATACCTGCCAAAATTTCACCTTTCTCACCATCTTCTCCCGAATAACCCCACTTTATTCTCTATTCCCTTGCCCTGATCTATTTCCTTCCCACCCTATATCAATACCAACTTGACATTACTCTGTGTTTACTCATTTACTTTTGGTCTCTCCATTAGAATATGAGCTTCAGGCAGGAAGCCTTTGTCTGTTTTGTTCATCATTGTGTGTTTACCTACTACAGGGCCTAGCCCATAGTAAGTGCTCAATAGCTAAGCATTGAATAAATAAAAGAGTAAATAAGTGAAAACAAAAGGATGCATGGGCAAAGGAACAAGTAAATGAGTGAGTGAATGAATGAGTGAGTGAGTGAGTGAATTCTAGGCAATCAGTAGGTGAACATGGGTAACAGATGCTAGAGGATGGTGGTTGTGTTTTTTCTGTTGGTTCTGTTTTGTTTTCACCTGGTGGGCTAAAGACAAACACTTTCTCCTGGTCCTGTGTTGAGAACTCAGAGTCTATTTACGATAGTGAACTTCTGTTAAAGATGATGGGAAAATTTGGAAATGCATAGCAGTAATGTTTGAACAACAAGACAAACATAAGTAATGCACTGAACTGTACACATGAAGAATGTCGACATGGAAAATGATTTATTACATATATATTTACCACAATAAAAGAAACAAAAAGAGAAAAGAAAAATGCTCTCTTCTGAAAGCAGATTTATTAAACTCAAGATCTATAAATGGCTCAGAGGCATGATGCTCCCTCCCCCACCATATCCTATAAACCAAACCCAAACACATTGCCATTGAGTTTATTCCGACTCATAGAGACCCTACACGACAGAAGTAGAACTGCCCCATAGGGTTTCCAAAGTTGTAAATCTTTATGGAAGCAGACTGCCACATCTTTCTCCCACAGAGTGGCTGGTGGGTTCGAACCGGCAACCTTTCAGTTAGCAGCTGAGCAGTTTAACCACTGTGCCACCATGACTCCTTCCATATCCTATACTGAATGCAAAATGTTTGTCAATGGTGTGGCCTCCCTGCATATATGAATTGAACACTTTAAAAAATCAAGGCAGACAACCCATTCAGGCCTGGCTTTCACCAAGCATCAAATGTAAATCTTAGCTTCCCTCCTCCTTTCTACCTTTATTTCCTTTCTTCTGCCCGGTCAGAATTACTGAGATTTCCTTGCTGATGTTTTTGCACAATTCTTTGTATCCAGTTAATACTTATTGGCCCTCATCAGGGATGCACAAAGTCTGAAGGGACTCCTTCTAGAACTAATTTAAACAGACTTGATGACTCTGCAGTTGAGTTTTTGATTATTCTCATAAAAAGTCTCCCAGGAAAGACCAGCTTCTCCCCTTGTTCTCTGATGGTTTTATTATTGGCAATGCAACAAAAAAAAAAGAGACAGAGAAATCTTTATGACGTCAACAGTAATCATTGATATTGAAGGTGGGAATATTAACATTTTCAGAAAGGTCATGTGGTTTGTAAGATGAATTCCCATTCATCACTCTTTCATGATCAATTAACTCTAAAGACAAGCAAGTGGCCCCTGCCCACGATGGGATATCTTTGCCTGGGCTTCGTGGCATTGGAAGACTTCCCAGGGTCCCATGAACATACACCTGGAGCATCCTCTTCCCCCTGAGAGACCAGAGAATCAGAGGGTCAGGTGCTGAAGGCACAGTTGTTGTTGTTAGGTGCCATCAAGTCAGTTCCGACTCATAGCGACCCCACATACAACAGAACGAACCACTGCCCGGTCCTGTGCCATGCTCACAATTGTTGTTATGCTTGAGCCCATTGTTGCAGCCACTGTGACAGTCCATCTAGCTGAGGGTCTTCCTCTTTTTTGCTGACCCTCTACCATGATGCCCTTCTCCAGGGTCTGATCCCTCCTGATAACATGTCCAAAGTATGTGAGATGTAGTCTCACCATTGTTGCTTCTAAGGAGTATTCTGGCTGTACTTCTTCCAAAACAGATTTATTCGTTCTTTTGGCAGTCCATAGTATATTCAATATTCTTCGCCAACACCACAATTCAAAGACGTCATAGAGGCAATCTTAATCCTGGTTCTACCACTAAGTGACCCTGGCAAAATCACTTTTGTCTCACATTGTTAAACTCACATTGTTAAACGAGATTGTCAAACAATCTCGCACAATTGCCTCCTCGTGTGAAAATGGGAATAATAACACAATCTATTTCACAGGGTTGTTGGAGAATAAAAGAGAATGATGCGTGTAAAGATCCTCCACATCACACCCCTCAGAGTAAGTGCTGCGCTAGCAACTGTCATGATTTACTCATCCACTGCGTGTTTATTAAGTATCCGCGCTGTGTCGGTACCAATGTACAAAGGTAAAACAGAAGTCGCCCCTGGAGTTTATCATTGTCGTTATCATTATCATCTTAATCCCATTATTATCAATCACAAAGGACCTAGAAGGAAGAGGACTGGTGTAGTGAAGACAACACACGTAGGTCCAGAAAAAAGAAAAATCAGGCTCCTATGACGTCTTTGCCATGAGCCAATCTCTCATTCATGAGCAATTCACCCTGCACCTTTTGGGCCTCAATTTCTTCCTCTGTGACAGAGAATAGAGAAGTAATTTACAACTTCAATGTTGCAAAACCAGTTGCAAATTTGTTACGACTGATAATATATTGTATGCATTTGAGCCAAAGTTTATGAATTATGCATAAAAATGTAAATCGGGAGCAGATTCACTGTCATCGTTCACGTGCACGCCAATGTTTTCTTGAGTTTGTGAAAGGGTTGGCATAATCACTTATACTCTGCGGATTGCGATAATATTTCACAAGCAGCCAGAAATGTCTTTATGTACAAAGAGGAAAAATAGTTTTAAAGTATTGGTCTAAGTGACCTCCAGCAGCCCTTCTGCTCTGCCATTAAGCAATTCAATTCTACATTATTTTCTCTAACGCCATTGATCTACAGGGGAGGAAGCTGAGGCCCAGAAAAGTTGAGCCTTACCAAAGATCATGGCCATATAGAAGAGCAAAGCTTATATTAAAACCCCAGTGTCCTAAGCCTTAGTTTGAGTTCTGTTTCCATCACGTTGTTGTTAGGTGCCCTTCAGCTGATTCGACTCATAGCAACTCCATGTGACAGAGTAGGACTGCCCCATAGGGTTTTCTAGGCTGTTACCTTTATGGAAGCAGATTGCCAGGTCTTTCTCCCATGGAGCTACTGAGTGGATTTGAACCACCAACCTTTTGGTTAGCAGCTGAGCACTTAACCAGCATACCACCGGGGCTCCTTATTTCCACCATAAAAATGCTGACAAGGGAAGGGAAGTGGCTTGCCTGAGAATTACACCCATATCCATCTGGGCCTAATTTTCCCTTTTTGGTGGGAAGGGGGAGCTAAACACATCCTTCCTGCTCTCACACCCACGAATCTCTGCACAAATGTCAATTCCTGACTGTCCTAAGCAAAAACTAACGAAGCAAAGAGCCAGATGCCCCCATGATTCGGTTAATCACGGATGTATCCCCTGCCTGGGAGAAAAATATCTTTCCAAAGAGGCCTGGCTTTCTGGGAAGAGTTAACTTGAATAAAGAGTCTTTTTTTTTTTTAGAATCTTCAAATTTCTTGGACCAAGATCAATTCCACACCTAGACTACTGAAATGTTTCACCTCTCCACATACTTATTTCTGGCTGACTTATTTTGGTGCTATTCTAAATGTTGTTTCCCCAGAAGTCTCATAAGATTAGTCATTTAATTAAAATTTGCAGCCCTCTCTTAGAGTGGGAAATCAATTATTTTATTACTCTCTGTACCTGATGATGGACAAACCATGATCAAATGATACTTAGTTTTCATAACCTTAAGCAAATTTTATATCTCTTGTATTCATTCAACAAATTTTATTTAGCACCCACCATTTGTTAATGATGTCTTATCTTTTATATATTTTTGGATTTGATTTGCTAAAATTTGGTTTCAAATTTTTGCATCTATGTTCGTGAAGGCTCATTGGTGTGTAGTCTTCTTTTCTTGTACTGTCTTCATCTGATTTTGGTATTACGGTAATTCTGGCCTAACAGAATGAGTTGGGAAGTTTTCCTCATCTTTCCCTTTTAAAAACTTGGCATTATTCCTTCCTTAAATGTTTGGTAGGAATTCACCAGTAAAGCAATCTGGGCCTAAAGTTTAATTGGTGGGAAAGATTAGAATTATAAAGCAAATTACTTTAGTAGATATAGGGCTATTCAGCTTATCTATTTCTTCTTGTGTGAGCTTTGGTAGTTTGTCTTTTGAAGAATCATCCATTTCTTCTAAATTATCTGATTTATTGGCATAAAGTTGTTCATACTATTCTTTTATCCTTTTAATATATACCTATTTATCCATCTATATATGTAGTGATGCCACCTCTCTCATTCCCATTTTCTACCTGTCCCATCTATTCTTTGTACTCTTTTTTTTCCTCTGTCTTCTTTTAGATCAATTGAATAATTTTTTATGATTTCATTTCTTTTGTGGCTTATTAGCTACAGCTGTTTTTCTTTTCTAGTGATAGCTTCAGGGTTTATAGTAGATATTATTTATTTATCACAGTTAATCATCAAGTGATAAGTGTACCATTTCATGTACAGTATAACGACCTTAAAGTAGTACACTTCCATTTCTCTACTTCCAGCTTTTATGCTATTGTTGTCATACATTTCACTTTTAATATGTTATAAAGCCCATGTGACAGTTATTATTTTTATTTAAAAAGTCATTTGTCTTTTAAAATGATACAAGTTTTTTTTAAATTCTTATATATTTAACCACAGTATTTTAATTTCTGGTGTTTTTTATTCTTTTGTGTAGATCCATATTCCCATCTGGTATTACCTTCCTTTAACCTTTCTGTATGGATCAACTGGTGATGAATTCTTTCAGTTATTTTATGTCTGAAAAGTATTTCACTTTGACTTTGGAAAGATGTTTTCACTGCACAAATATTACTAGGATGACTTTTTTTTTTCTTTCAGTACTTTAAAGATGTTTCTCTATTGTCTTCTAGCTTGCATGGTTTCTGATGAGAAATCTGCTGTCACCTTGGTCTTTGTCCTTCTGTACATACCTCTTTTTTTCTCTGACAGCTTTTAAGATATTCCCTTTAATACTGATTTTGAGGAGTTTGACTATCATACACCTTTGTATAGTTTTCTTCATGTTTCATGTTTCTTGTGCTCAAGATTCACTGAGTTTCTTGAACTCTGAGTTTATAGTTTACATGAAAATTGAAAATTTTTCAGCCATTATTTCTTCAAATACTCTTCCTGCCCTCCTCCTCACTTCAGAGACTTCAATTACATGTATATTAAACCCCTCGAAATTATTCCACAGCTCACTGATGCTCTGTTCAATTTTAAATTACATATTCTATGTTTCATTTTGGGTAGTTTCGACTGCTGTGTCTTCAAGTACACTAGTTTTTTCTTCTGCAATGTCAAACCCCTCATTAATCCCATTCAGTATACTTTTCATTTCACATATTCTAGTTTTCATTCCTAGAAATTTGACAAGGGTCTTTTAAAATATTTTCTGTGTCTCTACTTAATTTTTTGAACCTATGGAATAAAGTGATAGTAGGTATTTAATATCTGTATCTGCTAATTCTAACATTTGTGTCAGTCTGGGTCGGTTTCAATGTGATTTTTTTTTTCATTAAGGGTCATTTTTCTGCCTTTTTTCTTTTTGCATGCCTGGTCATTTTTTATTGGATGCCAGAATTTATGAATTTTAACTTGTTGTTGGTAGTTGTCATCAAGTCGGCTCTGACGCATGGTGACTTTACATGTAACAGGACAAAATGTTGCCCAGTCCTGTACCATCTTCACGACCATTGACATGTTTAAATCCATTGTTGAGCGCCTTTCAGCCTAGGGGGACTCGTTTTCAAGCACTATATTGGAAAATATTCTGTTGTGATCCGTAAATTGTTCATTGGCTGATTTTCAAGGGAGATTGCCAGGCTTTTCTTCCTAGTCTGTTTCAGTCTGAAAGCTCTGCTGAAATCTGTCTACCACAGGTGACCCTGCTGGTACTTGAAATGCCAGTGGCATAGCTTCTAGCATTATAGCAACATGCAAGCCACTATGGTATAAACGCTGTCAGATGGGTGGTAGTTTAACTTTTTAGAGGCTGGATATTTTTGTATTACTATAAATATGCTTGACTTTTGTGCTCTGGGGTCCTAAATTACTTGTAAACAGTTTGATCTTTTCAGATCTTGCTTTTGAGATTTTCTAGGCAGGACCAGAACAGTGCTCAGTCTAAAGCTAATTATCTCCCCATTATTGAGGTAGAACCTTCTGGGTACTCAGACTGATGCTCTGTGAATGATGAGGTTTTCCAGTCTGGCTGGTGGGAACATACACTATCCCTGGCCCTGTGTGAGCACCAGGCACTTACCTCTAATCTTTTGAAGTTTTTTTTATCCCTTGGCCTTGGATAGTTTCCTCACCTACACGCACTGCTCAGAACTCAGATGCGTACTCAAGGTGGGCACCACATAGCTCCAGGGTTCTCCATCTGCACAGGTGTCTCCTCTCGGGTACTCTGTCCTGGGAACTCGAGCTGCCTTTGTGTCCCTGAACTCTCTTCTCAACTCAGGGACTCTTCCAGGCTTTACCTGAGTTCTTCCTCCTTAAGTTGCAGCCTAGAAACGCTATCAAGACCGTGAGCTGGGACATTCATAGAGCTCATCTAGTTTGTTCCCTGTCCCTTTTCTGCCTGATATCCATATCTTGAAAAATCATCATTTCATTTTTTCTCCATTTAGGTTGTTTCAGGCATAGGATATACCCATTTTGATCAGAAGTGGAAGTCAACATGATGAAATTTAACAAAGATAAGTACAACCATTAAATCTGCCAAACATCCTCTTGGTGGTTAGAATTTATAAATCCAAAAGTTATTATTACAGCAAATATTGAAAATCCCAGTATCACAAAGAAGATTAGAACCATATACTTCACTAGGTTTAGTCAACTTGATATTTTCAGCACTGACTCTAAAACAAGTATCATAGTTTCCATGAGACACCGGCATTTACCAATCATTTAAATGTCATCATACTGCAGAAAACCTGGACACCCACCCCCAACCAGAAAAAAAATTTTTTCTTCTTCCAATTTTAGAAGAATGACTACAAATTAGTCATGTCTGATGAGTGGGAACTCTCCTTGTGTAACTTGGTAAGTTCCTGCCTTTGTGTAAGCTGCTCTAGGCACAAACAACTCAAATTATCACCTGTACATTGAACGGAGAAGGAAAGACACAACCTGGAGCCACAAAAATGGCACTTAATCCCAGGTAACTATGACCCAGACACTCCAAAGTTGGACTATGAAAGCCAGTTATGTTCTGAGAAAATATGAGTAAAAGATCAGCGGTACCTGGGTGCCTCTAGTCACAGAAAATCATAGACCAGCAGTTCTTTATGTCGTACCACCAGCAGCTGTAAGTAAGAGTGTTTAACTAGTAAAGCCACGAGCATATAGGATAAGATAGACCTGTGCTGTCTGCCAAATTCACTTGTACAGCTCGGGTATAAAGATCCCTTGGAGGTGAGATATTAAAACCTCCTCTCATTACTCATTCCAACATCTAACAGTCGTGGGGTCATCAAGTTCTTGTTTTGGTCACGATTATAAATAATGATTACGGTACCAGTTGCCGCTGAGTCAATTCTGACTCATGGTGACCCCATGTGTTGCAGAGTAGAGGTGCCCCATAGCGTGTTCAAGGCTCTGGCCATTTGGAAGCAGATTACCAGGCCTTTCTTCTGAAGTGCCTCTGGGTGGGTCTGAACCACTAACCTTTTGATTAGTAGTCAAACTGCTTAACTGTTTGTGCTACCCTGGAACTCTTGATTATGGTAAAAGTAATAAAATAAATACAAGCGATATGAAGGTAAAATAAAATGCTTAAAGAGGCCAGTGAGGTCATATGAATGAAATGGCCCAGGTGGGGACTCAGGTGAACTGGGCAGACCTTCCCTATCTAACAGAGGCAGCCACTTTCCACTTCCAGTCGACCATTACCACGTAGGGATATGGGATTATCATCACCAGCTCTTCGTATTTTTCAAGATAAGCTGAAAAAAAATTTTTGTGAAATCTTACAATTTTTAAAGATTGGGGCTTATTCAGTTTTCAAAAAAACAGTAAAAAGATTCTATGAGTCAAAAACAAACAAACAAAAAAGCTGCATGTCAATTTGCAACCTCTGAAATTAGTACAGTGGTGTTTGGAACCAAACAAAACTGGATTTGAATTCTGGCTCCATTTTGTATTAGCTGTGTGGCCTTTGTCAAGTTAGGTAGCTACTCTGGTCCTCGGTTCCCTCATCTGTAAAAGCAGTCACTGTAATTTACAATTGACCTGCTAGTTCTCTATCCAGCATCCATTTCTCTCTTCCTTATTCTTAACAGAACTAATACTCTGTTGTGATCCCATGCCTCCTGTAAGAATCTATGGGCCCTGGGGGACGCCGACTGCATCCCGAGTTCTAGGAGTAGGTCTGGTTTTGTTTAACCTAATCCTATTTGCCTTTCCAATAACTGGGTCAGGAGTCCAGAACTAAACTAGTTGGTACATGACGTTTTCAAAATGACTCCTACTGGCCGTAAACCAAGAAGTCATCCCACACGTTGCTGGCAGCAAACTTGAGGCCATGAAGGAAGCCAGTTTGAGGACAGAGAACACATGCCAAAAGGAACAGAGTCAAGAGATCATAGGGAAAATAAACAGAACCCTAATCATACTGCACCTCTGGAATTCCCATTATGTGAAACCCACCCTACCTCTGGAATTCCCATTATGTGAAACCCACCCTACCTCTGGAATTCCTATTATGTGAAATCCACCCTACCTCTGGAATTCCTATTATGTGAAACCCACCCTACCTCTGGAATTCCTATTATGTGAAACCCACCCTACCTCTGGAATTCCTATTAACGTGAAATAATTTAATCATCATGTAAGTTTGAATTAAATTGATTGTTACCGACAGCAAAAAGATCCTAACGCATACCTAAGGATTAAAGATAATGTATTTAAACTGGCACACAGAAAGCACTCAGTACATGGAAGCACTTATCATTAGAGTGCTTTAACACTTCCATTATATCACATTTTAAAATATACGCTTGCATAATGCATACCTGACGTCTCCCCTCCTCCACACACATAAAACGGTGCATTAATTAAATTAAACTTTAAAAACTTACTTCCTTTCATTAAAAGTGATGGAAATTGAAAAGGAAATGAGAACACGTCTCAGGAGAGCTGTTCTCCATCAGGCAGGAAACTAAGCAGTGTGTGTTTATATTCCCTGTTTGGATGGGACTTAATCAAATGAAGCAAATCCTCAGGAAACTGACTGTTGGGATTTGGACAATACATCAGACGTCAGCAGATCCACCAAACTTTGGGGCCTGTGTCAAAATGTGGCTGGTCTCCCATGCCTTGGAGCCCTGGTGGTGCAGTGATTAAGCACTCAGCTGCTAATTGAAAGGTGGGCAGTTCAAACCCACCAGCCACTCTGTGGGAAAAAGATGTGGCAGTCTGCTTCCGCAAAGATTACAGCCTTGGAAACCCTATGGGGCAGTCCTACTTTGTCCTGCAGGGTTGCTAAGAGTAGAAATTAACTTGACAGCAATGGGTTATGGGACTGTTATTATAAGGATCCCTGGTGTTACAGTGGTCAAGCCCTCAGCTGCTAACCAAAAAGTCGGCAGTTCAAACCTACCAGGCACTCCACAGGAGAAAGATGTGGCAGTCTGCTTCCGTACAGATTACAGTCTTGGAAACTCTATGGACCACTTCTGGGTCCTAAGCAGTTGCTATGAGTTGGAATCAACTCGACAGCAATAAGTTGCTTTTTTTTTTTTTTTTTTTTTTAAGTGGGTCTCCCATGCCCTTGCAGAACCCAGCTATCTCCACTGATCTGGACAGTGATTCCTCCATTCCTGGGGTCTATCCCAGACTTTAAGGCACCAGGAGCCTGAACAGGAGCTCAGTCACACCTGCAGGCAGGCAGCATCCACATGGAAGCAAGAGAAGAGGGACCCAGAGAAGCAGGGGGGCAAAGGCAGAGATGGAGGCAAAGGACAGGAAGAGAGGTCCATGCTGATCGTCTATTTCCCATGGGGAGGGATGGCAAGGAGGGCTTCTGTCCTGCATATGAGGGGGCGCCTAGAGAGATACTCTTCCAGGACAGCAGAGAAAGAACAGCTTGTAAACTGACCATCCCTGAGCCCCAGCCCTTCATACTCAGCCTCAATGCTCCTCCCCTTTGATGGAAAGAGTTTTTAACTTTGCTTGACATCAGGTGTTTTCCAAATCATGTCCAAAGGAAACAAAGCAGAGGTTCTTCCCCTGCCTCAGATATTACCTTATTTCTCCAGATCCAAAGTTTGGCTCGCCATCTCTGCCACGGCTCCAGCCCAGTATGGTATTTGTCTCCTCTGAACTCAAAGGATTCACTGCTCTGATGATAGGCATGGCAGTTAATCACATAATGAGTTTTACTTTCTCCATGTATTAATAACTGCTGGTAGGATTATTCAAGGGGCCCTCGTGGCACAGTGGTTACAGCCATCAGCTGCTAACCAAAAGGCTGACGGATTCGAAACCACTAGTGGCTGCAGGAGAAAGATGTGGCAGTCTGCTTCTGCAGATTTTACAGTCTTGGAAACCCTATAGGGTCACTGTGAGTTGGAATCAACTCGATGGCAGTGGGTTTGGGTTTTGGTATGATTTATTTAACTCTACTAGGTTGCACTAACCCCAGGTAGATTAGCAACGAGCATAGGTTATAGATCTTTGGAAGGTCCACGATATCTATCATGATGCCTAGCATGTAGTAGACATTACAGACATCCACTAGGTTGCTCAACCAAATCAAGACTGGCAACAGATAACGCTGGGAAAGGCAGGTGGAATTCACAGCCCAATTCCTCCCTCCATTATTCCCCTTCCCCAGGGGATTCACCCACTGCCTTCGAGCCAATTCTGACTCATAGCAACCCTATAGGACAGAGTAGAACTGCCCCTTAGTGTTTCCAAGGCTGTAGTGTTTCCAAGGCTGTAATCTTTACAGAAGCAGACTGTCACATCTTTCTTCTGTGGAGCAGTTGGTAGGTTCAAACCACAGACCTTTCAGTTGGCTCCTGAGCACTTAACCACTGTGCCACCAAGGCTTGCCAATTAACGTTGAAGTTCCTCATGGTTTGAACCTGAACCCTCTTCTGATTCTACACTGTCCCCTAGGTGATCTCACCTAATCTTGAGATTTTAACTGCCATCAATAATCTCACAACCTGTGTATTGTATTTTCAGTCTGAGCTCACACTCTTCTCTCCAACTGCCTACTTGAGATTTCCACTTGGATGTCTCAAAGCTATGACCAATTTAACATGTTTGAAACTAGATGTTGATTTCCCGACTCTTCAATTGCCCCCAACTTGTTTTTCCCCTAGTTTCTTCTGTTTAGTAAAAGGTACCCCCATCTATCGGACAGTACAAGTGAAAACTCATTCATTATTGTCTCTTTTTTACCATCTCGTATTCATCCATAAAGTCTTGTTAATTTTACCTCCAAAATGTTCGTTACCAGTTGTCATCAAATCAGTTTCAACTCACGGCACCCCCAAGTGTTTCAGAGTAGAACTGCACTTCCACAGGGTTGTTAATGGCTGTGATCTTTTGGAAGTAGATGGCCAGGCCTCTCTTCCTAGGTGCTGCTGGGTAGATTCAAACCACCAGTCTTTCAGTTAGCAGCCAAGTGCTTCACCCTTTCCACCACCCAGGACTCCAGATGTTCATTAAATCCCCCCATTTCACATGAATCCCCAGCCACTACTCTAACTCAAGCCCCCATCTTCTCTCTCCTAGACTTATGTCATGGTCTCCTAACGGGTCCCTGTGCTTACACATTAAGACTCCCACCCCTAATACATCCTCTATCAGTAGCTGCCAGAGTAATGAAGATGGTTCTTTTGTTTTCTTTATCTTTCCACAGAAGAGGGAGTGGGGAGTGCAGCAAATTATTAGTGTATGCCACCAAATTACCAAGCCTCAAAATTAAAACTTTCCTAAGTGCTCAACCCTGGAGGAAATAGATAAATATGTCTTTTTGTTAGGGATGCTGCTTCCATAATCCAAAGACTTAATATCTAGCCTAAGGCAAACTTGACTACTATTTATGCTTTCTGTGTGACCCCAAAACAACCCACACCACCTCTGCCTCAAGGTAAAGGCACAGCCAATTTTGGGCCCTTCCAAGTTCCCAGCATCGGGTTTCCACCATTTGTCGATCTATTCATTCGATGCCAATTGGAAATGACTGACTTGCACTGCAGGGTTGGCATACGGCGCGTTTGACTTGCAGCCAAAAGAGGGAGGGCTGTGTTCCAGGAGAGACGCCACAAACAGAGATGATGCTGAAAAGAGGCTGTTGACTTAGCGCTCAGGCTGCAGGGAGCACAGCCCACCTCCCGTGGGCCACTGGGACGCACGAGGATGCTGAAACAAGCTGCACATCTGATCCCATGGAAGGATCAGACAACATACTCGGATACTTGGTGAAGGATATTACATGCATTTAATTGTCACCATACTCCTCAATGATAACAATAATTATCTTTGCTTACATGGGGGAAATGGAGGCTCAGAGAAGTAACTTGCTCAGGATAGCCCAGATAACGAGAGCGTGTAAAGGCAGGACTGTCTGAAGCCACATTAGACAGTCACACAGCCTCTTGGAATGTGCTTTGGGTTCTCGATTTGGCTCATGCCCCTGGATTCTCTCATGATCACCTCTCTCACCGATTTGCTTTGAGACTCAGCCTTGTTCCCCATTCCTGAGTCCAGAGTCCCCATCAGATTTACAGCACAGGCCACAGGATGGCTTAGTCTCCTGGGCACCTGGGTTGCCAGAAATGTTTGTTGAGCATATGGTGATCCCACAGATAAATATTTGCAAGGAGTTATCACATTCACCCAGGGAAGTTTTAACTCTGGTCAAACTCGGAGAATTAACTGAGCAGGCGCTTTTATTGGCATTAAAAAAGAAACCAACAGTGATAATTCTGATTCTCAAATAAACTTATGCCATCCAGGTTTAGTGCAGCCTCTTAATGGGTCATTAAGCCAGGAACTTTTCCTATGGTTATTTTAGAACTGGAGATTGAAAAAGTATCAATGTAACTTGGACATGGACTAAACTCTCTCTCATTTATATATTTTCCTTCCCGTAGGGAAAATAATTTCCAACATTGTTGCTTCTTAAAGCAGAAGCCTGACTTCATGAAGAAGGAAGTCAATGTAAAACTCTTAAGCATTCAAGCCAGGTATCATCAATTAAGGCCAAATAATTTCTCTTCAATACAAATGTGTAACCCCCTGGGAGCAGATGTGTTTTCCCTCTCAACTGTGCTGCAGATCTACTCGAGCACTTGTACTTGACTTCCAGTGCTGTACTCTGTACACGTCTGACTCCCCCAACTACAGTGGGAGCCACAGGGCATGAGCCCCAACTAAAATAGTCACCATCCAGTTGTAAAAAAATGTGATCGAACTAAATAGACCATAGGTAAGTAGTAACTTTGGTGAAACGTAAGACAGTACACAATACTGGGGAAGCCAGCACAACTTATACAAGAAAAGGTCATGGAAGCTCCACAGAAACATCCAAACTCCCTGAGGGACCCAATTGCTGAGCAGAAGGCTGTGGGGACCATGGTCTCAGGGAACATCTAGCTCAACTGGCATCTAAACTCACAGTTTATAAAGAAAATGTTCTACATTCTACCTTGGTGAGTAGCATCTGGGGTCTTAAAAGCCTGTGAGCAACCATCTAAGATACTCCCCACTGGTCTCACCCCTTTGGGAGCAAAGGAGAATGAAGAAAACAAGATACAAGGAAAAGATCAATCCAAAGGACGAATGGACCACAACTACCATGGCCTCCACCAGACTGAGTCCAGTACAACTAGATGGTGCCCGGCTACCACCACTGACTGCTCTGACCGGATCACAAGAGAAGGTCCCAGACAAAGCTGGAGAAAAATGTAGAACAAAATTCTAATTCACAAAAAAAGACCAGACTTACTGGCCTGACAGAGA
>NW_004443960.1:9328409-9457744 GCF_000243295.1 Trichechus manatus latirostris
CATGGCAAGCAGTGTTCTGTACCACCTCTAGCACCAGTAGCAATAAGCCATTGTCACAATATCCTACTACACAAGCTCTGTAGTCATTAAAAAAACAAAAAAAAAACAAAAAAAACTCGCTGCCGTTGAGTCGATTCCAACCCATAGCCACCCTACAGGACAGAGTAGAGCTGCCCCATAGGATTTCCCAGGTGCAGCTGGTGGATTCGAACTGCTGACCTTTTGGTTAGCAGCCATAGCACTTAAGCACTGCACCACCAGGGCTCCATAGTTATACAAGTACATAAGAAGATAAATATAATGCCCATGAGGACCACCAAGGGAAATACATGGCCGGCCCCAAGGTGACGTGCTCAACCAGCCAGAGACGGATCCCAGGTCCCCTCAGTAACGCATCATGAAACCATAAGGTGTGGATTCACCCAAACCTGTCCTGAAGCTATCTGCATCCTCTCTACTACCTAGCAGGAATAACAAGATCCATTTGTTTACTGGATATTTTGCAAAAAAAGACTTTTTTTTTTCATCTAGCTGAAAATGTAACTTTCTTAAAGCTTAAAGTGAGAATCTCGAATTCTAGAGTCCTGGGCTTCCATTGCCCAAGCTGATGGATCCAACTCAACTTGCAGATAATCTGTTCTCTGCCTTCAGCCCACCACCTGTCTGTCAGCTTGTCAGATTGTGGTGGCTTGCCTGTTGCTATGACACTAGAAGCTATGCCACCAGTATTTCAAATACCAGCAGGGTCACCCATGGTGGACGGATTTCAGCAGAGCTTCCAGACTAAGACAGATTAGGAAGAAAGGCTCAGAGACCTACTTTCAAAACTTAGCCAATGAAAGGCTTATGGATCACAAGAACACTGTCCAACTCAACTGCTTTAGAGGGATCAGTTGCTGGAGGAAGACATCATGTTTGGTGAAGCAGAGGGCCAGTAAGGGCATGGGAGACCCTTGGTGAGAAGGAATGGCACAATAGCTGCAATGATGGACTTGAACATACTGGCAGTCATGAGGATGACACAGGACCGGGTGACGTTTAGTTTGTTGCACATGCTGTCGCCATGAGCTGGAGTCGACTCGAGCGTGCTAACAACAACAACTGCCTTCAGCTATCCAGACGAAAGATCCTGTATTACTCTCAGTCTAAATGTCTATCAAAGGGCAAGATGAAATAAAAGATGAAACACTTATATAGCAGAATACAAAACAGCAAGTAAGAAGAATGAGCCAGAATTATATGTATCTTCATAGATTGATCTCGAAAACATAGGTTGAGGTAAAGCAAATTCTAATAAATTAGATACCATTTGTGTACACCAAAAATACCCAAAAGAACAATGTTCTGGGTCTGTGGTTGTGCACACATATATACTGAAAGTACAAAAACATGTGCGTGGCCTTGGGTACCTACTGAACTCATGGTCATTTTTCCCGCCGTTGAGAGAAAGGGAGACGAGTGGAATTGGGAAGAGGTAGTAGCAGGACTTCTCCATCATCAATGGTGTTTTATTTCTTTTAAAATTTGAAACCAAACAGGACATGTTCACCTTTGGGCGCTCTCCCTCTTGAGTACTGGGGAGGGTATTCTTTTCGACTCTGTACTATTTTGTGCTATTCCTTTTTTCAAGGTTGCAAGAGGAGTTTTCGTTACTCGAGTTTGTCTTCAGATGAATTTCTCCCATCCTCATAAGACTGTACACTCTTTGAGGACAGAAGTTAATGTCTTCATTAATCTATGCATTTTAGGGCCTGCCACAGGATCTGTCAGAGAGGAGAAGGGATGGATAGAAGGACAGAAAGATATAGTATACTCACCCTTTTTTTTAAATATGTCTTCTTTTGGCCTCCTCCAGATCCCAGTCAAGGGGAACCTGGAAGAGTTCCAGTCTTTCCAGGGGTGGCTTTAAGGCACACTTTGGTGGTGGGGAGTGTGGCAAAGAGAGACTGTCTGGTCCCTGATTAAACCTCACGCACTGAGTGAGCATAGCCAGCCCTCTGCGGATGGAGAGATGTTTCATTAAATGCCAAGCAGTGGATGACGCCTTACCACACTTGATGCATTACTTCTCTGGGGCTGAAATACCATTTACAAAATTGCCGCATTCAAAGGCATAACTTCTGAAAATAGCACAACAGCATTTTATAGCAGTGGGATTTTTGTTTTTTAAAGGATAGAATTCAGGGGGGTCACTGGAAAGAGATCTGAATGCCTTGCCAATTATCCTTCTCAAATTCCTTTTCCTGTATATATTATATTTCAATTGCCCTAAAATTAAGTTATGTTCCCATCAGAATTCTACAGTTCTGAGTATTCCAGCTGCAGGGCACGTCTTATTATGGGGAGGAAGAATTCATTAGCCCAGCACTTGTCTTTGGGTTGGCAGCACTGCTGCCTTCGTAAAACGCTCTCGTGTCTCTACTGATTTATCTGAGTTCCTCCCTGATATCTGGGCAATTATTTAAGATGCCCAAAGTGGCAATGTAGAAACAGGATCGTTCAAGAGGGGCAGAGGAGAGGGGAAGGGAAAAATTCAAAGGAATATGATTCCTTAAGAATTCAAGAGTTCTTTCTTCAGGTGTGTGTATCAACTGAAAGGAGGTATAAAGGATCCCTGGTGGTACAATGGTTAAGCACTTGACTGCTAATCAAAAGCTCAGCAGTTCAAACCCACCAATGGCTCCATGGGAGAAAAGACGTGATAATCTGCTCCTGTGTAAAGACTGCAGCCTGGGAAACCCTACAGGGCAGTTCTACACTGTCAGATAGGGCTGCTATGAGTCGGGAATTGACTCAACAGCACCTAGCAATAACAACAACATCATCTGCACACGCACACACACGCACTCACACACATCTCCAGCCCCCCGCCCCAGAGATCAACCCCTGAACTGTAGCAGATTCAAAGTCCTGAGGCTTTCCAGAAACATCTTAGGGTGCTGTGACACTCTGATGGCAGCAAGCCAGCCTTCTCTGAGACTGTCATTTCTAAAGACCAAAGACACCTTCACTGCTGGCTCTGACAGTTATTAAATAATTACCAGGTGCCGGGCACGGGGCTAAGCAGCACATTTCACGCCTCACCTCATTTAACCACGGGCTACCCTAGAACACTGGTTCTCCAAGTGTTCCTAGACCAGCAGCATCAGTGTCACCTGGAAACTTACTAGAAATGAAAACTCCTGGACCTGACCCCCTAAAAAAAAACTCATTGCCATTGAGTCAATTCCAACTCATAGCAACCCTATAGGACAGAGTAGAACTGGCCCATAGGGTTTCCAAGGGGCGCCTGGTGGATTCGAACCACTGACCTTTTGGTTAGGAGCCGTAGCTCTTAACCACTATGCCACCAGGGTTTCCACTGGACCTGACCCCAGAGCCACTGAATTAGAAACAGACTAGGGGGCCCAGCAATCTGTTTCTAACAAGCCTCCGCCAACCCATGATTCTGAGTCATGCTAATGCTTGAGAGCAACTGCCTAGAAGGTAGGTACCATATCCATCACGTGACAAATGAACAACGGAGGCCCGGAAAGCTCAAGTGACTGCCCAAGTCATGTAGAAAGTGAAGGAGACAAGATCTGAACATGTACAAGCCTTACGCCAGAGCCCCGTCCCTTCATCACAGGGCCATGCTGCTCATTACCTGACGAATGGGCATGGATTAAGTCAGCCAACATCAGGCAAGTACATGGGGAGTGGGGTGGGAGTGATAAGCCTAAATCTCAACAGCTGAGCAGTAATGACAGCCCACAAAGAACAATGACATTCCTCAGAAACAAAAAATGTAACTTCACTGTCCATCAAGATGGGAGTAGTTAAATAAATGATGATACACTCATATAATGGAATATAAAGCAGCCTTAAAAGTGATGTTTGCCAAGATTTCCAACGACCTACAAAAATACTTAGGATAAAAGGGGAAGAAATTCAGACACAGCAGCACCAGTGTGTGGAGGGTAGCACAGTGTGTTGGTGAAAACGTGGGAGGACCAATTTCACAATCTGCTTGAGTTTGTAATACTATATATAGTACACATCTTGTTGGTGTTGTCAGCTACCATTGAGTTGGCCCCCGAATCATGGCGACTGCATGCACAACAGGGACATCACAATAGTCCATAATGAAAGACTACTGTGATCCAAAGGGCTTTCATTGGCTGATTTTTGGAAGTAGATTGCTAGGCTTTTCTTCCTAGTCTTTCTTAATCTGGAAGCGCCACTGAAACCTATTCAGCATCATAGCAACATGCAAGCCTCCACTGACAGACAGGTGGTCTCCCGCATGGAAGGTGAGAATTTCTACCACTGAACCGTTGCTGTGTGCTGTTGAGTCATTTCTGGCTCATAGCAACCCTACAGGACAGAGCAGAACTGCCTCATAGGGTTTTCTAGGCTGTAATCTTTACTATGGGAGCAGAACGCCAGGCCTTTCTCCTGCAAAGCCACTGGTGGGTTTGAACCACTGACGTTTCAGTTAGCAGCCAAGTGCTTACCCACTTCATCACCAGGGCTCCTTATTGTATATTATACTATACTATAAATTGGTATAGCTACTTGGTAGGATAATTTGGCAATAGAAACATTTAAAAAATGTACATACTCTATAACCCTGAAATTCCACTTCTTAGAATCAACACCTGCACGTGTGCATAAAGAGATACATGTAATGATCATTAATGCAGCTTAGCTTGTATGGAAAAAAAATCAGAAACAACCTAAATTGCTAACATTATCGGGACTGAATAAATAAATCATGGTATATCTATAGTGAGGAATCTGATGTGTAGGTTACAAAGAATATAGTTAAAATATGTTTATATCTGAAGTATAGGTTTCCAAGACATCTTGTTGAGTAAAATAAGTAAGCTGCAGAAAGCAATTTATAATATAGTGTTACTACTGGTCTCCAAAACAAAAGGAGAGGAGAGGAGGAAGGGAGAGCAGAAATCAAACCAAACATTCCATAAGTACCCACACACCGTTCTCTATTTTCAGTGCACATTTTGGTAATAAGTATGTATTACTTTTATTTAAGAATCCCTGGTGGCCCAACAGTTAAGCACTCAGCTGCTAACCGAATGATTAGTGGCTCAAACCCACCCAACATCTCTGCAGGAGCAAGGCCTGGCGATCTGCTCCCATAAACATGATAACCAAGAAGGCCCTATGGGGCAGTTGTACTCTATCACATGGGGTTGCTATGAGTCGAAAACTGACTCAATGACAAGTAACAACAACAGCTCTTATTTAAACTCTGATTTGTTCTTATTTAAACAAACATCGCTCTTATTAAGTCAACAACAACAGCAAAAATACTCTGACCCCACTTGGGGAGACAAGCAAAGAGCCCCCTCTTACTGGTGCAAAGTGTGTAGTGGGGCCTCTGGCTTCTCCGTCTGCCCGTAGCAGCTGGCTTTGGCCTCGGGGATGTAGGAGTACCTCTCCAGCATGGAAGCTGCTGCAGTGGTGAGGATGCCCAGGCCATCCCGTACTCTCGCCTCCAGGCTGTAGTCCCAGTCGTCATAGGAGACTGAAATGAGTCCTGATGGAAACTCTTTGGGGATGAGCTCTGTGTTCCCAGAGACCAAGCTGGGGACAATCCAGAAGAAGTCATACCCAGTGAGACCGAGGGAGCGGGCCTCGCTCAGGATGAGGACCGCCTCATCTTTGGAACAGTAGAGCAGGATTACAGAGGAATGGATCTTCTTCAACTGGACTTGTGTCTTTGCATCCTCAAAGGAAGTGTCCAGCGTGATCACGTTCTGCATGTCCCAGCCCACAAAGCTGTTGTCCACTGTGGTCTTGATGAAGCTAATGAAGTCCCTGTAGCCAGGGAAGATGGTGGTCACCAGGGAGAAGACGTGCCAGTCATAATCCTGCATGATCTTCAGCATGACGGTGGCTTGCTGCTGGATGGATGCTCCAAACTGGAAGAAGGTAGACGTCGGATCCTGCCAACAGGTAAAGAGAAAGCAAAACAGAGGATCAGGCAGAAGGCAGTTTATATATAACCATCTGTTTTTATAGGCTTCAATGAGATTCATCCTGGGAGTGAGGAAAGATAAATCACACATCTATTTATTTGCAAATAATTCCTGAGCACCTACTATATGTCAGAATCTCACTACGAGTCAGAATCGCCTCGATGGCAATGGGTTTGGTTTGGTTTTTGTTTTTTTTTAGTTTGGGGGGGCTGGGATAGATACTGGGAATACAGAAACGAGAGAGGTCCCTGTACTTAAAAACTCACAGCCCAGTAAAGTGAGAGCCATCTGGTATTTTTCCCTGTCCATTATTGATTCTTTTAATTTTCCTCTAGTTCATTCCATCCCCACTTTGGGTCCATATGGTTCCAATAAAACAAACTCTACCTGGCCCACCAGCTTCATGACCTGAAAACAAAACCAAGAGAGAAAAAAAACAGCATCAGGACTTGAAGACAGATTCCTGATGGCGTAACTGGAGCACCTGGAATCAGCCATGCCTGAAGCCATTTATCCTGGGCCTCTTGGTTCTATGAGCCAATAAGCTCCCATGTTCACTCAGAGTAGGAGCCTTGGTGGCACAGTGGTTAAGTGCTTGGCTGCTAACTGAAAGGTTGGCTGTTCGAATCCAGCAGCCGCTCCTTGGAAATCCTATGGGGAAGTTCTGCTCTGTCTTGTGGGATTGCTATGAGTGAGAATCGACTCAACTGAAATGGGTTTGGTTTGGTTTTGCTTAGTAGTCCTAACAGAGAGCTCTAGTGGCACAGTGGTTAAGCGCTCAGTTGCTAACTGAAAGGTCAGTGGTTCAAATCCACCAGCCGCTCTGTGGGAGAAAGATGTGGCAGTCTGCTTCCATAAAAGATCACAGCCTTAGAAACACTATTAGGCAGTTCTACTCTGTTCTGTAGGGTCTCTGTGAGTCCGAGTCTACTCAACAGCAATGGGTTTGGTTTAACTTTACTAACAGTGCCAGTTACCAGTACCAGTTGCCATCAAGCTGATTCTGACCTGTGTGTGTCTGAGGAGAACTGTGCTGCTCCATAGGGTTTTCAATGGATGTTTTTTTCAGAAGTAGATCACCAGGCCTTTCTTCCTAGGTGCCTCTGGGTGGACTCAAACTTCCAACCTTCTGGTTAGCAGCCAAGTATGTTAACCATTTGAATCACCCAGGGACTCTGTTAACGTGCTGGGCTGCTAACCAAAAGTTGGAGGTTCGAGTCCACCCAGAGGCACCTAAGAAGAAAGGCTAGTGATCTACTTCTGAAAAATCTCCCTTGAAAACCCTGTGGAGCACAGTTCTACTCTGACACACCTGGGGTCAACTGGTTTTCTGGTAATAGTTCTAACATCTCTGCAAATCTATGTTCATGCAAACAAATATCCATTTAGAAAAGGCAGCCAATGCACACAGTTGTGCAATTTGCAAACTACCCTCACAGTCTTTAACTCATTAAATGCCCACAATAACCCTATGAAGTAGGGGGAAATAAGGCTCAAAATGGTCACACAGTTAGCAGACATGTGAACTCAGGCTCTGCAACGCCACACCCAGCCCCTCTTCCAACACACAACCACAGCCTTCTTGGGATTATTTAAGATCTGCACAGAGCAGATGCTCAAACCATGTTGCTGATTGACTGGCATGATGCAAAAATGCCAGCTACACAGAAGGTATGCCTCTGTGTTATCGCAAAACAGGAGTTGACAAATGCTGAGAAATAGCTTTTCTTCCCCCCCCGGGAATTGAAAGAATCCTCAAAGTCTCCTTATCATATTTCAGCCATGTTTTCATTGTGTGTTCTGTAGTCACCATATGCAATTACCCCAATTCCACCAGTGCACATTATGGGGATTCCATTTCGTGTGTGTGTGTGTGTGGGTGTGTGTGGGGGTGTGTGTGTGTGTAGGAATATGAGAAGGATGGGTGATCCCATTCATGTCTTTCAGAACCGTACTTTGCAGTGGTGCATGT
Organism: Trichechus manatus latirostris; assembly: GCF_000243295.1. Lineage (NCBI taxonomy): Eukaryota > Metazoa > Chordata > Mammalia > Sirenia > Trichechidae > Trichechus > Trichechus manatus. The sequence continues at coordinate 9,336,369 of NW_004443960.1, forward strand.
CAACTCTTTCAACAAGTCCACGTCATTTTCCCTGTGGGTGCTCACTGAACGGAGAGTTTTCTCTGAATGGGCAAGTGCGATACTTCTTTGAATGCTGCTCTTTTCTGAAATGTATGGGTTTCTGGGATAATTTGAGTGTATCACTGCCTAAAGGCAGAGAGAAGAAACAGGAATAAATGTCTTCTGGGCCCTTTCCAACGTTACAGTTCTATGAATTTTACCTAATTAAATCAATTAAAGTTGGTAACAGATTTAAAGACTTTGGATAATTATCTCTTTTTTTCTTTCCCTATAGTAGCTTTTGGAGAAATCCAATATTCGGGGATTGATTAATCATTTTAAATCACTCCTCAACAAGACCAGCAATGCCTCAAGGGCAAAGATGCTGTTGTCCTCCTCTCTGTGTCCCCAGAAGCTGGCAAAGGGCTTGGCACATGGCACGTTAATAAATGGATGATGAGAGGATGCACGAGAGGGTGGATGTGTGAATGACGCTTGAGAGGGACGTCCTTGGTTTCAACAGAAAGTGGAAGGGGAGGAGGCAGTCTCTGACTTTGTATTCTCTATAGCTTTTGAATGTCATATCCCAAAAGTAAAAACTTTCAACATCATCACCCAGTCTACCCTGAGGACCCACTCTTCCATTCAACATGTTCCATTCAACATTTTGTTGTCATTGTTACTTGTTGTTGGGTGGATTCTGACTCATGGCAACCTCACATGTGCAGAGTAGAACTTTAGTGTGTTCTACATTGATAAGGAAGAGAATATGGAAGTGCCATAAGCCTCAATCGACTCAAACATGCCAACAATCATAAAGATGGCGCAGGACCAGGCAACGTTTCGTTCTGTTATATGCAAGGTCGTCATGAGTGGGGGCTGACTCAACAGCAACTAACTACAACAACGTAAGCCTCAACAGCTGTCCACAGAACTACACGAACAACGAAAAAAGGCAACAGCACAAAGGACCCGCCAACAGAAGACAGCACAGAAGTCAAGTCTCAAGACAGTTTCATTAGTCAACCTCACACTCTGTCAGGTGCCTCTTGAGATGGGACTGGGAAGTTCCAAATCTAATACAAAAGAAAGGAAATCATCTCCAGGGAAGAAACATTCCTCTGAGGAAGACAGTTACTTGAGCTACTTTATGACTGCAAAAGGCAATGGGATCCGCGTCCTCTTGAACCGAGCACACGAGGAAAGGAGAACATTCTCATCAGGAAACACGGTAAGGGGCACAGCTGGACCCCAGTAAAAAGAGTCTATGAGATGATTAAGGAGCCCTGGAGGTGCAGTGGTTAATCACTCAACTTCTAACTGAAATGTCGACAGTTTGAACTCACCAGCCACTCCATGGAAGAAAGATGTGGCAGTCTGTTTCTGTAAAGATTACAGCCTTGGAAACCCTATGGGGCAGTTCTCCTCCATCCTATAGGGTCACTATGAGTCAGAAACAACTCAACAGCCATGGGTTTTGGATGAGATGATTGGTTAAGTAGAGTGTCAGTGAAAATGAGGGAAACCCTCAATGAGATGCACTACCTCAATAGCTACAACAGTGGACTCAAACATACCAACGATCGCGAAGACGGTTCAGGACTGGGCAATATTTTGTTCCGTTGCACACAAGGTCACTGCGCGTCAGAGCCGAATCAATGGCAACTAAAAACAACGTGAGACAACCTGCATACACACGCTTCCTTGGTGGAGAGGTGGGGGCCAAACATGCCAGATGGCGAGTTGGTGGAGTCTGGGCTAGGCATTACCAGTGTAGCCACGAGAAAGAGCTGTACCCAAATGCAGCTCTACCTGGCCTCCACATGTAGGGGAGGGCATGGCTGTATTGTGAGCTTCATGAAGGAGAAAGATAGTCAGAGGGACAGCAGGTCATTGACCCAGAGCCAGCTCAGAACAGGGCAGCTCTGTGTGCAAAACCTTGCTTTTGTGACATCCCCACTCCCCTGCCTTGCAATACTTTAGCTCAAGCTGAATCTCTCTAGAGTAACCTCTTCTAAGCCCCATTAATACCCTCTCCCAAGGATGGATAAGAGTGTTAACTTCTGGGTCAGACTGCCCAGGCCCCAGTCCTAACTGCGTGGCCTTGGAGAAAATCACTCAACTTCAGCTTCCTCATCTGTAAAAAATGGGGAAGGTGATGGTACTAATTTTAACAGCTAGCATGCCTGAAGTACTTATCTGTGTGAGGCATGTTACTCAGTATTTCTATGCATTAGCTCATTGAATCCCCCCTCCCTCTACAACTACCTTACTAAACCCCGTTGCCGTCCAGTCAATTCCAACTCATAGCGACCCTATAGGACAGAGCAGAACTGCCCCATAGAGTTTCCGAGGAGTGCCCAGTGGATTCACACTGCCGACCTTCTGGTTAGCAGCCGTGCTCTTAACCACTACACCACCAGGGCTTCCACTACCTGACTAGGTAGGAAATAGACTAGAGGTGGGGTGACTATTCCAGGGTCACACAGGGAGTGTATCAGGTCCACCTGACTTCGAGATTCCCAGCTTTGCATGCCCACACTGTCCTGTTGCCGAGGACTGCACCTGTTTCATCAAGCTGTAAGAATTAAGGGAGCTCCCTGTATAAAAGCGTCTAGCGTGGTACTCATCATGGAGCAGGTGCGCAATGTAAGTCACTGCTACTTTCCCCATGGGTGGGTGAGACCCCTTTTAGATCACATCAGGGGCTTATGCCCCAAAGAAATAGTTTACACTCTGGACTTGAGTATCTATCTCATCAACGTACCCTGTTCACAGGTGTCTGATTGAAATTCCTGAAGCACCACTTTAACCATGCCACTCCCCTGCTCTGTAGTCAGCAATGGCTCCCTATCACATTAAGTCGAGACTCCACAGCTTACCCTTTATGCACACCAGTCAAGCTTTCTAGTAGAAAGAGCATGGACTCTGGGGTCCATTGGACGTGAGTTCAAACTCTGGCTCTGCACTTAGCAGCCGTGTGACGCTGGGTGAGTACTTGACTTTTCTGGGTCTGAGCTATAACAGCCACCATGTCATGGGATTGCCATGAGAATGGGTTGAGATGGTAGGAGTAAGAGGCTCGTCTATCCGTGGCTGACTCCAACCAGTATGGACTCTCCCCTCCACGTTCACAGTCCTCCAGACCGCATGTACTCCACCAGAAACCCAAAGAGATCCTCATCCTGTTTTTGGAAACTGGTATCTCTGGATCCAGTGACATGTCTGCCACATTTCCCCCAACTGCATACAAACTAGCCCATTCATTCTGCGCCCCAGCAGTTTGCATGACAAAGAAGTGCCTTTCTTAACAATGTTGAATCCATGCTTTGGAGAGAAACCCTCACTAGCATCATGGACCTCACCCAGTTACCCTACAACCCTTTCATTTCAAATAACATCTGAAATTTGAACTTCAAAAATCATTGTGAACCAAAGGCACTGTATACCCCTCAGGGGAATGGAAGTGAGGGGATATTTCCAAGACATAATCATACAGCAGAGGCACTGAAGAGGATCATGTTTAGCCTTGGGCTTTTCTGAGGGAGTTTCATGGACTGGCAGGGGGTGATGGAGAGTCTGGCCACACTCCTGGGGCCTGGCATCTGATGTGCCAAAGACCCCTTTCTTTTAAGCCAGCTCCCGCCCTGACTGCAGAGGCTGGCCCTCCTCCTGCCATCACTCAGTCTGTACTGCTTGGATCCTACAGCTCGGTCTCTGACCACCTCTGGCACCCGGCTTCCTTAGCAGTGTGCAGCCAGGGGAGAGGGAACAGATTTCAGCCACCCACTTAGCAAAAGCAATTCTCTCCCCATGCTCGCTGCTCCACAGAAGACAGAACAAACTGTTTTAAACACAGAATGAGGGAGCTGGTGGGGTGTGGGATTCTGGGTACCTTGCTCTAGGCTCTGTGTTTCAGACCTATCATAACTGATGCTTTTTCTCTCCTGATCTGAGGTTCTAGAATGTTCCAGAGCTTGCCGAGCCCCTAGACTGAGACCTGAATCCATGGGTACCAAGGCCTGATGTTTAATAGAGTCTAATAGCACCTTTCATTTCTGTTAACCATTCACGAAGGATACAAAGCACACCCACACCCAGGGATGGACTACCCAATAGGCAAGGTATGCACAAGCTTATTTGTGCTTACTTACTAATCTCTGTAGTGCACAATTTCACCTGTTTCACTTATGTGAAATTGTGCACTACAGACTAGTAAGTAATCACAAGCAAGCCTATGTGTACCTTGCTTAATGTAAGCCCGTTCGTACCTTGCTTACTGGTTAATCCGCCCCTACTCACACCCATTGGAAACCCTGGTGGTATAGTGGTTAAGAACTACAGCTGTTAACCAAAACGTCAGCAATTCAAATCTACCAGGGGCTCCTTGGAAACCCTATGGGGCAGTTCTATTCAGAATCAACGCGACAGCAATGGGTTCGCTTTTTTTTTTTTTTTTTTTTCTTTTTTAACTCACACTCATTATCTCCCATTATCTCTTTGATTCTAACCACCAAGAAGTAAAGTATTACAAGTGGATGGTGTTTCTCATAAAGACACAGAAGACAGGTTAATTGGTTTCTCTTAGATCCACACGGCCCCATGGTGACGATAGCTCAGTTATGATTATCTTCAGATATCATACAATGTTCCCTCACATACACCAGTGGCTCTCATTCCTGACTGAATATTAGAATTGCCTGGAGAGTTTGAAAAATATACACTGATGCTTAGGTCCCATGCCAGCTCAACAGAAAGTGAATTTGTGTCCTGGGGTATCTGAACTTCAAGGCTGATTTACTTGTTTTCCTCTCTCTCATCTCAGCAATGGGATGAATGTTACTGGAGTTAGAATCATCAAAGCCTAGCACAATGTCTGACACACAGTAGGGGGTCCAGTAAATATTTGGGGAGGAAATGAATGAGTAGTAAGTTTCTCCTCAGGAAACATGAGAGAATTGGTCACTGTTGTTCACCCTGCACCATTTCCACGGCTTACTTTCCTTCTTTCTTCCACCGTGAGCACCAACAAAAAAGAAAATGGTGCATGTGAGCCAGTAAAACTCAAGAGAGACCCCTTGGGAACTTGGCTTTCTCCTGTTGGAGGACTGCCTTGGTGAGTCCTGATGTATGACAGTGCACACTCTCATAGTGTATCAACTGAGCTTCCAAGCCTATTTTATTTCAGTTTCCATGAACGAGAGGGAAAATAAAGGTATCAAACTTGATAAACCTGAGGATTCAGATGAATAGCATTCTCACATATAAGCTAAGTCTGTTCCACTGGAGGAGCTCTATCCTATTATCATCACCTTCATCCTCCATCCTCCTCATAATCCACCACCACCATCATTATCATCCATCATCAGTGCCATCCACCATCATTCATCATTATCTGTCATCATCACCACTGTCATCATCACCACCATCATCATCCTCAATCATTGTCATCCACCACCACCACCACCATCATCATCATCCATCATCATCCCCATCCATCAACATTCACATCATCATCTGTCATCATCATCACTGACATCATCATCATCACCACCATCATCCTTCCCCATCATTATCACCCTCCTCATAATCATTATCATCCACCACCACCACCATGATCATCGTCATCCCCATCCACCATCATTCATCATCTATCATCACAATCGACATCATCACCACCACCATCATCCTCCTCCATCATCATCACCCTCCTCAATCATCATCGTCATCCACCACCACCACCAATCATCTATCATCATCATTGACATCATCATCACCACCACCATCATCCTCCATCATCCTCATCATCCATCGTCATCACTGTCATCATCCTCATCATGATCATCATTGCAACTAGGTCTTATTATTATCCCTGTACTACAGAAGAATTAACAAATCTGTCTTCGAAGAAATACAGCCAGAATGCTCCTTAGAAGCAAGGATGGCAAGATTTCATCTCACCTACTTTGGACTTGTTATCAGGAGGGACCAGTCCCTGGAGAAGATATCATGCTTGGTAAAGTAGAGGGTCAGCGAAAAAGAGGAAGACTTTCAACGAGATGGACTCATACAGTGACTGCAACAATGGGCTCAAGCATAACAACAATTGTGAGGATGGCACAGGACTGGGCAGTGTTTTGTTCTGTTGTACATAGGGTGGTTATTTGTCGGAACCGACTTGATGGCACCTAACAACAACAGATGAAAAAACCAGACCCAAAGAACATAACTTTCCCAAACTCATAGAGTTAGTATCTGTCAGAACCAGGATTCAAATCCAGGCAACCTGAGTCCAGAATCGGATGCTTAAGTACTAGAAAACATTGCTTTCAGGTATGCAGGATGGGGGGTGGGGGTGGGGTGGGGTGTGGGTGTGGGTGTGTGGGTGTGGGGGTGGGGGTGTGTGTGTGTGTGTGTGTGTGTGTGTGATGAATACCCGTCACTCAATCAATCTCTCTTGAGGCACCCAACCAGAAGAGAAAATTCCTCAGAAGTAGGAAACCAACATCAATGATCCCACATGCAATCAGTAATCAGTTTATGGGGGAGACTAGGGCTGGGAGTGGAAATTGTACCTAGTTACCATTTCCCAAAAGCAGGTCAGCCCCATCACCCACAAATACAGAATTCAATTCCAAGTAACCTCAACCTATTGGACCATTTGATGAGTTGCATTCTATCCTCCATTTTTCTCCTCTCAGGTTTGTTTCTTCTTTCTCTTCCTACTGTACCTGCTCATGTTCAAATCCTTGGCAGCTCATTCTCTAAGTACAGAGGGAGGCTTTGTCTGGAGCCCCTACTCCTGGTCTTGCTCCCTTGCCACCCACCCTCTACACTACTAGTGGAGATATCTTCAAACCTTCAAGAAAGTAGAAATACACACCAGCCTCATAACAATCTGGACTCGGGTGTTAGAGGCTCAGCATCTATCATGGCACCTGAGAGGGCTCAGGTACTCCATAAACATGTGACAAACTGAATGACTGAGTGAGCTAACGAAACCAACTAATGTATCCTTGGCAAGGAAACTGAAGAAAGTCTTCACATGTGCCCTTGTCCATCCAATCCACAGGCATACTTTTAAAATAACCCAACACCACCTTTCTCTGCTCTCTGTTCCTCTCTTTAAATCAGTTTAATCTTAAGGTTCTGGTGACTGCTGGGTTTCCAGCTTGGATAGCTGTCCAGAGTGGCTGGAATGCTCTCATTCAGAGACAAGCAAAGGAAGGCTTCACTCAGAGTCTGTACACAAGGTTCTCAGACCGAGTATGTGATGGGGGTGGAGGGGATTGATGTCAGGTAAGATCATTAGAATGAAGAGCTCTATAGATTGGGATGGGACAAGGAGCAGAGCTAACTAGAGCTACCAAGCCGTCAACTCACCCTCGCCTGTGCTTTCAATACAACAGCCACTAGCCGCATGTGACTATTTAAAGTATTAAACAAAATTAAAAATTTAGTTTCTCAGTCACCCTAGCCACATTTCAAGAGCTCCACAGTCTTTAAACTTTAAAACTGATGCCCCCCACCTTCATCTCCAAACACGTTAATTCTGTTGGTCTGGGATGGGACCCAGGATTTTTGTTGTTGTTGTTTTAATTGCCTAGGTGATTCTAATGTGCAGCCAAGGTTGAAAACACTAATCTAAACTTTTAGGTTTCAACATCCAACCCAAGCTGTGCATCAGCTCACCTGCGGAATTCTTTATACCTTCAGATGGCCAGGTTCACACTGTACCAATCAGAATCTCGGTTGAGGAGCCCTAGAATACTATGTGTTTCCCCCCGAATAAGGTGATGCACAGCAAGACTTAGGAACCACTAAGACCAACTTCCTTATTTTCTAGGCGAGGAAACTGAGGTTCCACAGTCTTAGATGATTGCTGTCCATTTCACATAAGTCAGTGGCCCAATAGAAGCAGACACCTAATCTCTTCGCTGCTCATTTGTCACTCTCTTTGCTGTGTCCTGCCATCATTCATGTACAAAGAGAATCTACAAGCCATAGGGGGTTCGTAGGAGGAACACGAGCTTTGCAGACAAGACTGCCTGGGATCTGCCTCTTACCACTCAGGTGACTTACTTCACCCCAGCCTCTGCTTCCCCATCTGAAAAATGGAAATGATAGTGACAGTAGCCACCTTAAAGGGTTGTTGTGCATATTTTGAGAGATAATGCATATAAAGCACTTGTTACATAGGAAGGGCTCAGTCAAGTTGAACGGGTGTTAATAGCAGTGCCGATGGCAGCCTTGACCGTCAAACCCCAAGTCTCACATCTACTACAGACTTCTCTTTAGTGTCTCCTGTTCCTACTTATTCCTCCCCTTCCTGAGTTCTCATGTCGTTTGTTTTCACAGCCCACCCTTCATCCCTGGATGGTCTATGGTTGTCTAGCTGTCTGGTAGGTATAAATCTTGCCTGTCCCTCACACTGACAATTTTTATTTTTTAAAGAAGTTTATGGATTTTTTTTTTTTTTTTTGGTGCCAATATACACAACCAAACATACATCCATTCACAATTTCTCCATGAACAGTTCAACAACACTGGTTACACACTACACCCGTGTCACCATTCTATCTCTACCCATATTGTTTCATCGCCATTAATCTAGACTCTCTGCCTCTTAAACTTCTCATCTGTGCTTTAGATCAACTGTTGTCAGTTTAATGTCATAGAGATAATTATTTATAAGGATGCAATGCTCAAGACAAACATTCTTTATTAATTGGGCTAAACTGTTGTTTAGTTTAATGATGGCTTCATGGGATAGTTTCAGTTCAAGGTTTAAAGATTATTTCTAGGCATTCAATTCAGGGGCTCCCCCAGTCTCAATGGATCCAGTAAGTCTGGTTTCCGTATCACAATGATGATTCTTGAGGGCAGGGCACCATGCCCTTCTGAGCCCTCCTCAACATTTTGCATGATGCTGGGCCACTGGTTTTGGAATAAAACTGGGACGAGCATTTTGAGCCTACAAGGCTGCCAGTGGGCAGGAAGGGAGCCCTGTGCTTTATGTATTTGAGTGGATCTGTCTGATCTATGGCTTGAGAAAGAAACATTCATCTATTGATTGCCTTTCATTCATTCAACAAATTTAACACACTCCAGCCATGATCCAGGCATTGTCCTAGGGAAATGAATCTCGGGATGGAGGCTACCAAAGTGAAGGTCCTTGTTTTTATAAAGTTCACACTCCCATGGGAAGAGATAGACAAGAAAGAAGGGAAATCAAGAAGTAATAGAATAATTTCAGGGAAATCAGATTATATGTTAGAGATTGTCAGGGATGGGGTGGAGAAGAGTGCCATATTTTATCAGTTGGTCTGGTTCATTGGAGCCAATCAAAGGAATATGAAGGAAGAGTCAGCCAGGCAAAGTTTGGGGGTGGTATGGGGGTAGGAACAACCACAATGTTCCTTAGAAGCAAGGATGGCAAGACTTTGACTTGCTTACTTTGGACGGCTATCATAGTTGGTAGAGGACCAGAAAAAAGAAGGAAAACCCTCAATGAGGTAGATTGACACAATGACCACAATAATGGGCTCAAACATTTCAATGATTAGGAAGATGGCGCAGGACTGGGCAACATATCATTCTGTTATACATAAGGTTGCTATGAGTAGGAGCTGACGGGATGGCAACTAGCAACAACGATGATGACAACATCATGGGGGTAGGGAGAGCCATCCAAACAGAAGGAAAAGACGAGCAATGGTAAGAAAAAGCTTGGCAAGTTCAGGGAACAGAAGAAAAGCTGAAGTTCAGTGAGCGAAGAAGAGTGGTGAGAGATGAGTTAGGAGAGGAAGCAGAGGGCAGATCACAGAGTGAGTGCCCTGTAGATCAGCGTACAGGGTCTGGATTTAATTTGTGTCCTTGCATAGAAATAAGGATTTGATTCCAAATGATTCCTCTGCTGAATTGACCGTTAGTATCTCTGAGGAGGGAAGCTGGGTGGTGTCTTAGTTATCTACTGCTGCTATAACAGAAATACCACAAGTGGATGGCTTTAACAAAGAGAAATTTATTTTCTCACAGTCTAGTAGGCTAGAAGTCCAAATTCATGACGTCAGCTCCAGGGGAAGGCTTCCTCTGTTGGCTCTGGAGGAACGTCCGTGTCATCAATCTTCCTTTGGTCTAGGAGCTTCTCTGTGCAGTAACCTCAGGTCCAAAGGACATGCTGTGCTCCCAGCACTGCTTTCTTTGTGGTATGAGCTTCCCACGTCTCTCTACTAGCTTCTCTCTTTTATATCTCAAAAGAGATTGGCTTAAGACACTATCTAATCTTGTAGATCTCATCAATATAACTGCCGCTAATCCATCTTATTGTATCACAGTGATAGCATTTACAGTACACAGGGAAATCACATCAGATGACAAAATGGTAGACAATTATACAAAACTGGGAATCATGACCTACCCAAGTTGGCAGATATTTTTGGAGGACGCAATTCAATCGATGACAGGCGGGGACCTGGAGCTTTGGAGATGCTGGGGTTTCATGTGAGCCAGCTCTGTTCTTCCCTCTGAAATTCTGCACCACTTTGAAGACGCAGTAAGGCACATAACGGCCATATCATTTAGTCAAATGGTACCTTCCTTGTCTCACTTACTTTGAGTATGTTATAAGGAGGGACGAGTCCCCAGAGAAGGACATCATGCTCGGTAAAGTAGAGGGTCAGTGAAAAAGAGGAAGACCCTCAATGAGATGGACTGACACAGTGGCTGCAACAATGGGCTCAAGCATAGCAACAATTGTGAGGATGGCACAGGACTAGGCAACGTTTTGTTATGCTATACATAGGGTTGTTCTGAGTTGGAGCCGACTCAATGGCACCTGATGACAACAACCCTGACTTTGAATGTTGTCACTGGAAGGCACGTGTCTGCCTGGGCAATCCAGAGCTTGTCCCAGTTCATCATCCAGAGCCAAGCTCTCCCTCTAGCAAGTAACGCAATGCTGCAGGAAAGAATACATAAACACATGGAGAGGTGTACTTCCTTGATTCTGGCTGCAACTAGTTCAGGACAGCCCAACACAAGCTACGTTAATCAGAACCACACCATCAGTGTTGCTTTTGGACCTGGCCCCTGCTTTCTAGATCATTAACTGGACTGTCCAAGAAGAGACGCCTGCTGAGATTCAGGCCCTTATTTCTATGCAAGGACACAGCACAGACCCAGGTGGGCTTCACCGGTGCTCTATCAACCTGCGGGTGAGCATATGACTCGAGGCTTCCAAACAGGGTCGTTAGCAATTATGAATTGTCTCAGGCTAGGTCCAGCCATTCTCACGCAGGAAACCCAGCTCCACCGAGGCCAGAGGGAAATTCTATGTGACCAGAGACTGCTGGGTCAGGTACCTGAGGAGCTAATGGACTCAAGGGCACAGAGCATCTTTGTGATACCAGTCCCAGCTGTGTCACTGGCATTTCTGATTCTGTTCAGTGAGTACCCTTCTCCCTTTATTGATAACAGCACCATGAGTTTCCACTGTAGGAACACCCCTTCTCTCTCTAAGTCATGCCAATCGGCTTATCCAGTCCCCATCCAAAAAACCCAAACCAATTGCCTTCAACTTGATTCCAATTCATAACAACCATATAGGACAGAGTAGAACTGCCCCCACAGAGTTTCCAAGTCTGTAAATCTTTACAGAAGCAGACTGCCACATCTTTCTCCCGCGGAGCAGCTGGTGGGTTTGAATCATCAACTTTTCAGTTAGCAGCCAAGCACTTTAACCACCGCACCACCAGGGCTTCTTCCAATTCCCATGTTGTTGTTGTTAGGTGCTGTTGAGTTGGTTCCAACTCATAGCAACCCCACATACAACAGAGTGAACCACAGCCCAGTCTTGAGCCATCCTCACAGTCCTTGCTATGTATGAGCTCATTGTTGCAGCCACTGTGTCAATCCATCTCGTTGAGGGTCTTCCTCTTTTTCCCTGACCCACTACTTTACCAAGCATGATGTCCTTTCCAGGGACTGGTCCCTCCTGATACCATGTCCAAAGTAACTGAGACAAAGTCTCACCATCCTTGCTTCTAAGGAGCACTCTGGCTGTACTTCTTCCAAGACAGATTTTTTTCTGAAATCCCTACAGTGGCAGTAACTCGTTCAGGGGTAGGAACATGTCCCAACCTGATACAATCAGCGACTCACAGGACTTGTAGAGAAAGCTACTGGGAAGAAAGTTTCTTTTATTACTAGGACTGAACCTGGAAGGATGTTAAGCAGAATTCCTGGCAGCTGTCCTGCCACCATTTAGAGTCTGAGAAGGAAACCAACAGAACCAAAGGCACAGCTGCATGATGAAGAGTTACCAAGACCTGACATCCTTGTTGAGCTCCTTGTTCAAGCCATACCTGAAGCCAACGTTCCCCAATGTCAATGGCATGTCCCAAACCATTACTTCATTTTGCTTAAGGCAATTTGCATTAGCTTTTCTGTCACTTGCAACCAAAGACTCCCAACACAGCTTTGGCCAGGAAAAAGAATAAAAAAGAAGAAATATATGACTCATTCTGCACTCATCTTTCTGAATTTCGATCAGAAGAATTCAAACTACAGAATGGTGTGCTTCCCTTTGCCATCCTTCCTCTTCCTTACCCACGCTTTGTTCCCAGGGGCAGCTGCCTCTCTCCACATGTCCCCTCTTCCCTGCCTGAGATCTTCATCCTCTCTTTGCTTTTTGATTTTCTTTAACATGCTGTGGAGACTGGTTTTCTCTCAGAGACTTTGACAGCCACAGCTGCTATGATCCAGACGGAACAGATGACAAGTTGCCATCAATAATAATAACTTGTCATTACATTGTTCCAGTGAGGAGAAAAAGCAAACAGGTCCCGTTCATTAAGTTTCTGTCTCTGGCTGTCACATGTTGAGGGGCTGCTGCTGAACTGAAGGAGGCAGCTTGCTTTGTTTTTGGAGAAAAAGAGAGTCCCGGGCTTCCCCAGAATACTTGCTAGGAGCAGGCCCTGGCGGTAAACATTGTAGAAATGTCCTCTTCAAAAATGTCCCCCAGGTCTCTGAGAAGGGTCAACAAACAGCTCGGACAGCTCAGCCTCCAAAGGAAGTTGCTTCTCCCTCTGGGACTCTGTATGTTCGTGTGGCTAAAGGCACAGATGCTGGGGCCGAAAAGACAGAGGGTTCAAGGCCTGGCTCCTCCCCTTACTGGTTTCAGAACTTGGGGCCAAATACTATCTCCAGGCCCAATCTTCTCAGTGTCAAATGGAGATCGCTTTAGTCCCTACTTCAAAGAGGTGGCTGTGATTAGGACAGCACGTGCACTGCCCTCAGCACATACCGAGAGCTCAATTAATGACAGCTGTGATTCTTACGGCCGCTGTCGTCACAAAGAACCAACCACAACACTGACAACAAAACCCGCCGCACCCCAACCCCCCAGCACAGCCCTCAGGCAAACGCTGACAGTGCTCCTGTGGCTCCTTCCCACGTTTCCTGAATATTCTAGCAATGACAGCATCAGGACACCACAAAGGGGCGCCTACTGTGTGCCAGGCACCAACGCTGAGAGCAGGGTAACGACTCATCTAAGTTTTTCAATGGAAAGTTCCGCGTCCCGGTCCCCTTCAGTCCTGGGAAAACCAGGATGATCGCTCACCTTAGCTTTACCACCGCCAGTTGCTGTTGAGTCACTTTCAACTCACAGCGAGCCCACGTGCATCAGAGGAGAACTACGCTCCATAGAGTGTTCAATAGCTGATCGTTTTGAAGTAAATCACCAGGTCTTTCTTCCGAGGCACCTCTGGATAGTCTCAAACTTCCAACCTTCTGGTTAGCAGCTGAGCATGTTAACCCTTTGCACGACCCAGGGACTCCACCCTAGCTGTAACAAAATAACTCGTTACCACCAAGTGAATTTTGACTCATGGTGACTCCACGTATTACAGAACTGCTCCATGGGGTTTTCTTGGCTATAATCTTTCTGGAAGCAGATTGCCAGGCCTTTCTTCTGCAGTGCCACTGGGTGGGATCCCACCACCCACCTTCAGGTTAGCAGACGACCGTAAATTGTTTGCACCACCTAGGGACCTCATCCTAGCTGTATGTGTATTTAATCCTCACGCTAACCTTTCAGGGAAGGTACTTCTATCCCTATTTTACAAATAAGGAACTCGCAGCTTTCAGAGAAGTGCTGCTCCCATGAATCACTGGGGATGTTGTCAAAGATGCAGATCCGGACTCAGCAGGTGTGGACCACGGCGCTGCTCACAGCTCCCGGGTGGTGCGCATGGTGCTGGACCACAGGCCAAGCTCTGAGTAGCAAGGAAGTAAGGCTAAGACACGACGCCAAGGTGGAAGAAGAGGCTCAAGCCTACAGGCGTGACTCCAAAGCAGCTTTCAGCCACCACGCCTCTACCAGGGAAGAGCGTGGAGCTACGTGGGACAGGTGTCAGCTGTCGGGCACCCTCACCTCTGCATGTGCCCATCAGCCTCCCCGGCTGCGTGTGACCAAGGCCGCTGCAGAGAACACACCGTCCTCTCTCCGTGCTGGCCCTGCTGCTTACACACTCCAGCAAGTCACTCGGCTCTCTGAGCCGCCATCTGTCCATCTGCATAATGGACATCATGTTTGTTGTCGCTGTTGTTGTTGTGTGCCGTCGAGTCTATTCCAACTCACAGCAACCCTACGGGACAGGGTAGAACTGCGCCACAGGGTTTCCTAGGCTGCAATCTTTACAAGGGCTGATTGCCAGGTCTTTTCTCCCTCAGGGTGGCTAGTGGGTTCAAACTGCCGACCTTTCGGTTAGCAGCTGAGGGCTTAGCCACTGTGCCACTAAGGCTCCTTAACGGACGTTAGTACTCTCGGTACCCGGAGATGCCCGGGCATCAGTGGTGATGATGAGCAGGAGTTCTGTGAACTGCAGAGTCGGGGGCAAGTGTGAAAGCTCACTGGTCACATCGTGAGCTGCCACTCCCTCCACCCCCACTGAGTTCCCAGAACACACTGTCCAGCCTCTACTGTCACTCTCGTCACCTGGTATTTTAAGTATCTATTTAAATATCTGTCTCCATGCAACTTGATGAATGCTAATTCGTCTCCGCAGTAACAGCATCGCCCAGCTCCTGGTTCCTGGTGGAGCTCAGAGCACACTTACTTGCTAAAGGTACTAGTGAGTGAATGGGTGGATAGGTGGATGGATTGATGGGGGGACGGATGGGGGGGTGGAGGATTTGGTGGATGGATAGGTGGATGGTGGATGGATGGGGGTATGGGAGGTTTGATGGATGCGTGGGTGGGTGGGCGGATGGATGGGGGATGGGGGGTTTGGTGGATGGATGGTAGGTGGGTGGCTGGATGTGTGGATGGGTGGCTGGATGGGTGGATGGGTGGGTAGGTGGCTGGATGGGTGGATGGAAGGAGGGATGGAGAGAGGGATGGAGGGATGAATGAGCAGTGAGTATGATAGCATGAAGGAAGGAACAGATGCTTAGTGACAGACAGTGGCTGGGTTAGGGACATTTTGATGGAGGAGGGAGGGGTGGGCAAGTGGGTGGGGACACAGGTGGGTGCTGCATGAATAGGGCATGTGAGGTGAGGAAGTGGGAGGGGGAGGCTGAGTGTCTGAAGTACAGGTGAACTCCTTGTTACCCAAACTCATGATCTGAAGACAGAAACATTTTGTGAGACTGGGCTGGTATTCTTCACTACCTGAATCTTGGTTCTCCCTCTCTGGAATTCAAGAACAAATAGATTCAGATGTTGTGGCATTCATTCTTCCCTACCCAAACCCGGGAACAGATTAGATTCCAACAAGACCCTGTGTCCCTGCTGCTGCCAGCTCTGAGTCAGGGCTCTCTGAGCTCAGGGACATGCTACTTCCTCTCCCCAGTCTCTAGCCCACTCCTTCCCTCTTCTCTCCCCTCCCAGTTATGCATCCTTAACAAAAGAAGCCACATACAATGGCCACGTATTGTACGGTTCCATTTACATCAAATATCCAGAATAGACAAGCTCACAGAGACAGACAGCAGATTAGCAGTTGCCCAAGGCTGGGGGACATGGGGGAATAGGGAGTGACTACTAATGAGCACAGGGTTTCTATATGGCGTGATGAAAAGTCTGGAACTAGACAGTGGTGCAGCTGTACAACAGGGTGGATGTACTCTGCTGTTGTTGGGTTCTGTCGAATCAATTTCAACACACAGGGACCCCATGTGACAGAGTAGAACTGCCCCATAGCATTTTCTAGGTTCAAATCCCAGTTCCACCACTAACTAGCTATGCGGCCTTAGGATACTGAGTCAACAAAGTTAAACCTCAGTTTCCTCAGCTGTAAAACAGGATAAACAATTACCAGCCACCTCGTGGATTAGATAAGCCTATACACACAAACCTCTCGGCACAAAGCCTGACACCCAGCAGCTAGTATTTACTGATCACTGATTCCATGCCAGTCACTTTTTCCATATTATCTCACTGAATCACTCGTTCAACCCCATGGAATAGGTAGTAACAACACCAAAGGTAATTAACTTGCACCTTATTAGATCCGTGGCCTTGCTCTTCAGCCCTGGGCAGGTGAACCGATGCAGAGGAGGGTGCAGGTGGCTCTGCTGCAAACACTCAAGGGCAGCCTAGTGGGTGCCCATTCTCAGCACAGCACTGGGCTTCATCGGCTTCTTCCTCCGGGAACAACACTTCTACACTATAGCAGAAGAATGAGCCTTGATCTAATGCTGAGAGATTTAACAACCTAATCTGCCCCATTCTGCTTGAGCATAATATTCTGCTTGCGAATCACTTCTCTGCGGAGGCTCATAGAACACAGATAAAGAATATGAGCTTCCTATAACTTATGCAGACCTACCCATCTAAAGAGCATCTGATTTATTCATCTCTCATCCCCTTGGAGACCACCAGACCAAATGTAGAAGCTCATCAGCCCCTTTATCAGGGCAAGGGAGCCCTGGTGACACAGTAGTTACAGTGCTCAGCTGTTAACAGAAAGGTTGGCAGCTTGAACCCACCAGCTGCTCCGCGGGAGAAAGATGTGGCAGTCTGCTTTTGTAAGGATTTACAGCTTTGGAAACCCTATGGGGCAGTTCTACTCTGTCTCATGGGGTCACTATGCGTCACAATCAGCTTGATAGCAGCCAACAACAACAACACACACACGTATATATAACACACCATTTACCAATGCAACACTTTTCCCATGTACGGTTCAGTGACAGAGATTACATTAGTCATGTTGTACAACCATTACCCATAATCACTGCCAGATTTCCCATCACCATGTCCAAAACTCATTGCTTCCTACGCAGTGACTCGCCGTCTCCCCTCCCTCCCACCCCTGGTAACCACTAATCACCTTTGGTCTCTACTCAGTTGCCTATTCTGGATATTTCACGAGTGGCGTCTCAGTCATCTACTGCTGCTATAACAGAAATACGACAAGTGGGTGGCTTTAACAACCAGAAATGTATTTTCTCATAGTTTAGGAAACTAGAAGCCTGAATTCAGAGGGCTGGCTCAGGGAGAAGGCTTTCTCTCTCTGTCAGCTCTAGGGGAAGGCTTTCTGTCGGCTCCCAGGAAGGTCCCCATCTATTTGAGCTTCTGCTCCTGGGCAATCTTCACGTGGCTTGGCATCTCTCTTCCCCCATCTCTGCTCTGTTTGCTTGTTTCATCTCCTTTATAGCTCAGAAGAGATTAACGCTAATCCTGCCTCATTCACATAACAAAGAAAACCCATTCCCCAATGGGATTATGACCACAGGCAAGGAGGTTAAGATTTAGAACACAAATCTTTGGAGGACAGGGAGCTCTGGCGGCACAGTGGTTAAGAGCTACGCCTGCTAACCAAAAAGCTGGCAGTTCAAATCCACCAGGCACTCCTTGGTAACCCTATGGGGCAGTTCTACTGTGTCCAGTAGGGTTGCTGTGAGTCAGAATTGACTCAACGGTAATGGGTTTGGGTTTTTTGGTTATTTTGGGGGGACACAATTCAATCCATAATGAGTAGGATCTTACAATATTTCCGGAGCTGCTTCTGAATGGACGGTGATGGGTCTGGAAAGCACGGGAGTGAGAGAGCACCCCACCCAAGAAGGACAGTGTGCAGACACACACGCACCAGGACATGGTGCGCTGAGAAGGGCGAGCAGCTTGGTGCTGCAGCGACATCAGCACACAACCTGGAGGCTGGGGAAGGAGGCGGGCCCAGGAGAGGGCCCATATCGGTCTGGTCCCTGATGCCCAGCCCATAGAAGGTAGTTCCTTCGCTCTTATCACCTGTGCATTCCATATGATTGATTTGATTCACCTATTCTGCTTGTTTCCTGTCTGACTGTCCTTGACAGAATATAAGCTCTATGACGACAAAGATCTTTTGCTTGTTTGTTTGCTGATGTATCCTAGAGGAAGACCCTCAACGAGACGGATTGACACAGTGGCTGCAACAATGAGTTCAAACACAGCAACGACTGAGAGGGTGGCATAGGAGCGGACAGCATTTCACTCTGTTATACACAGGGTCGCTATGAGTTGGAAGCAACTCAACAGCAACTACCAACAAGTCCTTGTAACAGGGCCTGGCATACCGTTGGCACTCAATACATATATTTGGGCAACTGAATAAAAGACTTTCAAATAGTTGTTGGAGTCATCCGTGTGTAGGTGGTAGATGACAGCTGTGGATGGCACCTCCTAAGGTGTGGAATGAGAAGAGCTTTGAGAACTTTGAGGAAACATTTGAAATGATGGGATAACAGAGAGAGAGAATGCAAGGGCGGAGGCAGAGATGGACCAGAGAAGTCCCAGGAAAGCAGAGGAGCGTGAAGTCTCAGAAGGCAAGGAAACAGGGAGCCTGAAGAGGGAGGGAAGGTAAAAGGTGTCTGAAGTGTCCAGAAAGACCAAGACTGAGAGGTATACTGCACAAGGCAAGGAGAGGCTCACTGCAGCTTTAGCACGAGCAGAGGGGGAGAAGCCAGACCTCAGGGTGACCGGAGGAGTGAGGGAGACACAAGAAGTGAAGGAGAAAGTGGAAGAAGCCCCCACACTTTTTGGTGCAGTGGTGAAGCACTCGGCTGCTAACTGAAAGGTTGGTGGTTCAAACCCACCAGCTGCTCCACAGGAGAAAGATGTGGCAGTCTGCTTCCATAAAGATTTATAGCCTTGCAAACCCTATGGGGCAGTTCCACTCTTTCCTATAGGGTTGCTTTAAGTCGGAATTGACTCGATGGCAGTGGATTTGGTTTGGGTTTGGTGCTGCCTTTTAAACACAAAAACAACAACAACAAACTGGTCGCCCTTGAGTCCATTCTGACTCAGGGTGCCCCCATGTGTGTCCAAGTAGAACTGCACTCCATAGGGTTTTCAAGGGCTATGATTTTTCGGAAGTAGACTGCCAGGCCTTTCTTCTGAGGTGCCTCTGGGTGAACTTGAACCGCCAACCTTTTCGTTAGTAGCCGAGCACTGAACCGTTTGTGCCACAAAAGCAGAGAAGACTCCCTCTGGATGTGGGGGTTCAATCTGGGGTCAGGCAGCTCCTCCCTCCCCTCAACCCGTCTTCTTCTCTTTTCCCATTCACCAGGTCTTCTACATCTTTCCTCCTGTGCTGGCCAAGGCAACATACCCAAGAAAACACAGGCTGTCCTAAAATAACTGCGTGCTAAAGGAAGATGAAGTGAGCATTTTCTTTTTGTTGAATTCTAAAATGTATGCCTGCAATCTGCCTTCAATGTTGAAGAATGAGATTCCTTAGTTGTTCATGCTGGACATCCTTTTTCCTTTGCAGAGAAAACATAAACCGAATTGTTCCTGCTCTGCAGAGCACAGGAAGGAAGGAAAGGCTGAAAGTCAGGTGCACGCAGACAGCAGACTGCGACAGACACTCTGTGGAATCAAGGCGGTGGTTCTTTCTAGTTTGGTACACATGACGTCATCTTTCTGTTGACGTCTCCTTGAGGGTTTCTTCCAAAACCCTCTGATTTGAACAGGACAGAGACAAAGGACCCAAGACATTACATTTGATGGGGGAACATCGGGGGGACGCTTGACCACTCAGCTTGTTGCTGTCCAGCGCCGTCGGTTCCGACTCACAGCAACCCCACGTGACAGAGCAGAACTGCCCTACAGGGCTTTCTAGGCTGTAATCTTTAGGGGAGCAGATCACCAGGTCTTTCTCTTGCAGAGCCACTGGTGGTTCGAACCGCAGGCCTTTCAGTGAGCAGCTGAGTGTTTAACTGCTGTGCCATCAGGGCTCCTAAAGTCAGCTTTCTCCTTGGTAAAGCTTGCGTGAGGTGGTAGCTGGACAACCCTGGGCCAGACCTCAACTCTCGTCCTTTCTTTATCCCTTGCCAAGCAAAACTTTCAGGCCACAACTTAGAAAAGCAGAGGTACCCCAGGTACCCAAAAAGAAAAGAAAAAAAACAGTTGGGATTTTAAGTAGCCTTCTGCTTCTAAGTGAATTTATCTGCCCAACACGTAAATCTTCTCCGCATGCACATGAAATGTGTCAATGAAGAGAGTGGCGCTGGGGGCCAGCCCCAGATTCCATAATAGCCAAGGCCCTCCTTGCTCCAGATCAGTGTCCTGTTTGCTCCTCACGTCAGCGAGTGGTAGGTTTGTAGCAAGTAGCACTGGATTTACTCCATAGCTATTGTGCAAGTATTGCTTGTGATGATGTGGTTTCCCTTACTCGGGATCATGATACACTGATTCTGAAGGCTGCCTGGTGCAGGCTGAGGACAAGTTCTATGTCATCCATGTGGGCACTCAATAAATCCTTCCAGCCAACTGCCTGGCATCTGCTCAGAGGAGGCTGATTCAAGGGGTGGGGGGGGGTTTCACTCTCTCAGCAGCCTGAGCTTACTTCCTGGCTGGCGCTGACCACACGGGGTCAAATAGCTCTTAGGACAAATACCACGAAGCACAGCATGGCCTGTGGATCTCAGCAGAGTCTGGGCTCTGCTACCTTTGTGGATGCATCTTGGATTACACTCCCTCATGCTTTCTCTCCTCCACTTGCCATAGATGCTCATCAGCCCCTGTGCTCACCACAGGGCCTTTGCATGTGCTGTTTCTTCTTGGAATGTTCCCTCCTTAGTCTAACTCCTGTTCATCTCATCGCTGCATCATCATTTTCTAAGGGATGCCGTCCCTGATTCCTTAACGAGGTAAATGTCCTTTCTTCTAGGCTCCTCCTTGCATTTTCATAGCATTTAGTGGTTGTTTTACTAATCGCTATACCCCAGCACAACGAGGCTTGGTGGCGCAGTGGGTAAGTGCTCAGCTGCTAATGAAAGGTCAGTGGTTTGAACCCACCTAGCTGCTCTGCAGGAGAAAGACCTGGCGATCTGCTTCCGTAAAGATTACAGCCTAGGAAACCCTATGGGGCAGTTCTACTCTGTCACCATGAAGTCGCTATGAGTTGGAATCGACTCAATGGCACCCAACAACAACAACAACAACACACCCCCACACAGCAGGGGCCTGATTCAACTTTCAGTTTTGTTTCAGTTCATGGGCTTGTTTTGAATGAGGTTAGGAGTCTGGCCCCAGGGACTCAGGGCGAATCAGTTCCTTGAGTCACACACCGTCCAGGAAGTCCTTTCATTCCCGACTCTCTCCCACCCCAGGACACACAGCAGGCTGCAGGCCCACCCAGCAGAAATGCCCACCTGCTTCTGGGTCGTGCTAACAAGTCCCTCCCAGGTGTTAGATGCTGGATTCCAGCGAGCATTTCCGCATCATGCCTTCAAGTGGTTGACTTCCTCTTTGGGAGATTCTGTTGTTCAAACTGGTGATCAAGATGGGAAACCATCCCCAGAGGCGTGAGTCAGCCACTCTTGGCTGCTACCAGGTGAGTGGGGAGGCCTGTTCCAGGCAGCTTAAGTGCAACAAATAGAGCTTCTTCAAATGTAGCAGACACTGAGGTGGAGAGTTTGAACATGATCTACTGTCCCGTGGGCTTTGTTACCTGTTTTTCACTTTCCTCTGCTTGAATTTTTTTTAAAAATGACTTTCATCAGTAAGCAACATAATATCTGTATTTAAAGCCAAGATAAAGAAAGAATCAAATTCTCAAAGGTTCTGTACAAATCCTGGGTCCACCATTTATGAGCTGTGTGTCTTAGGAAATTCATTTCATTTCACTGAACCCCAGAGCCTCAGTTTCTTCATAGGAATGATACATGGCACCAGGCTGCTAAGTGAAACATTGGAGGTTTGAGTCCACCCACAGGTGCTTTGGAAGAAAGGCCTGGCGAACTACTTTGGAAAAATCAGCCATTGAAAATTCTATGGAATACAGTTCTACTGTGACACACATGGGGTCGCCATGTGTCGGGGTCAACTCGATGGCAAGTGTTTTTGTTTTTACCAACTTCATAGAACCGTACAGAGGGCCAGATGGCAAGTGTCACTTTAGTCCGTCCGTCCGTCCGTCCGTCCGCCCGCCCGTCCATCCGTCCATCCGTCCATCCATCCAAATCTTTATTCATCTCTGCGCCTGACGCTGTCCTAAGGGGGATGGGGCTCCAGTGATGAACAAAACCACTCATGGAAACTGCACTCAATCTAAATGGGGTGGGACAAGCATTACCCAAGCAGTCACACAAACATAAAATTGTTATGGGCCTTAGTCTTTCCAAGGAAAGGTGCATGTTGCTTTAAGAGTCCACAACAGGGGAAACTGAACTATCTGTGTCGTCAGAGATTTTTCCAAGGAAAGAACGCTGATGTAGGAGTTACCTAGACAAAGAGGAAAGGAAAGAGTGCCTCCTGTGAAAAGGGTGCTTCCTGTGCAAAGGCTCTGTGGCAGGAGGCAAGTGGGAGGGTCTGGAAGAAAGCCAGTAGGGTGAGGGTGGGGAGAAACTTTTCTTCCGCTTATAAAAAATATTTGCATTCCTTTATACCTAGAGAAGAGGCTATTATCTGTCTCTCACCTCTTGGTTGCCCTGGGATCTTTTCACAGTCTCTGTCTAATCCCTTTCAATAATTCCCTGGCTGCTAAGAGGTGCTAATTACCTTATTAACACTCCTCTGGGATCACAAAATGCTACTGACTTCCTCCCTCCTGGGAATCCCTTGGCCTTTCTCTCTGGCCCGGTGTGTTCCCTGCCTTCAACCTGTTCTCAGCTAGAGAGACCAGGCCGACCTAGCCTAAGACCCTAACTTTCCTCATGGGGAAGACCAGTAAAGAGACCTGCCCAGGGTCACCAGGTCAAAAATGACAGATCCAGGATTGCACTGCATTGTCGACGCATGATACCGATACCCCTTGCCTCATGGGCCCCCCAAGGAAGAATAATGTCTTTTAGTGAAGTAGCAGAGTGGCACACAAAATAAAGGCTTATTACTCATAAGATCGGCACCCTACTTAAAAACCATCAGTATGAGACAAAAAGGTCAACAGTTAATCAAAAGCAAAGATGAGAAGATAAGGGGGCAGGGAAACTAGAGTACTGGAAAGGGAACAAACTGAATACAATTAAAGGGAACGCTGACACACTGTGATAAATTTAATTAATGTCAGTGAACAATTTTTGTGCAAATTGTCAAATGGCAAACTAACTTGCTATGTAAACTTTCACCAAAAAAATATTATTTAAAAAAAAAAAAACAGACAGACATTATCAGGAACAAAATCACAATCTACAATTGTGCTCTGCCTGTACTGGGCAGTCAGAGTGGCGGAAATGAAGCAAATACAAACCCTGAGAAGCAGTTTCCTAGAGGAAGGGCGATTCCTAAAATGATGCACTCACATCATGTTCACGGGAACAGAATTCTCCGGAGTAGAGAAAGGAACAAGGGACAGGGCCATCTCATCTCATCTTTAACTGGGTTCAAACCCACCAGCTGCTCTGTAGGAGAAAGATGTGGCAGTCTGCTTCTGTAAAGATTATAGCCTTGGCAGTTCTGCTCTATCCTACAGGGTCACTACAAGCTGGAATCAACTCTACGGCAATGGGGCCAACCGAAAAGTGACCTCATGACAGCTCTGAAGGGCTAGGTTGCTCAGGGAAGTATTTTCTGGACGTCTTAGAACATCACATGAGAACTTTTCTGTAGATCCGGGCTGGAGGACATCACCTGAACCTCTTCCCGAAGTTTCCAGCACCCAGACTCTTAGGGTTACAGAGGGTCACATTGGTCATCTCAGTGAGCAACACTTACCGATGAGACCAAGCCCCTCTCCAAGGCACAAGTTGGCTTCTTTTTGAGATATACAGTGTGTGCTTCTTTATTCTTTCCTTTCTCAGTTACACAGCAAGGCAGGATAGTTGTGAGCTGTGTCAGGATCCTAGCTCTGCCAGCTCCAAGCTAGGTGGCTTTGGGCAAGTTACTTAACCTGTCTGTGCCCTGGTGTCCTCCTCTGTGTTATTGTTAGGTGCCATCAAGTCGATATCGACTCACGGCAACCCCAAGTGACAGAGTAGAACTTCCCCGTAGGGTTTTCTAGAGTTGATCTCTACGGGAGCAGATCACCAGGTCTTTCTCCCACGGAGCTGCTGGGTGTGTGTGAACAGCCAACCTTTAGGTTAGTAGCTGAGCGCGTAACCGTTGCACCACCAGGACTCCTCTTCTGCCTCTGTAAATGGAGACGATAGCTGTACATTCTGCATAAGTGATGGTGAGGGTGAAAGGTGGCAACGAATGTGCACGCACCGACTCTCCTAAAGTCCAAATGAACTTGTTACAACTATCACCACTGAGGTCATCTGGTGGCGCAGTGGTTAAGAGCTTGGCTGCTAGTCAAAAGGTCGGCAGTTCGAATCCACCAGCCGCTCCTTGGAAACCCTATGGGGCAGTTCTACTCTGTCCTATAGGGTCGCTAAGAGTCGGAATCAACTTGACAGCAACGGGTTTGGGTTTCCTTGGAGTCCATGCTGCACTTACTATCAAATCCATCTCCTCAAACCCTGTCTCACCACGGGGCCAAAGCGCCCTCCTGTCAAACTGAGCCTTTAAAGCTTGGTTGGCAAACCAGACAATGAGCTGCCAAACTTACTACTGACTACTCTTCACACTTATCACTGTAAACACACACACACACACACACACACAGATTCAGGCCCACCTCCATCTTTACCTGCTGTTTTGGGAGATTCTATGAAACAGATTCTCAGGCCCTATTCCTATAGATTTTATACAGTTCAGTAGGTCTGAGGTATGGCCCCGGAATCTGTATTTTTACAGCAGATACCAAAGCAACTAGTCCTCAAACTGGCACAAGGATGGAGCCCATGGGAGGGAACCATCTGCCAAATGACGCTCAAGTATTATAGTGCACTGGAAAAGAACGTCTGCTCTGTATTAAGTATCACTTGTATATCTTAGCTTTCAAACCAGATTGCAAGCTACTTGAGGGCAGAAATTAGAACCTGAATAGGTTCATACATCTGCCTCTCCCCCAAGGCCACATAAATAGCTACATTTCAATAAATACCTAAACTATAAACCTCCCCAATAGACTGTAAGGTCCATACAAGCATGGACGGTGTCCATCTTGCTCACTGTTGTATCCCCTGTGCTGGGTACACAGGAGGCACTTAATAAATATTTGTTGACTGACTGAATGAATGAATGTAGAGAAGTTGGTATGGAAGAGGCACAAAAAGAGCAGAACCTGCATTAATTTATGTTGATAGAGATAAATGTTGGCTTACTCCCCGTAACATGCACTTCTACAATTATCTTTCCCCCAGTCCACTGACAAACTGCCAGGAGCCTCTGATTGGCTGTGGTCAGGGCTGATGCTGCTGTGTAAGTTCTCATCTCCATTCACAATGTTTGGTTTTACACCAGTGGCTCTCTGGACCAGTGAAACAGGCTGGATTTGCATTCATCTGCAGTAACCTCAGGGATCAGCCTCAGGGGATTCATAGTCCTCATGAAAACATCCTCTCCAACTTCCTGAGAGACAAAAAGCACTTCATCTGCCCATGCCTGACCCACCCACCAGCTCCCATCCCTGAACCTGGGGGGAAATTACCTACCACACGTCCTCTCCTCCTCCGATTTCAATTCCTCATGCCCTGCACCACCCACCCTGGGAGGGCTCATAATGCACTTGTGGGTTCCACCTGATTCTGAATAGTGAGTTAAGGCATGGCACTTCTGTCTAGGAATCCCTTCAATCTATTTGCAGAGCAAGCCTTGTTAGCATTTAAATATGCAACCGGAGCTCCAGTATCTGAACTCCTCACCTGGGATGAAGTATTCCAGGCTTCCCTGCTCCAATTTGTCACTCAGGCTCCCTGCTGTGCTAAAGAAAGGCGCCCAGGGAATTGCTGGTGGCTTTCTTGTGGTTTTTTCCTTTTAGTAATTAAAATGATCGCACAAATTAGGCCAATTACCTGGGATGTCCCAGGACACCATGACTCTAAACCTGCAAACCAAAAAACCAAATCCCTTAAGGTGTTCGGTTGTACATAAGCAGCCTCAGCAGCAGCACACTCTCTCTTTCCTTTGTAAAAGTATACATCACAAGACATTTGCCAATTCAGCTTGTTACAGGTATACAACTTACGGACATCAATTGCATTAATCACCTGTGCAACCATTACCCTTGATCGATGTGAATTTGCCATCACCATGAACAGAAACTCAGTGCTCAGATGCAAAAACCATTTTCAGTGCTTCTGTTCTACCTCCCAGTTCACTGCTTAGTGTCTGGGGTCTAAAAGGCTTGCAAGCCGCCATCCAGGGTACAACAATCGGTACCCATTCACCTGGAGCAGCAAACGAAGAGGGCGAGTCAAGGAGAGGAGGAGGAAATGGAATGCGTGGCTCATTGCCTCCATGAACAAATGTCTCCTTTCCCATGAGACCAAAAGAATACTAATCAAAAGTAAGGAAAATGCTGAGCAGAATTCCAAAGCTTCATAGAATCCAGACTTTCAGGAGCCACTGAGGCTGGAGGAGCCCACGAAACAGTTGCCCTGAAATCTTCTTTAAACCTTAAACCAAATATATCCCCTAAAGTCTTCTTTAAAGCAAACAATAGGTTAGTTTAAATAGTAAAGAATAATTGCCTTGAGCATTGTGCTTTTTTAAAGTACTATCTACATGGGCGAGTCCTGGTAGCACAGCAGTTAAAAGCTGGGCTTTTGAAACTACCAGCCGCTCCTTGGAAACCCTCTGGGGCAGTTCTCCTCGATGAGTCAGAATCAGGGCAAGGGCAACAGGTTTAGTGTTTTTGGTTTATCTATATGGGATCAAATTGACAATAGCATCTTGAAAAGTCAGATAGGAAGCT
Organism: Trichechus manatus latirostris; assembly: GCF_000243295.1. Taxonomy (NCBI): domain Eukaryota; kingdom Metazoa; phylum Chordata; class Mammalia; order Sirenia; family Trichechidae; genus Trichechus; species Trichechus manatus. The sequence continues at coordinate 9,363,602 of NW_004443960.1, forward strand.
CAGGGGGCACTAAGTTCATGTGAATGGGGGAAGAACAACTCAGAAAAGGAGGGTGAGAATGGCTGCACAACTCGAAGAATGTAATCGATGTCACTGAATTGTACATGTAGAAATTATTGAACTGGGGTATGTTTTGCTGTGTATATGTTCAACAACCAATAATAATAGCACATATAAAGACACACCCACAGCAACATGGATGCAGTAAGAGGGAGATGGTGTGGCCTCCTGGCTGGGACCCAACTACGGCGGCTCTAGTAGGAAGCAGTAGAGCTTAGTGGTAAACGTGATGCCCTGCTCACAGCACTGGCTCAAATATGCCACACAGTAAGCAATCCATAAACATCTATTGGATGAAGGATTGAATGAAATCCATTACAGCCCCTGAGTTTATAACAGCTCAGGAAAAAGTTAGGCGTGAAAAAAGTAGGATATAATTTTGCATTTACACCATAATGATAATTATGGTTATGTGCTATTAAATTATATATTAAGTGAACAAATCATAAACTAGACATAGAAAATAATACAAGAAGGTAAGACACCTAAAAAATATTAATAGTGATCATCCCTGGGTGGTGGACACATGGATGTCTTTATGTTCTCTTCTACTTTTCTGTATGTCTCAGATTTACTATAACTAACCTGTGTTTCTTACATAAAGGAAACAAGCAATTAACTTTACTTCAATTGTTTAGTTCCTTTATGTAGAGGCAGCCTGGGCAGAGTGAAGGAATATATGCTTTGGAGTTAACCAGTCCATCACTTAATAATTGCATGATTTGGGCCAAACACGCAACTTCGCTTAGTCTCAACTTCCTGATTTATATACCAGATGCCGTGGAGTCAATTCCGACTCCTGGTGATCCCATGTGTGTCAGAGCAGAACTGGGCTCCACAGGGTTTTCAATGGCTGATTTTTCAGAAGTAGAATCATTGTTCCGAAGTAGACCATTGTTGTGACTGTTGTGTCACCAGGCCTTTCTTCCAAAGTGCCTCTGGGTGGATTTGAACCGCTAGCCTTTTAGTTAGCAGGCTTGCACTTAACTGTTTGAGCTATTTAAACAGTGAGTTCAAGTGAGTTGTTGCTGTTGCTTAAGTTACATGACACAATGAAGGTAAAATGCTCAGCACTGTACTATGTAGTAAGCACTCACAGATGTTAGGCAGAGAAGTGCTTGTTCACGTCCTCAATTGAGGTCCTTTATTAAGCCTCTACTACATACGAGAAACCACTGTCTCATCAGCCATAGCCCATGAGAAGACACTCTGAGCCTGAATCACCAGGAGCCATAATCCTGTAACCACAGCATCTTCCAGGAAGCACCATCCTCCAGCCTGGGAACTCATCTAAGGATATGGGATTCACTGTGGAATGCAGAAGTAAAGGACACTCAATATCATGGGTGAACCTCAAAAACGGTCTGTGTTAAGCAAAAAAAGTCAGCCACAAAACAGTGCATGCTGTATGATCCCATCTATAACTCATCGTTGTATGTCGTTGATTCGATTCCAACTCATGGCAACCCTACAGGGCTAAGTAGAACTGCCCCATAGGGTTTCTAAGGCGGTAAATCTTTACAGAAGCCAACTGCCATTATCCTTCTCCCAGGGAGCAACTGGTGGGTTTGAACCACTGACCTTCCAGTTAGCAGCCGAACGCTTAACCACTGTGATACCAGCGCTCCTATTTATAACATATCATAAATTTTACATGAAGTTCAAGAACAGGCAAAACTAACCTATGGTGACTGAAGTCAGACAGCAGCCAGAAGGAAATGTTCTGTTATCTTGATATAAGTGGTCACATGGTCATAAAAATTCATTGAATCATACTCTTAAGATTTGTGCATTTTACTGTATATACATTATACTTCCATAAAGTGCTGTTAAAAAAAAGCTTTTTAAACAATTACTACAAGCTTATTATCCTTCATTATTATCTCTATATGTTTATTAAGAGCCTGCTATTTATTAATTCATTCAACACATATTTACTGTGTACCTACTATGTGCCCAGTGAAAGAGTTCTGCGTTTGGATGAGAGAGGGGTGTGCAATGCAGAAACTCAAAGAACTCACATCCTGGGTCTGTTGTGGTTGCTTTTAGCTGCTGTCAAGTTAATTCTGACTCATGGCAACTCCATGCGTGCAGAGCAGAACTGCTCCATAGGGTTTTCAAGGCTGTGACCTTTCGGAAGCAGATTGCCAGGCTTTACTTCTGAGGCACCTCTGGGTGGGTCTGAACCGCCAACCTTTCACTTAACCATTGACCCACCCAGAGACTCCATCCTGGGTCTACCACTTGATAAATCTGTGACCTTGGGCAATTACTTAGACTCAGATTCCTCTTCAAAAAAATGTGAAAAATATTAATTGATAAGGATCTCATGAGGACCCAATGAGATCAACCATGGAGTATTACTTTCCTGTTGCTGCTATAACAAATTGCCACAAACCTGGTGGCTTAAACAATACACATTTATTATCCTGCAGCTTTGAGAGATCAGAAGTCTGTTGTGGGTCTCACTAGGCTAAAACCAAGGTGTCTGAGGGCTGCGTTCCGTTCTGGAGGCTCTAGCGGAGAATCTGTTCCCTTGCCTTTTCCAACTTCTAAAGGCTACCCACATTCCTTGGCTTGTAGCCCCCTTCTCCCAATTTCCAAGCCAGCAATGGTGCATCTCTCTGACCATTCTTCTGTCTTTACATCTTTCTCTGACCACAGCCTGGAAATGTTCTCTGCTTTTGAGGATTCATGCGATTGCATAGGGCCCACCTGAATAATCCAGGACAACTTCCCCATCTCAAGGCCCTTCACTTAATCATATCTGCAAAATCCCTTTGGCTATGTAAGGTGACATATTCACAGGCTCAGAGATTGGAGCATGGACCTCTTCAAGGGGCCATTATTCTGCCAACCATACATGGATATTACTTAGCACAATGCCTGGCTTAGAGTACATGCTTAAGAGCAGTTAGCTGCTATAGTATTATTTTGCTACTATTACATCAAAGGAGTCCTGGTGGTGCAAAGGGTCAGGCACTTGGTTGCTACCAAAAGGTTGGCAGTTTGAACCTACCCAGTGGCTCCACAAGAGAAAGACCTGGAGATCTGCTTCCATAAAAATTACAGCCAAGAAAACCCTATGGGTCAGTCCTCCTCTGTCACATGGGGTCGCTATAAGCCGACACTGACTGGACAGTGCCTAATAACAGCAACTGCTACATCAGATTCAAAAGAGCATGAGAAGAGGATGCGAGAGCCAGCAAACGTGCAAACTGCTGAACTGAATTAGTTGTAAATCCTCACAGTGCTCAGGTCTTGAAGGACAGCAACAAAAGATGCACACATTTAGAACTGCCATTTGGATAAAAGTTTCTCATCAACTAAGACTTTCTCACTGTCAGTTGCACACTCGCGTGCTGGCAGAACAAACACTGCATGGTGTTTTGGCATATCCAAAAACAGAACAGATTCCTCTCTAACCCTCTGTGCCGTATCAGCCAGCTGGCCTGGGCTGACTCGCCAATGGCTGGAGCCTGCTGGTGGGTGAACGGAGCTCTGCAAACCATTTGCAAAGAACTCCAGGCGACTGGTGGGATGCAACCAAAGATGCTCCAAAAAGTTGCCTCAATTTCATTAAAAGTTGGGCAGCTAGGAAGCCCGGAAACTGAACACAAAGCATACTGGGCTGGGCTAAAAACATGGAATAGACGCTCTTTTGAAGGCTAGTAAACTCCCCTTCCCCCACTGATAAGCAGAAACAGTAATGGATTTTGGCACATCTCACCATCCTCTCCCACGCTTGATGAGACCGCGAGCTCCATGAGAGCAGGCACCTGGCCAGGAAGACAGCAGGCTAACTCCCATGCCTAGCTCAGCGTCTGGCACACAGTAGGAACGCAATAAAAGTTGGTGAATTAAAGAATGAATGAGTGAATGAACAAAGAATGAGTGATGCTAAAATATGCAAACGAGGAAAGCAACCAAGGGTGATATTTAGATTCTAAAGCAGGGGTTGGCAAAATCCAGCCGCTGCCTATTTCATACGGCCCACAGACAGAGCCACACATTCTTTTGTGTATTGTCTGTGGCTATCATGTTACATTTGCAGAATATGTGGCCTCCAGCAGCCCTGGTAGAGTAACGGTTAACCACTCAGCTGCTAACTGAAATGTCAGCGGTTTGAACCCACCCAGAGGCTCCACGAGAGAAACACCTGGCAATCTGCTTCTGTAAAGATTACAGCCAAGAAAGCCCCATGGGGCAATTGTACTCTGTCACATGGGGTCGCTGTGAGTTGGAATGGACTCAATGGCACCCAACAACAACAACAACATGTGACCTCTTCATCTGCCAAGCCTAAAATATTTACTATCTGGCCATTTACAGAAAACGTTTGCCAGCTCTCCTTTAGAATATTTTAAGACCCAAAAGACCAGCTTCTGTCATGTCGACTCTGACTCATGGTGACCCTACACGTGTCAGAGTAGAACTGTGCTCCATCAGGTTTTCAATGACTGCTTTTTCGAAGTAGGTCACCAGGCCTTTCTTTCGAGGCACCTCTGGGTGGACTGGAACCTCCAAGATTTCAGTTAGCAGCCGAGCATGTTAACTGTTTATACCACCTAGGGACTCCCACATATTAAAACAGTGGTTCCTAAATGTGATAGTTCATGAGAATCATCTCAGGATGATAAAAGAGAAAGCTTTCTAGGCCCAGGTATTTGCATTTTAACTAATTTTCCAACTGCAGCCAGGTTTGAGGATCCATGCACTCAAAGGCAGTGATCTGATTACAGTAGGGCAGTGGTTCTCAAAACGTAGATTGAACCAGAATCACCTTTTGAAAGGCTTTTTAAAACAGATTGACGGCAACTAGAAAGGTTAGATAGGAAGCTTAGGAGGCTGTGAGTTCGTGTTGATGAGGGAGGAACAATTCGGAAAAGGAGGGCGAGAACGGTTGCATAACCTGAAGAATGTAATCCATCTCAATGAACTGTACATGTAGAAAGTGTGGACTTGGTGTATGTTTTGCTGTGTATATATCCAACAACAATTTAAAAAAAAAAAAAAGATCAACAGGCTCTGCCAGCAGAGTTTTTGATTTGGTGGGGACTGGTATGGGTCTGAGAACTTACATTTTTATCATGTTCCCAGGCAACACTGATGCTGCTGGTCCCAGGAACCACACCTGGAGAACCACCACACTAGTAATACCCAACATCCATCCCTGTGGAGGGGTCACTCATATGCCACACAGCAACATAGAGTCTGGGTTGAGAAAGAATCACTTGTTGACATTTGGGGGTGAATTCTTCCTGCAACTGGGTGGCAATAAAGACTACTGACTTACAAATGCATTGTGAGGCAAAGGCAGCAAACTGCAAGAGACAGTATCATTCCATCCAAAGGTCACAACACAGCCCTAGAAGGTGAAAGGCGCTCGGTGACTATGGCTACGTTAACCTTCATGCAGTGTTTGATGACCTACAAAGCTGACTCTCATATATTATCCCACTTAAATCCCAGACAACCCTGCGGGAAGGCCTTGTTACTGTAACATGACCATCACCCTCATTTTGCAGGAGACAGAATGAGACTCAAAGGGGTTAAAGACACAGACAAGTTCATCTCCGCTCCAGTCCCTGATAAACCTCCCAAGCCAGTCTTGCGCCATTCTCTCTCCTTTATCTACCACTTCGTCCCCTCCATTGACTCACTGACACTTGCCCTCAAACCTGCCCAAGTAGCTCCTTTCCTAAAAGTAAACCCTTCTGTGGCACTTCCTCTCTTCCTGACTACAATGCAATCACTCGTCTTCCCTTTTCTGCCAAAGAGCAAGCAGTCCAGGATCTCCAATGAGATCATTTGCCTTCCATCTCCTCTTCACCTCCTCACCTTCCACTCGCTCAACTCACTCAAGGCTGTCTGAGTCCTCTCCCTCCTCTGAAGCTCTGTTCTATGCCAGTGCTGTCCAACAGAAACATAATGTAAGCCACATACGTCATTTTACGTTTTATAGCACCAGTACTGCAGTGGTCAAGAGCTTGGCTACTAACGGAAAGGTCAGCAGTTCGAATCCACCAGCCACTCCTTGGAAGCCCTATGAGGCAATTCTATTCTGTGCTATGGGGTCGCTATGAGTCAGAATCAACTCCACGGCAATGGGTTTGGTTTTTGTTTTTTTTTGTTTAGTACCAGTACCTGGGTAGCACAAACAGTTTGCACTCAGCTACTAATCTAAAGGTTGGTGGTTCAAACCTGCTCCAGCAGTACCACAGAAGAAAGGCATGGTGATCTGCTTCTGAAAGGTCACAGCCTTGAAAACCCTACGGAGGACAGTTCTACCCTCAACAGGAAAGGGTTTGGTTTGGTTTTAGTACCAATCTGAGCACCAGTTGCTGTCAAATGAATTCTGGCTCATGGTGACCCCATGTGTGTCAGAGTAGAACTGTGCTCCACAGGGTTTTCAGTGCCTGATTTCTGAAAAGTAAATAGCCAGGCATTTGTTCTGAGGTACCTCTGAGTGCACTCAAACTGCCAATCCTTCTGTTAGCAGCCGAGCACATTAACCATTTGCACCTCCCAGGGATTCCACATTTCTAGTACTCCCATCTTAAAAAGTAAAAAGAAATAGGTGAAATTAATTTTAATAATGTATTTTATTCAACCCAATATATCCAAAATATTATCAATGTGCAAAACTAAATTTGTATTAATTTTATTATTAATAAGATACTTTGCAGGCTTCTTTTCACACTAAGTCTTTGAAATCCAATGTGAATTTCATATTTACAGGACATCTCAATTCAGACTAGCCATATTTCAAAGTGCTCAGTAGCCACACGTGGTCATTGGCTACCTTACTGGACAGCACATGTCTCTATGGACTCCTGGCAGTGAGGTCCAATGGGCCCTTTCAGACCTGTGTTACTGAATCTTTCTTCTACTGACTGTTACCCCTTTCTCTTTGCCACACGCTCCTCCATTGTTTTCTGAAGTCACTTGTTTCTCTTGGTCCTTATCCTGTCTCCCTAATGATTCCTTCTTATGAGCACCTCTTCTTTTACTCACCTGTTGAAGGGTTAGTTCCCCCAAGGTCTGTCTTCTCTCCACTGTTCATCTCTAAGTATATCATTTCCTTGGAAATATTACCCATTAACTACATGCTAATGGCTCCCAAATCCATATTTCTAGACCTGACCACTCCACTGGGTTTCTACATCCAAATACTGGACATCTCTTCATGGTACCCCACAGGCCAATTAAACTCAACCAACTTTAAAAGAGAACTTATCATCTGTTACCCAAACTGCTCAATGAATGTCACCTCAATCCACCAACCATCCAGGACAGAAACCCTACAGTGTGCTTCTTAGCAGGCAGTAATTTTGTCCCCCAGGGGACACTTAGCAATGTCTGCAGATATTTTCATTTGTTATAACTGGAGGGGTCCTGCCAGCATCTAATGGGTAGAAACCATGGATGCTACTAAATGTCCTAGAATGCAAAAGATGGCCCCCGCAACACAGAATTATCCAACCCAAAATGCCGATAGTGCTGCTGTTGAGAAATGCTGCCCTAACACCTTGCCACTCAAAGAATGGTCCCTGAACTAGCTGCATAGTATCATGTGGGAGCTTAATGGGCATGCATTCTTGGTCCCCAACCCAGAGCTGCTGAATTAGAATCTCTAGAGTGGGACTTAGTGTTTTACCAAGCTCTCCAAGTGATTCTTATGCACACTGAAGTTTGAGAATCACTGCTTTAGGTAGAGCCAGCCTTAATGTCAAAGAAATTCCCCGTGGAAGAAGGAGAGTCAGGAATAGGAGGAGGAAATGGAATACATGGGTAATTGCCTCCATGAACAAACTGCCTCCTTTGCCTTGAGACCAGAAAACTGGTGGTGCCTGACCACCATTGCTAAACATTTTGATCGAAGAGTCTACAGAAGAATCTTGATCAAAAGGGGGAACATGCATAACAGAATTTCAAATTATCATTGAATCCAGACTTTTTGGAGCCACTGAGGCTGGATGAATTCCCAAAACTACTGTTCCAAGATAATTTTTAAACCTTAAACCAGAATTATCCCCTGAGGTCTTTTTTAAACCTTCAGAAAAGGCAGGTGAGAATGGTTGCACAACTTGAAGAATGTAATCAATGTCACTGAACTGTACACGCAAAAACTGTTGAATTGGAGTATGTTTCGCTGCGTATACTTTCAACAACAACAACAAATTGAAATATTAAAAAAAGAGATTTCCTGTATTCTTGTGCTGTGCCAAACATCAGGACAGATGATACAGAAAAAGAGGCTCAAATTCAAACTCTGAATGACTGCTTGACTTCAGTTTTCCAGCTCTAGCCTCCTGGACCTCTAGGTGAATCACTTAACTCTCTTTTTTCTCTTTATTAGCACAATTCCAGAAGAAATCGACTCTGCAAGTTTCATGTTCCAAAGCATCAAGTATAAAATGTACAATCTGCTTCGAAGTCCTGGACCTCGGAGTTGATGTCTTCAAACGTGAAACTAGGAAAGGGAGCAGTGTATGGTGCCTTGCCCGCTAGAGAGACTGGGGTAGAACCAAAGCAGGAACATCTTCAACCTTTTTCACTCTGTTAAGCCCAGTTTATATTTTAAAACGTATGAAAAAAGAGTGCTCTTGAGATAAAGCGATAAAGATATAAGCTGGATATACTAAGGAAAAGAGGCCTTGAGTATTGTTTAGATTCACGTACCAGCTAGAGGGCCCTACAAAGAATTAACTTAGCAGGGGAACAAATCTGGGATCCAGTCCTCGTTTCAGCTTAACTGGCTGCATGAATTAAAAAAAAAAAAAAAAAAATCACTGTATTTCAAGAAATATTTAAGAATCTCTGATGAGCCAGGCACAGACCTAGACATTAAGGATATAATAAATAAGACAGGTAAAGTCACCATCCCAAGTCCCTCTACAGGTTGGGGCACTCTCAAGAGAAGAAACACTGGATGTAAGCAATGCTTTTGTATCGTCTTTCTCGCCATCGTCTTGTAACTCGCACTCAAGCGATTGGGCAGGACTGTGCAAATTAGGTAATTGTGGCCCACCAAAGGGATTGGTCAGTTTTGCCAACCCGCTAGGCTTAAAATAAGCCACCCTAGAGGCAGGAGAGAGAGGATCTCACCACCACCAAGGAAGAAGAGCCAAGAGCAGAGAGTGTCGTTTGCACCTGGGATCCCTGCACTGAGAAGCCCCTGGAACCAGGAGACAGAGACAGAGAGAAAGTGAGAGCTGTAACACTGAAGATGGCAAGAAGCAGTGGCAGAGAAATGGTGGCAGGTGAGACTGGTGGGCATCCCGGCCCACACAGGGAGAAAGCTGAGTGCCTTCAGGCAGGAGGCTTGCTGGAGGAGTAGGGTGCCTCTTCGCACTTGGTGGAGCTAGGTTCTCTAATCCACTGAGCTAGAGCTGAGTGCCTTCAAGCCGAAGCTTACTGGAAGAGTAGGGTGCATCTGGCACTTACCAACAAGCTAAAAGAGATCTGTAACACTTTCCCGAACAGGACAGAGGCCGATGGGCCAGAGAGAGGCCTACCTGCGGGCATAGCTGGGAAGAGGCCGTCCTGATCTAAGATCTGTATCCTGAGCGCTCCTGAACCTGAATTACAACCTGTTACTTCCCTAACAAACCCCATAATGGAGGGTATTGTCTGTGAGTTCTGTGTGGCCATTGCAATGAATTCTTGAACCCAGCAGAGAAATAGAGAGTGCCGTGGCAGGGACGGTTGGTGTCAGAATTGGTAAAGATGGCGGACGAGGCACATCTGACCTCCGCCTCAGGAATCAGCCTTGGGCTGCGGGTCTTGATTCTCCTTCCCCCTGGTGAAGTTAGAAGAAGTCAGACGCTGCTCCCTCGCCATTTTTACAATGTATCAAATGTGGTCCCTGCCCCTGAGAAACAGACTAGTTGGTGAGAAAGACAAATAGACCTGAAGATTGTGGAACAATGTGGCAATTACTAAAGTGTGACCAGAATGCTGGGACAGCAGAGAGATAGGAAATTCATTCGCTCAGAGAAGACAAAGAAAGGCTTTCTGGAGGAGGCAACCAGACTGAATCTTGAGGAAAGAAAAGGAATTGTACAGATAGACATTTGAGAGAGGCAAGGATGAAGGGAGGGGAGTAACTTACAAGAGTATTTCAGGGTCCTGTAAAGCGATGCTGAGGGCATGAACAAATACCAAGGTGGTAGCGTTAGAGACAGTGAGGCAACGTCAAGTAGGGTGAATTAAAGACGGCCTCAAAGTCTTCGCGATCCTCCCCATCGAGAAGGGGAGTTTGTTTCTCCTCCTCTTGAATCTGTCTGGCCCTGTGACTATTTGGCTGATAGAAAGGCCTAGTTTTTAAGAAAACTAGTAATGTCCACTTCTTCCTTCTTACCCTTGTTCACATCCACTCAGAACCCAGCTGCTGTGCGTGAGAAGCCCAAGCCACATGTTGGCACTGTGGTCAACTGTCCCAGCTAAGCTTCCAAGCCAACAATCAGCACCAACTACCAGCTGCATGATGAGCCACGTTGGACCTTCCAGCCTAACCGTGCCCTCAGATGACTGTGGCCCCAGCTGATATCATGTGGAGCAGAAGAACTACCCAACAGAGCCAAGTCAATCCACAGAATCATGATTGACAATAAAGTGATGATTGTTTTAAGCCACTAAATTTTGGATTACTAACAGGATAAATGTGAAGAAACCCTAGCTACGCACATTCTAGTCATACTAACAAAAATCATAATAATAAGAAAATCTTGAAATTTAATAAGGGAACAAAAATGACCCATTACACAGGGAAAAACAAATTTTCCAAAGACATATCATTTAAAACTATAGAGTCCCAAAGAGAGTGGGACAAAACCTTTGAAGTGCTGAAAGAGAGACCCAAAATTCTATACTCAGTGAAAATAACTGTTAAGAGTTAAGGCAAAATAAAGAATTTTCAAATCCCTGAAACTATTGCCCTGAGATAATCTTTAAAACTTAAACCAAAAATATCCCCCGAAGACTTCTTAAAACCAAATAACAGTTTAGCTTAACTAGTAAAAAGTGCCTGCCTTGAGCATTATACTCTTCTAAGAACTATGTATATGGGATCAAAGTGACAATCGCAACGGTAAACATTAGCTTGGAACTTTAGGGGGCAGTGAGTTTATGTTAATGGGGCAGGAACAACTCAGATAAGGAGGGTGAGAATGGTGCACAACTCAAAGAATGTCATCAGTGTCACTGAACTGTACATGTAGAAACTGTTGAATCGGTGTATGTTTTGCTGAGTATATTCTCAACAACAACAAAATAAAATTAAAAAGGAAAAAAAAAAGTTTCAGATAGAAGAAAACAAAGAGATTTCATTGTAGCAGTCCTCACTTCAAGAAATGCTAAAAGAAATTCTTCCAGCTAAAGGGACACGATCCCAGAAGAAAATTCAGATTCCTTCAGGAAGAAACGAAGAGCATCAGGAATGTAAATATTTGCGTAAATATACAAGCCTATTTTCCTCGCGTTTGTTAGTACACACGGTTGTTTAAAACAAATAACCTCACATCGTCTTGTGCAGCTTTAATGTATGTCGATGCAGTGGATGAAAAGGGGTGGTAAAAGGGCCTATACAGCAAAAGGTCTCTACATTCCACATAAAGTGGTACATTATTAACCCTGAGTAGCCTGTGAAAAGCTAAGCATCTTTGATATTATGTTTAAAGCAATCGCTGTGAAAATGCAAAAGTTATAGCTAAAAAGCCAAAAAATAAACTAAAATGGAATTCAAAAAGTATTCTAGAAATCCAAAAGAAGGCAGAATGGTTACCCAAAGATATCTATGCCCTACCTCTCAGATCCTACTAATGTATTAAGTTACATAGAAAAAGGGGATGTTGCGGATGTCATTAAGGTTACCATTTCACCATTTACCCACTGCCATCAAGTCGATTCCGACTCCTAGCGACCCTACAGGACAGAGTAGAACTGCCCCATAGGGTTTCCAAGGAGCGACTGGTGGATTTGAACTGCCAACATTTTGGCTTAAAAGCTGAGCTCTTAACCACTGTGCCACCAGGGCTCCACAATTAAGGTTATAGACCTTAAAATAAGGAGATTATCCTGGATTACGAGTCCCTAGGTGATGTAAATAGTTAACATGCTTGGCTGCTAACCAAAGGTTGGAGGTTCAAGTTCACCTAGAGGCACCCTGGAACAAAGACCTGGCAATCTACTTCCAAAAAATCGGCCATTGAAAACCGTACGAAGCACAGCTCTACTCTGAAACACATGGGGTCACCATGAGTCGGAATAAATTCAACAGCAACTGGTGCTGGCATCCTGGATTAGCCTGTTGAAACCAGTATAATCACATGTGCTGTTAAAAGCAGAGAACTTTCTCTAGCTGGAGACCGAGAGATATGGCAGAAGGAGAAGTCGGAGAGATTCAATGGGAACTCAACCCACCACTGCTGGAGGGGGCCCCATGGAAAGCACGCAAAGGAATGGGGGTGGCCTCTGGGAATAAAGACCAGCCCCTCCCTGGTTGACAACCAGCAAGGAAGTGGATCTCAGTCCTACAACAGCTAGCTTTGTGGTCATTTGCTACAGCAGCAATAAAAGAATAATGCAAGAAAGAGATTAAAGGAAACAAAAACAGAGGGTAAATAGAGAAAACCAGTAACAAATGGTCTGCCTGATCCAAACACATCAACAATTACACGAAGTGGTAGTGGACTGAAAGACAGAAAGTATCAGAATAGACTAAACACACAAAAAGCAAGACCCAATTATTTTCTATTTACAAGAGATGCCCTTTAAATGTAAAGACACAGACAGTAAGAGTAACTTAATAGAAAGAGATATACCACACAACCAGCAAGCATTAAAGCTTGGAGTATCTGTATCAACATAAGACATCAGATAAAACAGACATCAAGACCCAAAGTAATCCCAGAGGGGCATTTCATGAAAATAAAAGGATGCCTTTATCAGGAAGACATATCATAAATGTGCAGACACCTAAAAACAGAGGCTCAAAATATGTGATAGAATTAAAGACAGAAACAGACAACTCCATGATCAGTTTCTCTTCAACTTCAATCACAAATACTTGCCAACAGGTATTATCTATGAGTCAACTCCACCATCCATCTGGCAGTTTGTCATACTGTGATGGCTTGCATGTTGCTATGATGCTGGAAGCTATGCCACCAGTATTTCAAATACCAGCAGGGTTATCCAGGGTGCACACGTTTCAACAGAGCTTCCAGATTAAGACAGACTAGGAAGAAAGGCCTGGCAATCTACTTCTGAAAACCAGACAATGAAAACCTTATGGATCACAACAGAATACTGTCCAATACCATGGTTTCAGGGAACATGTAGCTCAACCGGCATAACATAGTTTATAAAGAAAATGTTCTACATCCTACTTTGGTGAGTAGCATCTGGGGTCTTAAAAGCTTGTAAGCGGACATCTAAGATACTCCATTCGTCCCGCCCCATCTGGAGCAAGGGAGAATGAAGAAAACCAAAGACACAAGGAAAAGATTAGTCCAAAGGACTAATGGACCACAACTACCCCAGCTTCCACCAGACCGTGTCCAGCACAACTAGATGGTACCTGGCTACCACCACCAACTGCTCTGACAGGGATCGCAATAGAGGGTCCCAGACAGAGCTGGAGAAAAATGTAGAACAAAATTCTAACTCACACATACATACACAAACACATACACCCACCCACCCTCCCACACACACACACACACACACAAAGACTTACTGGTGTGACAGAGACTGGAAAAACCCAGAGAGTATGGCCCCTGGACACGCTTTTAGCTCAATAATGTCACTCCTGAGGTTCACCCTTCAGCCAAAGATTAAACAGGCCCATAAAACAAAACAAGACTAAATGGGCACACCAGCCCAGGGGCAAGGACAAGAAGGCAGGAGGGGACAGGAAAGCTGGTAATAGGGAACCCAAGGTCGAGAAAGGGAGAGTATTGACAAGTCATGGGGGTGGTAACCAATGTCACAAAACAGTATGTGTATTAATTGTTTAATGAGAAACTAATTTGCTCTGGAAACCACCTACAGTACAATAAAAAAAATAGGAATACCAACAAAAAAAAAGAATACTGTCCAATATAGCGCTGGCAGATGAATCCCCTAGATAGAAGGCACTACGCAATCGCCACAACAATGGGCTCAAACGTGCCAACACTGATGAAGGTGGCACAGGACCAGGCAACATTTCCCTGTTATACAGAAGGTCGCCATGAGTCACAGCCAACTCCACAGCAACAAACAACAACAATAAACCAACTCACTTTCTAAAATGTAATTAAGCTATTTCAAGGGAAATTTTATAGCTCACATAAATAGGAAACCCTGTATCACTTACTAAAAACAGTCACCACAAAAATCAAACAGAAACGTAGTATTAAATCCTGGCTAGACCCAAGTGTATGCTCAAGGCTAGGAAGGTGAGGTGCTTCTTACTCATTGGAAAGGGTGAGAACCAGACCCCAGAGAGGTGTTTGCAGATAAGCTAGCAAGACTCTGAGGCTTTCTCCTTGCTTAATCTAAAGAACTGCAAGAACACTGAGGTCCCACAAGCTTGACTCCATCCATGTCATTAAGGTCGACTCTACTTTGAGGAGGCATTTCCTTCCCAGTCAAATTTTGAGTGCCCTCTAACCTGAGGGGTTCATCTTCCAGCACCATGTTGAACAATGTTCTGATGTGATCCATAAGGTTTTTGCTGGCTAATTTTTAGAAGTAAATGACCAGGTCCTTCTTCCTAGTCTGTCTTAGTCTGGAAGCTCCACTGAAACCTGTCCACCATGGATGGCACTGCTGGTATTTGAAATATCAATGGCATAGCTTCCAGCATCACAGCAACACACAAGCCACCACAGCATGGCAAACTGACAGACGGGTGGTCGAGAAAATTGAGAGGGAAGTAAAATTCTCACTACATGAATTCATGTTAGTTACTGCTGGGGCCGTGTAACCATCTTAAATCAACTCATGTACCAGAGGTGGTAGGTACCCCCACATTCTGGGAAACACTGGTGTACCCCAACTCTCTCAAGCATGGAAAGCAGGAGACTAACTGCTCTCATGCCACAAAACAAGTGACTGTAGACCCCAGTCTTCTGATACTTCGCTCCTTCCACTCTCTGCTGAGTCTCTACTAGCCTAAGACGGTCAACTTCACCCAAGACTCCTCCTGGAGGTTGGCATTTAGAACCCAACAGAAAACCCTAAGCTTCCCAATGAGGCTGGATGAACCCCCAAAACTACTGGCCTGATATAATCTTTAAACTTCAAACCAAAAATATACCCTGAAGTCTTCTTCAAACCATAGTTGGGCTTAATTAGTAAAGACTGTCCGCCTTGAGCATTACGTTCTTCTAAAGAACAATCTGTTGTATCGTTGCTGTGTGTCATCAAGTCAATTCCGACTCAGAACGAGCCCACAGGACAGAGTAGAACTGCCCCTCAGGGATTCCAAGGCTGTAATCTTTACGGAAGCAGACTGCCAGATCTTTCGCCCTCGGAGCGGCTGGTGAGTTCAAACCGCAGACCTGTCGGTTAGCAGCCGAACGCTTAACCACTGTGCCACCAGGGCTCCTAAAGAACCATCTATATGGGATCAAATTGACAACAGCAACTTGAAAGGTTAGATAGGAAGTTTGGGGGGGTTATGTTCATGGGGGAGGTATGATTCAGAAAAGGAGGGTGAGAATGATTGCACAACTTGAAGAATGTAACCAATGTCACTGAATTCTATGTGTAGAAATTGTTGAATTGGGTTACGTTCTGCTGTGTATATTTTCAACAACAACAACAAATGAAATAAATTATTAAAGAAAGAAGGAAAACACCAAGCTCCTGGATCCAGAACCAACTTCAGAGAGTCAGGTGTGCTGGGAATAAAAGGCATACAAAAATACCTAAAGCCAAGTTTGTGCTGTCCTTCTAATAGGACTGATGTCAACAGTGCACTTATGGAAAAACGTGCGTGAGCCCTCCCATTCCAGGAATGAAATTCAAGGCAGGCAGCCACCACCCCATGGAAGCCTCACGAATGATGCGCGCGCTCCGAAGCTGGTCATGTGGCGTGACTTGTGAATTTATCCTTCCAGGGAAGCCACTATCCATCAGGTCGCGGGCCTGGCACCACACTGAGCGAGAAATGAGATCTCAGAACCCAAGTCTTATCAGCCAAGGCTGCCACGTTAGTGGAATACAAAATACATTATCCTGTTTAAGCTCGGCTGGCTACTGTATGTGAACTTTGTCCAAGGCCTGGAAGCGGAAGATAATTTTGATTGTTTTCCAACAACAAACAGGGACTTAACTCTCTGTGTTCCTGAATCGATCAACCAATCAGTTTGTAACAGGTCCCTCTTAGCATGAAGTTGTCCTGCAAGACACCAGTTTCAAAAATTAACCAGACCTGGGTTTTAATCCTGGCTCTGTAGTGTGCTAATTTAGTGATTTGGGGAAGTTATTTAAGTCTGTAAATCTCAACTTTCTATTCTGAGTGTTGTGGATTGACTTGTCCCCTCAAAATAGGTGTTGGAATCCTAACCCTTATATCTCTGGAAAGGAGCCCTTGTGGCGCAACAGTTAAGTGCTCGGTTGCTAACTCAAAGGTTGGCAGTTTGAACCCACTCAGCATCTCCACAGAAAAAAGACCTGGTGGTCTGCTTCCATAAAGGTGACAGCCTAGAATACCCTCGGCGGTAGTTCTACTCTCTCCCATGGGGTCGCTGTGAGTTAGAATTAACTCAACTGCACCTAACAACAACATACTTTTGAGAATAAGGTTTTCTTTGGTATGTTAATAAGGCCATATCAGTGTAGGGTGGATCCTAAACCTAATCACTTTGGAGTGACATAAAGAACAGGACAGACACAGAGACAAGCACAAATGGGTAAGATAGGTGCTAAATGAAAAAAGCCAAGGAAGTGAGGAACACCAGGGCCACAGAAGCTAAAACAGACAAAGATCTTCCCCCAGAGCCAACAGAGAGAGCCTTCCCCTAGAGTTGGTGCCCTCAGCTTGGACTTCAAGCCTCCCAATTGTTAGAAAATAAATTTCTGTTCGTTAAAGCCATCCACTTGTGGTATCTGTTACAGCAGCACTAAGAAACTAAGACGTTGAGGAAATACTATTTACCTCAGCCTAAATGAGATAAGGAGCCCTGGTGGCACAGTGGGTAAGAGTTCGGCAGCTAACCAAAGGGCAGGCAGTTCGAATCCACCAGCCGCTCCTTGGAAACCCTATGGGGCAGTTCTACTCTGTCCTATAGGGTCACTGTGAGTCGGAATCAACTCCAAGGCAATGGGTTTGGTTTCGTTTTTGGTAAATGAGATAAAAAGTATAATAAAAACTATTAACATTCATTACATGATCTCTGCCAGATATTATATGAAGTCCTTTATTTGTATGTACTGGGGCACATATAAGTAGTCCTGGTGGCGCAGTGGTTAAGTGCACGGCTGATAACCAAAAGGTTGGCTGTTCGAACTCACCAGCTGCTCCGTGGAAGACAGATGGTGGCAGTCTGCTCCAGTAAAGATTACAGCCTTAGAAACCCTATGGGGCAGTTCTACTCTCCTATAGGGTCACTGTGAGTAGGAACGGACTCAACAGCAACAGGTTTACAAGGTACATATGGAGAATGTAAGCATATAAAGAATAGTGTTGTTGACCCACAACAGGTGTTCAGTATGCATTATATATCACACATTCCAAAACTCTGCGTCAAAGGCAAAGCTCAAGCCACCATTTAACCACAGAATACATTTAGGCAATTCTGCCACTGAATTTTAACTGCTGTGTTGCTGTGTGCCATTGAGTTGATTCTACTCATAGGACAGAGTTGAACTGACCCGTAGGGTTTCCTAGGCTGTAATCTTTATGGGAGCAGATTGCCAGGTCTTTTCTCCTGCAGAGCGGCTGGTGGATTCAAACCACTGACATTTAAGTTAGCAGCCAAGTGCTTAACCACGGCACCATCAGGGCTCCTTTTAATTTTAGCAAGTACATATATAAATACGCCCCACTCCTCTCTCCTCCCTCAACACAGCCACCCATGCACACGCGCACACACACACAATTCAGTTCAGCGGGTTGGTTTTCCCCAGGGCAGTAAACTTTGGAAGTATACACCTCTCAACCTCAATCCCAATCGCAAGCAAACTGAAATCTCTTTCTAATTCACAAAAGAAGGACTTTTTAATTAAGTTGTTTCTAGAGCTTGACAACAAGGTAAAGAAGAGAAAAAACAAGATAGCAATGGCTGGAAAAGGTGGCAATGAAGTTGGAGTTAGAACTTGGATCCTGGCTCTCCTACTTATTAGCTGAGTGAGTCTGAACAGACTCCTCACCTTTCTGAGCCTTTCTGTTACATGCAAAATGAGATAACTGGATGTCATACCTCAAAAACACTACCATGCTATAGCATATATAAAGTACAAGTTGAGGGCAAAGTAAAAGCACTGGTTTGTCGGTGTCGAATTCCAGTTAAGAGTTATATGTAACTTGGGCAAGGACGCAAGGGCCACTCACTTTTCACAGTGCCCATGGAGAAGCTGTGTGCTTTAGGGAATGAGGCTCTGGAGCTCCAGAGGCTTGGATCGACTTCCTCCTGTCTGTGTGAACTTGGGAAAGTCACCTAACCTCGGCAGAGCCTCAATTTGCTCCTTTGGAAAAAGCTGGTAATAATTTATATCCTTGCTGGGTGTTTGTGATGATGAACCCGGGTATGTAAGTGCTTAGCACACCTCCCGTTCCCCAGGCCTCTTCCTCTGCCTCTTCTTCCGCCCCCTCGTCAGTGATTCAACAGCAAACTTCTCCCTCTCTGTGGCCTGGGTTAAGTTCATCATGAAAACAATTTCTGCCAATAGAAAATTCCTGCAGAAGGCTTTTCATGACTTCCCTTTGGAGAATACCAAGTGGGCAGAAGGAGGGAAGGAACCCACAGTTGAAGTCACTTGGAAGAGAAAAGCAAGTGGCTCCGAAATACAAGCTGAGAGTCCACCGGAATCCGAGTGATGTCTTGATGGATTCTGTTCCAGGGACGATGCAGCTCTGGTTCCCAGTCTCCAAGGCAGGTTACTCAGCAAGACAGAGGGAGAGTAGCAGATGGAGGTGACAGTGACTTCTGCTCTGTACCCAGACACTTCTAAGGTATTACAAAGTTGTGCCCGTACTTCCTCCTCCCGCAGTGAAACCTGTGAAGCAACTCTGATGTCGATCTGAGGAGCATGTTGGATCTTGCATCTTTCCAATGCAAGCACCTCAGTCGCGTGGTGCCAAGCACAGCTTATCTTGACTTCTTAAGCTGTGAGAAAAGTGAGGTGAGGGGAGACTGGGACCACAGCAGACCTGGAGCCTGGTGAAAAGGATTCATGGTCTTGTTCTGTGACTTAAGAGCAATGATGTCGAGACGGTGGTGTTAGTCCACAGACCTTCAGTTTCTCCATCCGTAAAATGGGAGGAACAGACACCGACTCCACAGTGTTACTCTGAAAATAAATTAGACCCTACGCTTTGGACCACTCTCCCCTTTGCTCATTATACTCTGATCACAGTAGATGCTGACAGTTTCCAGACTGTAATCAGCTTTCTTCCACCTCAATGTCTCTGCACTAGCTGTTCCCTCTGCCTACAACGCTTTTCCTACAGCTCTTCCCCTTAGTGGCTCCTTTTCTTCCTTCAGGGTTCAGCTTAAATGTTACCTGATCTTTGAGGTCTTCCCTGTCTAGAGCAGGGCCTTTGCCCATTAATCTTTACCATTAAAAACCATCAAACAAGTTGCTGTCGATTCCAACTCATGGCAGCCCCATGTGCGTCCAAGTAGAACTGTGCACTACAGGATTTTCAACGGGTGACTTTTCGGAAGTAGATCTCCAGGATTTTCTTCTGAGACGCCTATGGGTGGACTCGAACCTCCAACCTGTAGGGCAGCATCCAAGTACATTAACCATTTGTGCCATCCAGGGGCAGTCTTTACCATGGCCCTCTGTTTATTTTTTATAGCACTTTTCAAAATCTATAATTAGTTTTTTGCCTATGTACTGCAGTCTCTCACGCTAGAATGTCACCTAGAATCACATCTTCTCATACTGCATCTTCTTCATTTGGTACCATGGCAGCACAGTTAAGCATTTAATAAATACTCCTCGAATGAATGGATATGTAAGAAAACCCTTGAAAACAGTAAAGCCCTATACACATACAAGGGACACATGAGAAATGCTTTAAGTGACGATAAACCAGACTCAGTCTGATGATACTGGAAAATTCCCCTTTATAACTACAAAACTAGTTTCACCTAGTAGCCCCAAGTCCTATAGCTAATTTAGAGGAGGAAAGAACTCTAGCATAGGCTCCAGACTTAAAAGATACGTGTCATTGCCACCATCAGGTACCCACCAGGTGCTGAAAGAATGGCAAGACAGGAAATGCACAGATTAGCATTAGAAAAGAATAGAAAACTCCATCATGTCCTGGGTTGATGGATTCTCCTCTATCCCCTACAGGCAGCAATGCCATGGCACTCTCAGAGCATCCAATCACATGAAAACCTAACTGGGCTGGTAGATATTTACCTATCTGCAAGGCTTAGTTATAACCAAAGTAGGTCATTTACATAAACGTTTGCATACACACAGGTCACTTTATAATCTTTTTAAAATTTTCATTTCTCAAACATAGAAAAGAGTGAGAATATTACCTTGGATGCTGATGTACCTATCATCCAGTTTCAATAACTTTCAGTTCATGGCCAAACTTGTTTTCTCTACATTCTTGCCAATGTCCCCTCTCCTTGGACTGTTTTGATGCAAACATCAGGCATCATATCAACTGTAAATATTTCAGTACACAGCTCTAAAAGTCATGGACTCCCCTTTTCAAATATCACCAAAATAACATCATCACACTAAATTAAAAAAAAAACAACATTATCAAGTGTTCAGCCCGTGTTCACATTTCCCTGACTGTCCTGTATATGTTTAAAAATATATATTTCTTTGAATTAGAATATAAGCAAGGTCCATGTATTATTCTGGTTGGTTAATATGACTCTCCGTGACCAATTTGTCAGGTTTTCATACTGTGGTGGCTAGCATGTTGCTGTGATGCTGGAAGCTATGCTACCAGTATTTCAAATACCAGCAGAGTCACCTATGGTAGAGAGGTTTCAGTGGAGCTTCCAGACTAAGACAGACTAGGAAACAAGACCTGGCGATCTACTTCTGAAAATCAGCCAATGAAAACCTTATGGGTTACAACAGAATATTGTCCAGTATAGTGCTGGAAGGTGAGCCCCCCTAGGTTGGAAGGCACTCAAAATACGCAGTGACTGCAACAATGGACTTGAGCATACCAATGATCAGGAAGATGGCACAAGACCAGGCAATACTTCGTTCTGTTGTACATGGGGTCACCGTGAGCCGGAGCCAACTTCACAGCTGCTATCAACAATAATATGACTCTTAAGCCTTTTCATATTAAGGTTCCCCTTCCATCTTTTTTTATTTCATTGCATTGCTGGTTGAGAAAATTGGGTCTTTTGTCATGGTTTCCACTGTCTGGATTTTACTGATGACATTCCCACGGTATCATCTACCAGGCTCACCTAGAGGCTTGATTGAATACAGGTTTCATTTATTTTCCCAACAGCACTTTATAGGTAGCGTGTGCACAACCATTAGAAAGTAAAAATGTCTGGCTGTCTCTTTTTGTGACATTAGTAGGCACTGATGATCAGCGCCCAGATCCATTAATCCATTGTTGTTCTTGTTAGGTGCCATCAAGTTGGTTCGTACTCACAGTGACCCTACGTACAAAGGAACGAATAATTGTCCAGTACTGAACCATCCTCACAATCATTGCTATATTTCAGTCCATTGATGCAGCCACTGTGTCACTCCAATTTGTTGAGGGTCTTCTTCTTTTATGCTGACCCCCTACTTTACCAAGCATGATGTCCTTCTCCAGGGACTGGTTCCTCCTGATAACATGTCCAAAGTACATGAGACGAGATCTCGATATCCTCACTTCTAAGGAGCATTCTGGCTGTACTTCTTCCAAGACAGATTTGCTCATTCTTCTGGCAGTCCATGGATAGTCAATATTCTTCACCAACACCATAATTCAAAGGCATCAATTCTTCCTTGGTTTTCCTTATTCATTGTCCAGTTTTCACACGCATATGAGGTGACTGAAAAACACCATGGCTTGGGTCTGGCACACCTTTGTCCTCAAGGTGACATCTCTGCTTTTCAACACTTTAAAGAGGTCTTTTTCAGGAGATTTGCCCAATGTAATACATTGTTTGATTTGTTAACTGCTCCTTCCATGGGTGTTGATTGTGGTTCCAAGTAAAATGAAATCCTCGACAACTTCAATCTTTTCTCCGTTTATTATGATGTTGTTTACTGGTCAAGTTATGAGGGTTTTTGTTTTCTTTATGGTAAGGTGTTATCCAAGAGCCCTAGTGGCGCAGTGGTTAAAGCACTCAGCTGCTAACCAAAAGGTCAGCAATTTGAACCCACCGGTTGCTTTATGGTAGAAAGATGTGACAGTCTGCTTCCATAAAGATTTACAGCCTTGGAAACCCTATGAGACAGTTCTACTCTGTCCTATAGGGTTGTCAGAAGTCAGAATCAATGCGACCACCGCGTTGCATGGTTAGTGTTGGTAAGGTGTAATCCATACTAAAGGCTGTCGTCTTTGATCTTCGTCAGTAAGTGCTTTAAGTCTTTGTCACTTTCAGCAAGCAAGGTTATGTCATTGAATGTTGCAGATTGTTAAGGAATCTTCCACCAGTTCTGATGCTGTTTTCTTCTTCATATTGTCCAGCTTTTCTGATTATTTGCTCAGCATATAGTTTGAATAAGTATAGTGAAAGGATACAACACTGACATACACCTTTCCTGATTTAAAATCAGGCAGTATGTCCTTGTTCTGTTCAAACTACTGCCTCTGGTCTATGTAAAGGTTCCTCATGAGCACAATTAAGTGATACGGAATTCCCATTCTTCTCAATGTTATCCATAATTTGTTATGATCCACACAGTCAAATGCCTTTGCATAGTCCATAAAACTCAGATAAACATCTTTCTGGTATTCTCTGCTTTCAGCCAACATCCAGCTGACATCAGCAATGATATCCCTTGTTCCACATCTACTTCTGAATCCGGCTTGACTTTCTGGCAGTTCCCTGTCAATGTACTGCTGTGATAATTTTAATTATCTTCAGCATAATTTTATTTGTATGGGATATTAATGGTATTATTTGTTAATTTCAGAATTCTGTTGGATCATCTTTCTTTGGAATGGGCAAAATACGGATCTCTTTCAGCCTGCTGGCCAGGTAGCCGTCTTCCAAATTTCTTGGCATAGACAAGTGAACGCTTCCAGCGTTGCCTCTGTTTGTTGAAACGTCTCAGTTGGTATCCTGTCAATTTCTGGAGCCTTGCTTTTCCCCAATGCCTTCAGTGCAGTTTGGAATTCTTTTAGTACCATAGATTCTTGATCATATGCTACCTCTCGAAATGGTTGAACGTCAACCTATTCTTTTTGGTACAGTGACTCTGTGTATTCCTTCTGTCTTCTTTTGATGTTTCCTGCAACATTTAATATTTCCTCTGTAGAATCCTTCAATATTGCAACTCAAGGCTTGAATTTTTTCTTCAGTTCTTTCAGCTTAAGAAATGCTGAGTGTGTTCTTCCCTTTTGGTTTTCTAACTCCAGGTCTGTGCACATGTCATTATAGTAACTTTACTTTGTCTTCTTGAGCTGCTCTTTGAAATCTTCTGTTCAGCTCTTTTACTTCTTCATTTCTTCCTTTTGCTTTAGCTACTCTATGTTCAAGAGCAAGTTTCAGAGTCTCTTCTGACAACCTTTTTTTTTTTTTTCTTTTCTGTCTTTTTCATGAACTTTTTCTTTCTTCATGTACTATGTCCTTGATATCATCCTATAATTCGTCTGGTCTTCGGTCATTAGTGTTCAATGCATCAAATCCATTCTTGAGATGGATTCAGGTAGGATACCCTCAAGGTTGTAGTTTGGCTCTCGTAGACTTGTTTTAATTTTCTTCAGCTTCAACTTTAACTGGTATTCTGTTCTGCAGTCGGCCCCTGGCCTTGTTCTGACTGATGATATTGAGCTTTTCCATCTTCTCTTTCCACAGATGTAGTTGATCTGATTCCTGTGTATTCCATCCAGTGAGGTCTACGTGTATGGTCACTGTTTATCTTGTTGAAAAAAGGTATTTTCTATGAATAAATTGTTGGTCTTGCAAAATTCTATCATGCGATTTCTGGCACTGCTTCTATAAGCAAGGCCATATTTTTCAACTATTGATCCTTCTTCTTTGTTCCAACTTTCACATTCCAATCACCAGTAATTATCAATACATCTTGACTCCGTGTTTGACCAATTGCAGACTCCAGAAATTGGTAAAAATCTTCAGTTTCTTCAACTTTGGCAATCCTGTCTGGTGCGTAAATTTGAATAAGAGTCGTATTAACTGGTCTTCCTTGTAGGCGTATGGATATTATCCTATCACTGACAGCATTATATTTCAGGATAGATCACAAAATGTTCTTTTTGACTGTTGAATGCAATGTCGTTCCTGGCACAGGAGACCAAATGACTGTCCAATTCAAAATGGCTAATGCCAGTCCATTTCAGCTCACTAATGCCTAGGATATTTATGTTCAAGCATTCCATTTCATTTTGACAACTTCCAATTTTCCTAGATTCATACTTGGCACATTCCACATTCCAATTATTAATGGATGTTTGCAGCTGTTTCTTCTCATTTTGAGTAATGTCACATCAGCAGATGAAGATCCGAAAGCTTCACTCAATCCGCATCATTAAGGTGGACTCTACTTTGAGGAGGCAGCTCTTCCCCCAGTCATATTTTGAGTGTCTTCCAACCTGAGGGACTCATCTTCCAGCACCATACTGAACAATGTTCTGTTCCAATCCATAAGGTTACCACCGGCTAATTTTTGGAAACAGATCACCAGGTCCTTCTTCCTAGTATGTCTTAGTCTGCAAACTCTGCTGAAACCTGTCTAGCATGGGTGGACCTTCTGGTAATTGAAATACCAGTGACATAGCTTCCAGCATCACAGCAACAGGCAACCCACCACAGTACAACAAACTGACAGGCGAGCAGTGGTAATTCACTAGCGTTTGCAAACTGCTGATAGTCTCATTCTACCATTCCTTCTTCACTTATTACTTGGAACACTTCCCCAATAATCTTTCCCAAACTTACTCAAATCAACAATCTCGTTAGCCTGAGAGGTAGTGTATACAAGAAAGGTGGAATAAATATTTGAGTCTTATATATAGATTTTCAAACAATGAGTTAGTTCCCTAGCATCCTCAAAGGTGATCAAAGAGTTATCTTTTAAAATATTATTATAAACTCATTGATGAATTATTGTAAACTTACGGTTTTGATGTGTTTCAATTTCTTGCAGTTATTATTCTTACTGAAGCTAAAATTCTTCCATCTTTGGCCAATGGAAATTTCTTTAGGATGGTTCCTGAGTCCTCTTGACCTGCGGACTTTGAGAGCTGCTTTTGCTTTCTGCCATGAAAATATACTCCAGGGAGGCTCATTTTATATATGTCCAGCCCCAGACCTTACTACTGAGTTGGTCATTATCCTAGGACACAGATATTTTTAAGCTGAAATATATCATCAGTTCATACTGATACTTTTGATTTGAGTTCAGGACTTAACCTCACAGATCTCCTCTTTCTCTCATGACAGATGCCCACTCTGAACGTCATCAGTATAATCACTAAGTATCCTCATCCACATTATACACACATCAGCCTCAGTAAAACAATACTATTACTACTCCCAACAATAACAAAAATGGTATAAGATTTTCTTCTCTGTTCTTTTTTGTCTTTAGAGTATATTCTACTAGTTATGTGCAGACAAAGTTTTGTATTTTAAAGTCACTTGTAATATTTCTTCTCTAGGTAGCTATTCTAACAATTAAGTTTATTTGTTTTATTTTACTTTCAATATGAAGGAATTGCTTTTTAGTTTTCATAATTGGGTAAAATATTTATATAGTTCTAAAGTCAAACCTATAATATAGTCTATATTCAGAAAAGTCTACCTACTCTATTTCCTCCTTCCCTCTACTCTATATCCTTCTTCCTTCCATAAAACCAAACCAAATCCATTGCCCTAGAGTCAATTCCAATTGATAGGAACCATGTAGAGCAGAGCAGAATTGCCCCATAGGGTTTTCTAGGCTGCAATATTTATAGGAACAGATCCTCATATCTTTCTCTCAGAGAGCAGCTGGTGGGTTCAAACCACTAACCTTTTGGTTAGCAGCTGAGCGCTTAACCACTGTGCCACCGAGGCTCCTTCTTCCTTCCATAGGTAACCATTTTATTATACATACACACAAATGGGGATACTGCATGGTTTAAAGTTAGGAAAGGTGTGCATCAGGGTTGTATCCTTTCACCATAGTTATTCAATCTGTATGCTGAGCAAATAATCCAAGAAGCTGGACTATATGAAAAAGAACAAGGCATCAGGATTGGAAGAAGACTCATTAACAACCTGTGATATGCAGATGACACAACCTTGCTGAAAGTGATAAGCACCTGAAGCACTTACTGATGAAGATCAAAGACCACAGCCTTCAGTATGGATTACACCTCAACATAAAGAAAATACAAATCTTCACAACTGGACCAATAAGCAACATCATGATAAACGGAGAAAAGATTGAAGTTGTCAAGGATTTCATTTCACTTGGATCCACAATCAACAACCATGGAAGCAGCAGTCAAGAAATCAAAAGACGCACTGCATTGGGCATATCTGCTGCAAAAGACCTCTTTAAAGTGTTGAAAAGCACTTGAAGACTAAGGTGTGCCTGACCCAAGCCATGGTATTTTCAATCGCCTCATATGCATGTGAAAGCTGGACAATGAATAAGGAAGCCCGAAGAAGAATTGATGCCTTTGAATTGTGGTGTTACTTTGAATTGTGGTATACTGAGTATACCATGGACTGACAGAAGAATGAACAAATCTGTCTTGGAAGAAGTACAACCAGAATGCTCCTTAGAAGCGAGGATGGCAAGACTACGTCTCACGTACTGTGGACATGTTATCAGGAGGGACCAGTCCCCGGAGAAGGACATCATGCTTGGTAAAGTAGAGGGTCAGCAAAAAAGAGGAAGACCTTCAATGAGATGGACTGACACAGTGGCTGCAACAATGGGCTCAAGCATAACAACGATTGTGAGGATGGCACAGGACTGGGCAGTGTTTCATTCTGTTGTACATGGGGTTGCTGTGAGTCAGAACCAACTCGATGGCACCTAACAGCAACAACAACACACCATCCTACCGCCTAACAGAGATGACAGAAGAATAAACCCATTGCTGTCAAGTTGATTCCAATTCATAGCGATCCTATAGGACAGAGTAGAACTGAGCCATAAGGTTTCCAAGGCTGTAATCTTTACGGAAGTAGACTGCCAGATACTTCTCCTGCAACAGAAGAATACCAGGTCCAAGGAGAACTATGGGCCTAGATCAAGTCTCGCATGAGGGGCAGGGAGTCAACAGAGGACAAAGGAGGTGCAGAGATGTTCTGGATTATGTCTCTCCAGACACTGGGGAAAAGAGGTCCACAGCTATATGTGTGTATGTGTGTCTGTGTGCGTGTCATAGATATAGACACATTTTTTAAGTAAAATTTTAATTGAAATATAACATGTATAAGAATCATTATTGTAGACCACTCAATTTTTTTGTAATTTGACTATGTAACCATGTTCCAGATAAAGATATAGAACCTTACCAGAAGCCTCCCTCGAGCTCGCTCTAAGTCTGTCCCCACAACAGTTCTCACTCTCTCTCTCTCTGTCAGACACACACACACACACACACACACACACACACACATTTTTAGCAAGGACAAAGACTATTTAAAGAGCACCTTTTATATACCAAAGACTGTAATAGATGCCTTAATCTACAGTTTCTCATTTCATCTTCACAACTCTTTGAAGAAGCCATTATTCTCTCCATTATGGGGAAAAGGGAGTTAGGCTCAAAAAAGCCAAATAACTTTCCAGGTTGATACAGCTAGCAATAAGCTAAGGTATTATTTGATCTCAAATCAGACTAACTCTAAACCCATGTTCTTTCCGTAATACCACAAAGCCCCCAGTACTCCCACTTTTATGTGATGTAGCCCAAGATCCCAGAACAGGACGATATTAACCAGAATGATGGAAAAGAGAGGTGATTAGTACTTCTATCCATCTGACCATTTTTTATCCTTCACTGTTATTGTTATCCTCCATCAAGCTGGCCCCCAAGTCATGGCGACCCCGTGCACAACTCAAAGAAATGCTGCCTGGTCCTGTGCCATCCCTACGCTCAGCTGCAGATCAGACCGTGGTGAGCTGCCGCGTTTTCACTGGCTGATTTTCAGAAATGGATCATCAGGTTCTTCTTCCTAGTCTGTCTTATTCTGGAAGCTCTGCGGAAACCTGTTCAGCATCATAACACGCAAGCCTCCACTGACACATGGCTGGTGGCTGTGCATGAGGCGCGTCGGCCGGGACTTGAACCCAATCTCCCACAGGGAAGGTGAGAATTTTACCAGTGAATCACCCTGTCACCAACTTTCATCCTATAACTAACCCTTATATTCTCCTCAAGTCAATGCTGAAAATTTATTATGTGTGGGCCCATTTTCCAGCCTGGGTAAGGAGAGGAGAGGAAACACTGTAGAATCTCGTATATGATAATGACTCTGGCCGGGTCTGGTGGTCTCACTCTGAACGCTCATCGTCTCTGTCGGAGGATCAAACTCACAGAGTAGAAGGGAAATGGATGCTGGGCCCAGATTCTGCTCAGAAATAGATTGTCAATTACATTCTTAATTTTCATCTCCTGCCTCTTTCTCCCAAAGGTTAAGTGCAGGAGAAATTTTGGATAGCAGATTTTGTAAGGTAGGTTTTGGGCAATATGGTTTTCTTATTTTAACAAACAACCTGATATTTAAAAGATGCCGATGTCCTCATTAAAAAGAAAATGGAAGGCGGCGAATGCCTGGCATTTCTTACTGAGGCATTACGCTCAGCACGTTCCAGGAGTTAGCAGATTTACTGCCCAACGTACTCATCTCAGGCGCTGTTGTTATCTCTATCTGCCTATCAGAAGCACCGGGCCCAGAGTGAGAAGATGACTCGCCAAAGGCCCCACATGGGTGGGGAAACGATTGAATCCTGGTCCTCTGACCCCCAATTCCAGCTCTGAATTATAAAATGGTCCAATTAGTAAAATAAAAGATGTAATTTCAAGCTGCAATCATGTTTCTAAATATGACAGCTTCTTAATATGATGGCTTCTCGGCCAATGGAGCCCTGGTTGGCACAGTGGTTAAGAGCTCGGCTGCTAATCAAAAGGTCGGCAGTTCCAATCCACCAGGTGCTGCTTGGAAATCGTATGGGGCAGTTCTACTCTGTCCTATAGGGTCACTGTGAGTTGGAACTGACTTAAAGGCAAAGGGTTTTTTTTTTATATAGGTAGATTCAAACCACTAACCTTTTGGTCAGTAGCCAAGTGCTTAAACATTTTCACCACCAGGGACTCCTAAGAGGTGAAACTGTTGCTGTTAGATGCCATTAAATCAATTTTCAATTCATAGCGACCCCATGTGACAGAGATGAACTGCCCATAGAGTTCTCCAGGCTGCAATCTTTACAGAAGCAGATCACCAGGTCTTTCTCCCATTGAGCCTCTAGGTAGGTTTGAACCTCCAACCTTTTGGTTAGTAGCCAAGCGCTTAGCCATTGTGCCACCAGGGCTCTTTAAGAGGTGAAGTGGGGGATTTAAATGTCCAGAAGCCCTTGAAGCTGCTGTTCCCCGTGAAGATGGAAGATGAAAGACCTTCTATTTGCTCAGCAGAAAAAGGGTCAGCTTCACTCCCAGCCAGCCGCCTGCTAACTGTTTGTGTCCTATCTCTCTGCACCATGAAAAGGAAGAAACAGGTCAATATATTTGTCAGTTCCCAAAGTTAAGGAGAAGGTGGCTGTGGCTAAAATAATCTGGCCTGCTCTGGCTCTCTCACCCAGAGGCAGGGAACAGCACCACCTAATTCCTTCACTGTGAAGAACATTCTGGATGGATGCTGATAGGGCAGGTTATAAACTGTTCTTGACTTCACACAGAGGTTCACCTTGCACCAGAAACAAGGGCTAATAAATTGGCCCAAAGAGGGATCAAAGCAGCCAGTCGAAGCGCAGTTCGCAGGGAAACACTGATATTGGTCAAACAGGAAACAGAGAGGTAATGCTCTACTAAGTAAGTGAACCAGTACCTAAAGGGAAGTACAATGAGCCGTACTTGGGCCCCTAAATTAGCTCCTTTCACTCCT
Organism: Trichechus manatus latirostris; assembly: GCF_000243295.1. NCBI lineage: Eukaryota > Metazoa > Chordata > Mammalia > Sirenia > Trichechidae > Trichechus > Trichechus manatus. The sequence continues at coordinate 9,394,114 of NW_004443960.1, forward strand.
GCTTCCAACACTACCTTTTCATGCAGTAAGTCTTGTTGCTGTTAGCTGTAGTCAAGGCAGCTCCAACTCATGGTGACCTCACGTATCACAGAACACAATGACCAGTCCTGCACCATTTTCCTGATGGTTGGTATGCTCAAATCCATTGGTGCAGCTACTGTGTACTGTCTTCCAACCTAGGGGGCTCATCTTCCCGCACCATATCACACAATATTCTCTTGCGATCCATAGGGTTTTCTTTGGCTAGTTTCTGGAAGTGAATCTCCAGGCCTTTCTACCTAGTCCGTTTTAGTCTAGAAGCTCCACTGAAACCTGTCCACCATGGGTGACCCTGCTGGTACTTGAAATACTAGTGGTATAGCTTCCAGCATCATCGCAACATCCAAGCCACTCGAGTAGGACAAACTGACAGACAGCAGGTGGTGGCATGCAGTAAGTGATGATGATACTCTCTCACGTTTTAAAAAAAAAAAATGTTACTTTGTTTTCCCTAAGAGTTGAAACTCTTCCATTTCAGATCTCTCCTGCGGATGGGGTGTGCCTCCCTCTTGGGCTGTGGCATGTCTGAGACCACTGTTGAGGCTATTGTATAGTGTCTTCCAACCTAGCCGGCTCATCTTCCAGCACTATACTGGACAATATTCTGTTGTGATCCATAGAGTATTCACTGGCTAACTTTCAGGGAAACAAAAACACAGAGTGATTGGATAACTTCCCCCAAGATCTGTCAAAGGGAGATTAAGGTCAAAACCTAAAATCTGCTCCACTTCCAACTCCCACTGGTAAAGACCCCGGGCTCCAGGTCAACAGAGGCAGGAGGCCTCAGCAGACAGTGTGTGTGAACACTGATGGCCTGTAAAGGAGACGGGGTCCTTGCTCCCTGCAGTGACAGATTTCAGGAGCATTCATTTAATCCCTTGGCGTTCCACTGCACCATAATTTCTACTCACTCATGAAGAGTAGTCTGACATCTTACAGGAATTGCACATGGATACTTAATTCTTGAACGTTCTGGAGCTAGGGAAGAAATTCACCCCACGGACAATCGTCCTGCATGCTGTAATCTTACATCGTTGGCACAAACGCTCAGCAGAAAGAGCAACGCTGTGCAATGCTTCCTTTCCAACTTGAAAAACAAAATGAAAACTCTAGATCTTGAACTACAAGGTTCATTTTCCAATCTCCACAGCAAACTGCTGAAGGGGGCCTTGCGCTTGTCGGAATACAAAGCCCATTTATCGGCCCCTGGATAGCTTCTTTCAGTTGTTTGAAGAGGTGACTTGGGTTACTTGTCTGATACTGCCTGTGCTCGAACCAAATAGCTCCTTCTCTCCAAGGCAATGAAGCAAAATGTCATTGTTCAGGGGACTTGTGGAGCCCCCACATCCCCAGGCGGGTGGTGGGATGAGAAGGTCTCGGCAGTGGGATCCAATCAATTAGGAGGAAAACATTCTCTTAACTACGTTCTGCCCTGAGGAGTGACTTCCCCAAGATACTCACCTCTGGGTATCAACAAAGCAGAGAGACTGGAGAGTTGACTGGCTATCTAAATGCAAGGGCGAGATGAGGGGAACTATTGATTTCTATCAAAACAGACAAGGAGCAAATAGAAGACCATGGGCAGGGAAGGCATTGAATACAAATGGAAACCACCAGGTGTAGCACTGTGAGTGTCTGGACCTAGTTTCAGGCCAGGGGCACCTACATCACCACAGCATGGAAAAATATTGAGCAAAATTCCAGGCTCAGCATCTGCATGATCACTGGATATCCTTTTTCCTGAGCTTCCTAATGCTACAGTTGCTATGGTGGTGGAGGTGTTCTTGGCCAGGATCTTAATAACAATAAACAAGCAAACAAATACACAACCTAATTTCAGTTAGTTTTAAGCACTAAGAAGCAAATGAATGCAAGTTAACATGATGGATTGTGACAGGGGAGGGCATACTCTTGGGGATATCAGCCTGATGGCACAGATGCCTGGGCAAGCCGGGGTGGGCTTTAGGGAGTTGAGAAATCCCCTGAAATTGGGGGAAATAAAAAATGTGATGTGTGTGAGCATTTTCCCTTGGAGACAGAGTCCACAGCTTGCATCAAATTCCCCTCTACTTTTCCCCCTACCAAAGAGGTTGAGAATAATTGTAAGATAGAGTGACCAGAGAAGGCCATTATGAGGAGGTGGCATTTCAGCTGAGACCTGAATGACATGAAGAAACCAGCCACGGGAAGCTCTGGGGAAGGGTTGGAGAAGCAAGACGGGAAAGGAAGGCTAGGCTGATTGGTGATAAAGAGTTACCCCAGAGAGTAGAATGGGGTGGGGGGCAGGGGACGGGCAGGAAAGACCGCACAAGCTGAAGTTGTCAAGAGAATTTAGGGAACAAATAAAGAAGAGATACTTTTAAGCAGGTTCATTGAGGGGATATATGAGGAAATAGAGTTTTAAGAGAGCTTTCTAGGTGTTCGGAGTCCTTGGGTAGCACAAACTGTTAATGCACTTGGCTGCTAATTAAATGGTTGGAGGTTTGAATCCACCCAGAGGCGCCTCAAAAGGAGGGCCTGGTGATCTACTTCCAAAAAATTAGTCACTGAAAACTCTGTGGAATGCAGTTCTACTCTGACGCACATGGAGTTGCCATGAGTCACAGTCAACTGGAAGACAACTGGTTTCTAGGTGTTCACCCCCACAGGGGGTCCAATACAGACAAGAACGTTTTTATTTGTTCTGCCTAAGACGCCATGAGGAGGTTCCACTCTTTCAGGCCACGCTGGCAGGAATCCAAGCAGAAGGCGCAGAAATGTCAGACAAAATGGAGGAGGGGTTCTAACCAGCCCACCCACCCATGGTCAGAATGAAATCCCCCCAAACAGGCAAAGGTACCCAAAGTCCTGCTCATCCAATAACAACACCTCCCACCTCCAACCCCCCTGCCATGTATTCCATGCTTATAATGTTAATGATTCTAGCACTCTCCATTCCCCAGAGTCCTCACCCACTTTCCTTTGAGCCATTTCCCAAATCCTATATCCTCAGAAAGATTTTTCAATGCAAGGGATAAGTGCTCCCTGTAACTCTAGTTACTACTTAAGGAGGGGTAGTGAAATAATGCTTGTAGGATCCACATGGGACTTTTAATGAGTCTAAGATATTAATATATGGAGGGAGGAGCTTACAGGGAATATATTCTCCAAGTCCACACATGAAATAGAAGAAATAGGGAGAGTCAGCAGTACACTGGGCAAAAGTGAGCGACAAGGTAGAATAATAGAGTAAGGAGAAAAACCACTATCTGTCAGTTTGTCGTACTGTAGTGGCTTGTATGTTGCTGTGATGCTAGAAGCTATGCCGCCAGTATTTCAAATACCAGCAGGGTCACTCATGGTGGACAGGTTTCAATGGAGTTTCCAGACTAAGACAGACTTGGAAGAAAGGCCTAGCAATCTACTTCCTAAAATTGGCCAATGAAAATTCTATGGATCCCAAGAGAATATTGCCCGATATAGTGCCGGCAGATGAGCCCCCTAAGTTAGAAGGCACTCAAAATACACAGTGGCCACAAAATGAACTCAAGCATACCAATGATCGTGAAGATGGCGCAGGACAAGGTGATGCTTTGTTCTGTTGTACAGGGGGTCGCCATGAGTCAGTGCTGACTCAAAGGAAACTAACAACGATGAAGGAGGAACAGGAGTGGGAGGGACAAAGAAAGAGCAAGAAGAGGGAGGAGACAAGAAAAGAAGAGAACAGAAGGAAATAGAAAGAGAAAGGAGGATTTGGAAAGCAAAGAAGGGAGAGAGGAAACGAGTGGAAATAAAGTAATAGAAGGATGGAAGCCATGGATGCCAGGAAGGAAGCAAGACAACCAAGAAAACGATGGAATGACACAGGGGGGAAGGGCATCTCCAGCAATGACCTCCATCTGTGTCATCGACCGCTCCTGTCTGCCTTGGCGATACAGCTGGAGAAGGAGCCCAACCAGTCTCCTTCACCATATTGGATCGTGTGAAGCAACTGCAGCACCCCATGCTGTGCTCTCCCAAACAGTGATTCTCTTAGACTCGGGTGCACACTGAAATTGAGTTCAGCTTAATACAGACTGAATTGCTGAAGACCCGCTCCTACCCGTCACCATAATCATTAGGAGAGAAAATTGATTGCCTGAGGCCAGAGAGCGAAATCCAGCTAGACATCTCCTCCCCGGTGATCTGTCCTGAGCGGCTTGTGGTAGGTGTACCTGTAAGGAGTATGCCCCATTTGTCTGCACCAAAATCAAAAATGTCTGCATTTCCCTTGTCCAGACTTATAATCATATATGCATACTTGTTGTGGTTGTTGCTGATGCTGCTCTTGAATATCTATCTGTCTCCCCCAAGATGCCATAAGCTCCATCCACGGAAACAAGATCATGTTTGTTTTTTAACCCCCCAATCTAGTACATAGAACCAGTAGCCATTGGGTCGATTCCAACTCATGGAAACCCATGTGTGTCAGAGTAGAACTGTGCTCCATAGGGTTTTCAATGGCTGATTTTTTGGAAGCAGATTTTCCATGTCTTTCTTCCGAGGCTCCGCTGATGGATTTGAACTGCTAAATTTTCAGTTAGGAGCCAAGTACATTACTCATTCACACTGCGTAGGGACTCTAGCATATAGTAAGCATGCATTAAAAAATTCTGCAAGCACAGGTGCATGACTAGGAATGGGGATCCCAAATTAGAACTCACAGCTCTTAACAAGGGAAATAGAATAAAATTAAAGCTGCTCATTTTTCTGATCTGATTTCTTTAAGACCAGCTTTAAAAAAACTAAAATTATTTCTCAAACATCTAGGGATTAACTGCTATGAAGTTTTAAACAAAAGGCACCAAAGCCATACTCTTTCATTCTTTTAAACACATCATGTTTTTCTGTTTTTGTTTTTTATCACGACCACAAAAATTTATCAACCAGACAACACAGAGAGAATAACTTTATTAAGCTTGGGAAACTTTCTCAAAAATCGAAACACTGGTTACCTAGTAGGACTCAAGACAGTAGCTTTGTCCTGAACTGGCCTCTAGACTTTCTAACACTGAAACAAACCAATAATCACCAACCTGGGAGAGGCTACATTAAAGTCAGATTATCACAACGGGGAGAGGGCAGCCAAAAAGCTCTCACTGTTCAGCATCTCCCCGCCCCCCATACTCAGTCCATCTCTGCTCCAAGAGGTAGAGTAATGGAGTGACAAACCGTTACACCCAAATTCCATCCCAAGGGATCTCTTGCCGTGTGTGTCATTTTCTTGATACCACTGGCCTCTTTCTGTCTTCCACTCCTTTTCTTGTTTTCTTTCAATTTGATCATTTATATGAACACATTCAACACATGAATATATTCTCCTTTTACAAGTCACACATAAGACAGAGTTAAAGCACTCTTGATCACCAATCCCAACCCCAGGTCACCCACACAGCACCCTCTGTTGTGTTGTGTATAGGTTGTGTATCCATGCAAACTTTTGCCTGCATTTAGACACATGTATTTATAAATAAGAAATCGCTGCATGGTGTAAATAGTTAAGCATTCGGTTACTAACTGAAAGACTGGGAGGTTCAAATCCACCCAGAGGCACGTCAGAAGACAGACCTGGTGATCTGCTTCCGAAAGGTCACAGCCACAAAAACTCTATGGAGCAGTTCTACTCTGAAACACAACGGGGTCACCATGAGTCCGAATCAACTCAATGGCAACTGGTTACTGGTTTATTTATAAACAGAATTATATCACCCAGTTTCGTGACTTTTGACATAAATAACATAATACACTTTCTGTTCTACAACTTGCTTTTTCTCCACCCAATAACGTGACTTGGGGACCTCTCGGTACAAGGCTCTACCTAATTCTAACAGATGCATGCCTCCGGTGGTACAGACCTGTGGTGGATTAGTGGAGCCTTGAACCTGACACTTAGTCCACATTCAGTTGTTGTTGTTACTGTAGCTGGTAGAAAACAATGCTTTCATCGCACATGGTTGGTTATAGGCACACAGTTGTTTGTACGGGACTCCTGCCTGCGTGTGAAACGTTTCTCGGTAGGACTGCTGGATCGCAGAGTATACACTCTTTTCATTTTAGTAAAGATTGGAAAATTGTCCTGCAAAAATCTTACTCCTTTTTCCTTTGTGTCTGTATTTTGTGTATGTTGTTAGCTGTTGTCGAGTCAATTCTGACTCATGGAGACCCCATGGGACAGAGTAGAATTGCCCCACAGGGTTCCCGGGGCTGTAATCTTTACGGAAGCAGACCACCAGGCCTTCCTTCTATGAAGCCACTGGGTAGGTTAAAACCTCCGACCTTTTGGTTACCAGCAGAGTGCTTAACCACTGCACCACTGGTGCTCCTTATTTTGTATATAGCTCTGTGTATCTTTACCAGTTTATTTCTCTCTCTCTCTCTCTGCCTCTCCCCTCCTTGCTCCTTCTCTCCTTTTTTTCCTCTCTCCCTCCCTCACTGGCCTCTCAATGGTCTTTCTAGTTCCTTTTCAGGAGAGTGAGGAATCACTTCTGACTCTCTCAACTCTCTGAATAGTTCAGATAATAGTCATAATTACTCCCCCAAAGGAATCAGGTGATATATCAGTTCCGATTACACGTATCGCCTTCCCCCTCATGATGCTCACTGGCGACTTCCTCTAGGCTGGCTGAGGCATGGAGATATGCTGGAGGCAGGAGGCATAAGGATGCACAGGCTCCCATCCCTTTCCTCACGGTCAGAGCCAAAGGAAAGCTCGGCTTAAAATACAGGAAGAAGCAGCTTCAGACTGCCCAGCGTGCCCCCTTCCAAGGGTCTGCAGGACCTGCGGCACATCCACACCTCAAATCAGGGTTATGCAAAGTTGGTTATTACAATGATTCCTTGTATATTTACTTCATCTGAGAGTTAAGCATTCAAAGTGGCTCTTTTTCTGATGTGCTTTGACTTCGCCTGTCTGGAAGCATCTCTTATTTGGCACTAGCAATCTCCTACGCCACCTGCTCTGGAAATAATAAAAAATACACTAAAGATGTTAAAAGCAAAGTGTGGCATCAGGAGAATAACCAAGGTTCAGTTGTTGTTGTTGTTAAGTGCCACTGAGTCAATTTTTGACTCACAGTGACCCCATGTGACAGAGTAGAACTGCCCCATAGGGTTTCCTAGGCTGGAATCTTTATGGGAGCGGGTCATCAGGTCTTTCTGTGGAGCTGCTGGGTGAGTCTGAACCTCCAGCCTTTCAGTTAACTGCCAGGCACTTAACTGTTGTGCCATCAGGGCTCCTTTAGGTTAAGTTAAAACCAAAAAACCAAACCAACTGCCGTCAAGTTGATTCCAACTCACAGCAACCCTATGGGACAGAGTAGAACTGCCCCCATGGGGCTTCCAAGGCTGTAAATCTTTACGGAAGCAGACTGTCATGTCTTTCTCCCATGGAGTGGCTGGTGGGCTCTAACTGCTGATCTTTGGGGTTTGTAGCCAAGCACTTAACCACTGCACCACTAGAACTCCTTTAGGTTAAGTTAGAGGTTCTAATTTATCACAATCCATATTATGCAACTAAAGTATTTCCCCCAGAACAGCATAGAACTTTACACTTAAGGCAGCTTCCCAGGCACCAGCTGGGCCAGGAAGGATGTCTATGAGTTCCCAGCTATATTAGGGAGGTGGTAGGCTGCAGTGGTTAAGGGTCCAGGTTCTGGATTCAGACTCTCTGGATTCAAATCCTGCCTCAAGCGTTTATCTCATGAAGGGACCTCCAGCATATTAACTTAGATCTCTGAGTAGCATTTTTTAATTTCCAAAATGAAGGGTTGATAATCAAGCAAGAGAGTATGCAAATCACTAAGCACAGGTCCTGACACATGGTGGATTAGCTTCCTGTTGCTGCTGTAACAAATTCCCACAAACTCAGTGCCTTAAAACACCCATTTACTATCATGCAGTTCTGAGGGTCACAAGTCTCAAATGGGTCTCACTGGGCTAAAATCAAGGTGTCGGCAGGGCTACGTTGCTCTGGAGGTTCCAGAAGAGAAACCGTTCTCTTGTCTTTTCCAGCTTCTAGAGGCCGCCCCCATTCTTGGGGTCGTGCCCTCCTTCCAGCAATTGCATCACCCCGAACTCTGCTTTCTCTGCTTGCACTATCACATATCTTCCTCTGGCTGCCCTCCTGCCTCACTCTTTCACTTATAAAGCAAAAACCAAACCCACTGCCATCAAGTCGATTGCAACTCATAGCGACCCTATAGGACACAGAAGACATGCCCCATAGCGTTGCCAAGGCTGTAATCTTTACGGAAGCAGACTGCCACATCTTTCTCCTGCCTTTCACTTACACCCACCCAGATAAACCAGGATAATCTCCCCATCTCAAGAGTGCTACACTTAATCACAGCTGCAAAACTCCTTTTGCCATGAAGGTAATATATTCACAGGTTCCATGGATTACGACTTGGCCATCTTTGGCGCCACTATTCTGCTGACCACACATGGTGAACACGGTGAACATGGTGACTCAGCTGCTGCTGCCGTCACTCCTACTACTACAGAGAAAGCAAAATTCTTCTCCTCCCGAAACAAAAATGAGAATAAGTTGTGGCTCAGATATCAAAAGAAAAGGTAAAAATTCAGTAGTTTTCTCTCTTGAAATTGCTCTAAAATTACATACTACTACTCTTTCCAACACCAACGGGCCACTTGTCTTAAGTACTAAGCACTGAGTTATGTTCCAGTACACTATTCAGTGGCCTTAGGGTCCCTGAAGGCACTTTGGCACGGAATGTAGAAGGAAACTGAGAAGAAGGAAAAGGTATTCTGGGCCCCTTGGCCTGCCTGACCTACATGGATTTCACCGCGTCAAGGAGGAGAAAGACAAAGATTCTTCTCCTCCATCCATCATGTACCTCTGGTTTGGGGCGCCATCCGTGAACAACTCTTTCTTCATTTTCCCTCCTTTTTCCAATCTTTCCCCACCCTGCTATCCTCACTCTCTCCCTTCTCTCTCTTTCTCCAGAAACTGATGCAATACTGCTTTTTCTTCCCATTGCTTTGGTCCCAGCCTTGGTTGCAATACAAAGAGTGACTTCACAAACTAACTCCAGACTCCTGCTAGCCCCAGGAGGTCTTACCCGCCACCCACCATCTCTGTGATCTGTAGGAAAGGGCTCAGCATCCCTTAGAAGAATCCATTTAACTAGTATGATAAACAGAAAAAGGAATAAAGGTGCTGAGGTCTGTCTGGTGGGAAGGGGGAAGAGGTATACTGAGGTCAGCTCACCTTAGGCCTTGAACCCCAAATGACTTGGACAAGTTACTTTTCCTTTCTTGGCCTCAGTCTCCTTGTCTATAAAATCAGAGCCTGAACAGGACAATCTAATGGGTCTCTTCAAGCTCTGAGATTCTATGATTCTATCCAAAGATGTTCCATCCAAACCTAGCATAGAAGAGTAGGAATAGCACTGACTTTTTTGAACCACAGCTCCATTAATTACTATATGATTGTATCTGTCAGTTAGGATTCATCTGGTTGCAAGTGACAGAAAACTCACATCATCTTAAACAATAAAGAAGATATTATCAACTCATGTGACCAGCTGCAAAGATGGATTCAGGGTTGGTTTGAGGCAGAGGACCAATGAAACCATCAAGACTTTGTTCTTTCCAACTCTCTGCTCTGTACTCCCTCTGTTAAAACCATCCTAGGGCTGGTGCCCCCTCATAGACACAAGATGGAAGCATGCAACTAGCAACTATTCCAGGAGCCCCATGTATTCTTAACCACATCCTGAATAATAAGGAAAGGAGCTCTTCAGAATGTTCTCAGAAGCACTCCAAACAAACCTCCTCCAATCTCATTGTTCTCATCCGTGACTCACGTTAATCAATGAAGCAATCACTGTGGTCAGTGGCTGATAATCACATTGACTGGCTTCACCTTGAGTTGCATGATCTGCTTCTCCCAGAGGACATGAGCTTCTTGGGGCAGAGGTAGATATCCAAAAGAAAATTATGGCAGTTACCAAAAGACAAAGGGATGGATTTTGGAAGACAAACCCACAATGATCTTTGGGAATATATTTAACTTCTCAGAGCCTTGCTTTACTCATCTTCAAACTAGAATCATACCTAATTTGAATCAGGACTCAATGCAATGATACATGTTAATCATTTATCCTGGCATGCAGCTGTTTTCTGATAAAAGGCTGCTACCAATATCATCTTCATTATCAACACCATTATCATTATAGAAAATAACCTATTTTCCTTTGGATTTTACCAGGTGAGCCTTGAGAAATGTCTCAGATAGCCTCACACATCACACTGGATCTTAAAATAGCATAAAATAACCAGATAAAGAAAGTTACAAGATGAGAAAGCATCAGGTTCCCTGGTGGAAATGTCGAATTGATAGCCCTTGGAGGGTACGAGTCCTTGGGAATGGAATGGAATGGAAAGCAAGTGTGGAAAGAATAGAATAATCCAAATAGATGCCTCATGAGCAGATTTCCAGCTAAGGGGCGGAAGGACTCAGGAGATAAAAAGTTACCTCGGTTTGTGGAAGAACTTTCTCCCCTGGCCAATTACAGAAGGAATGGCCAGTGGGAAGGCAATAAGTTTCTCATCACTGGAGGCTGGGTGACCAGTCTTAAGATGAAGAAAAGGGACAATCACAGATCAGGTGGGTGAGGAGGAGGTCAGTGTAAATACCTACCCAGTGCCTTCCTCTCTGTGAGCATAGAATTCCGCGACCAAACCAAAAAATCAAAGCCACTGCCGTCGAGTCGACTCCGACTCATAGTGATCCTATGGGACAGAGTAGAACTGCACCACAGAGTTTCCAAGGAGTGCCTGGTGGATTCAAACTGCTGACCTTTTGGTTAGCAGACATAGCTATTAACCGCTATGCCATCAAGGTTTCCAGAATTCCATGACAGAGTTTGCAAACTCAGATGCCTTCAGAAATCAGGCAGGAATGAAATCAAGTGAAGAAGGATGGGTAATGACCGGACTGAGATGAACCAAAGATTGATGCCTCATCCAAAGGGGCAGGCACTACTCAACTGCAGCTATCTGTGGCCATATGGCAACACAAGGTTAACGATGCCAGATTTTTCAGGGTTTCAAGACAATCCAGAAATTCAGATTTTATGTGAAATCTTTCTACTTTAAAAGTTGACAACTCATTTACATTTTAGATCTTGTGGAAGCCAAAAAGAATACATTTGTGGGACACCATTTTGTGGCCTCTATGAGAAGAGTGGAGCTTTGGTGGCACAGTGGTTAAGTGCTTGGCTGCCAACCGACAGGTCACTGGTTCAAACCCAACAACCGCTCTACAGGAGAAAGGTGTGGCAATCTGCTTCCATAAAGATTACAGCCTTGGAAACTCAATGGGGCAGTTCTACTCTGTCCTGTATGGCTGCTATGATTCGGAATCAATGTTAGTGGGTTTGTTTTGATTGCAAGAAGAGTAATTTCTCTGTAAGACACCCTGACGCCTTTTATTCATATCAAAATCTGTCAATATTTTGTAAAAAACGGAATAAATTTCAAGCATTAACTACTAGAAAAATCTAGCATATTGCAGCTGAGTCTGTGGCTGCAGCAACTGATAATTACAGACATTAGGACTCAAATGAGCTCTTGATGTATGTTTAAGAGGAAAGAGAACATAAAGTAGTTGGTGTAAAATGAGAACCTCTCTTCCTGGAAGCCTCCATGTGCCTTTCGATAGGGGGGGACATGGAGTACCTGATCCTCTAGCCACTTTTTGAGTGGTCCAGCCCAGACAAGGGTGGGGGCAGAAACAGAAATCCTGGATTCCAATCCAATGGGGAAGGAGGTAGAAGAAAGAGAAACACCATGTGGAAAGTGTTGAAGGCAGTAATTATCATAGAGCGATTTCAGACAGGAAATCTGTTATGCAAAAAAAGGAAGACATCAGGGTTAGCTAAGAGAAATTAATGAACTAAAGCTGGTGAATTCAGCAGAAACTTATAGACTTGTAAAAACATTAGTAGAATGAAGGGGAAAAAAAACAGGGATGACTGGGATAATGTGGGTTTTTTGGCCCCAGGAGATACGAAAACCAAGAACAGAGAGGGAGGATAGCAAGTAGATCTGAGTTATTGGACAAGGTTGAAATTGTATACACTCCCACTTCTGGTTGCCTTGGCAATGAGACTCCTACTTTATACTAATGGCATTAAAATGAGTAAACTCCCATGCAAACAAGGCACACAGAAATTAGAGGCAGAGCCTCATGTAGTCTAGCTAGGGCCATGTCAGAGGAGAGTCTAGGAGAAAGTTAAGGTGGGCTTGTGCAGCAAAAAATGAGGTCACAAAAGGAAAGAAATTGAGTCATGTGTAAAAGGGATAACTTTTGTGTGGATGCTTGAGAACCACCGTGGGTTCCACGGACTTACTAGTTCTCCTGTTGATGTTGATCAACTCATTGTGGGTAATAAATCCTGTAGTTGCATATCCACATTGCCTCACCTGCTCTATTTTCTGTGTCTCTCCTGGCAAGGAACCATGGAATCGGAAAAGAAGGTGGTTTACTCTTCTGGTGCTCTGTGTGTTTCCTCATTGCCCTCATACTCTGTATAAAAGAGAATCAAGAGAGGTCTAGAAGAGTTTCATAGACAGACTTGAGAATAAAGAAAGAAAAAATATATTAGGTGTGTTATATACAGAGAGTATTAGTTTCACATGGCTGCTGTAACAAATTATCACAAACTTGGTGGCTTAAAACAACACACATTTATTCTCATACAGTTCTGTAAGTCCAGAGTCCTAAATCAGTTGCACCAGGAAGAAACCAAGACGTGGGTGAGGCTGAACTCCCTCTACAGGCTCTAGGAGAGAATCCATTTCCTTGCCTTTCCAGCTCCTAGAACTGCGTTTCTTTCATTCCTTGGTCCATGGCCCCTTCCTTCATCCTCAAGGACAGCAGCATAGCATCTTGCTTCAGTCATGAACTTTTAAAACCACAAGTTCCTAAAGGGATAGCTTTCAGCCTCTTCTTGCAGCTTTGACCAGCATTGACCAATAACTGTTTTCCTTTCAGTGAAGATCCAAGTAGGGCTAGAGGTTGTTGGAATAATAACCTATGTTTTCATGTGTGAGAAAACAAACCCCCAAGGGCAATATGACTCACTTCAGCGGTCAATCTAAGCAAAATGGCCCCAGGAACCTGGGAAACCATCCTAATGGCAGCCAGAGAGGTCATCTGCCATGTCCCACCATGTCAGGACTTGAACTGTCTCAGACACATGAGCATCCACCCAGATTTTAAAGACATGCTAAAAAGCAACTCTGAAATCCCCTTTAATAAGTAGAAAGAACATGTGAACAACTAAACAATTTTTTTTCCAGATAGTGAGAAGAGCTGTACACAAGATAAAACAGGATGATGAGACAGAGTGTGATGGGGGGGTGGGTCAAGAAAGGTTTGTGACCCCTGAGATGGCATTTGAGCTGTGACTAGAAGGAAACAACCATGTAAGGTGGCACAGTGGTTAAGCACTCAGCAGCTAACTGAAAGGTCAGGGTTCAAACCCATCACAGGAGAAAGATGTGGCAGTCTACTTCTGTAAAGATTTCAGCCTTGGAAACCCTATGGGGCAGTTCTACTCTGTCCTACAGAGTCGCTATAAGTCAGAATCAACTCTAGGACAATGGGTGTTAAATGTTCTGGGGAGAGGGAAGTAAAAATTCAAAGGCTCCGAGGTGGGAATGAGCTAGCAGGTTTAAGTAACTGAAAGAAGGCCACTGTTCCTAGAGCCGGGTGTAGGAGCCAAGAGGGTGGGAGAGGACTGAGCTGGAGAGATTGGAAAGGACCAAATAAAAACATGGGAGAGACTTTAAATCAGAAGGTCTTATGCAGGCGGTGACTTACTTATTATACATCTTATTTCCATTTGTAAAAAGCTTATTCTGTGTCTTAGTTACCTGGGACTTCCATAACAGAAATACCACAAGTGGGTGGCTTTACAGGAATTTATTTTCTCCCAGTTCTGGAGGCTAAAAGTCCAAACCAGGGTGTCAGCCATGTTGTTTTTTTCTGTGGGCCCCTCTCCTAGTTTCTTGTATCTGCCAGCAATCTTTGGAGTTCATTTGCTTATGGATGTGCCCTCGCGCAGCATTTATCTTCCCCAGTTTGTGTCCCATCTGTGTCTACTCTGCTCTTTTTATATCTCAGAAGTGATTGGGTTTGGAGCCCACCCTATACTGGTGTGACCTCATTAACATGGAAAAAGAAAAACTCTATTTCCAAACAGGTCACATCCACAGGTACAGGGGCCAGGATTTCTACACAATTCAATCCATAACACTCTAGCAAGTCATTCCACCTGACTGAGCTTCAGTTACATCATCTATAAGGTGCAGAAAGAACCTGTTTCACAGGACTCCTAAGACCTTTACATTAGACCTTGGGCAGAAAGCACCTGGCATTCAGTAGGCACTCAAAGAAAGGGAGGTGAACCTGGATGTGAGGGAGAAGGCAATTACTCCAAGGAGAGGAGTGGGGGCTGAGATGGAGAGGCCTGGCAGCCCCAGCTCCTGAGAGACTGATTTGACGGCAATGCCGGCCCCGCCCTTGTTTTGATATCTCACGCCTAGGCGACAGCTGCACCCCAACTAACCTCCTATGGTGGCTTCCAACAGCAAAACTAATTAGGTCGTAGCATGCTGAGAAATCCATCTTCTAATACAAATGTAACAGGTTAACATGCAAAGAATGGACTACGGGTAACCCCAGGGAGCAGCAAGACAAACGTCAAGAAGCCTGATAAGTGTGCAATCACTCCCCCACTGCGGGGGCCTGGGAGAGCCCGAGAAAGCAGGTGGGCTGTTTCCAACGGCAGCAAGCGAGAGACTGGGGTGCACCGCACCCACGAGACCGCGATTCCTCCCTGGGCATGCCATGAGACAATTAGGCAGTATCTGCTCAAAACGACAGAGCACCCAAACTCAGACCCAGCAGTTCCCCTCATAGGTCACCTCCTATAGGTACTCATGCTTGCGGACAAAGAGGTCTGGACAAGGATGTTCACTGGATCTTTGTTTATAATGGGAAAAGACTGGGCCATCAGAAAGGGATCACTCACACGAATTAGGTTTCACTGTTATAGGGTCACTATGAGTCAGAATCAACTCCATGGCAATGGGTTTTTTGGTTTCACATGGAAGACTATGTAGCTGATTAAAATATGAGGCAGATTTACACGTATTGACAAAGAAGAGTGTGTAAAATGTAGTGTTAAGTGACTTATCAGTTTGTCATACTGTGGTGGCTGGCATGTTACTTCGATGCTGGAATTTATGCCACCGGTATTTCAAATACCAGCAGGGTCACCCATGGTGGGCAGGTTTCAGTGGAGTTTCCAGACTAAGTCAGACTAGGAAGAAAGGCCTGGCAATCTACTTCTGAAAATTAGCCAGTGAAAGCTGTATGGATCACACTGAATGTTGTCTGATATTATAGTGCTGGTTGGAAGGCACTCAAAATGCACAGTAACCACAACAACAGCCTGGAGCATATCAGCAGTTATGAGGATGGTACCGGACTGGGCAGTATTTAGCTCTGTTGCGCACGGGGTCGCCATGAGTCGGAATCAACTCAACAGCGACTAACAACAACCACACAGTGTTAGGCAGGAAGGCAAGGTGCCTACCTACAGTGTACAGAATCGGCTACCATTGGTGAAAAGAGAATGATCTACTCACTCACTTATTTACTGACAGCCTTTTTGTGCCAGGCACTGGTGGCACAGCAATAAATAAAACAAATCCTGGCTCCATAGAAGAGGCCTGGTGGTGCAGTGGTTAAGAGCTCAGCTGCTAACCAAAAGGTCGGCAGTTCGAATCCATCAGCTGCTTCTTGGAAACCCTATGGGGCAGTTCTACCGTGTCCTACAGGGTCACTATGAGTTGGAATCAACTCGAGAGCAATGGGTTTGGTTTTGGTTTGGTTCCATGGAGTTTACAATCCAGTGGATGGAGTCAGACAATAAACATGAAAATATGTAATATATCAGGTGGTGACAAGATATAGATCTCCTATTTATGCATGAATTCAGTTGAGCCACGTGAAATTGCCAGTGTGCGACCACTTTGACCTGTGAGCAAGGCGATTTAAGGTTTAACCTAACCCATTCACAGATAAAATCACGGACAAGAAATACAGACAGCAGCTCCTCCGGGAAGGGAGATCAGGAAGGGAAAGTGCTTGCTGTACACACAGTGGGCTGGTTAGTATTTTTTATGGTATGTGTGTATTGCCTATTCAAAACAAAAAAGCATTTTAAAATATGTAATCATAGGAGCATAATAGAGTTGGCACATGGAGAGACGCAAAGGTAGATAAGGATGGAGCAAGGATTAAGAGCTAAAAGGAGATGGATTTTTTAAAAACGCAAAAGTAAGCAGGTGATGATAACATACTATAGATGGGTTTGCTCAGTTAGAAATCAGAAGTGGCCTTTTCTTTGTGATTGAACTCAAGCCCCAAGGACAGCATGATCCCTAGACACAGATCAGGAGCGGGCAGCGATAACAGGGGGAAGAGACCTGGGCAGGCATGGAGGGGCAGCGGAATCTGTCCTCAGCCCATCAGAGCACCTGACCCAGGTGATCCTCAGCCTTTCTTGGCCTCACTCAACTCACTGGTACAAGCATGGGTCGCAAAATGCAACTTCCCATCGCCGCCCCCCTCCGCCTCGGCCCCCAATGTACTCAGCTTGCTTGCTGGAATGAGCAAAACCTGCCAATCTGATCTTACCTGCAGGAAACGCAAACCAACATACAGCTGCAGCACAGGACAGAGAAAGGTGCAGGCAGTTAAGTCACGTGGCTAGAGGCAAACCCAGGAGGGAAGAGGTCACGTGGGCCAGAGACGAGCAAGAGGCAGACAGCCGGAAACAGCCAAACGCACACACAGACTGGGCCTGCGGCTGCTGACGATACCGGCCTGGCACTGAGCGGCCTGTTATCTCAGGTCAGACCAAAACGTTCCACTCTGCTCTAGGAGTGGGCAGCAAGGCCCAATGAGACAAGCACAAGGTTGGAAATCAGTCTGTTCTGGGTGCAAATTCCTGCTTTCAGCTTCCTAACCTGGTGTCCTTGTCCTCAGGCACACCTGTGAGCACCCCTGAGCCTCAGTTCTGCACAATGCAGATAAAACAAGGCCCACCTGGTTAGTCTTCCTTATTCTATTAATTATCTAGCTGTTCATTTCTCCACGTACGTTCAGCTGGTCATGTCACTCTGTATGCTTATATAAGAATAACCTCCAACTAGGCAAATGCTGCCATTCTCATTTATCTGATGGATCTTTCAAGGTAGAAGCTCGCTCGAAGACATGAGCATATTGGGAGTCTCGAGCAAGTTAACAACAATGCCCACCTCTGAAAACGACTGTAAAATGACATAAGATAATGTACATGAAACACTTAATGCAGTGACTAGAACTTAGCAGGTTCTCAGTAAATGCTGCCCACCATGATTATTACTCCACAAGGACCAGGACTGTGCACGAGGAACAAGTGAGGAACAGGACTCGGGTCAGACAGGATAGCAGAGGCTTCTGAAAGAGCAGACCTTGAACCCTACGCACCCGCCCAAACAAGAAAGACTCTTAGCTGCCTCTCTAGGGAAGACATCTATTTATGCTGTGCTGGTCTCCTGGCCAGGTCTGCCACTTGAACAACTGCAGGGGGCACATTCAAGATGTTTTCGGTGGGAATGGTCCTCCACAGCACCAGCCATGTGGAGCTGGCCAACATGGCAGCCCCCGTGTGCCAAAGTTAACAGGTTGTTGGGTTAGCGGTGTGGCATTTGCTTCTAAGATACCTCACCCAAACCCTTCATGGTCATCCCCAACGTTTCTAACCAAAAGCACCACACTCCTCCTTAGCAATCAGCACCCCACAAGCAACTGGGGAGATAATATTCACCTTTCCCCCTCTTTTTATGATACTTGAGTCAATTCGCAATTATAGGGAAATCTGTGTGTTTTTACTCCAGAGATGGCTCTTATCATTAATTGCAGCTAAATGTTAAATCCAACGTGTGTGTGTATGTGTGGGTGTGTTACACTGGTGAACACATCTGTCAAAACTCATCCAACTATACACTTTAAATGGATACATTTTACTTTATTTTTTATTGTGGTAAGTATATATTTATATATATTGTCTTGGAAGATGTGCTCCTTAGAAGCCAGGATGGTAAGACTTTGTCTCACTTTGGACATGTTAGCAGGAGGGACTAGTCCCTGAAGAAGGACATCATGCTTGGTAAAGTAGAGGGTCAGTGAAAGAGAGGAAGACCCTCAACGAGATGAAGTGACACAGTGGCTGCAACAATGAGCTCAAACATACCAACGACTGTGAGGGTGGCGCAGGATCAGGAAATGTTTCATTCTGTTGTACACGGGGTTGCTGTGAGTGGAACCAACTCAGCAGCACCTAACAACAACAAATACATATATATAACAAGACATTTGCCATTTCCTAACTTTTTAAATGGTGTGATTATCTTTCCAGGCGCCTATGCTAGAGGGAACGTACTTTGGAGTTGAGAGGGGACTTAGCAATCCCCCAGGCTAGTCCCCTCCAGGCTAGTTTTACAGAGGAGGAAACGGAGGCCCAAAAGTAAAACGGACTCAACCAAGTGCATTCAGCTTGTTTGCAGCTCTCTCTGCTGCTCCTTATCACCTCTCACCCATGAACCCTTAGTGAGGTGCACTGTGGAATCTGCTGGGCCTCAACTCTAAGATTCATTTCAAGTAAAATGGTACAGCTGACAGCAGTATCCAGCCCTTCTTCTACTGGCAGCAATACCAGGGTTTTAAACCGGTTCATTCTGGTTCAAACCCCTACTGAGAATTTGCATTTCTAACAAGTTCCTTGCTGAGAATTTGCCTTCCCACCCCCAGACATACTGAATCAGAATCTATATTTTAACAAGATCCCCTGGTGATTCTTACGTATAACTTCCTGGGAACTTGTTAGAAATGCAGATTCTCAGCAGAGGTTGAACCAGAACGAACCAGTTGAAGCCCTGAGCAATACCTTATTTCCTTTTGGGAATGACCTCCCCAACGACACACCATCTGTTGGAGACATCAATCAAGGTGTCTGCCCTTCCCGGTCAAGGTAGGGCCCGGCTCAGCCGATCAGACTCACTCCTCAGGAAGCCACGTCTCCAGGGGAAAGACGTGAGGCTGGCGCTGACTCACCCTGGCCTCTGTGTGCTGAGGTAACTGCCCATCACACCCTGCTTCCAGGTCCCCAGAGAGGCCCTCCTTCCTGTTCCTGCAGAGGTTCACTATTTCAGAGCATCCCTGAAACCCACCAGTGAACTGTTTTTCCATCTAAGCTACCCAGAGTTGCTTTTTTCAGCCTGATGCCCTACTGCAGAACAAGAAAGTGGGTATCTGCTTTGTGGTGGAGTAATATTCATCAAGAAGCTCGTGGGTGGTGCAAATGATTAATACCCCCAGATGCTAACCACAGGTTGGAGGTTCGAGTCCACCAAGAGGCACCTCAGAAGAAAGGCTTGGCAATCTAATTCTCAAAGATCAGCCACTGAACATCCTTTACAGCACAGTTCTACTCTGACATGCATGGGGTCACCGTGAGTTGGAACTGACTGGACGACAACGGACAGTATTCATCAAGCGTCTTTCAGGTCTAGTTCACCATAATGCTTTCCCAAATTCCCTGCACCTACTGTCTGTACCACACATTTAAGTACTTAATCACACACTGTGTCACATTGCTTTTACCTTCACCCATGTTAACTCTGATATCTACAGACAGACAAAAAGCTTCCTGAGGACCAGAGACCACATCACAGATAAAAGGACTTCAATTCCAATCTCAATGGTGGTCAGCTACGAGATGTGACATAACTAACTTGTTAGAACCCCAGTTCAAGCAGTGGCATTTGTAAATGATTTAGGTTTTTTATTGTTTTGTTTTTTTGGTTTTTTTGGTAAGCTACAGCACATTCAAGGTCATTTCTATAATCACATCATTCTGAAATGTTTTCTTCAGTGGGAGAGAAATGGTAAGGTTTGCTGTCTTATGCCTAGTCATACATATTTTTTAAGTCCTGTCCAGAACAGTGCACACACTCAATAGTATGATGAGTTGAATGAATTATGTGACATCTTGCAAACAATGAAATCAACATCTCTAAATAATTTTTAAAGCCCTCTCTCACCCCCTTTACTCTTAACCTCCAAATCCTCGAGAGAGAAAGCTTTTATTAATGCATAACAATCATTCATATGCTAAGTCTCATTTCTAGTTATAGAATCATCATAGGAAGTGGTCTTCTAGTCCAGCCCTCTAACCCAAGGATCAAAAACGTTTATAGCGGAGAGGCAGGTAAATACATAGAGTCAGTTTGGTACATCCTTTCCTCCCTTATCGACACGCTTAGTTAGGTTCCAAAGACCAGGTCATTATCTGAAATCAGCATTATGCAAAGATAGAGGATGGCCACATCAGATCACAAAATGGAAGATGACTACCTCATTACAGAACAGCCAAATTACATTATCACATAACTGCCAAGTTACAGCATTATATAACAGCCAAACTACATCATTACATAACCACCAACCCACTGAGAATCATGGCCCAGCCAAGCTGACACATAACCTCAACCATCACAGCCAGTGTTGCCCTCGCCTCACACCTCAGCATTCACTGATGCCAGACATACATCGTTAATGTGAAAAACCGCCGGATGGTAGATTTCTTACTATTGTTGTAAATGCAAAATGTCCGATAACAAGATAGTCAATAAATAAGGAGAAGGTGCAGAGTCTAAAAGGTAACCATTTGGGGTCAGCACAATAATGCCGCCCCCCCAAATGTCAACGTCCTAATCCCTGGAACTTGTGACTATTTACCTTACATGGCAAAAGGAACCTGCATTGTGGTTAAATTAAAGATTTTGAGATAGAGAGACTAGCCTGGATTATACAGGTGGGCCCAACGTAATCAACAGACCAACTACCGTTAAGTCAACTCCCACTCACGGTGATCCTATGCGTGCCAGAGTAGAACTATGCTCCACAGGATTTTCAATGGCTAATTTTTCAGAAGTAGAGAGCCAGGCCTTTCATCTGAAGTGCCTCTGAGTAGACTTGAACCGCCAACCTTTTGGTCGGCAGCTGAGCATGTTAACCATTTGCACCACACAGGGACCCCTGGTAGGAGAGACAGAAATGTAAACAGATGATTATGAAGCCAAGTAGTGAGAGCAATAAGCAAAGAAAGTTGGGTCCTGTGGGATGAGCAGGAGTGAGCTGGGTTAGGAGGGGACAGGAGTCCCTGACAAAGGGAACAGCATTATCAAGTCATGGAGGTTTCTTTCTCAAGGAATGACAAGGGTTTTAACTGGCTGGAACATACGAGAGAGTGAAGCAAGATAAGCCTGGAAAGCTATAAATGGAAGGACTTATCTACAAGGTTAAGCAACATGGACTTATCTGCCAGTATCAGATTATTAATAGGGGTATGGATGGCATGATCTGATTTGCATTTCAGAAAAAATACTCTCCTGTCTTTAAGATGATGGACGGATAGGCAGGTAGAGGGACATTTAGGCAGTAGTTGTAATAGCCCAAATGAGAAATAACTGGCATCTGATCCAGGGTAGGAGGAACAATGGAGAGGAAGAGAAAGACTTAGAAGAGCTCCAGTGCTTATAAACTAGTCCCAAGGGCAGAGACCTGTGGCCTATCACCTGAGACCTGCTTCCAGGTGACTTCAAATCAAATGAATGCTTCACTCGAGCAATTTTTTTTTTTAAAGTTCATGAATAAGACTTCCTGCTGATTCTGAAAGCACTTCAAATTTCTGAGTACACTCACATTTGGAAAATCACTTCCCCTTATGTCTGCAGTTTGCACCAGATTAATTTGCATGCATTGAACACTGCAGCGTAAGCTTCTTCAGTTATCCATTCTCCACACTCCTTCAACAAACGTTTACTGAGCAGATACTATCTACCAGGCGCTGGCAACGGCAGGGGACAGGGAGGTGACGTGACTTAGCCCCTGCTCTCAGGGTGCTCCGTCAGCATGGGAAACAACACCAGGGCAGACAGCCTGTCACTAAACAACATGGGGAATGTGCCCTGGGCAAGGGGAACCCAGGGGGATGTGGTGACACAAAAGGGGCCACCAGCTCAGCCTACAAGGACACCTTGGAGTTGTTTAGATGCCTGAGAGTTGTTTAGTTTCCCGGCCAGATTGTGGGCCCTGTCACCCCACGTAGCTCCCAGCACACAGCTCACACATAACAGGGACAGACAGCCACTTCCTGCATGCTGGAATTCCACACTTGCATGGGAAAGGAAGGAAAGGCTACTGCCCACGGATGCAGTGCCCCAACTGTTTCTAAGGGGCTGCAGCTGCCGGCCAGTCACAAACTCGTTCAATGGACGGTGTACCGAAACAACGAAACAAACCAGTTGCCGTGGAGTCACTCCGACTCCTGGTGACCCCGTGTGTGTCAGAGTAGAACTGTGCTCCACAGGGCTTGCAATGGCCGTGATCTTCTGGAAGTAGATCACCAGGCTTTTCTTCTGAGGGGCCTCTGGGTGGATTCAAAATGCCAATCGTTCAGTTATTAGCCAAGCACGTAGCTGTTTGCACCCCCCAGGGACTGCAGAGGACAATGTAGATGGTACTAAATTAGAGCTTTATGAGGGCAGGGAGCCCTGCTCTGCTGGATCACTGCTGAGCCCCCGTGTCTGGCATAGTGTTACACACCTTGTGGGTGCCCAACAAATACGTACTGCTGTTGTTGTCAGCCAACGTTAAGCCAGCCCCTGACTCATGGCAACCTCATGCACAAAGGAATGAACTGCTGCTCGGTCCTGCACCACCCCATGATTGGCTGCAGACTGCACCATTATGCCACACAGGGTTTTCACTGGCTGATTTTTAGAAGTAGATCACCAGGCCTTTCTTCCTAGTCCATCTTAGTCTGGAAGCTCCGCTGAAACCTGTTCAACATCCTAGCAACACACAAGCCTCCACGGACAGACGGGTGGTGGCTGCGCACGAGGTGCACTGGCCAGAAGTCGAACCCAGGTCTCCTGCATGGAGGGCAAGAATTCTACCACTGAGCCACCAAGGCAGAATGAATAAAAACTGAGAGACTATAAGTTCTGTTTAGTTGGGTTTCTACAATCGTTTCTCTTCGCCTTTGTGTGATAACGTTGCCCTTCCTCATTAGGGCAACGTGGGCTAACACATCTCTGAGCTTACTCTCTGGGTCTCTTGGTTTTGACTCCCACAAGTGGGCACTTACTATCCAGTGTTCTCATATCCCTGATCAGTGCAGACCAGGCCACCAATGACCCCACCACCGTTATTCACACAGGGAAGCAGGGACGTGCCAGCACAGAAGACAAGTTCCCCACACTTCAGCAGAATCTTCAAATATCATCAGTCACGCTGGAAAAGGGCCCCTGGCCACTGCTGCCTAATGGGCCGTGATGGATGAGCACAAGGCCAGGGAAAGGCTGTGTTAACCAATTAAGTGATATGATGCCGGGGGGCCTCTCTCCACCCTCCAAAGAGCATGTTTCTACTGGGGTAAATGAGCTGACTACAGAGCTGATGATGAGGTGAGCAGCACAAGCAAAGTGGCCTGTAAACCTCTCATCTTTTGGCTACAAAACCAGTGCGGAAGATGAAAAAGCAGCCATTTTTAAGAGGAAGACAAACAAAGAGATCATCATGATTCCATAATGCTACAACATGGATGGACTGCAAAAACACTACATTGAGTGAAATAAAAAAAATCCACTCCCGACGAGTTGATTCTGACTCATAGCGACCCTACAGGACAGAGTAGAATTGCCCCATAGGGTTTCCAAAGCTGAAATCTTTCCAGAAGCAGACTGCCACATCTTTCTTCCATGGAGTGGCTGGCAAGTTCGAACCACTGACCTTCTGGTTAACAGCCGAGTGCTTAACCACTGTGCCACCAGGGCTCCTTTGAGTGAAATAAGCTAGATACAAAGGACAAATAACATATGATCCCACTTACATGAAACAGCTGCTGTTCTTGTTGTTAGGTGCCATTGAATCAGTTCTGACTCACAGCAACCCTACGTACAACAGAACAGAACACTGCCCAGTCCTGTACCATCCTCACAATCATTGCTTCTAAGGAGCATTCTGGCTGTACTTCTTCCAAAACAGATGTGTTCATTGTACGATTCCACTTACATGAAATAGCTAGACTAGACAAATGTATAGAGACCAAAGTTTATGGTGGTTACCAGTGGCGGGCTGGAGGGGGAGGGAAAGGAAGACTCGATGCTTAAGAGTGATGGAAAAATTGAGAACGGATAAGGGTGATGGTTGAACAACACGATGAGCCTAAGTTAATGTCACTGAACTGTACATGTGAAGAATATTGAAACAGCAAGTGTTCTGTTACATACATATTTATGACAACTACATAAAAGAAAAAAGAGACAACCATTACCTGCTGGGTACGTGCTGTGAGAGGGATCACCATGTGGGCCCGTGATGAGTCTAGGGGGTCAGAGAAGGCTACCTGAAGGAGGTAATGACAGAAGGCAGGACCTGAAAGGATCTGGGCACACAGTGTGGTAATCTGAGTGTATGTTCTAGAGCTCAGTGTCTTGGTCAGTGTTTTGGCTCTGCCTCTTTCTAGCTGTGTTAGTGGCAAGTTCTTTCTCTCCGAGGGTCTCAATTGCTAGACTTCGATGATGGGAATCATTCAATAGCGCTGGCCATGATGATCAGAGCTGGAACTAGTGTACAGTGAATTAGGCACCAAACTTAAGGAGGTGCTAAAGAACTCAGTCATCGAGGTAAGTCATGTTTTAATGCAGTATTTTAAAAATTCAAAATCAGTGCAAAGAAAAAGTCCGTGATGAGAAAATATCCACATCTGAAATAAAGATGGGATCTGACCCTGAACTTGCTTGCACAATGCTGCCTCACTCACCTCACCCTAGTTCCGACCCCGCTGGATCCTGTCTTTATTTAAAACTTCAACGTTTTGTTCATCGTGGAGCTTTTCCGTTACTTTTGATTCTTTAGAATATTGCAGTCAAATGGCATTTATCTTGACTGGTGAGGTTTCTTCGGAGCCCCTTAAATTTTGCACCCACGGTGAATGCCTCACTCTCCTCACTCTAGTCCTGGCCCTGATACCTCTCTTTCAAACATTTCTACAATGACTACTGTTACTTTTCTAACAAGAAAACAAGTGAGATGATGATTTTAAAAGAAATGTGTTATTAAAAGGAGGCTTGATCAGAAGACATTCAGTCCAGCTTGAGAGGCAAAGCTAGACATGCGTTGCTGTTGTTCGCTGCCGCAGAGTCAGCCCCCAACTGATGTCAACCCCACGCACAACGGAACGAAACACTGCCACTGCAGATCAGAACGTTGTGATCCATAGGGTTTTCGTTGGCTAATCTTCAGAAGTGGATCGCCAGGCCTTTCTTCCTAGTCCATCTTAGTCTGGAAGCTCTGCTGAAACCTGTTCAGTATCATAGCAACACGCAAGCCACTACTGGCAGATGGGTGGTGGCTGCACGTGAGGTGCACTGGCTGGGAATCGAACCCGGGTCTCCTGCATGGAAGGTGACAATTCTACCACTGAACCACCAGTGCCTCTCTTCTAGACATGTGGACCATTTCAAATACAAAACCATAAAACCATAGGCAAGAAAGTACCCTTTAAATAAAACAACAGTGAGTATTGTAAGAATTCTGATCGGGGGAGAGATGGGGAGGCTGGTGTCTTCCAGAAAGAGCCAGAAGGGACACACCTGGGGGACATCCATCCCATTGTATACTCCAGGACTGGCACCCTGGAGAACAGCTCACCAGCATGGGAAAGAGGTGACTTTCAGTTGTGCGTTTTGGCGGCCAGCGCTTCAGCTCAGTGCTGTAGACAGACTTGCTTGTAGACGGTGGGAGGATCTGGGAGCCCATTTGAGGCGGTGCTCATGGGGACACTTTTGCAGTGGCAGAGGTGAGGCTGTGGTCCATCCAGAGCTGAGGCTGCATGAGGGGAACCACAGAGGTGCTGTCCTATGTCGTGACATTCAGCTTGGCCACCTGTCATGGCCACTCCCCACACACATCTCGCACCCCAGCTCTCTCGCTCCACAAAGAAGAGCAGGAAAGGAACTTGCTCCCAACTCCAGGCTGCTCTGCCTCGCCAGGCCCCGGGTTGCTGGAACCACAGACGCCTTGGAGGCCCTGATTATTATACATAAGAGGACAGCCTGGCTTTCAGCTCCAAACCCACTCAGCCTGGGCACTGCTGTGGCCTGGGTGGGATCAGTGACTGCGGGCCATTCCAGTGGCTCAGACCCCACTTTTTCCCCCAAGTATCCCCAAACCCCCAGAAAAAGTCTTTTTGAATTTTTTTTTATTTGTTGTTGTTGTTGAGAATATACACAGAACGTATACCAGTTCAACAATTTCTACATGTACAATTCACTGTCATTGTTACATTCTTTGAGTAGTGCAACCATTCTCACCCTCCTTTTCTGAATTGTTCCTCCCTCATTAACATAAACTCACTGTCCCCTAAGGTTCCTATCTAATCTTCCAAGTTGCTATTGTCAGTTTGATCCCATATAGATACTTCTTAAAAAACCACAATGCTTAAGGCAGACACTCTTTAGCGGTTAAGCTAAACTACTGTTTGGCAGATAAAATTTTTTTAACAAGAGCTCAGGATCATCCATTCCCCAATGAGTCCAAGGAAGTGAAACATCTCAGAAAGACCTGGGTCTCGATCTTGAGCAAGTCGCTGATCTCTCTGAGCCTCAGTTGCCCCATCAGTGAAAAGAGGGAAATTATCCCACTGTTGACACCTCATGGTTAAAACGGGGACCCTAACAGTACCTTCTTGTGCAGCAGGTATGAGAACAAAACAAGACAGTGAAGGTAAAGCAATCATTTAACACAGCGCCCAGCATATGACAGGTTCTTGATATATGACAACTATTGTTTATTACTGTTTTATAGTAACAATACTAGCATACCTATTATCATTACGATTATTATTAGGTTGTAAGGATTAGAATTAGATTATGCATGTAAAGCATCCATCACGGTCTGGCATCTGGCAAAAGTACAATAAATAGTGGGTATTGTCATAAAGATGGTAGTGTGAAATCTGCAAGGCATTTCAAAGAGGAAAGCTAGAATCATATGTCTAAGCAGAAACCTGTGAGCCACTTTAACAAGATAAAATGCATTTCTAACTAGCAGCATTATTGGCACATAAACAATCAATGCAAGGTAAGAAAACCGCTTGCTCTCAAGTGGATTAAACCATCCTCACTCCGCCCCTCCAATTCCTCCCTTCACTACTCATTTGCTACGCAATGCTTTCCTCTGAGCTTGCAGCCAGGTCAGTTCAGCCCAGACCAAACAGGACTCAGAACCACCGGAGTCAGGAGGATCAGCCCCCAAATTTACCGCACGCTGACTTCCAGGTTGAATTAGAAATTACCCAGAAGACACGAAAATGCTCAGTAGCTCTGTACTGATAAAACTGTACTTTTTCTCCATGGGTGGCTGGTTCAGAACATTTAATCCCAGACATTGAAGGAAACTCTTTAATAGGCTCCATGTTTGGCCAGAAATGTGGGGAAATGTGGTTAAATCTAGGAGACAGGACCGAGAGTGTTACACAGTGTTGTAAAAGAGCTTTTCTGTATGTTTGAGATTATTTCCTAAGGAAGGAGGAAAGAAGAGAACAGCAGGCTCAGGTCACCCAGGCTGCTGAGCTCAGTAACACTGGAGTCACAAAATCAGACAGCAGGAAGGGGTCTCAGCGGCTGGCTGGTCCAAGCCCGGCTTCTCTGCAGGTCACTGCAGATGCACGCGAACTTCCCTTACAAAATTTCAGACACAGCTCCGGCCTGCAGAGGCTGCTCAGCCCTTCCTGTCCTACTGTTGGCACCAGCTTCCTCATTCCTTTTTCCCTTTTCTGCCATCCAGCTGGGGGTCTCTGGAATGCGCGAGGACTCGCGTTAAATCAGGCCTCTGAGCAAGCAGAGGGGCTGCCCAGGACCGCTAGGAAGGAGGGGCTTTCTCTGGGATACAGGAAGAACAGAAAGAGGCCTGTGCTGGGACTCGAGCAATAGCTGCTATATCTGGCTCCACCGTGAACCCAGCATCTCTGGTCCTCAGCTTTCCTATCTCACAAAATAGGAACAATTCCTGTGTTGTTGTTGCTGTCATTAGCTGTCGTCAAGTTGGCCCCCCAACTCCTGGTGACCCCACGTACAACACAATAAAACACTGCCCAGTCCTGCACCATCCCCATGCTCACTTCTACACCAGACCCTTGGGCTCCATAGGGTTTTCACTGGCTGATTTTTGGAAGCAGATCGCCAGGCCTTTCCTCCTAGTCCCTCTTAGTCTAGAAGCTCCACTGAAACCTGTTCAGCATCACAGCAACACCCAAGCCTCCTGTGACAGATGGGTGATGGCTGCACATGAGACGCACTGGCCAAGAATAAAACCCAGGTTTAAGTGAATTAATTCAATGCTCTAATCCTCAGGAAAAGAGCCCTGGTAGCACAACAGCTAAGCACCTGGCTGCTAACCAAAAGGTTAACAGTTCAAATCCACCCAGTGGCTCCACGGGAGAAAGACCCGGTGATCTGCTTCTGTAAAGATTATAGGCGAGGAAACCCTATTAGGCAGTTCTGCTCCTTTACACGGGGTCACTGTGAGTCAGAAATGACTCGGTGGTACCCAACAACAACAATCCTCAAGACAGAGGATAAATACTTACAAGGATAGACAATCGAGGTGTAAGCCATGATGCTGTAAGGGTGAAATAAAATTAGGTACATGAAAAGCACTGTATACAGGGCTGGGCCCTGTCAAGTGCTCAGTGGATCCCATTATGTTCCTGTAACAATAGCCATTGCTACCATCAGCGCTGCCCTGCTGCCAGGTGAAGCAGGGACCCCACCTGCGCCTGCCCAGCGTAAGGGCCACGGCCGCAGAGCGGGGACACTTGACTGCACTGCTGCAGTTTGCATACAGTGCTACTGTGTCCGGAGCTTCTCCCCTCACCTCCCACACGTGCTACACAGCTTACCAGGCAGCTTCAGACTCATTAACATCTAATCACTCCTAACTGGCTGTGATTCGGCAGGCTGGGTTCTTGGGAGAGGTCCTTCCAGGGACAAGGTGGCTGGCAGAATCCCCTCGGAAGTGTACCCGCACCCTTCAGAGGGGAGCCACCGGGTGGGGGAGGGGGAGACCACGAGTGGGTGCTCTGAGGAACCCGTACCTTTCTGGCTCCACGGCAGCCCGAGGACCAGGTAGAGGCTGACGGCCTGAATGCGCGAACTGACTGAGAGCAAACTGACCAAGCGTGGATCCATTCAACACACACTCACTGAGCGTTTACTAAGCTTCAGGTACTGGGCTAGGTGCTGGAGACGCAATCAGGAGTTGAAGTTCTCGAGGAGCTGAGGCCCTGCTTGTGGGGACCAGTCAGAACATGCTGAGTGACCCTGGCCCCATCAGTCTCACTTCCCGGCTCCAGTGGACTCACCTTCCCCCAGTTCTGGTGATCATCACGGCTGCGTTACCGTGGGCAAGCCCTCCAACCTCTCTGAGCCCCCAGCGGCCCATCTGCAGATGATGTAGTATGGTAGTAATGCCTACCTCATGGAGTTGCTACGAGGATTAACGGAGGTAACACATGCAAAATACCACAGGCCCAGCATATAGTAGGTGCTTGGTAACTACTTGTTGAATGAATGAATACAGGCTCCAGGGCAGAGCACACAAGACTCACGCCTACCTCTTTCCATCTTAACCTGTGAATGCACAGACACACACTCACACACATGCACACACGTGCACGTGCACACATGTATGCACACATGTACACACGTGCGTGCACACACATATGCACGCACACACACGTGCACACACATGTGCACCAATCCAGCCACTCAGAACACTTACCATTCCTCGATCCGCCACCTCGACGCATCTATGCACGCTCTTCCCTCTGCCCGGAAGGCCACTGGCCATGGTCCTCACCTGTGGTGGCTTACCCTCTCCTACAGCCCAGCAAATTCTAGTTTCATTTTCCTCTACATCCTCACACGACTTCATAACTTGCCAGCTATCTTCAAGCAGCAGGACCCCTGAAATATGCTTAAGAGGTCAGACTACCTTCTCATTTCACTCCAGGAAAAGGACAATTTTCCCCAATTTTCATATTGGGCAGGGGTCACCCAGGTACACTGACAAGAGTCCCCACCCCCCGCCCCCAGGTATCACCCAGCAGGTGAGAGGCAGGCCAGGGGATGCAAAGGCTCACAGGTGGAGATACAGCCTTGCTTCAAAGAGATCTTGCTGCAAACCCTGGAGACTTCCAGGCCGGGGCTTTGGACAAGACTGCAATGGCGTTATGTGTCAGAGGCAGTGGAAGTTTCCTCCAAAGGAAAAAGGGAGGGAAGCGGCTGGAGCAAGTCAGACAAAGCATGCTTGGCAACTGGAGTCCTGAAGTCACCCCCAAGGCAGCCTCTCCAGCTCTCACAACAGTCTGGCTCCACACCATCACTGTTTGCAGTCCAGCTGTCTTCCTGATTAGAGAAGCACTGAAGAAAGAAGATATGAGAAAGCCTACAGATGTAGAAAGACTCTCAGAGACCTCCGCCCAGGGGCAATCACTAGGAGAGAGTTCTGCCTGGTGGCTTAGAGCTGGGTTCAGATCCTGACTTACAGATGCACTAATTGGATGATTTGGGGTGCGTCCTTGGCCTTCCTGAGCCTTAGTTCCCTCATCTGTATCAAATAAGTAACTAAAAGTGCATCCCCAGGCAGTGGAAGTGGTTAACACGCTCTGCTGACTGAAAGGTTGAAGGTTCGAGGTCACCCAGAGGCACCTCTTAAGAAAGGCCTGGCAATCTACATCTCAAAAATCATCTATGGAGCACAGTTCTACTCTGACACACATGGGGTCACCATGAGTCGGAGTCAATTCAACAGCAACTGGTTTGGGTTTTTTTGTGAAAAACTAAAATATAGTGCTGGGTTGCACTGCCTCGCATGCACAGGGAAGCTACTGCTAGTATTTATTATTGTGATTAACAGCGTTTGAGTGAATTTCCCTTCAGCCTTTTCTCTCTGCACCTTGAATGTGGTCTATGCAATGTTCCCACCCAACACAGCCAGAAGGGCTTTCCAAGGCAATAAAAAAAAAAGCCTTCCTAAACTTGCTCTTCAGATCACTTTGCCCTCTGATCCAGGAAGGGCACTAAGGCCCATTTCTAACTCTCTTTCTATCATCTGAAGAATGTGGAGATGCCCCAGTCAGGACCCAAATGAGGAGGGACCGAGAGAGCAAACAACAGTGCCAGCAGCAGGCATGAAGCATGACGGCCCTTAATAAAGGTCTCTCACTCTGGCCCCAGGAAAAACCACCGACTCCACTCGGTTAGAGGCATGTCAAGAGCCATGTTTAGTGTTCCCTCCCCTCTGCGCCCACACAGAGTTGTGACCCGTGGAAGCAGGCCCTGTCAGATTCTTCACATCCGGTCATGGACCCTCAGGACCTTGGCACACGCTGCTCCCTCCCTTGCAATGCTCGTCCTCAGTACCTGGAGGGATCACACCTCTCCTACGGGACCCGTCTATTCTCCAGCGGCCCCTTCTCCATGAAGCCCTTGCTGACTGCTCTATTGAAACGTGAAGCCCCACACCACAGCCACCTCTAGCTCTCCCTTTCACCCTGCCCTGCTCAATTTCTTCATAGTGCTTACCGCCACATAAGGAGCCCTGGGGGTGCAACGGTTCAGCACTTGGCTGCTAACCAAAAGGTTAGCAGTTCAAATCTACCCAGCCACTCCGTGGGAGAAAGACCTGCCGATCTGCTCCCGTGAAGATTCCAGCCTAGGAAACCCTGTGGGGCAGTTCTACTCTGTCACATGGGGTTGCTATGAGTCAGAATCGATTTGACGGAACCTAACAACAACATCACCACATAGCATATTAGATACTTTTTTTACGTCTGCCTCCTCCTGCATCAGACTATAATGAAAAAGAAGGCAAGTTTGGTCTGTTTTGTTCCCTGCTGTATTCCCAGCACCCAGAGCCTATAGAACGTTCTCAACAGTATGACCTAAATGAGAGAACAGCACCCTGCATCTCCTGGTGTGTCAGCGTAATGGCGTAAGGGACCTTATGGAGAAGCAGGTCCATATTACAGATGAAGAAACTGAGACTCAGAGAGGAGAAGGGACTTGTCCAAGGTCTCACAGCTGAGTTTTGCAGTTCAGCTGGCATCAAACCCCAAGTATGAATGTTAGAATATAGTGAATGCCCTCTCAATACTCCAATAAATTTTCTTTTTGTCTTATCTAGGAAATAACCTCCACCATTGCAACAGCAACGTGGGAGCTGCTGTTGGCCCCGGGTCTGCATTTACTGGCTGTGAGGCTGGCGCTGTCTCTCAGTGATTCCGTTTGGCCATCTGCAAAATGGGTCAGTAAATGCTGTTCTCATTGCCTCCAGTGCTGCTCTGAGCATATGCAGAATCTTTTGGAAAGTTTCTTGGCTTCCAGGAGCGGGGAGAAAAAGCCTAGTGAGCCATGAGGAGTCTTCACTGGCGTGTTACTGTGAGTGCTCAGAGTGCGGCTAGCCCGGGGCCTCAGCGACTTCCCGTTCAAAGGCTCCGCCAAGCTCACAGGCAAGGAGATGCCCTCAGTAACTGACAGGCAGCCCCAGAGACGATGCCCGCAGCCAGGGACCACATGCCCTCTCTGCTCCCTGCGTTCCTCCTCTCTTCTCCCTCCTCCAAGGCCTTGCAGAAAGGCCCCCTCAGGCTGGCCTCTCTCCACCCTGTCTCCGTCCCACTGCATGGCCTGGACAAAGCTCTCTAGGGTCCATGTCCTCTCACGTCCTCACAGCTTCCCAAAGAAGTGCAGGTTCCACAGAGTGCTCTAAAGCACACTGCTGAAGTGCCTCTGGTTCTCTGTCAAGTTGCCGGAAATGCCATCACCACACCGGTAAGTGACATTTGTTATGTGTATGCCCCGTGTGGGCACTGCATGCAGCATGTATCATATGACTGAAACCTTACAACAACACTATGAGGCAGGTACTATCATTATACCCATTTCAAAGATGAGGAAACTGAGGCACAGAGTGCTTAACTGAATTCCCCAACGGCTCTCAGTTAATAAGTGGCAGGGCAATGATTTCAACCCAACATAGTGGGAAAAGTGTGATGGAGAGCAGACGGCTCTCTGTACAAAGTCAGTGTGGACACCCTTCACGTGGTGTGGCACTGTCACTGGTGCTGTCACCAGGAGGCAGCTGCCAAGGACAAAGCACCCCAGGCATCTGGACATAGGCAGGTGACTAGCTCTTACCAACAGGATGTGGGCCAGAGCTTTTAAGAGGTGGAGTACTGTTATAGATTGAATTGTGTTCCCCAAAAATGAGAATCAACTGAGTGAGCCATGGTTCCCTGCATTGTGTGGTTGTCCACCATTTCGTGATCTGATGTGATTAATCTATGTGTGGTAAGTCCTAACCTCTATGATGTTAAATAGGCAGGATTAGAGGCAGTTATGTCAATGAGGCAGGATTCAATCTACAGGATTAGGTTGTATTTTGAGTCACCCTCTTTTGAGATATAAAAGAGAGAACTGAGCAGAGAGGAGAGGGTCCTCATTACTACCAAGAAAGAAGAGCTGGGAGCAGAACATATTCTTTGGACCCGGGGTCTCTGCGCTGAGAAGCTCCTACTCCCAGGGGAAGATTGATGACAAGGACCTTCCCCCAGAGCCCATAGACAGAAAAAGCCTTCCCTGGGGCTAGCGACCTGAATTCAGACTTCTAGCCTCCTTAACTGTGAGAGAATAAATTTCTGTTTGCTAAAGCCATTGACTTGTGGTATTTCTGTTATAGCAGCACTAGATGACTAAGACAGGTACCTTCTCCTCTCTTCTCCTCCTCTCCACTGGCTGGTTGCAGAAAACTCTACAGTACTAGGGGCTGGCAGAGCCACAAGATGGAAGGAACTGGGTCCTTAAACACTCACATGAAGGAGAGCTGCCTGTTGACCCCAGGGGCACCTGCATGGACCACTGGATGAGTGAGAAATAAACTTTATTGTTAAGCGAGGGGTCAACAAATTTTTTGGTAGAAGGTCAGATAGCAAAGAGTTCCAGTTTTGCAGGTGCTATGGTCCTGGGTGGAGTCCCTGGGTGGCACAAACACTTAAGCGCTCAGCTACTAACCAAATGGTTGGAATCCAGAGGTGACTCAGAAGAAAGGCATGGTGATCTACCTCTGAAAAATCAGCCACTGAAAACCCTATGGAGCACAGTTCTACTCTGACACACATGGGGTCACCATGAGGTGGAAACCACTGGATGGCAACGGTTTAATTTGTCATGCAGCTAACGTCAATCATTCAAAATGGGGGAAGAAAGAGGATTGATGAACACCAGTCACCACTGGCCCCCTGACCTTCCACAGCCACACATGCACAAAGGTGTCTCAGTCTCCCAACCCCAAAGCTCTGAACAGGTGTGAATCCAGGCCACAGGGCTGATCACGGAACACCAGGAGGGATCTCCAGAGAACACTCTAGTTCCCCAGCCTCATCATACATCCTTCCAAAGAACACAGCATGTAGATTCAAATGAAAAACAGCATTTTTAAAAACAGAAGTGCTGAATAAAGCATTAAATATAAAAACCCCATGCAGCACTTAAAGCTAACGCCCAGTATTTATTTTGGGGACAAGGCATATGTCTCACCTCATCCGTGATTAGAAAGTCCCCTGCCTTATTCACGCCGCGGCTTTTGAGTTGTTTGCATAACGCAGCCCGTTAAAGCAGAAGCTAAGCGGAGGCCGCCCCGTACTATGAGTTTGCTGCCAGTGATGGAAGCGGTTGGAGGGGCTGGGCTGCCCACGGACCGCAGGGAATCATTTTCAGAGCCTCTCCCAGCTGACTTCACCTTCTGGGGTGGATTTTTTTTTTTTTTTTAATTATTCAATGTTATATGATGATGTTTCTCTCGTCACTCAATATTACTGTCAGTTCTGGCAGAAAATGTAACAGAAACATGCTTGGGTTCCTTCCCCCTTATGTGTGCCAGACGGTGAAGTGATTGCATTAGCAGCATCTGTGCATCTATGATGCTCCCTCCGGGATGCACTGAGGTTGTGCAGCCAGTCTCTCCAGCGACGGCCCAGCCATCGTCATTGCGATTGGGTGGTGGACTCCAGAAGGCCAGTGATTCTGGTCTCCTGCCTGCACCTTCTCTTGCCTTGGGATTGAGTCGTTGCTGTCGTTAGCTGCTGTCGAGTCAGCCGCCAGCTCATAGGGACCCCATGGACAAGGGAACGAAATGCTGCCGGTCTGTTTGTGATCCACAGGGTTCTCATTGGCCAATTTTTTTGTAACTCAATCACCAGGCCCTTCTTCTCGTCTGTCTTAGTCTAGAAGCTCCACTGAAACCTGTTCAGCATCATAGCAACATGCAAGTCTCCACTGACAGACGGGTGGTGGCTGCACATGAGCTGCACTGGCGGGAGTCAAACCTGAGTCTCCCGCATGGAAGGTGAGAACTCCACCACTGAACCGCCACTGCCCCCTTGGGACTGAGTTGCTACCTGCACACATCCCAGGAAAGTATCCCTGGACCGGGCATTTTCAAACGTAAGCATCTATTCAGGAAGGGGGCTCTGCCATACTGGCACAGACATAAAAAGAGCGCTAACATTCATACCACCATGCTTTCTAAACAGAAAAGGGCACGTATTTTAAAATTTAAGCCATCATTTAAAGACTCGAGCCCATCCACCCCTGGATCTCTCACCTGGTCAACTGAATTTAAAACCTTCTACAGATACCTGTGCCCTGGTGGTACAGTGGTTAAGTGCTCAGCTGCTAACCCAAAGCTCAGCAATTTAAATCCTTCAGCCGCTCCTTGGAAATCCTATGGGGCAGTTCTACTCTGTCCTATGGGGTCCCTATGATTTGAAATCTACTCGACCGCAACAGGTTTGGTTTGCTAACAGAGATACTAAAATTCTGTTGAGTTTTTAAAAGTAACTCATTTAAAAGTTGGGGAGGTGCTGTGTGTTCTAACTGTTTTACATACATTAGCTCATTTAGGCCTCTCAACTACCCTAGGAGGTAAGAACTATCATTATCCCCATTTTACAGATGAGAAAACTGAGGCACGGAGGAAAAAGTGGACTTTCTAAAAGACACAGAGCTAGAAAGTGGTGGATTCAGGACTTGGACCCAGGCATTCTACCTCCAGTCCCATCATACAATAGTGGTAGGGCTCACAGCCAGAGAACAAAAGAGGAAACTGAGGCCCAGAGAGGTGCTGTCCCCTGTCCTGCCTGATTCCTGGCTGGAGCTCATAACACAAGGCTTGTATGAAAGGGATGGATGTGCTCACCCAGTGGGGAGCCACTTGTGCCCATCACCACGCCCCACGTCCCCAGTAACTCCAGGCCCCAAGGTCACTCTGGGCACCCCAGCTGGTCTGCACTGTGGGCAGTTTGCCCTGTGCTCCTGGGCGCATGTTTATACCCGTATTGGGGTACATTCCTGTGCTTCCTCAGGGGTGTGCACCTGACAACCCCACCTGCCACACCAACCTTGGGCTATAATCAGTCAACGTTTACCAAGATCCTACCACACAGAACTCTGCAGAGGGTGGAGGTGATGGAGGGAGGCTCTGGAGTCAGACACACCTGGGTTCAAATCCCTCACTCACTGCTGCATTCATTCAGTTAACGGATATTGTGGAGCCGTTGCTCCGTAACGGGAGGAGACCCAGGTGAACCGCCATCAGGGACTCAGAGTCTAGTAGGGGAGGCAGAACCTAAGAAACTAAATACACAAGCAAGCCAGAAAATTGGCGACTGTAGAGAATGCTACAATGGAAAGAAACAGGACGACGGGGTAGAATGAAACTGGGGGTCGAGGAGCGGAGAGACCTTTCAAATAGGGCCACGACCTGCCACTGACAAGCTGTGTGTCTGTGAACAAGTCTCTTAACCCCTCCAAGCCTCAGTTTACAGATCTGTAAATGGGGATGGTAGTATCTACTGCATATATAGAATATATGGAGGCCTGGTGGCACAACAGTTAAGGGGTCGGCTCCTAACCGAAGGGGTGGCATTTCATATCTACCCAGCAGCTCTGTGGGAGAAACACCTGGTGATTTGCTCCCATAAAGATTACCAAAAACCAAAAAACCAAACCCACTGCCCTCAAGTCGATTCCGACCCATACTGACCCTATAGGACAGAGTTGAACTGACCCAGGAGCAGCTGGTGGATTCAAACTGCCAACCTTTTGGTTAGCAGCCAAGCTCTTAACCACTGCACCCACAGGGCTCCCCCGTAAAGATTACAGCCTAGAAAGCCCTATGGGGCAGTTTTCTTCTGTCATATAGAGTCGTTATGAGTCGGAATCGACTTCACAGCACACAACCACAACACAACAACATGCAGAATATGGAAAATGCTCAGAAGTGGAAGTTAAGCATTTGAGAAGCCCAGGTGCTGGGGTGAGTGCTAGGGATTCAGACATGAACAAGACATCTGTGCCACCCAGGAGGGGAGCCGGGCCACCTGAAAGCATGGTGCTGCCAGCGTTAATGGGACTGCTGCCATCAGCCCTCCCCAGAGTGCTCCCCCACTTCCTCTTGTGTAACCCCATGCCTCCCAATGTCGCAGCCTCAGTGCATGCTGCTCTGCACTGAACCCAGGCTTACCAACTGACGGCCCACCAAAGAGACAAGTTCTCCAGCCCAGCCGGCCCAGCAGCCACGTGGGCAGGCAGGCAGGAAGCATCTTCTTCCTCCTGCTGTACCAGCTCACTTAGCAAACAGGGGGCAGGCAGATGGGCTCACTTTCTTTTCCTTCCTTTCCCCCCCCCCCATTGCTCCAGGCCAAACAATAGGCAAGGCAGACATGGAGGACCTTGCAGAAAGCGGACAGGCCTTGGCAGAGATGGATGTCTTCACCAAGTCTGGCTGCCATGAGAGCTGGGAACAGCAGTGTAAAGGGCAGAAAGGGCTACACGCTGTCTGGCCAAGTCATACCACTCTCAGAGATGATGCCCCTTCACCTTCTGCCTTCAGGCTGGGTCAGTGGCCAGGGAGCTTAGCAACTTGGGCCACCACTGGCTCAAGTGTGACACAGCCAGGCTCCGGGGAGAAGAATCATGATCTGCTGGCTAACAGTCAAAGTCAAGAGACAAACGCTTCACGTCTCATTTAAAAACCCCAGGTGGGAGAACACTGCTGATCGATTCAGAGACTTGCTCACTCCTGACATCCTTAAAGGTTCCCAGAATCTATGTATCTATATATACACCCCCCCTCCCCAGTACACATACACAGATATATCTATAGACACCTACATGTGTACAGATACGTAGACGACACACACAGGTACAGACAGACACACGTAGGTATAGAAATACACATATAGACAGACACACACATGTATAGACATAGACACACTCATAGACACAGACACGTGCACAGACACACAAACACCTACAGACATAGACACACACCTATAGATGTAGACACACATATGTACAGTCAGACACATGCATGTATAGACACACAGACACAGACACACACATATAGGCATACACACACATATAGACATAGAGACAGAGCTATAGATACACACACAGACACATGTGCACAGACACACACACAAACATCTACAGACATAGACACACATCTACAGATGTAGACATACATA
Organism: Trichechus manatus latirostris; assembly: GCF_000243295.1. Classification (NCBI taxonomy): domain Eukaryota; kingdom Metazoa; phylum Chordata; class Mammalia; order Sirenia; family Trichechidae; genus Trichechus; species Trichechus manatus. The sequence continues at coordinate 9,432,972 of NW_004443960.1, forward strand.
TGTATAGTCAGACACACGCACGTAGACACACAGATAGACACAGATACACATATAGACATACACACACATGTATAGACATACAGACAGAGCTATAAATACACACGCACAAATATGTACAGATAGATCTACAAATGTGTATACAGACACATGTATATTGATGCGTATATGCAGACACACACACACGCACGCATTACTGCTGCTACATCACATCACAGCCACACTGAAACATCTTCAGCAGCCCTCCCTGAAGAATAAACTTATCCGAGCCCTAACACCTCCACCATTTGACCTCACCATCCTTATATCCAACCATTCCTTAATGTTTACATTTTTCTTTGCATATTCTACACTGGTGTTTCCCAACCGTCAGTCATTCAAAAATCATCTTTGTGATTTTTCCCATATCTGCAAACCATCTATTCTATTATTAACTCGATTTTTTTTAACCACATTAGTTTTCACTTTAATAAATATATTCTGAAACGTAACTTTATTTGCTGTACCATAAGTGGAAAGCCAGTATCACTCACCATGACATTCAGACAGCCACAAAAATAAATACAACGAATACAAAATAATGCTGTGGGTGCTGCTGGAGGCAGGGGTCTGGCTAAGGCCCTGCGCAGCAGACCTGTTGGCTTCGTGTGAAGAAGGGAGAGGCTTGGTGTGAAGAAGGGAGAAGAGCCAGTGTTAAAGACGTGCTACCTCAGACTAATCCCACCTCCTTGACAAAACCTGAAAACTTGGAAAAGAACTGAAACAGGACTCTGTAATTCAAGTTGGTTTAATCAGGGGTCAGTGTGACCCTCCATTCATTTCAGAAGCCACAAGATCGCAGCCCACTTTGAGAAACAGTGGTCCACAATTATTCAGTGATTTGTGGGCTGGGAGCATCCTGACAGGTTCAGTGGATTCGAGTATCATACATAAACACACACACACACACACACACACACACACACACACACACACACACTTATATACTGAAGCTTCATCCTACGGCAAGCGACCTAAAACTCTTCAGTGGCTCCTCATTAAGTATAAACGCATCTGGGCTTTCAAGGTCTTTACAACATGGCAGCATCTTTGGCTCCATCCTCACCTGTCTGTACTCACTCTCTCTCACACTCCTCCATACAGTCTACACCCCGGGCAAACTGGACTGCTTGTTGTTGTCAGCTGCCGCCGAGTCAGCCCTGGACCCATGGTGACCCCATGCACAACAGAATGAAACTCTGCCTAGTGCTGTGCCATCCCTGTGACTAGTTGCAGATTGGACCATTGTGATCCATAGACTTTTAATTGGCTGATTTTCAGAGGTAGATGACCAGGCCTTTCTAGTCCATCCTACTCTGGAAGCTCTGCTGAAACCTGTTCAGCATCATAGCAACACGCAAGCCTCCGCTAACAGATGGGTGGTGGCTGCACATGAGGTGCATTGGCCAGGAATTGAACTGGGTCTCCCTCATGACTGGCAAGAATTCTACCACTGTACCATCATTGTCCCATCTGGGCTGCTCAGTTTCCGCTAAATATGTCTCATGCTTTCACACCTCCGTGCCTCTGCTCCATCTAAAACGATGTCCTCTCAGCTGCTATCAAATCCCACCCATCCTTCAAGGCACATCTCAGGTGCCGCCTCCATCATGAAGCCTTTCTGGCATTCTCGGGTATCGTACACCCTGGGCCAGTGGCTCTCAGACTTGAGAGCATCAGCGTCACCTGGAGTTTCTGATTCAGGAGGTCCAAGGTGAAGCCCAGGCATCTGCATTCCCAGGTGATGCTGCCTCCTAGTCTGGGGACCACACTTTGAGAACCCACAGCACGAAGCAATCAATAATAGATTTCTGTGCAATTTCATTTCCTTTCTGCCTCCTGCTTCCAAGTAAAAGTGGCAAATGAATGGTTGTTCAGGCTCCCCTGCTAACATTCCCTCACTTGCATTATGGAGACCAGGGGGTCTCCCTTACCAGCCCCTGCCCCACCCCGTTTTTAATCGCTCTGTCTACCCCGCCAGGAAGCACCTCCAATCCCAGGAGGATCCACTCCGGAGACACACGACTCACTTGTCTTGATGACCCGCCATCTCACAGACTCCTCTGCCACCAGGCAAGGGGCAGGATTTGGGCTACTGGAGATTTCCGCTTTGGTTGGCAAAAGTGAACTGCCCAGGCTATTATGCAACGTGCTGATCTGGTCGGTAATTAAAATGAAGGGGCATTGGCAGCCATGTAAAACGTCGGATCGCCAGCTCACTACTGCTTCTCTTTTCATAGCTTTCTTATTGAAATATAAAAACAACCCTGTTATATAACTGGATTCCATTGCGCTGAATTAATTAAACTGATCCCAAGCCCTTTTCAGGAAACAGAGCCACTGCATCTCTGCTGGCCTGTATTAACAGACCCTCCCTAAGGCCTCTGCCCCAGGTGCAGCCCCCCTGGGTGCAGCACCCTCATCTCAGCCTCCACACAATATCCAGAGTGATCTTTCTAAAAAAGCAAATTCGATCATGTCACTCCCCTGCTTAACACCCTTCAGTGCTCCTCCTGTGCCCTAAGAGAAAGTCCAAACTCCTACACACGGCACTCCAGGGTCTCCAGTGTCCTGCATCTAACAACGCCTCTCCTCTCATTCTAGGCCCCCTCCCACCCTGGCCATTGTTCCAGACAAACCCAGTTGCTGGCAGCTCCCCTCAGCCCCTGGAATGTCTTTCCCTCCTCCTTTGCCTAGACCAGGCTTTCTCAGCCTCAGCACCGCAGACACTTCGTGGCCGGGTAATTCTGCATTGTGGGGGGCACCCCTGCACACTGCAGGACGCTGAGCAGCATCCTTGGCCTCTACCCACTAGATGCCAGTACATGCCCCTCTCCCCTAGCCATGAAACAAAAACGACTCCAGACATTGCCTAGCTTTTCTTTTCTTTTCTTAAACTTTAAAAGATAGAGTTAGATTAAAAAAAAAAAAAAAAAACAGCCAGGAAGCTATAGTCTTACAGGCTTTTTTCTAAGCTCATCTCCCCAGATGTGGGGACGGGAACAAGGCTTACAAACACCTCCATGTACAGAGCGTGGGGCTGCGGGGACTGCGCAGCAAGAAGGGAGAGGCTGCGGGGGCCGGCCGAGGGGCTCCCTCCAGAAGAAGGACCTGGGGTAAGCACCCCTGGGGCCACATCTCCATCCCAGCAGGTGCAGGGCACTGCCTTCCAGAAACTGTCCCTTCTCTCAGCTATGGGGGAGCTGCACTGAGAGAGAAAGGGTAGCCCTTTCTCCTCACCCACGTAAAAGAGGGGCGCTGGGGAAGCGATGCGCACACACACACATGCACACTTACAATCTCACACACCTACGCACTCACAAAAACACATACACAAACACACCACAGGCAAATGTACACATCTTCTCACATGCACACTCACAACCCCACACACTCACAGCACACATACAAACCCACCCACTCACAAGATACACAAACACACTCACACACACAAACTTGCACACCAGAGGCAAATGTACACATACTGTCACACACACATACACAACCCCACACATTCACAGCACACATACAACCCACACACTCACACACACAAACTCACTCACACACACAGACATGCAAATACACCTACACACACACACACACGAACTCACACATCACAGGCAAATGTACACACACTTTCACACACACATACACACTAACAACTTGGCACACCCACAGCACACATACAAACCCACACACTAACAAACACACACACAAATTCATACACAGAGACAGACACGCAAACACATACCACAGGCAAAGCATACACATGCTGTCTCACACACACACTCACACAGATACACACATACAACACACACTCACACCACTTTGCCTCTAATTCTTGTTACACCTGCCTCCATTCCTGCAGAAACCATTCCGGAGGCTGAGACCCAGCTACGGGGAGTGGCTGCTGGAGGGAGGCTGGGAGGTCCACAGATGACCCTCCTGCTGCTGGAGACACAGCCTGTCGTCTACACTGGGCAGGAGCAGTCACAGCCCATGGCTTCCCTTCTGTCTCAGATTCTGGGAGCGGGGGGTCCTCTGTGCTTCCTGTAAGCCTTCCCAGCCTCTAACCAGCTGCATCGAGTGAACTCCAACTCATGGCACCTCACGTGTGTCAGAGCAGAACTGTGCTCCATAGGGTTTTCAATGACTGATTTTTTGAAAGTAGATCACCAGGCCTTTCTTCTGAGGTGCCTCTGGGTAGACTAGAACATCCAACCTTTCAGTTAGCAAGTGAGCGCATTAACCACGTGCACCACCCAGGGACTCCTCCCAACCTCCGCCTGACACAAAAGCACCTTGGCAAAGCAACCATGGTTGACTCACTTTCCTCTCCTCTCCAGTGCTCGCTTCCAATACCCAAGTGGTTACTGTGTAGGTGGAGTTACAGGTGTTAATTAACAACAATTGATGTTTTCTTACTTCAATAAATGTTTCTTACTGTATAATTTAAAAAGTGAATTTAATTTGTAAGACTTCACCTCTTCCATGAGACCTTCCCCGTTTTACAAGCCAATTTTTGCAAGCTAATTCTTTCAAGAACCAAGCTCACAAAAGGTATAGACAGAACAGGAATTCCAGGATGGAAGGTGTGCAAAGCAATCTTAATAAATTCTGATTCGTGTTTTCAATGCACTGGGTGGGGGGGTGGGGTGTGGGCTTGATAATTAAAGCGAATCTTCAATAAAGTTTCAATAAAATGACAAATTCTTTTGTAAAGAGATGACTCACTCTGCTATACCTGTTCCCTTTTAAGCTAAAGGGTTATATAAAAGCCTTACTGTGAACAAACTATGCAAGTTTCTTAAGGCGAGACGCTGTCCCTTAAGTTCTTTGAACAGCAAGTATCCCTCAAGCTCTGAGAAGGGCTGGAATCCCAGCTATGCCTCTTACTATCTATATGGCCTCAGGGGGCCCACGTAACATCTGGGCCTGTTTCTTCATCTGTAAAGTGAGGATAATATTACCTGTCTACCAGGAGTGTTACTGTGGTCGTTAAGGTTGTATGTCAACGTGGCTGGGCCATGATTCTCAGTGGTTTGGCAGTTATGATCTAGTCTGTGATCGCTTCCATGATGAGATTTCATAAAATGTGATCACCTCCATGATGGGATTTGCTGTGAGTAGCCCATCAGTTGAAAGGGAGTTTCCTTGGGGGTATGACCTGCATCGAATGTAAGTGGACTTTCTGGCAAGGCTCACAGTCTTTCGCTCACTCTGGATCCTCTAGCTGGCTCCTGTTTGTCTGACCTCTGGTTCTTGGGACTTGAGCTAGCAGCTTACCTGTGGTCTTGCCTGCCGATTTTGGGATTTGTCGGTCTTCGCAGCCTGTGAGCCAGAGCTCTGCTGTCTGACCTTCTGATCGTGGGTTCACTAGCCCCCGCAGCTGCATGAATCAGGAGAAGCCTCCATCCTGACCCACGGACTTGGGACTTTCCAGCCTCTACAACCATGTGAGCCATTTCCTTGATATAAATCTCTCTGTATATATATTTCTATGCTTTACTGGTTTTGCTTCTCTAGATAACTCAGCCTAAGACAGTTAAAAGGGTTAAACATAATATATGTGCAGTGCCTGGTACGCACCAGGCACACAATAAATGCTAGCTGAAACCTTTGGTATGATCATTCTCATCACTAACCCCAATCTGCATCTCTGAATGCATAAATCTAACCCACAGAGTGGAGGCCTGTTTAAATCTACCTCCTCCAGTGTCTCTGCCAATGTACTAATTCTAACTAGAGCATTTCCTTCTGTAATCTATACCCACCCCCAGCACTTCATCTGTCACTCTCTGAGGGCACATTTATTGTAAGATAGTCTCCAGCCCTAGTGGCGCAATGGTTAAGCGCTCAGCTGCTAACCGAAAGGTTGGTGACTGGAACATATCCAGAGGCTCTGCAGCAGAAAAGACCTGGCAATCTGCTCCCATAAAGATCACAGCCAAGAAAACCCTATGGGGCATTTCTACTAGGTCCCACGGGGTCACTATGAGTCGAAACAGACTCGCCGGCACACAACAACAACAATATTGTAAGATAGTGTGATAGTCTCCTGCACATCTCACAATCCCTTTTCACCATAATTACCAGGTTCCATGTCCTGTGTTCCCTCAGCAGCCAGCACAATGAGATACCCAGAGTAGCTGCTCCATGAGAGTTCTTTATGTTCTCATTTGTGTTGATGGAGGGGTAGACCTTGTGGTTGGCTCCCCAACATGCACTCCAGCCCTCACCACCAGATAACTGTTCTAAGGCAACGTAGAATTTTATCATGCCACCTGTATGGTAGTTTTAGAATATGTACATACATTTTTTAAAACTCCTCTCTCGAAAAGGAGGAGTCTAATTCTCTCCCATGTACTTAGTGGCTCACTTCTAATGAATAGAGTGTGGCAGCAGTAATGGCTTGTGACTTCTGAGATGAGACCAAAAAGGCACCATGGCTTCTTTTTCTCTCTTTCTCTTCGATCACTTGCTCTGGTGGAATCCAGGTGCCATGTCATGAAGATATTCAAGCAACCATCTGGAGCGATCCTCACAGCAGTCAACTGAGGCCTCCAGCCTCCAGCCATGTTAGTGCATTGTACATCTTGGAAGTAGATCCTGCAGCCCCAGTGAAGCCTTCAGATGACTGCAACCTGGCTAGTATCTTGACTACAAACTCATGTTAGACTCCAAGGCAGAACCACCCAGCTAAGTTGCTCCCGATTTCCTAACCCACAGTAACTAAGAGGTAATAAATTATTTTAAAAGCTGCTAAATTTTTGGACAATTTGTTATGCACCAGTAGCTAACTAATACATCCCATCAGCAGATGGTTCAGAATTTGACCTGATCCTGGAGAAGGATACCACAGAGGAAGCTGCTAGGGGGTTTCATGGGAAAGCTTACTCACTCCTAATGGGGCCACAGGAAGATCCAGTCTTTTTTCTGCTACAAGATGTTTGGATTGATGCCCAGAATTTCAGTGACCCATTTGGTACCAACCTGTTTGGTACCATTTGTTACCAGTCAACACTGAGGATGGCTGAACAAAGAGAAGGAAAGAACCTGGGCCCTTAATGATGACATTGAGCCACTGAATCTACCAACCTCAGAGCCTGATCAGCTTCAGAGTGTCTGGTTATGTGAGGTAATAAATCGATACATTATATTAGCTACTTTGCATCAAGGTTCTCTTACCTGCAGCTAAACACATCCCAGTTCATTCCAATAGCTACATTTAATTGGCTACCTGCACTTTATACCAGATACTATCCTAGGCACCTCCTATGTAGCATTCCTAAGCTTTCCAGGATCATACAATTTCGATATCATAATTCCCACTTTACACATGAGAAAACTGAGGCTCAAAGGGGTTGAACAACTTGCCCCAGGTCACACAGATAGTGAGAGGCACAGCTGAGACTCGGTACAGGCCTGTTGGACTCAAATTGCACACTCTTTCCAACCCACCACGCTGATGAGCAAAGTGGCATGCTAAGATAACTCCCCAAAATGATTCACTCAGGAAGCCAGCCAGGACTACCCCAGCAGCAAGCCCAAACCTTAAATGCTAACTCTTTATCTTTGTGGAGCTGCATATCACCCTCCACCATGGAGCTTGCTGAAGCTGAATAGGTCTTGATGGGATTTTCCACTTCTCACTCTATAAGGTATGATTTCTCAATAGCCTACAAAGGTACCGGCAACCTTCAATTAGCTGGGAAGGATCATGCAACCGTTCCAGCCCCCGGTGACGGCTCTCCTGCTCTGAACTCCTACCATGCAGATAACTGGAACCACAAAGTTTAAGGCTGAAGAGTTTTCAAATTGTTTCAAGCACCCTAGCATTCTGCCACCAGCCTGCTTCTTAAGGTCAAATCCCTGTGCCGAATGCTGCTCTTGTTTGGCCTCCACGTGTAGGTACCACGTAAGAGGTCCTACGGATACTTTATACTTGCCTACTGCCTGATCAGTGGAAGGGGGCTGCAATGTTATGTTAAAAATTATGTCTACAGGACTTCTTGATGCATTGAGAAGTCTGATTTGCCTTTCCTTTCCTCTGTGTCTTTGCTCAGCCTTGTGAAGTCTTTCCTAATTCCATCCCCCAAACTCCCACTAGGCAGTCATTGTATTCTGTGTGTTGTTAGTTGCTGTTGGGTCTATTCCAACTTATGGCGACCCCATGTGTGCACAGCAGAACTGCTCCGTAGAGTTTTCAAGGCTGTGACCTTTCCGAAGCAGATAGCCAGGCCTGTTTTCTGAGGCACCTCTGGGTGGGTTCAAACCACCAACCTTTGGGCTAGTAATCAAGCACTTAACCGAGTGCACCACCCATGTAGTTTAATAATAGAAGCATCCTACAGTGAGAATGGCTGCATAACTTGAAGAATGTAATCAATGTTACCGAATTGTACGTGGAGAAATTGTTGAGATGGCCTATGTTTTGTTATGTATGTTTTCACCACAATAAAAAAAAATTTTATAATTAAAAAAAAGCATCTTATAGCTTTAAGACTGGCTGCTCTTGAAAAGCTCTTGGGGAATCACATGTGTGAAAAACCACATACTTTTAATCCCCAAGACCAATGGTTGGTAAATAGTAGATGCTCAACAAATGTTGATGAAATGGATGAACACACTCATCATTCAAACGATATCCAATCTGCTGTGTTCCTATAACAGCTGTCACAAATCTCAGTCCACTACGTTGCAGTCATATGGATGAGTCCGTCTCCCTTACTGAACTGCTTCTTTCACTGTGCGTCTCTAACATCAAGCAAAGAGTGCAAGACAAGCACTCAAACATTTGAGTGCCTGATCAGGCACAATCGTCCTAATGATTGTGATCTGTTTAGCTAAGCATCGGATGGACTTCTGCCACCCCATCAAACAATGACCAATGGATTATTCGGCAATACAAAGAAACTGGTCTTCAATTAAACGTTTACTATAGATAATCGCCACCCGGAGCCCTGCTGGTGCAATGGTTAAGTGCTCGGCTGCTAACTGAAAGGTTGGTGGTTTGAACCCATTCAGTGGCTCTGAAGAGAAAGACCTGGCAATCTGCTTCTGTAAAGATTACAGCCAAGAAAACCCTATGGGGCAGTTCTACTCTGTCACAGGAGGTCGCTTTGAATTGGAATTGACTCGATGGCACTCAACAACGACAGAGATAACCACCTAGCAGACAACAGTTACATTAAAAAATAATCCTTTTTTGTTTTTCTTAGTCTTTGGGGGAGACTATTAGCTGATGGCATAGGTTTCTTCAAGTTGTCCACAGCTCCTTGGCAATTGGTCAGAGCTTTCTCTGGTGCCTTGCATCAGAAGGTTGTAGACCTGACTCAAGGATTTCCAACCAGATTTGGTCTATGAAAATTTATCCCAGGAGTCCAAAACTAGAAAATGGCATCGTTAAGACTAGAGATGACTGCCCCCAGAAAAAAATGTTTGTTTCCTCTCCCACAATGAAGGAAATCTAAAATGTTCTGCCTTCCCCTGTGTTCACCAGGGGTCTCTGGCTAGTTCATATCTTTTTGCATTGCAAGGTTCAGCTCTGGCCTCTTGGAAACTGATCTACATCACTTTGGCTGTAGAAGAGAGAGGTTCAAAGTGGGACACCGCTTCACCATCAATTAATCCTGACTGATCTCTTGCCAGAGGTGACGTCCTATCCTCAGGGTTGGCAGCATGCCTGATGGAGATAAGAAACGCCAGACTGGGTCAGACCAATGGCCCGTGTGGGCCACAGCACTGTCTGACAGCGAGCTTTGGAGGAAAGAGTTGTGTGCATCTCCTACGACATCAGTCATCAAAACCATGCAAAGTCCTTCTGCTGCAGCAGATCTCAGTGGCTCATCCAAATTTCATGCCCCCTTCTTTCATGGACGAGTCCCCATTTTGTTCAGGGGTACACTCTTCCCCCATGAGATTCCAGATTAAATTATTTTTTGCTCTATGCCAGGGTTTTGCAACCTCTGCACTACTGACATTCAGGGCCAGATAGTTCTTTGTTGTGAAGGCTGTCCTGCACTTTGCAGGATATTTAGCAGCATCCCTGGCCCCTACATACTAGATACCAGTAGCACCTCTCCCGTAATTGTGATAACCAAAAATATCGCTAGGCATTACCCTTGTGGGGAGGGAAAGGCAAAATTGTTCCCAATTGAGAACCACTGCTCTAAGACAATACGGTGAGGGGCCTTGGTGGCACAATGGTTAAGCACTTGGCTGCTAACCAAAAGGTCAGGAGTTGGAACCAACCAGTGGCTCTATGGGAGAAATGACCTGGTGATCTGCTCCCATAAAGATTACAGCCTAGGAAACCCTATGGGGCAGTTCTACTCTGTCACGTGGGGTCACTAGATATTGCAATCAACTCAATGGCACAGAACAAGAAGACAATATGGCAGCCCATTGCCTTAGGCAGTGATTGATTTAGGGGTGGGCATATCATCCAGGTCTGACCAATGAGATATGAGGGGAAGCTGTCTTAAAGGCTTCTGAGAAATGTTTTCACGCTCTAAATACAGAAGGTCCCTCTTCTTTTTCTGGTTGCTGTTGTGTCTAGATCTGATATCTGGAATGACAGCACACATCCTATAACCACCCTGAGGATGCAGCCAATGAAAAGGAAGAAAGCAAAAAAACAAAATCCATGGTTGCGGGGAGGGATGAATAGGTAGAGCACAGGGCATTTAAGAGCAGTGAAGCTATTCTGTGTGACTCTGTAATGGTGGACACACGACATTATGCATCTGTCAAAAATCCACGGAACTACACAACACAGAAGGAGCCCTGGCTGCACAATGCTTACGCACTAGGCTACTAACCAAAAGTTTGTTGGTTGGAAGCCACCCAGAGACTCTTCGGGAGAAAGACCTGGCAATCTGCTTCCAAGACTTGAAGACTACAGCCAAGAAAATCCTGTGGGGCAGTTCCACTGTGTCACATGGGGATGCTATGGGTCAGAATAGACTACGCAGCACCCAACAACAACAACACACAACACTGAGGGAGCCCGAACGTAAACTAAGGACTTTAGTTAATGATAATGTATCAATATTGATTCATCAATTGTAACAAGTGTATCACACTAATGCAAGATGTCAATAATAGCAGAAACTGTGTGCAGAGCGGAGAGGAGACATACGAGAACTCTGCACTTTTGGCACACTTTTTATGTAAACCTACAACTGCTCTAAACAAATAAAGTGTATTTTTTTAAATAAAAAGAAATTCATGGTTCCCCAATTCAAGGTTTCTTGTTACGTGAGATAATAAATGTCTTTACTGATGAGATAATATTGATACGTTATTATTAACGTAATAGATATATTCTACAGTATCCTAATAGATACACCTTCATATCTTCTCCATAACGTGCCCACTGACGGCTTTCTCACCCATTTAAGTGGATCAAAACATCACCTTTAAATGCATTTGAAAGCCACATGGGACAGTTTAAATGGCTCTGCAGTCAGATGGGGCCTAGTTCAAGCAGGACCTCCACACACACAACTCTGCCATCTTTGGAAGTCACTTAAGTTCCCTGGTCTCTACACTGGTGATAATACCATCAATTCTTCACCCCCCTAGGATGTTTATGATGGGCAAATGAGACAATGCACATGAAAATACTTGAGATACTCAATTTATTCATGGGTAGTATATTTCATTTTCAGCCCCTACCACATCTACACAGTCACCACCCAACATTCAGACATTCAGTGAACAATGTGCTCAGCACTGTGTATACATCAGCACTATTGACATTTTGGGCTAGATAATTCTGAGTTGGGGGGTTGTCCTGTTCATTACAGGATCTTTAGCAGCATCCCTGGATTCTAACGACTAGATGCCAGTAGCAACCCTCTTTCCTTGTAATAATCAAAAATGTCTCCATACAATGCCAAATGGGGGATATTTGTCCCTGAAGAACAAAATCGACCTTCATTGAAAACCACTGATGCAGATAATGGGAATATACAGATGAAAAGATTTGTTCCTTGCCTTCAAGGAACTTCCATCATGGTATAACCAAGCATTTATTTTTATACTATAAAACTCACAACCACTAAGAGCATGGTGTTGGTATCAGATAGGCCTAAATTCACATGCTGGCTCCACTATCTACTGGCTTGGGGGTATTACTGTCTCAGTCTCCGTTTCCTTATCCAGAAAATGGATAAAGCAACAAAGCCTACCTCTCCGGTTCACTGTCAAACTAAAATGAGATAATGAGACTTAAATAAGATAAAACACCGAACAAAATGCCTGGCGTATAATAAGTACTTAATGAATGTTGGCTTTATTATTGTGTTCTTGGCTCAAAGATTGTTGTCTGGTTTTAGGAGTTGGGAACTACATTTCTGTTGACCGTCTTCTCTTTGATCTAGAATTTTAAATGGCTGCACACCAGAAACAGGCGCTGTTGGTGCTCCACCGGCATTCCCTCACTCCTCCTGCCATCTGGCAAAGCCAGCTTGGCTTCCAATAGGCAGCACCTGAATCTTCGGCAGACAGCAACCCTGGAAGTTGGATCTCACATCACCAGCACTCATGGTGGATCTGAAGTGCCTGAGAATTAATATCCCCGTTCCACTGTGAAACACCTTTAACCAATGGCCAATGGGTCCCATACCCACTCCCATGGAGTCGATCCTGACTCATAGTAACCCTATAGGACAGAGTAGAACTGCCCCAAAGGGTTTCCAAGGCTGTAATCTTTACAGAAGCAGACTGCCACGTCTTTCCCCCATGGAGTGGCTGATGTGTTCGAACTGCCAACCTTTTGGTTAGCAGCCAAGCTCTTAACCACTGCCACCAGGCTCCTCAGCTAATGGGTGAAGGAGCATAAATACCCCAGCTCCCTCACCCTTGGCAGGGATAATTCTCAGGCATGCATTTAACATTGTTTCTCAGAGCTTCCCTGCAGTATTAAGTTTCCGTTGCCCACTGTGGTATCTGGATTAATAACATACTTCTTATTGGCTGTCTTCCCTTCCTTGTATTACCTCCCCTCTCCCCTGCATGTCCCAGATAAACCAGGGGCACTCAATCCTTTTCTCGGGGGAACTTTATCTCAGGGTCTTTCCTTCTAGTCTAGTGATTCAAGAGTCCAGACTCGGGAGCTATACTGTCTGAATATGAGCCCATTTCCAGCAGGTATTCGTTTTGTGGCTTTGGGCAAGTTATTTAACCTCTCTATTTAACCTCTCTGTGCCTCAACTGAGGCATAGCTAATCAAAAGGTCAGCAGTTCAAACCCACCAGCTCCTCCACAGAAGAAAGATGTGGCAGTCTGCTTCCGTACAGATTACAGCCTTGGAAAGCCTAAGGGGCAGTATTACTCTGTCCTATAGGGCCAAACTCGACTCAGCGGCAATGGGTTATGCCTCAGTCTCCTTTACGTATAATGGGATAATAACAATGACTTCACAAGGTAGTTATGACAATTAAATGAGTTAGTATTTATAAAGGACTTAAAATAGAGCTTGCCGCATGGCAAAGCCCATGCTTAAGTAATCAGTCCCCTAAATTCCCTCATGATGAAGAGCAACCTCCTTGGCAGCCTGGGTCAAGTTTCCAGGACCTGGGATTGCTGCCCACCGTCTCAAGCCAACACATAAGGAATTAAGGATCCAATTTCCAACACAATCAGCAGGAAGAAGGACTTGCCTCCCACTTGCCCCAAGCACAGCTCCAGCCTTGGCTGGTGGAGACATATGTGCAGACATGTTGCTTGCAAGCTACCTGGATTCCTGAACCTGAATTAACACTCAGGAAACGGGAATCTGCTGGCTACTCCCTCCTGGCCCAGGAAAAAGACCAGAGGTATCAGTGTCCCCAAATGCTGACATGCCCAGCACTGTGCCCTGCCAAAATGGCATTCTTCAGACTCTGGGCAAGCAATAGTCCAGCCTGCAAGACCACGACACTCCCAGCCCTTGGCTTCCCTTGGCCGGTGCCACGAGTGGCCGAAAATGTCTCAATCCAGAAAAGATTTCTCTCTCTCCTTTCTCTCTCCACCTCATCCTTGTAAGGGTTTTTGTTTCCCAAAACCCTCCTACATTGCAGTTGAGATCTCAAGACAAGTTGCAGTGCCAAGTTTTATAAGCCTCCTTCTGCTGAGAAGGAGCCCTGGTGGCACAGTGGTTTAGTGCTCGGCTGCTAACTGAAAGGTCAGCAGTTTGACCCCATCAGCCTCTCTGTGGGAGAAAGACCTGGAAGTCTGCTCCCATAAAGATTACAGCCTTGGAAACCCTATGGGGCAGTTCCACCCCGACCTACAGGGTCGCTGCCAGTCAGAATTGACTTGGGGGCACAAAACAACAACAAAAAGGTGAAAGCAGGGGTAAGGCTGAGGGCGGCCCTGGCCACAGCCCCTGCCTGTCCAATACTCCTGCGCCAGAAACTTCACCTCTGCATTCTAAACTATCCGCCTCCCAGCTGTTGCTCTTCCAAAAGAGAGCCGAAGGGGAGGAAAATCTATACAAGGATTTTAATTTTCTGATACATCACACTCCATATTGAAATAACCCTTCCAGAGCTCAGAGCGCCTCTTGGCAAAAGCCCAGTGAATTTCAATGAATCCAACCATCCAGCAAGACCAGGATTTTGTTTTATAGGGTGAGGGGAGCGACAAGGAGGGGACAGATTGCCCATCTTTTCATTTACACTTATTTTTAACTTTATCTGCATTAGCTCAAGTGTCCCCTTCTCAGTGAGGCCCAGCATGGCCACCCTGTTCAGGGGGGTAATGGCCAGCTCTCCCCATTGCCCTTCCCTTCTATATTCTTCTCCACACACTTAGCACCCTCCAAGATGTCATTAACTCCCTCGTCGACTTGTCTGTCTCCCTGATTATAATAGAAGCTCAATGAGGATAAGCAATTTTATACATTTTTTGTGAGCAGTGCCAATGAATGAAAGAATCTCCTGGAACTTTTCCGACAAGCCAATGGAAAAGCTACACTTATAATCATACGTATTACGAGAGGCAGAATAACGGCCCCTCAAAGACGTTCATGTCCTAATTCCAAGGACCTGTGAATACGTCACCTTCCATAGCAAAAGAGACAGTTTGCAGATTTGATTAAGAATCTTGAGCTGGGGAGCTCATACTATATTATCCAGGTGGGAGCAATACAATCACAATGTAATCACGATCCCTTCTAGAAGGGAAGCAGGAGCGTCAGAGGGAGAGAGAGATCTGAAGATGCTATGCAGTTAGCTTGGAAGATGAAAACGAGGCTGTGAGCCAAGGAATAAATACAAGTGGTCTCTAGAAGCTAAAAAAGGCAAGGAAACAAACTCTTCCCTAGAACTTACAGACGGACGCTGCTCTGACAACACCTTGATTTTAGTCCAGTGAGGCCCATTTCAGACTCTGTCCTCCTAAACTATTCAGTATTAAATACGCATCATTTTAAGCTACTAAAAACCAAAACCAAACCCACTGCCATCAAGTCGATTCTGACTCATAGCAATCCTATAGGATAGAGTAGAACTGCCCCATAGGGTTTCCAAGACTGTAATATTAATGAGAGCAGACTGCCACATCTTTCTCCCATGGAGTGATTGATGGGTTCAAACCACAACCTCTCAGTTAGTAGCCAGGCGTTTAACCACTGTGCCACCAGGGCTCCTTCTGAGCTACTAACTGTGTGGTAATTTGTTACAGTAGCAACAGGAAACTAATACACCCATTATTCAGATAGAGAAAAAGGCTCAGGAGCATGCCCCGGTCTCCTGGCTGGACAAGTGGTGAAACCTGGATATAAACACAGGCAGCCTAGCTCCACCTCTTCCTCTTAACTTCTGTGCAAAGTCAGTGCGCTTGGAGCTCAGTGTATAGACCAAGTGACAAAAAACAGACTGTGTAACAGCCAACTCCCGGGATTTCAGTGCTATTACACCCTGATCAATTAGAAGGCCTGGCTGCACAATGGTTAGGTGCTCAGCTGCTAACCGAAAAGGCTGGCAGTTCGAACCCACCCAGAGGATCCACTGAAGAAAAGACCTGGAGATCTGTTCCCATAAAGATTAAAAAAACCAAAACCAAACCTGATGCCATCAAATCTATTCCAACTCATGACGACCCTACAGGACAGAGTAGAACTGCCCCATAGGGTTTCCAAGGAGAAGCTGGTAGGTTTGAACTGTCGACTTTCTGGTTAAAAAACCGAGCTCTTAACCACTGCACCACCACAGCTCCCCCATAAAGCTTACAGCCTAGGAAACTCTGTGGGGCAATTCTACTCTGTCACATGGGGTCACTATGAGTCAGAATCTACTTGATAGCACCCAACAATACAATGTTTGGAGCCCTAGGTGCCTAGGTGGTGCGAACAGTTAACACACTTGACCACTAACCAAAAGGTTGGAGGTTCAAGTCCACCCACAGGCACCTCGGAAGAAAGGCCTAGTGATCTACTTTCAGCAAATCAGCCACTGAAAGTTCTTTGGAGCACAGGTCTACACTGACACACACGGGGTCGCCATGAGTTGGAGTCAACTTGACAGCAAATGGTTTGGTTTAGTTTTGGATATAAAATGGATACTACAAAACAATTAAATCAAGTAAAGCTACATTCATCAACATAGATGAATCTCCATAGCATACTACTGAGTAAAAAAGAAACAAGTTGCGGAAGGATACTATCTCATCTAGTGCTGCTGTAGCAGAAATACCACAAGTGGATAGCTTCAACAAAGAGAAATTTATTCTCTCACAGTCTAGTAGATTACAAATCTAAATTCAGGGCGTCAGCTCCAGGGGAAAGCTTTCTCTGTCAGCTCTAGAGGAAGTTCTTTGTCACCTGTCTTTCCTTGGTCTGGGAGCATCTCAGCACAGGAACCTCAGGTCCAAAGGACACGCTCTGCTCCTGGCATTGCTTTCTTGGTGGTATGAGGTTCCCGTGTCTCTCTGCTCGCTTCTCTCTTTTATATCTCAAAAGAGACTGGCTTAAGACACTACCTAATCTTGTAGATTTCATCAATATAACTGCCGCTGATCCACCTTATTACATCATAGTGATAGGATTTACAATACATAGGGAAATCACATTGGATTACAAAATGGTAGACAATCACACAACACTGGGAATCACGATCTAGCCAAGGTGACAGATATTTTGGGGGACACAATTCAATCCATGACAGATACATACTATATAGTATCACTCATGAAAAACATACTAATATCGTATACTTGTTACATATGCTTGTATACATATGCTTGCTCATATGATAAAAAGTGCTTTCATAGTGATTTTCTCTGGTGAAGGAGAGAGGAGAATGGAATGAGGCCGGAGGCCTTCAGCAGCACCTTTATTTATACTTTTTAAAAAATCGGAAAGAAATGTGACAAAAATGTCAACATTTGTTAGATCTGGGTGGCTAGTACATGATGTTTTTTATTTTCTGTACTTCTCCAGTGTCCGAACTATTCCAGCATTTATAAATCTTTTTTTTTAAAGAGGAAAAGAAAAGTTTACAAGCACAAAGACATGGCCTCTTCCTGAGACTTCTGAGTTCATGGGGATACCTGGACCACAGAGGGCAAACACTCAGCAGACAAAGCGTCTGAGAAGATCTCCACTATCTGATGAAGAGACTCCATCTGGCACCAACCCACAGACCCCCTATCAAAAAAATGCTGGAAAACTTAACCACATAAATAGGGAAAACTTAACCACATAAATAGGCAACATCAGAATAAAAAAACAAACCAAACCCATTGCCGTGGAGTCAATTCCGACTCACAGGCACCCTATTAAAAAAAACAAACAAACCGAACCCGCTGCCGTTGAGTCGATTCCGACTCATAGTGACCCTATAGGACAGACAGAACTGCCCCATAGGGTTTCCAAGGAGCGCCTGGTGGATTTGAACGGCTGACCTTTTGGTTAGCAGCCTGGGCTATTAACCACTGTGCCACCAGGACTCCATTAATGGCACATAAAAAAAAAAAAAAAAAACCAAATCTGTTGCCATTGAGTTGACTCTGACTCATAGGGACCCTACAGGACAGACTAGCACTGTCCCATGGGGTTTCCAAGGAGCGGCTAGTGGATTTGAACTGCCGACCTTTTGGTTAGCAGCCTGGGCTCTTAACCACTGTGCCACCAGGGCTCCACCAATGGCACTTAGGCCCTTCCAATATACAAGTTCTGGAGCCTCCACGAAGTGATGGGCAAAACATCCATGGTCTCTTCTGCAATGAATATACATACATTAAACAAACAGCCATATAAATAAATACATATTTACAAGTTGTGCTGAATTCTACAAAGGAAAAAATTCAATTCTATGAAGAAAATAACAGCACTGCAGGGAGCAAGGAACTAATAATGATTAGGGAGTAATGGAAGGTCTACATGAGCTGGGAAACAAGAAATCCATTACAGTGAAACACCGCCTCACGAAAGGGCTCAATACAACACGAGGCATCCCTGAGGCTTGTCAAACCAACAGGGCAGGTAAGTTCTATGCGGAGGAAGAGGAGCTCACTGTCGGCTACAAAGGCTTCGTGGAGAAAGATCTGCCTGAATCCTGAAGCACTTCAGGACAGGATCATAAGTAAAAGGGGGTGGCCATGATTCTTAACTTCAGGGTGGTACTCAATAAAAGGAGCCCTGGTAGTGCAATGGTTAAGCATACAACTGCTAACTGAAAGGTTGTTGGTTCAAATCCACCCAGCAGCTCTTCAGGAGAAAGACCTGGCAATCTGCTTCCGTAAAGACTACAGCCAAGAAAACCTTATGGGGCAGTTCTACTCCATCACATGGGGTCATTATAAGTCAAAAACAACAGCACTTAACAACAATAACAACACTCAATAAACAAAAGTCCACAAGTCATTCATTTATTCTAAGGGATCTTGACCTTTTCTGTGCTAAGGATTCTTTGACTGGAGGGAAAATGGAAGAAAGTAGCTTACCAGAGTCTAGAAGTGGGGTGGGGGTATCCAACAGGAGCTAGTTCCACAGCAGGGACCACCTGATGAGAGCTAGAACACCTGACGTCCATCAGGAGCTAAATGGAGACAGTTCCTCATAGGGACCCTGTAGGACGGAGTAGAACTGTCCCATAGGATTTCCAAGAAGCAGCTGGTAGATTCAAACTGCTGACCTTCTGGTTAGCAACTAAACTCTTAACCACCGTGCCACCAGGGCTCCAAAGAGGAGGAAGTGAGGGAGAAACACTCTGGCCTCTTTCCTGCTCTCACCCTCCAG
Organism: Trichechus manatus latirostris; assembly: GCF_000243295.1. Classification (NCBI taxonomy): domain Eukaryota; kingdom Metazoa; phylum Chordata; class Mammalia; order Sirenia; family Trichechidae; genus Trichechus; species Trichechus manatus. The sequence goes on from NW_004443960.1 coordinate 9,452,239, forward strand.
TCTTCCATCAGTACCTCCCACTGGCCAAACTACCCAGAAGCCTGCTGGCAAGGGAGCCTGGGGAAAGTGGCCCCTGCAATACAGAGCAGGGCAAGGACAGGGATTGGATGGAAAACAACCAGGCAAACAGGGTTAGAGCTAGCAACAAAGTCTTCAAAGTCCAATCCTCTAGACAAGAAAGAGACGTGAAATTGACATGTACTAGGAGTACTCTTTGTGCCAGCCTCCTGCTCAGGGTTTTCCAATGTTAATTCAGTTATTTTTCACACATCATCTCAGTTCATCCCCACAATGACCCAGTTTACAAATGAGAAAATTAAGGCTCAGCGAGACTAAGGTACCTACTCAGGGTCCCTCCACTGGTAAGAAGCCAAGCTAGAATCTAAACCTGCATTTGTGACTCCAAAGTTTATATTCTTTCCCCTGATAACCATTATTCTTCTAACTTCCTAGTACCTACATGCTAAAAACTGTTACTAGTGTTCTCTTTTCGACAAATCATTTAATCCTGCAAGAAAAGCATTATTCTTTTCATCTTCATCATCGCTAACCTAACCTAACTAACCCATTGGCATCAAGTCGATTCCGACTCATAGTGACCCTATAGGACAGAGAAGAACTGTCCCAGAGGGTTTCCAAGGCTGTAATCTTTACAGAAGCAGACTGCCACATCTTTCTCCCAGCTGTGTGGGAGCTTGGGACATCTCATCGCCCCTACCGATGAGGAAATTGAGGCCAAGAGCGTTAAATAACTTGCCCCAAATCACACAGCTGGTAAGTGGTGGATTCAGAGTCAGGAGTATCTGATGAACTCCTGTGCTTGCTTTACACTGCTGCAAGCTGCACTGTCATCCATTCATAATACACCCACAGAAGTGTATGTCAAACCATCCCCAAATCTAATTTCCTACCACCTAGATCAAAGTAATTTAGAAATACATGGCAGCAGCAACTGCTGGTTTCCAACCCAATATCCATTCTCCCCTTCTTCTTTTGTAATAGAACCCCAGCTTACTTCTAGGAGCAATGTGTCCAGCTAAGATAATACACTTCTCAGCCTCCTTTCCTGTTACAGTTGACTGATGACTGAAATGCCAGGGTCGGACTTCTGAGCTTCTTAAGAGGGATCATACAGCTAGAATATGTCCATTTTGCTCTTCTTCCTCCTTCTTGCTTCCTTCCTGGAGTGTGGATGTGATGGCTGGAGTTCCAGCAGCCATTCTGGATCATGAAGCAGTTTTGATGATGAAACCCACGTGCTTAGGAATACAACAGAAATACAGTAGGAGCCTAGATCTATGCAGACATCATGAAGCCACCAGGCCAGCCCTAGACCACCTATCTCCAGACTGCTTTAACCAGAGCAGGAAACTGGCAAACAATTCCTAACCAATACAAGCACCTGCCAACAATACTTACTAAGACCCAAATGAGTAGCGATTCCTCTGCATACTCATTTCTACTCATTTACTCTGACTTACACAAAGTCAGCTCTGGGCCTCACTTTGGCTGACTAGGTGCATCTAAAGGAGAATGTTCTCCCTTGTTGCTTCTGAAAAAGACTCTCAGACTCACAAGGGAATAACTCTAGGGCAGAGAGAGGTAGTGTGATATTGTATCTGTCATTATAAACTTGAAGTGCCTCTTTTCTGACTGAGAAGGTTAGTAGAGGCAAAGGCACAAAAAAGTCCCAGTGATGAACAGAACATGTTGGTAAGTGGCTGGGCAAAGTAAGGACTAATGAATGTCAGCTCCAACAAATGTCAGATGTCAATCACAAGTGGAGAAAGGAAGGTATAGCCTCCAAAAGTGGGGAGGGGACACCATTGCCAAACGGAAGACAAAGGCAAATAATCTAACTGGCAGCAAAAGGGGAAGTGCTCAGCCTGTGCCTGCGGCTCTCTGAGGCTGCAGCAGGCCATGCAGTCAGCTTCTCTCCCGAAATCAGAGCAGGGCCAATGCTATTCGATAGCTGGGGAAACTGAGGCCCAGACACAGTAATGACCTGACCAAAGTCACATGGAAAATACATGGCCGGGATGGGACAGGAACCCAGGTCCTAGCTTACTTACTTCTTTGTTGATGTACATGGGACCCTATGGATTGTGAATCTCAGCTATTACCTCAGGCAGGGGTCAGCAAACATTTCTGGTAAAGGGACACAGTAAATATTTTAGGTTTATGGGTGACACGGTCTCTATTGCAACCACAGAACTCTGCCGTTGTAGCTCAGAACCAGCCCTAAAGCCCACTGCCGTCGAGTCAATGCTGACTCATAGCGACCCTGTAGGACAGAGTAGTACTGCCCTAGGGTTTCCAAGGCTGTAATCTTTACAGAAGCAGACTGCCACATCTTCCTCCTCAGAGTAGCTGGTGGGTTCAAACCACTGACCTTTTGGTTAGCAGCCAAGCATTTAACCACTGAACCAGCCCTGGTGGCTCCTTTCCAGAGGCAGGATGAGAAGGCAAGAAGGGTCAGGAACTGGTCAAATGGACACAGGGAATCCGAGGTGGAAAGGAGGAGTGTGCTGTAACATTGTAGGGATTGCAACTAATGTCACAAAACAATATGTGTATAAATTTTTGTATGAGAAATTAACTTGAGCTGTAAACTTTCACCTAAAGCACAAAGAAAAAAGAAAAAAAAAACCCATTGCCATCGAGTTGATTCACATTCACAGCGACCTACAGGACAGAGAAGAACTGTCCCATAGGGTTTCCAAGGAGCAGCTGGTGGATTCGAACTGCTGACCTTTTAGTTAGCAGCCATATCACTTAATCTCTGAACCACCAGCCCTAGGCAACAGTAAACAAATGGATGTGACTGTGTTTCAATAAAACTTTATTTACAAAAACAGGTGGTCAGCTGGATTTGACCTATGGGCTGTAGTGTGCCAACCCCTGACCTAAATCGCTAGCTCTCCATCTGGGTCTCATGAAGGCAGAAATGAGGGTCCAGAACTACAATTAGTTCAGCAAAACTCTCAATAGAAACATACACTGACCCTGTAATAAGCTGCAGTGTGAACAAAATGCCACGTGACTCTTCTCTGGGTGAGAACATTGGCTTTCAAAGTGTGGTCCCCCAACCAGTAGCATTAACATCGCCTAAAGCTTGCAAGAGATGCAAATTATCACCAGTCCCCCACTAAGACTTACTGAATCAGAAACTCCAGGGATGGTGCCCAGAGATCTATTTTCACAAGACCTTGGGATGATTCAGACACACTGAAGTTTGAAAAGCACTGGGTTATGATCACAGCAAACCAGTGTGTGAAAACCATTTCTAGCATGTAGCCTAGTGCTAAGCAGCGCTGGTGGAGCAATGTAAGTGCTCGGCTACTAACCAAAAGGTTGGCCATTTGAACCCACCAGCCACTTTGCAGGAGAAAGATGTAGCAGTCTGCTCCCATAAAGCTTACAGCCTTGGAAATCCTATAGGGCAGTTCTACCCTGTCCTATGGAGCCACTATGAGTCGGAATTGACTCGACAGCAATGGGTTTGAGTAGCCTAGTGTTTGGCTCCTAGTAAGTACCTGTGACAGCAACTATTAGCTTCCCACCTATAAACTATATTCTTCCCTTCTCTTTAGTCATAGAATCCTAAGTCTCAGCTGGACTTACTGCTAACCAGAATAAAGAACACATGTCCCAGACTCCCTTGCAGGTAGGTATTGCCATGTAATGAAATTCTGCCCAGTGAAATGTAAGAAAAGTATTGTGTGTGGCAGGTTCTGGGAAACGCCACTAAAAGACAACTTACGTAAGTAGCTGCTGCTTGCCTCTTTCTGTTCTCTGCCTGGCTGTGTGAAGTCAAACGTAATGGTCAGAGCTCCAGCAGCCACACTGAACCATTAGGTGACCTTGCGAATGTAAGCTACCAGGGAAGGAAGAGCAAGACAGAAGAGATCTGTGTCCTTGTCACTGTGTAGCCACTTGACAGTTCTTGGGTTGTCACTGCCTGACTTCTTTTATGTAAGAGCAAACTACAATGCAGTCTTGCTAAAGCAATTGTTTGTTTGGGTCTTCTGTCATAAACTACCAACCGAACTCAGCTGAGTCAGTGTCCAGTAAGTATTTGTTGAATGAATAAATCAATCTCAAGCCAATTAGAAGATCAAGATTGCAAGGTACAGGTGGATTTGATTAGTAAAAACTGTTGCTTCAATACAATTTGATCAGAAGATAAAATTCTTCAAAACACTGTGTCCACAGGGGTGGGCACAACAAAAAGAACCCAACTAGGTGCTGAGAACATTGGAAATTTCTGATCGATGTGTATGGTAGCCTTCATTTCTCACGTTGCCCAAAGCCAGATTGATAATGGAACAAATGCCCTCTTCTCAGGCTCCCCATGATACCCACACCCCCCAGTCGCCTCCTCCTGGAAGCCCCTCCTAATTAGGGCACTGCTAGCGTTCTGAGGTTTTGTGTCGCACAGCAGCACATATAGGATTGTTCCGCCGTGCTTCATTCGATTCACACTGACAGTCATTCTGCAATGATTCTCAAGTTACTTCTCCAGCAGTGTTCGTCTTACTCATGGTAGGCTCTCAATCAATATCTGTGGAATTAAGCTGACTTCATCGGTGGGCGCTTTGTTTCTCCTGCTAGAACAGAAATTCCTTGGGAAGCTGGGACTGTCTTTTCTATTTCTCACATGGCCCCCCACTAACCAGGGCAGCGTACATGAGCTCTGCGCCCACAAGCACTTGCAAAACACCAGTTAGTGCGTGCCAGGCACTTCCCCTCCTCGGCCCATCTTGATGCCCCAAACCACATCCTCACTGCTCCCTCCTCATCTCCCCATCCTGGGGACTGAGGGCTGACCCAACACCCCAAAGCCCTGCAACAGAGATCCTCAAACATTTTCAGTGATGACCTTATTTATTAACCAGAGAAAGATAGTTCACTCCCTGTTAGCCCAAAAGCAGCACTGAACTGATGCTAACTTCTACTTGTCCTGCCCCTACATTGGTGTCTCTCAAGCAGGTGCTGGAGAATCAATTCTGACTCAAGGCGAGCCTGTGTGTCAGAGAAGAATTGTGCTCCATAGGGTTTTCAATAGCTGAACTTTTCTGAAATAGATTGCCATGCTTTTCTTCTGAGGTGCCTCTGGATGGACTCGAACCTGAAGCCTTTTGGTTAGCAGCCGAGCACCACCTAAGCTTTTATAACTGTGTGATAAACATTTTTAACCTCGCATTTTCCTTGAACGCTATTTGAAATTTCAAGATGAATTAATATTGTGACTAAAACATATCAAGTGATGGCATTGTTGAGTAGCCCCTGCTCCAAGAATCAGCAGCCCCCGCCATCACCACCCCCAGGGATATTACACACGCCTGTCTCCATCAGAAATCTGTGCTTTGCATGCCAGTCTCTGACTCTTGCTTGCTCAGTCTGTGTTCTGACTTCTCTGTACACCTTTCAGAAAACCATTGCCGCCATGCTTGGATTCCGCGTGACCGGCTCTTTAGGTGCCGTTTGTAGGCTGCAGGTGTTG
>NW_004443960.1:9465270-9466365 GCF_000243295.1 Trichechus manatus latirostris
GAGAATTTAGAGGGTTAAAATGTTGTGGGGTTGTTAACCAATGTCATAAAACAGCATGTGTGTTACTGTTACATGAGAAACTATCTGTTTTGTAATCCTTCACCTGAAGTACAATAAAATATTAATAAATAAATAAATACTATCTCGGGGGGGGGGAACCATTGCCACCGAACTGATTCCAACTCATAGCAACCCTACAGGACAGAGTAGCACTGCCCCATAGGGTTTCCAAGGCTGTAATCTTTACAGAAGCAGACTGCCACATCTTTCTCCCACGGAGCAGCTGGTGGCTTTGAACCGCTGACCTTTTGGTTAGCAGTGGAAAGCTTAACCACTGTACCACCAGGGCTCCTCCATACACATCAGTGAAACACAAATACTATTGGGTCCCATGGACTAAAACGGGAAATCTCCCATGCCCAGGGACAGACCAACAGCCAGCCAGTGAACACCAGTACTGACAAGAGCAACAATTGCTCTTAAGGCTGCCATCTATTCGTTTGGCCAATGCTTCCGTTCAGACTGGTCAGTGCTCAAGCCTGACCAATTGTTATATGGTCTGAATACCACCCTCACCTACAGGGGCCAGAAGGTAACATAAACTGGAGACTCTATGAGTGAAAGAGTCCCTGGGAATCACAAATGGTTAAACACTCGGCTACTAACCAAAAGGGTGGTGATTCAAATCCACTCAGAGGCACCTCAGAAGAAAGGTCTGGCAATCAGTTTCCAAAAGACCACAGTCATCGAAAACTGTGGAGCACAGTTCTACTCTGAAACACACAGGGTTCTCCATGAGTCGCAATCGACTTGACGGCAACTAGTTTGGTTTTACAGGAGTGTAAATGAAAGGAAGGGTGAGGACTGTACCAACAATCACACGGAAACTGAGCAAAGTCTGGTGATATAACATGTATTATACACTGAATCGTGTCCTCCCGAACCACGTGTTACAGACGCAATCGTGTCCTCCCGAACCACGTGTTACAGACTCAATCGTGTCCTCCCGAACCACGTGTTACAGACTCAATCGTGTCCTCCCGAACCACGTGTTACAGACTCAGTCGTGTCCTCCCGAACCACGTGTTACAGACT
>NW_004443960.1:9467412-9494594 GCF_000243295.1 Trichechus manatus latirostris
AGTCGTGTCCTCCCGAACCACGTGTTACAGACTCAATCGTGACCTCTCGAAACATGTGTTATAGACTCAATCGTGTCCTCCTGAAACATGTGCTAAAGTCCTAACACCCAGTACCCGTGAACATGAACTTATTTGGAAATAGGGTCTTCGAAGGTATGATCGGTTAACATGAGGTCATACTGGAGTAGGGAGGGCCCTAATCCAACCTGAGTGCTGTCCTTAACAAGGAAGAGGAGACAGAGGACAAATGGCCATGTGATGAGGGAGTTTCACTGCAGCTGCAAATCAGGGAAGGCCTGGGGCTACCAGAAGCTGAGAGAGACAAGAAAGAGTCTTCCTCTAGAGCCTTCGCAGAGAGCATGGCCCAGCCAACATGTGGGTGGACTTCGAGCCCCCAGAACCGTGAGACAATAACTTCCTGCTGTTTCAAGCCCCCCACTTTGTGGTAGTTTGTTAGGACAGCCCTAGGGAAGGAATACAACATGTAAGAGGCTTGCCAGCGTCTCACCAACCAAACCAAACTCAACACAACCCACGCCAATGCCGACTCACAGGACCCGGTCAGACAGAGCAGAACTGCCCCACAGGGTTTCCAACGCTGTAAACTTTATGGAAGCAGACTGCCACATCTTTCTCCCACAGAGCAGCTAGTGGGTTTGAACCACCAATCTTTCAGTAAGCAGCCTAACACTTAACCACTGTGCCACCAGGGCTCCTTGTCTCACACACAGTAGGACCTTAATAAGCCTATTGTGCAATCATGTAGTCAGACACGCCAATTAGTTCTGTGCTTTATTTTAAGGTAACCACCTGCCTGGCATTAGTTGGGAGAATTATTAGCCATCGTTAAATACATGCCTGCCGCGACCCACCCGGGGCACAGCTGCGTGGAGGTGCCGCGTGAGAACCTGACAGCAAGATAATGCGCCTGCAACTCCGAGCGTCTCCCCTTACGATTCTCTGTTAGGGCTCCTCTCTGGAACCACTGTTTTCCTTCCATGTCTGCAGCAATTTAACACTATGCCACAGAGGTGCCTCATTCACCTTCAGGCTAATCACTGCCCATCTCTCCAAGGTGCCCCCAGCATCCATCCACCCCCAAAGCTCACTTAATGTATATTTACATCCCTGTCATTTATTTGCTGCGTGACCTTAGGCAAGTTACTTAACCTCAGTTCCCTCATCTGTAAAATGGGGCTAATAAAAGCTCCTAAGGAGCCCTGGTGGTGCAACGGTTGAGCTGATGAAAAAGGCTGTTAACTGAAAGGCTGGCACTTCGAATCCACCCAGTGGATCTGTGGAAGAAAGACCTGGCGATCTGCTCCTGTTGAGGTTACAGCCTAGAAAACCCTATAGGGTTCTACTCTGTCAGATGAGGTCACTATGAGTTGAAATCACCTAACAACAACAACAGGACCTTCTGCCTCATGGGGTTTTTAAAGGACTCCATGAAACCATGGATATAAAGCACTTAGCCTGAAACGTGGCTTAGAGCACTTATTAAAAAAAATTGCCATCAAGTTCATTCTGACTCATGGTGACCCCATGTGTGTCAGAGTAGAACTGTGCTCCGTAGGGTTTTCAATGGCTGATTTTGGGGAAGTAGATCACCAGGGCTTTCTTCCAAGGTACCTCTATGTAGACTTGAACCTCCAACCTTCAGTTAGCAGCCGAGCACGTTAACCATTTGTACCACCCAGGGACTCCCCTCTAGCGTACACTCCTGTTCTTCAGGTCCCTGCCTTGCCTTGGCCCCGAGCTTAAAAAGCCACTTGCATGTGGGGCTCTTTCTGAAGCTATGTTCCTCCCCTCATTATCCCCAACCAATGAAGGCAGGAAATAAATTTTTGCTTTAAATTCCACATGAAACACCCAAGAAAAATTCTCACTCCGTCTCTGAATGAAACAAGGCTAGGAGCCGAGGCTTTCCCGGCAGTGCAGCCACAAGTCTGTTTTGACTAGTTATCCCCTCATAAACACACAGGTTATCTTATGCTAAACAATCAGACGTGTTATTTAGGCAAAAGAAGAAAATATATATTGCACATTTCAGGACAGGCTGTCAGTGTCTATGACAACGACACAAGCGTCCGAACATGGGGCTGACGTGAAATCAGCCAGAAAAGCAAACGCTGCTTGCAGTGCGCAGAACACTGCATCCGTTGGTGCTTTCCCCGAGGGATGTATACAGAGGACAGAGGTGATGATGGGGTGAGGGGTCTAAAGGTAAAACAGTAGCTCTCTGAGCACGGGGGTGAGTGGGTAAGGGCCTGACAGAAGGCTGAAATCACTCAGATGCTAAACCAACGGTCCTCTGCTGGGGTGATGTGACCTCCAGGGGACATCTGGCAAAGTCTGGAGAGATTTTCGGTTGTCACAACTAGGGGGTAAGGGAATATGCTATTGGCATCTAAAAGGTGGAGGACAGGGATGCTGCTAAATGTCCTACAGTGTACAGGACAGCCACACACCCCCACTCTCAACGAAGAATCATTTGGACCCAAATGTCAATCGTGCCAAGGTTAAGAAACCATTGTTGCTGTTGTTGTCATTGCCGTCTGCCGTCAAGGTGGTCCCAATTCACAGTGACCCCATGCACAATGGAACAAACTATTGCCCGGTCCTCTACCATCCTCATGATCAGCTGCAGACTGGACCATTGTGATCCATAGGGTTTTTGTTGGCTGATTTTTGGAAGCAGATCGCCAGGTCTTTCTTTCTGGTCCATCTTTGGAAGCTCCCCTGACACCTGTTCAGCACGACAGCAACAGGAAAGTCTGCACTGACAGACAGGTAGTGGCTGCCCATGAGCCGCACTGGCTGGGAATCAAACCCGGGTCTCTCATGTGAAAGGCAAGAATTCTACCGCTAAACCACCAACGTCCTCAGCTAAGAAAGCCTGGGTGAGCCTTAGGTTAAGATAAAGCAAGGTGGAAATGAGCTCGGCTCTTCAGTGGCTGAGGAACTTGGGCAGGTTAATGAAACTCTCTGGGCCTGAAGTTCCTCATCTACAAGGCCAGTCTCAATGGAATCTATGGGTAGCTTCAAAGTCAGGGTAGACGTATGCTGCACATAGTAGGCAGCTCAGTGAATGTCAGCCCCTCCTCTGCATTCCTCCCTGTCTTTGCCTTTCCCAAACCTCATTCAGGCATCCATTCACTCACTCCTGTGACCTCTATGCATTGAGGAAGGAGCCCTGGTGGCACAATGGTTAAGCACTCAGCTGCTAACCAAAAGGTTGGCAGTTCAAACCTACCAGCAGCTTCGCGGTAAAAAGACCTAGCAATTCGCTCTCATACAGATTACAGCCTATATAACCCTACCGGGCAGTTCTACTCTGTCATGTGGGGGTCACTATGAGTCACCACCCCACGACAACACTAGACTGAGTACGGGAGCAAGAGGAGGGGAGAAGTAAGGACAACTCCTAGGCCTTGGGCTTAAGCTGTTAGGTGGATGGTGGGTGCAGTTATTGAGGAGACAAAGATTCGGGAAGGAATTGTTGGGGGAGGGGATCAAGAAATAGTACCTATGTTTCCTCCTGCCTGCCCAGCCACCTTTCCCAAAACATAGTGACAACGTGCTCAACTCCAGCACTTCTAGATTTCACTCATACCTGGAACTTCAATGGAAACGCCTTCCTTTTCTCTACCTGGGAGGTATCCAGAAAGGCTTGCCCTCGACTAAGGAAGGCCCCACAGGTCCCAGAGATGCCAGCATCCCAGCCACTGCCACCCCAACCCCTCCTTTTGCCTCATCACTGACAGTGTGGTCCACAGGCCAGCAGCATTAGCATCCCCGAGGAGCTTGCTAGAAACGCAGAGTCTCAGGTCCCACCCCAGATCTACTGAACCAGAATCCACATTTTAACCAGATCCCAGCTGCTTCGCAGGCCTATTAAAGTTTGAGAAGCCCTGGTCCACAGCTCAGAAGCCAGCCATCTCTAACACTGCCTGCATTACACTGCTTTGTCATTAAGGTGACAAACGCTACCAGTGTGGTCTGGGGTGATCTGTTCTTAAACACCTAGGGCTGTGTGGGACCACAGATCTGGGTAACGCTGGGATACCTGGGGCATTCCTCTGCTGTGTTCTCCAATCGCTCTTCTATCATCAGACTTTACCAACAGTAAATTTTAAGCAGGCTCTTCTTTTTCCTCTACTCCTGTCTGGGCCTTGGTGCCATCTCTTTGAGGTTTTGTGAACTGGCTGTAAATCGCTCAGTGGCTGGGTTGGCCAGTTCCACCAAATGCCTCATACGCAGGCCATCTGGCTCTGCTGGTTTATAGATGGGGATGTGCTCCAAGCATCCTCTTTCCTGTGCCTATTTTTCTTAGGGACACTCTCCCCTCCTCTCTGTTCAGGCTCCTTTTTTTCTCTTCCTCTCCCTACTTCTTGTTGTTTGGGAGAGTGGCTAAGTCCGACATGGCTACTGTTTGAGAACCCTGGAAGGGTATGGGGACTCCATGTCCTCATCAGAATGACAACCATCAGGTATCCAACACTTTCCTGATGCCAAGCGATGGGAAGGAATGATCAGAAATCTCACCCTTCAACCAAAAATTAGGCAAGTCTATAGGGTCAACAATGACACATGTGAGGGTCATGCTTCATAGCTCAGTCATGTACATGAGACTAATGGGCACACCAGCCCAAAAGCAAAGACAAGAAGGCAGGAAGGGGCAGGAAAACTGGACAAATGGAAACAAGGAAACCGGGGTGGAGAAGGGGAGAATGTTGACACATCGGGGGGTTGGCAACCGATGTCACAGAACAATCTGTGTATTAACTGTTTAATGAGAAACTAATTTGCTATGTGAACTTTCATCGAAAGCACAATAAAAAAGGGGGGGGCGGGAGATCTAGTGTGTTTAAGTGGGAAACTTAAGAAATATGTACATAAAAGATGAGTCCCTGGGTGGTATAAACAGTTAACTCGCTCAGCTGCCAATACAAAGATTGGAGGTTCAAGTCCACCCAGAGGTGTCTCGGAAGAAAAGCCTGGTGATCTGCTTCCAAAAAATCAGTCACTGAAACCCCCAGGGAGCACAGTTCTACTCTGACACACGTGGGGTCACCATGAGTTGGAATCAACTCAACGGCAACTGGTTTTACTGGTTTACATAAAAGAACCATGCCTGGCACCTAGTTGAATGTTGAATATTGTTGAATGAAAACTTGGGGTTTGTGGTTAGAGGGTTTGTAAAGGTAGGACCGTGCAGATATATAAACTTGCAAATATTCTGAAAATGATGTTAGGAGAAATGCAATGTGGTAAATCCACTGGTTCTAGGAGAAAGAAGAGCAGAATTTTTTCCCCTGTATTATAGACAGGAGCCCTGGTGGTACAGTGGTTAAGCGCTCAGCTGCTGACTGAAAGGTCAGTAGTTTCAATCCACTAGCTACTCCTCGGGAGAAAGATGTGGTACTCTGCTTCCGTAAAGATTTACAGCCTTGGAAACCCTATGGGGCAGTTCTTCTCTGTCCTATAGGGTCACTAGGAGTCTGAATCAACTCAGTGGCAGTGGATTTTCTAGGAGAACGTGTCATTGTCAGTCATTTGGACACAGACCCAAGTGGGATAAGCAGAAAGCTGCCAAAGTGTGCATTCTTACAAACCGCAGTGATGGTCCAGGAGTCTCACAGGTGAGGTACAGGCCTCGCTAACAGGATAGACAGGCATCTCTGCTGGTTGCCCAGGTTATGAAAGCCCCCTCCTCACTCTAATGACATCACACCGAGCAAAACTGCAAGCGCATCAGGTAACCAGGATGGCGCCGCGCCCTGCTACCATAAGCTGTGCCTTCAGATGGGGATTGAGGGAGACAGTTTGGGAAGGTTTGGAGTAGAGGACAAGTGAAGCCTCAGCAGGCAGGGCTTAGGTGGTAAATGAGGGGCTACGCGGAGCGTGTGGATGTGACAGCATTTTAGACAAGTTGTTTCTATTGCTGGCATGGTCCCAAGCACCTGCCCTGCCTGTCACTGCTGCTGCCTGGAATAGGAGAGAAGAAGAGGAGCTGACACCAGGCCTGGCACTAAACATTTTACATGGATCATCTTGGCTAATTCTAACAGAACCCTATATGGAGTCCCTTTGTGGCGCAAATGGTTAACACACTTGGCTACTAACTAAAAGACTGGAGGTTCAAGTCCACTGAGAGGCGCCTCAAAAAAAAAACCCTGGCTATTTCAGAAAAATTAGCCTCTGACAACCCTATGGAGCACAATTCTACACGGATACATGAGGGATCACCATAAGTCAGTCAACTCGACAGCAACTGGTTTACGGGGTCAGTGCTTTTGCTTTTCCCCATCATACAGATGAGAAAATGGAGGGTCAACAAAGGCCAGTGGCTTGCCCGTCAAAGCTGGTGTTGTTGGCTGCTGTCGAGTCGATTCCGACTCACAGCAGCCCTATGTGTGCAGAGAAGAACTGCTTCATAGAGTTGTCAGTGCTATGACCTTTCAAAAGCAGATCACCAAGCCTGTCTTTCAAGGCGCCTCTGGGTGGGTTCGGACCACCAACCTTCCAGCTAGTAGTCGAGCGTTTAACCATTTGCACAAAGTGGTAGAGCTAAAATCCAAACCAGGCAACCTGATTCTGAAGCCCATAGTCTTGACCACTTCGTGGAACAGTCTTCACCAGAAGGACCCTGGAGCCGCGCGTTCCTGATCAGAAGGTGACGGCCCCTTCATCTGGGACTTAGGAACATCATTGGCTCCCTCAGTGAGTCCAGGTCAACCTAGAGCCATCATGAGAGTCAGCAAAGATGTCTCAAGTGATGTTCTTTGTGGTTGAGGATGACAAGGCCAACTCGTTTTGCATTCCCTGCTGGTAGGAAACTCAGAGGGGTGTGCACATCCCATCCCTTGCAGTTCTGTGCCCTCAGTTTGCAGCATGAGAATAAGGAGTAAGACTTTCTGAGAGGCCATTAACTACCCCCACCTCCGGAATCCAGCCGACCTGAGTGGGTTAAAAGTCTTAGCAAAGGGAGACGAGAACATACAATTTTATAGCTGCAAGTCCAAGGCGGGTTACATAACCACTGGTTCTCAGCCATAGCTGCACCTTAGAACCACCTGGGGAGCTTTAACAGCTGCTGATGGCCAGGTCCCACCCCCCAGAGAGTCTGATTTTATTGGTCTGCAGCGTGGCCTAAGCATGGCAAATCTGAAAGTTCCCCCAGGTGATTCCAATAGGCAGTCAAGTTTAAGAACCACTAAGCTAACCCTCTATTGGAATCTCAAGGCAAATTTCGGTGGGTAGGCTTCCAGAAAAAGAGCCCTAGTGGCACAACAGTTAAGCACTCGACTGCTAACCTAAAGGTTGGTCGTTTGAAACCACCCAGCTGCTCTGCAGCAGAAAGACCTGGCAATCTGCTCCTGTAACGATAACAGCCAAGAAAACCCTATGGGGCAGTCTACTCTGTCACATGGGGTCGCTATGAATGGAAAATCAACCCAACAGCACCTGACAACAACAACAGGCTTCCAGAATAGGAAGTGCCTCTCAAGATGTGGTCTGTGGACCACCTACATCAGAATCATCCTAGGATACAGTTAAACATACAGATTCCTGGGCCTACCCCTCAGAGATTTGTATTCAGTACTTCTAGGGCAGGGCCCAGGAATCTGCATGCTTACCAAGCTCCCTGGGTGCCTGTGACACACTGACATATGGCGACCTCCAGAACAGGGTGCAGTCGGAGCCCACACCTGGTGGTCATCAAGGTGGCTGCTGAGAAGCAAGAGGGAAAATGAGACAGATGCAGAGATGGGCTGAGGAAACTCACTGCAAGACCCCACGAGGCCTGAGCATTCCTGAAGCCCAAGAGAGATGGAAGGTGCCTGCAGGCAAGACCTCTGAGAGACAAAGTATCTTTAGAGACCAGTACCTCTAAGGACTCACAGGGGCCCTTTGGCCAGACGCTGAGGTCACACACGGTTAGTCTAGAAAAGCTTTTCTGAAACGGGGGGGTGGTGTTGGGATCACTCGAAGGCCCTCATTCTTTCCCTCCCTCTTGTCCTGAGTCTGGGGTCTAACAAAGCACAGGGCTGGTCTTGTCTTCTTGATCTCCAGAACCAGCACAGCATTGACAGGTTCCTAAGAAGCACAGCCAGGGTGCTCCTTAAAAGTGAGAATGGCAAGACTTCGTCTCACACACTTTGGACATGTTATCAGGGATCAGTCCCTGGAAAAGCATATCATGCTTGGTAGAGGGTCAGTGAAAAAGAGGAAGACCCTCAACGAGATGGGTTGACATGGTGGCTGCAACAACGGGCTCAAACATAGCAACGACTGTGAGGATGGCACAGGATCGAGCAGCGTTTCGTTCTGTTGTACGTGGGTCGCTATGAGTTGGAACCAACTTGACAGCACCTAACAACAACAACAAGCCACTGTGACGTCTGGGGATAAAAGAGTGTAGGACTAGAGATGGGAAATGAGTTACAGACAATAATTCTAGGCAACCTTCACCAAAATTAAAGAACTTTGTGCGTCAAAGGACCCTATCAAGAAGTGAAAAGACAACCCACAGAATGGGAGAAAAAATATTTGCAAATCATACATCTGATGTGGGTCTCATATCCAGAATATATAAAGAGCTCTTGTAAATCAACAATTAATAGGACAAATAATCCAACTAAAATATGGGTAAAGGAATTGAATAGACGTTTCTCCAAAGAAAACATACACATGGCCAATAAGCACATGGAAAGATGCTAACATCATTGGTCACTAGCGAAACATGAATTAAAGCCACAGTGAGATACCACGTCACACTCACTAGGATGACTATAATCAAAAAAATGGAAAGTAAATGTTGGAGAGGATGTGTAGTGATTAGAACCCTCATACATTGCTGGTGGGAATATAAATGGTACAGCCACTATGGAAAACAGTCTGGGAGTATCTCAAAAAGTTAAACATATACAGAGTTATGACAAGGTCCCCTCCTAGACGTATCTCTAAAAAATTGAAAGCATATGTTGATACAAAAACGTGTACCAAGATGTTCATAACAGAACAGCATTACTCATAATAGCCTAAAGTGGAAACAACCCAAATGTCCATCAACAGAGAAACAAAATGTGGTCTCTATTTATACAATGGAATATTATTCAGCCATAAAAAGGAATAAAGCGCTGATTCCTGCTACAACATGGACGAACCTTGAAAATATCACACTAAGTGAAAGAAGCCAGACCTAACGGTCCACGAACTGTGTAATTCCATTTATGTGAAATGTCCAGAATAGGCAAATCCACAGAGGCTGAAAGTACATTAGTGGTTGCCAGGGGCTGGGGGCGGGGGGAAAGGGGAGTGTCTGTTAATGGGGATGGGTTGCTTTTTGGAGTGATGGAAATGTTCTAGAACTAGACAGTGGTGCAACATAGAGAAGATACTAAAAGCCACTGCACTGCACCCTTTAAAATGGTGAACTTTATGTGAATTATATTTCGATTTAATTTTTTTTTAAGTTAAACAAAAATACTAGTCATCCTTTAATCAATCCACTCCTCACTGGGCTAGGCTAACTACTTTATGTAGATCAAATACCTGGTTTAACCTGTAAAGCAATCTTGTGAGGCAGGTTCTATTATTGTTGAGACAACACAGGGCTCTCGAGCCTGCCCACATGGGTTTAAATCTCAGCCCTGCCCTGGCTGGCTGCGGGAATTTGTGGGTTTCAATCTCGGCCCTGCCCTAGCTGGCTGCAGGAATTTGTGGGTTTCAATCTCGGCCCTGCCCTAGCTGGCTGCAGGAATTTGTGGGTTTCAATCTCAGCCCTGCCCTAGCTGGCTGCGGGAATTTGTGGGTTTCAATCTCGCCCCTGCCCTGGCTGGCTGTGGGAATTTCTGGGTTTCAATCTCGGCCCTGCCCTGGCTGGCTGCCGCAATTTGTGGGTTTCAATCTCGGCCCTGCCCTAGCTGGCTGCGGGAATTTGTGGGTTTCAATCTCGGCCCTGACCTTGCTGGCTGCAGGAATTTGCATCAGTCAGTTCACCTCTCTGTGCCTCAGTTTCCTCATCTGTATCTGGAGGGAAATAATAGTATCTAGTGCCTGGCACATACCAAAAACCCATTGCCATCGAGTCGATTCGGACCCATAGCAACCCTAGAGGACAGAGTAGAACTGCCCCACAGGATTTCCAGGAAGCAGCTGGTGGATTTGAACTGCTGACCTTTTGGTTAGCAGCCATATGACTTTAACCACTGCACCACTCATAGTACCAAAAAAACCAAACCCGTTGCTGTCAAGTTGATTCTGACTCACAGTGACCCTGGAGGACAGAGCAGAACTGCCCCATAGAGTTTCCAAGGCTGTAATCTTTACAGAAGCAGACTGCCACATCTTTCTCCCATGGAGTGGCTGGTGGGTTTGAACCGCCGCCAATCTTTCGGTTAGCAGCCAAGTGCTTTAACCACTGCACAACCAGGGCTCCTCCACCCATAGTAAGCACCTAATAAATGTTGGTTATTATTATTTTGGAGTCCCTAGGTGGAACAACGACCAAGTGCTTGGCTGCTAACCAAAAAGTTGGAGGTTTGAGTCTACCCAGAGGTGCCATGGAAGAAAGGCCTGGCCATCTACTTCCAAAAAAAAAAACTCAGCCACAGAGACCCATATGGAACACAGTTCTACTCTGACACACATGGGGTGGCCGTGAGTCAGAGTCAATTCGACGGCAGCCATTTTTTTTTTTAATTATTATTTCACAATCATTCAGATTAGACAACAGAGACACAGAGAGACGACGTGACTCGCCAAAGGTCCTGGAGCTGGTACGTGTACTCTGGGCTCTGAGCCCAGACGGAGGGACTCCAGAAACTGCTCTCCTCCACTTGGTCTCTATATGGGCAGTGAGAGAATGCAAACCCCTCGCCTTCTCTACGTGAGGAAGTCCATCCCACAGCCCATCTGCAACAGGCAACAATGTGCCCATTGTGCTGCCCGTGGGAAGGCACAGCCAAGTCTGAACGTTCCTCACGGTCGGACAGCGAGCTGAGAGGACCATTCTCCTGCTTCTGCACCTGAGAGGCTGCCAAGCAAAGCGGGACGAGGCTCCCACGCCCACAGGCCTCCCTCTGAGTCACTCGCAGGGACGCCCTCTGGTTACTAACTTACCCGCTTCTGCTGCGTTAGGCACTGCTGGGCTCTGCGAATTAGCTCACAACGGGATCCAGTGGGCTGCCGTCCTGGGCCTTGACCCAAAAACCACGTGCAGGAGAGTGTTCACGAGGCAACGTCTGCCACACCGGTCCCACAAAACCCTGAACCATGGTGCCACACCCACAGTGACAGAGGTGGGGGCCTGGACGCTAAAGCAGGGGTTCCGAAGGATCACAGTCTGCCCTAAACTCCTCCGAGGGCTGTCGAGGACAGGAACGGGACCCGCAAGGCGGAGCACATCTAGCTAGGACCTAGACTGTGTTTCTCGTCGACGAGGCAAGTTTGGTTTAAATTTGGCTTCAAATGATATTCATGTCACAGATGATCTGGAACATTCTCTGGGATCTGGCTCTGAGAAACAAAGGGGAGAAGACGCAGGTCCTGCCCTTGAGATGCTTGTTGGCTGGAAGGGAAACATGGACGGGCACTTACAAAGTGTAAGTCGGGGAGAATCTAGAGGAAGATGGACCCCCCCCAAAGTTGTATCTTCAGCCCACGGCTCTCCCCCAGAACCTGGACTCAAATATCCAACTGTCTCCTCAGCTTCTCCACCTGGATATTTGTGGGAGGCAGAATAACGGCCCCCCAGAATGTCCACACTCTAATCCCTGGAAACTGTAGATATGTTACCTTACCTGGCAAAAGGGATTCTGCCAATGTAATTATGCTAAGGAGCTCTATATAGATGATCCAGGTGGATGATCTAGGTGGAAAGGTCCTTAAACTGGAACACCTTCCCTGACTTTGGTCACAGGGAGATGTGACAATAGAAGAAAGGCACAGAGATGTAACGTGCTGGCTTCAGAGATGGAAGGAGCCAGAAGGGAAAGAATGCAGGTGGCCTCGGGCCAGGGGCTATGGAAATGAAGCCTCATCTAATCCTCATGACCACACATGTAGAATGTTCTAGAATAGAACAATTCCTCTTTCCAGCACGGCGGATGAAGCAAGGTATATGAAACAAGAGCCATGTCTACACGGGGACAAAATGAGCAGCAGTCAGGGAGGGAGGCAACAGCACCAGGGAATTCTCTGAGCAACGGGGGGTGGGGAGGGGGCAGGTCCTGGGGGCCAGGCCACCACAGTGACATCCCCAGGGAGAATGCAGCCTGCGTCCTGAGTTCTCTGCTCTTGGTCACTACTTCTCCCTTTCTCTGCCCACAGAAGCTGCCGCGGGACAAATGGCACAGCGCCCTTCAGGTCCAGAGAAGTGAGAAGCCGTGGGCAGAGGGAGTTGAGCAGCGATAGCTTTACTCACACAGAAACCAACCCACCCACGCAAAGCACGCTCCCACCGACAGATCCCCCAGGAAGGCCACGGGCTGACTGGCTCTCAGGGTCGCTGGTTCTGCACTGCAGTCGCAAACGTTCTATCGTACGTTCTGAATCCCCTGTATCTTTATTCTCCACCAGCCATTGTAATGACAGTAGTAACAGTAAGCACACGGCCTGACACTCACGGCTTCATTCATTCAAACAACCATGCAACCAGAATGCCTGAGATTTGTTCGCTGCTGAGGACTGCTAGCCCAGCTCCCTCCTCTGCCTACCCAGGAATACCTACTAAGGACTTGCCATGTGCCAGACCCCGTTTCAGAGCTGAGGATATGGAGGTAAGTAAGACAGACAAGGTCCATGCCCCAAGGAGCTTAAATTCTAGCGAAGACTGGGGCAGGGAGTAGCGAAGGACACAAACAGATGAAAGTAAATAAATAAACACAGTAATAAGACAGTATGATAAGGGGTGAGAAGGAAATAAAGCGTTGGGCTAGAGAAAAAGAAAAAGCTACTGGGTGGTCTGGGAAGGCCTCCTGAGAGCTGGCCTTTGAGCGGAGACCAGAAGAATGAGAAGGAGCCAAGGCGATAATATTTCGGGCGGAGGGAAATGCAAAGCCCACGTGGTAGGAACGAGCTTGGCATGTTCTGGAAAGTGACAGAAGGTCACTGTGAGAATGGAATGGAGAGGGTATGGTGATTTTTAAGTGCATTCATACCAGAGAACCCTGAGTTCAATTCCTGATGCCACTTTCTTGTATGAGATTGAGCATGTCAGTCTCTGCGCCTCACTGAGACTCATTACCAAAGCCGATGATGGGACCTAGCTCATAGAATTTTTGTGATGATTAATCAAATTAGTTCATGCAAAGGACTTAAAACACAGCATACAGTAAGTGCTCGATAAATGTCGGCTATTATTTTTACCCCTCCCTGGTTGGGGGGTTCAGTGCAGAGGGACATCTGGCACCGAGAGTTGATTTACCTCTGCAGATCACCAGCTGAGTGTCTTGTGCTTCTCACTTACAAGGCAGTCAGCAAAATATTTGTTGAATGAGCAAGTAAGTGAATGAGTGGGCTTCCTGATTACCTTATCTTTAAGCCACGGAAATGCACTATTAGGCCTCCTTATTATTAGGTTAAAGTATTAAAAAGCAAAGACATCACATTGAAGACTAAGGTGCACCTGACCCAAGCCATGGTATTTTCAATCATCTCTTATACATGCAAAAGCTGGACAATGAATAAGGAAGACCAAGGAAGAATCGATGCCTTTGAATCATGGTGTTGGCGAAGAGTACTGAATATACCACGGACTGCCAAAAGAACAAACAAATCTGTCCTGGAAGATACAAAGAATGCTCCTTAGAAACGAGGATGGTGAGACTTCATCTCACACACTTTGGACATGTTATCAAGAAGGACTATGCTTGGTAAAGTAGAGCGTCAGTGAAAAAGGAGGAAGACCCTCGATAAGATGGATTGACACAGTGGCTGCAACAATGGGCTCAAACACAGCAATGATTGTGAGGATGGCACAGGAAGGACCAGGCAGTGTTTCGTTCTGTTGTACGTGGCTTCACTATGAGTTGGAACTGACTAGACAGCACCTAACAACAATGACATGATTAGGTTTCCTTTGTAAGCAATGTGCCCTGACCAGTGCCTGGAATTTTGCGGAAAGAAAAGATGGAAGGGAGATGCTTATTAGCCACTGTCCCCGCAAACACCAAGCCATCTGCACTCCGTTACCTAAGCAGAGACCTCTGTGGGCGCCCAACTTCAGAGCCCTGAAATTGGAAGGGATTCCAAGCTTGGATCCCTCAGGCTAGGCTATTTTTGGAAGCCGAGCGCTGCGCCTGCACAGGGAGATGAGTCACGCAGAGGGTGAAGGCTTGATGGATTTCTCAGAGGCAGCAGCTATTTATCAGGGCTAGATCTCTATACCAAGGGCCACGAAGGGAGGGCCAGGGCTCTGCGTTGATGCTGCTTAAAGCAATAGCCCTCTCACTTGGAACCTGGCGCTTCACCACTCTCCCCATGCAAACACCCACCTCAGGAAGACCAAGCACTGCCCTCTGACATTCGGTCCCCGTTATATTTGAACAGCCCTTTGAAGAGCTTGCAAAGCAGGCCCCAGCCACATGTCCTCCTGCACTTAGCTCATTGAGCCCATTTGTTGTTGTGAGTGGCCGTAAAGTCAGCTCTGACTCATGACGACCTCATCCTTGTACAACAGAATGAAACACTGCCTGGTCCCGCGCCATCTTCCCATCTTCCAGCACTATATCAATCAATGTTCATTGTGATCCATAAGATTTTCATGGGCTAATTTTGAGAAGTAGATCACCAGGCCTTTCTTCCTACTCTGTCTTAGTCTGGAAGCTCCACTGAAACCTGTTCACCATGGATGACCCTGCTGGTATATGAAGTACCAGCAGCATAGCTTCCAGAATCATAGCAACACACAAGCCACCACAGTATGACAAACTGACAGACCCATTAGCCCATTAGTTAATTCCAATTTTGTGTGTTCTGTCCCCACGAACGCCTTTTCTGCCCTGTGGGACTCTGAGATCTTGGAAGGACTTTCAGTGCCAAGTCCACCACTGCTTATAAAACTTCAAACTTGACCTAAGGGCAGAATGCCAATGGTTTTGTTTCATTTTGGTTCTGCCAAGTCCCAACGGTTACGCGCTCAGCTGCAAACTGAAAGATTACAACCTAGAAAACTCTCTGGGGGCAGTTCTACTCTGCCACATGGGGTCGCCAGGAGTCGGGACCAAGGTGGCACCTAACCACAATTGTTAACACTTGTGGAAGACAGGGTTGTACACTACAAAACTCAAACACCATTAACATCAACATCAACCGTGTGGCAACTTCCTAAGATTTCACATGCTTCGTCCTGGAGACCAGCATGAGGCAGTTTTTCACCCGCGGCTGAGCCTGCCCACTCTTAGTACTAAGGACACCAAGCGGGGACAAAGTGGCAACTGACGCACCATATGCAGGTGCCGGGTTAATTCCACCTGCCTGGTTTCCTTTGTTCTTCCCCAGATCTGCCTGAGAATGGCATTCAGAAGTAAGCCTCAGCTCACACTTCTGAAGTTCCGCTCCTTATACACGCTCCTGGAAAGCTGCTCCAAGTGAAGGAAGCTTAATTAAAAACCACATTCACTCAAACTGTCACTTTATTTATGAAAACGCATCGAGTGGCTGGAAATGGCAGGAACAAGCACTGAAGATTAATGCTCTAAATTTGTTCTGATTAAAAGCATGACTGAGGCATTAAGAAGGAAGTACCATGAACCCAGGGGCCCCTAAACTCAGGATTCCACCTTTTCAAATACAACTGGGCACCGTTGTAAATACAAACAGAATCTCTCTCTGCCTAGGGGGATTCTCTACCTTCACGAAGACAAAGCTACTAACTGGAACTGGTTATTTTTGAAGGGAAACCTACTGAGATGTACTCCAAGTCTGAAGCTCACTAGGTCTGGGTCATATTATGGGATTGATATTAACACAAATAGGATTCTAGAGGCCCTGTCTTAGTAATCTAGTGCTGCTATAACAGCAATACCACAAGTGAGTGGCTTTAACAAACAGAAATTTATTCTCTCACAGTTGAGGAGGCTGAAGTCCAAATTCAGAGCACCAGCTCCAGGGGAAGGCTTTATCTCTCTGTCAGCTCTGGAGGAAGGTCCTTGTCATCAATCTTGCCCTGGTCTAGGAGCTTCTCAGGCACAGGGACCCCAGGTTCAAAGGATGCGCTCTGCTCCAGGTGCTGTTTTCTTGGTGGTAGGAGGTCCCTGTCCTGCTTCTCGTTTCTCTCTTTGATATCTCAAAAGAGACTGACTTAAGACACAACCTAATCTTGTAGATTGAGTCCTGCCTCATTAACATAACCGCCAATAATCCCACCTCATTAACATCATAGAGGTAGGATTTACAATACACAGGAAAATCACATCAGATGACAAAATGGTGGATAATCACACAACACAGAATCATGGACTAGCCAAGTTGACACACATTTTTGGGGGACACAATTCAATCCATGGCAGACCCTCTGACCCTACTCGCTCATTTTTCAGATTGTGCAACTGAGACCCATGAATGACAAGCTCAAGTTCTCAGAGGAGAAATAGTTCTGGACCTGCAGGTAGGAGGCCTGAGTTTAGCTTCACTTCCAGAGTATGTCAACTGCCAGAGCCCTTACTTTTTCCACAGGGTTAGGAAGCTGCTCTACTTACCCAGCAGAAAAACCAGCTCCAACCAAAGCCCACCCTGAAACACAGGTGGCTTTTACCTGGCTCTGCAAACAAAGGATGCTTCTTTTCTATCCACTGGCCTCACTTCATCCAGACTCGAAACCTGCAGTCTCGAAATGAAATTATGAGAGGACTTTGGAAAACAGTTATTCCCAGAACCCTAACCTCAGCCCAAAGATCAGGCAGACTAGGATTGAGTCTCTCTCTTTGATTTGGGTTACTGGTTGTGGTAGACAGAATTCTAAGATGACACCTAGTGACCCATATCCTTATATAATCCCCTCCTCTTGGGTGTGAGTGGGACCTGTGAAATAATGACATAACACCCCCATGATTATGTTATGTTATATGCACATGTGAAAGGATTTTGCAGATGTAATTAAGGTCCCTAATCAGCTGACTCTGAGTTCATCAAAAAGGAGACCATCCTGAGTATGCCTGACCTTGTCAGGTGAGCCCTTTCAAACAGAGTTGAGGCCCTTCCTGAGCTCAGAGACGGAAAGCAGCAGAGATCCCTTCTCTCTCTGTTGCTGGCTTGGAAGAAGGAGGCCGCCATGAGGTCTAAGCTACAAAGAAATTCATTCTGCCAACAACCATGTGAGCTTGGACGCGAACCCTGACCATAGCTGTGGCTACCACCTTGATGGCAACCTTGTGAGACCTTGAGCAGAGGACCCAGCTAAACCACACCCAGACTCCTGACCCACAGACCCTGTGATAATAAGTGGGTGTTAGCCTCTAGGTCGGTGCTAACTCGTTACCCAGCAATAGATAACTAATACATCCGCTAAGAACCAACAGCCTCTAGGTCTGGGCTAACTTGTTACATAGCAATAGGTAACTAATACATCCACTAAGAACCAACAATTCCTACAAAGGTCAAGGTGGGGAGGATTTCAGTGCACCTAGGTGAGGAACTAGCACCAGACATTCCCCACCTGGGCCTCCTTTAATAATTAAACAACAACAAGACTCCAAAGCCTAACTGGCTCATTTCCTTTTCCTGAGTCTCTTTTTGACAAGGGAAGCCCAGCAGGGCTGCTCTGGGCTCTGATCCAGCACAACTGAAAAAAGTTCCTCTAAGAGTCCAGCAAGCAGACCCAGTGGCGCAATGGTTACGCACTTGGCTGCTAACTGAAAGGTCAGTGGCTCGAACCCACCCAGCAGCTCCACGGAAGAAAGACCTCGCGATCTGTTCCCGTAAAGATTACAGCCAAGAAAATCCTATGGGGCAGTTCTACTCTGTCACACGGGGTCATTATGAGTCAAAAATCACCTCGACAGCACCCAACAACAAGAGTCAGGGAGACAGGGACTCTGCTAGCACAGGAAGAAAAAGTTGCTCTTTGAGAAAAAAAAAAAAACTCAATGTTCTCAAAGGAAACATTTAAGTCTCAAACCTAAAAAAACAAAAACGACAGCCAAGAAGAAACTCCCACCGCTTGGCATTTGCAGGATCTGGAGGAGAGATGATGCAAACAGGAGCTAGTTCTGGGTGTGCAACGCTCTGACAGGTGTGCAAGACACAACATCCCCCCAGCAACTCTCCACCAGCTCGCTCTCGGATTGGTCCCAGGTGCCAAGGAGGTGCTTGTGCACGCACTGAGACAAGCCTGGCTCCTGGGAAGCTGAAGTGAACATCGCGAGACAGAATTTAATTAAGTGCTAAACTGTTCATTGCTGGGCTTAAGTGGTGACCTTTGTGTAAAGCCAGTTTGATCATGGGGTACTTCCCTTTCAGAAACTACTTGCATGGCTCCCCAACGCAGTCAAAATAAAAATCCAAATTACTGAGTACGGCCCACAAGGCCCCGTATGACCTCCACCGTGCACACCTGTCTACGCCCATCTTTCTCCACTCCCCTGACACCACCCCATATGCATCCTCACCAAACTCAATGAACTGCCTCTTCTCACAATGCCTTCTCTGCTCTCCTTTTCCCACCTAGAGAGCTACTATCAGTCTTTCAAGACACAGTTTTAAAGTCACCTCCTTCAAGAAGACTTCTCTGACTCTTCCTACGTATGGTCCATTAGATACCCCAGCATACTCTGGGCTTGGTTCGCTTGTCTGCTTGATAGGGATATAAGTCGTAAAAATTTCTTGTAAAAATTTGCTGTCAAATGTAAAAATTTAATAAGTTCTAAGCCGACTGCTTAGAACTTGGTAAACTGTCCTTGGCACACAGGAATCACTCAGTGAATGCAAGCTATTTCTGCTGTTTATCGAGCACCTAACCAGTAGCCAGTTGCCATCAGGTTGACCTCACCTCATGGTGACCCCCTGTGTGTCAGAGGAGAACTGCGCTCCAGAGAGCTTTCACCAGCTGATTTTTCAGAAGTAGATCTCCAGGTCTTTCTTCTGAGGTGCCTCTGGGTGGACTCAAACAGCCAACCTTTTGGTTAGCAGCTGAGCCCGTTTACCCTTTGCACTACCCATGGACACCTATCGGCACATACTAAGTAGCAAATGGAAACCCTGGTGGTGTAGTGGTTAAGAGCTATGGCTGCTAACCAAAAGGTCGGTAGTTCAGATCCACCAGGCGCTCCTTGGAAACTCTATGGGGCAGTTCTACTCTGTCCTATAGGGTAGCTATGAGTCGGAATCGACTCAACGACAATGAGTTTTTTTTTTAAGTATCAAATGTTGTATGGGCCACTGAAGCGCAAAACAGACATCAAGAAAAATACTGCCGTTGAGTCAGTTCTGACTCATGGTGACCCCATGTGTTTCAGAGTAGAACTGTACTCCACAGGGTTTTTAAGGCTGTGATCTTTTGGAAGCAGATCACCAAGTCCTTCTTCCAAGGCACCTCTGGATGGGTTCAAATCACCAACCTTTTGGTTAGTAGTCAAGCACTTAACCGTTTGCACCACCCAGGGACTCCCCAAAACAGGCTTAGACCTGCCTTTATCCCCAGCACCTTGAACAGTGCATAGCACATGGCAGGTGCTCAACAAATGTGTTCAATCTTTAGCTAATAAATTCATTCCACAGGCAAAAAGAGAAGGAAGAACTGGATGACAGACATTAAAGTCCCTTCTAGTCATAAGACTCTCAGCCACAAAAAAAAAGCCTACATTTGGCTGGCGGAGTCCCTGGGATGGTGTGGGTCTCTTCTGCACTCGAAATTCCTCCTGGACCCTCGTTTTTTCATATAGCGCTGTGACGGGTTCCCAGACGACCGGGCACTTCTCCATACATAAAAGGGAGAACAATTTCCCACCTACCCAAACCTACCTGAAGGCCAGCAGGCACTGCACACCCGCAAACAGAGCCACAATCACATGGAAAATCAGAGTGTGCGCTGGGAACTTTTATATGGCTATGGGCCCAGGAGGAGACCTGGTGGTGCAATGGTTAAGCACTCAGTTGCTAATCTAAAGGTTGGCAGTTTGAACTCACCCGTGGCTCCTCGGGAGAAAGACCTGGTGATTTGCTCTCATAAAGATTACAGCTAAGAAAACCCTATGGGGCAGTTCTACTGTGTCCTATAGAGTCTCTATGAGTCGGCATCAACTCGTCGGCACACAACAACAATAACAGGGGCCCAAGCAACAGGGCCTGGAAGTACAGGGGGTAGAGGAAGTCCGCCGGCCAAGTTCACCCTATATGGACTATTCGGAGGGGAGAACTGCGGCGCGTGGAAAAGATCAAATTCTACTTTCCACTTCTCTGACACCGAACTGTGCTGATCAACTCAGTTCAGTCTGTTCCACTTCTGTCCTGACACCAGCCTGACATGAAGCACTTCCTCTGATCCCGGCCACCCAGAGCGAGGTCAGACCTCCCAAGTTAAAGGGCACAGTCCTCCAGACTGCCACGACCTCAGACGCCAGCACAGGCTTGGGAATCCCCACAACACCTTCACTTCTGACCTGCAGGCTACAAATTCAGGGTTTTCCCACTACCCCTTCGGGATGCCAGCCACAAGCTCAGGGGATCCCAGCATCCCCACCTCTGACCTACGGGCTCCCACTACTCACTCAGGTTTGATGATTCCCAAGAACAACTCACAGAAAGCACAATGCTTACAATTAGTTTGTTACAGCAAAGAGGATGCAAAGGAAGGGATACAGCCGATGAGGTCTAGGAGGGTTCCCAAGGGGGGCTTCCTAGTCCCAGAAAGGGCCGCATCAGCCTTTGTTATGTTCACGAGGCCATATCAGCGTAAGGGGCTCCTAATCACTCCTGAGTGATAAAAAGCAGACCAGACACAGAGACACACCCACTGGGGAGGACTGATGCCACGGCAGGGCCGGTCTACAAGCAAAGGAAGACCGAGAATAGCCAGCAGACCCCAGAAACTGAGACAGGCCCTAGAAGGAATCCACACAGCTGAGACCCTGATTTTTACTTTTAGCTTCCAGAACTGTGAGGAAACGAATTTCAGTTCTTTAAAGCCACCAGCTTATGGTATTTCTGTTATGGCAAAACCCACTCCTGTCAAATTGATTCCGACCCCACAGGACAGAGCAGAATTGCCCCATAGCGCTTCCGAGGCTGTAAATCTTCACGGGAGGAGACTGCCGCATCTTTCTCCCACGGAGCGGCTGGTGGGTTCAAACCGCCAGCCTTTCAGTTGGCAGCCGAGCGCTTAACACTACATCACCAGGGCTCCTTTCTGTTACGGCAGCCCAGGTAAAGAAGACATAATCCTAACAAATAAATGAGTCCTCTCCTGGAAACCGTCCCTGGGATAAAAGCCTTCCTGGAATCCGAAGCTGACACCAAGGTCACTGAGATTGGAAAGAAGCCCCAGTGCCTGACCTCATTTAGAATCCCTGCTTCTAGGAGGCAAGGAGGCAGGAGATGCGACAATAAGACCCCCGGGGAGACTGTTTGCCTTTCCTGGCAGCACTTCCTTTTGGGATGGGATGTTGTGTGCAGGCTTCGACCTACTTGGTCTTCATCTCAGCAGACGCCATGTCCTCTGGGGAGCTTTGCGTAACCTCTGCCCGGTTAGGAATCTCTCCCTCCTCTCACTTCTCTAGAGTCTGGCTCTGAATCTGTAACGCGCTGTTCTGCCAGGTCTGGATCACCACCTGACACGTTGTATGCGTATTTGTTTGTTTTCTGCCCCCATCCTCTGAAATGTAAGCTCCACAGGGAAAGAACTGGCTTTGGCTCATTGCTCTATAATGAGGACGTGGGTCGGTGCCAGAGTTCCTGGAGGGTGCAAACAATTAACAGGCTCGGCTGCTAACAGAAAGGTTGGCGGTTCGGGTCTACCTGAGGTGCCTCAGAAGAAAGGCCTGGTGATCTACCTCGGAAAAATCAGCCACTGAAAACCCTATGGAGGCAGATGTTTTGGTGTGTGTGTGTGTGTTCACCACATTAAAGAGAGGGAGAGAGGGAATAAAACAGAAAGAAAAAGAAAAAACTCCTATGGAGCACGGCGCTACCGACACACATGGGGTCACCATGGGTCATAAGAGACCCAACAGCAGCTCGTACTGGTAGGTCAGTGCCTGGCACATAGTGGGCATTCCATAAATATCTGCTGGATGAATAGTAACAGACATTAGTCGCCAACATTTCGACAGTGCTTCTACGTATCCAGAACTGTTCCGACTCCTGTGTGCATACTAACTTACTTAAGCCTGGCACCAACTCTGTGAGCTGGCATGTCATTAGCCTGTACTGGGAAGGAAGAGGCTGAGGCATGGAGGGTTTAATCACTTGCCCCATCACACGGCCAGCAAACCACAGAGCAGAGATTCAAACTCCGGCAGTCTGGCTCAAAGTTCCTGCTCTTAACCCCAAGACTAGAGTGAAATAACTGAATGTGTATCACATCCTGCAAATGTAACTGTCATTGCTGTTGTTGTCGTGTGCCATCCGGTCAATTCTGACTCACAGTGACCCCGTGTGACGAACAGTACTGCCCCACAGAGTTTTCTTGGCTATAATCTTTACAGAGCAAATTGCCAGGTCTTTTCTCCCATGGAGCCACTGGGTTAGTTCCAATGACCAACTTTTTGGTTCGCAGCTGAGCACTTAACCACTGCACCAACAGGTCTCCTTGCAAATGTAATGCCTGGGTTTATACAGGTGGTGTGCCTGTCTGGGAGCCCTGGTGGCGCAGTGGTTAAGAGCTACGGCTGCTAACCAAAAGGTTAGCAGTTTGAATCCACCAGCTGCTCCTTGGAAACCCTATGGGGCAATTCTACTCTGTCCTACAGGGTCGCTATGAGTTGGAATCAACTTGACGGCAAAGGGTTTTGGTGTCTGTCTGCACCCCAGGTAGATTCTTGAATGTTGTAACCTCTACATGAAGCAAAACCCTGAGTCTTGCACACAGTAGGCACGCAGAAGTGTTTGCTGAGTTGGATCACACCTGAGTTAGCGCTTTCAGGCATTTTAAACATCTTCTTCATGCATATCCCCAGCTTTCCTCCCCATGAGAGTCTCAACATCTGTGCAACAAACTGCACCGTCACTGGTCCTCACACGGAGCTTCCGACAGTAAGCAAACCGAAGCCACATTGCCTCCTGGTGACACTGCAGTCAGTTAGATACCTGCGGGTAGTGAGTTTGGAGGAGCAATGATTCCAAAAGAAATCAGCGCTTCTTGAGCCTTCTGAATCCCCTCCTTCCCCCAGGAGGAAACATGCATTCTGCCTCCCCAGGGGGGCAGGCCAGGCTGCAAACACATCAGGTGTTTGTGGCAAGAACCAGCAGCGTCTGGCCAGACCTAAGCTGCAAGTGAGCAAATCCTACCATCTTCTCTGGCTCAGAAGCAGCTGCAGAATCAGGCAGGTCCCTAGGAGAAGCAGCGCCAGTACAAAGAGGAGGCACAGCGCAGAAGAAGAGGCAAGCAGAGGGGGAAAAAAAACCTGGCTGCGTATCTACCTGGAACAATGTTTTCTCAACAACAGGGACCACGCAGCAGAACCAGGCAGGCAGAGTGTAGACATATGTCACTCCTGGGTTAATCCACAGGCCATGGCTGTGGATTAACCTAGGAGTTAGAGCTCAGCCAGGCTGCTGAGCTCTAAAAATACCCAGCACATTCCCACCACGGCACCAACAGTAAGCTCTTAGCGCGCAAGATCCCTGCCAAAAGAAGGCTTAGCTGGATGCTCCAGAATGAGTCCCAAGCCTGGGCACTATAAAAAACCCACTGCTGTTGAGTCAATTCTGACTCATAGTGACCCTGTAGGACAGAGCAGAACTGCTCCATAGAGTTTCCAAGGCTGCAATCTTTATGGAAGCAGACTGCCACATCTCTCTCCTGTGGACCAGCTGGTGGGTTCGAGCCACCGACCTATGGGTTAGCAGCCGAGTACTTAACCACTGAGCACCAGGGCTTCACAGCCAGACTGGTGCTGTTGTTGGGTGCTGTTGAGTCGATCCCAACTCGTAGCAACCCCACTGAACAGAGGAGAACTGCCCCACAGGATTTCCAAGGCTGTGATGGCTCAGTAGCGAAGAACTCGGCTGCTAACCAAAAGGTCAGCAGTTCGAATCTACCAGCTGCTCCTTGGAAATCCTATAGGGCAGTTATACTCTATCCTTGGAAACCCTATAGGGTAGTTCTACTCTGTCCTACAGGGTCGCTATGAGTCAGAATTGACTTGACGGCAACAGGTTTCTTTTTTGTTTGTTTTGTTTTTTAATCTTTACAGAAGCAGACTGCCACATCTTTCTCCCATGGAGCAGCCGGTGGGTTCAAACCTCCAGCTTTTCAGCTGGCAACCAAGTGCTTAACTGCTACCATGCAATTCAGCTAAGGATGTGGTTTTCTCTTGAGCGTTGTCAGAGACTGACGGAGCTTTAAGGGACTGGTGTGTCTGGGAGTCCCCAGGTGGCGCAAACAGTTAATGTGCTCGGCAACTAACTGAAAAGTTGGATGTTTGAGCCCACCCAAAGGTGCCTTGGAAGAAATGCTTGTCAATCTGCTTCCAAAAATTCAGCCACTGAAAACAGTATGGAGCAAGTTCTACTCTGACACACATAGGGTCGCCCTCAGTCACCACTTGATGGCAAATGGTTTTTTGTGAGTTGGGGGTGGTGTGGGGAGAAAACAAGCCTGCTGCTATAGCTGTGCAAGTCAGCATAACGCAGCAGTTAAAGCCACAGGGTCTGGAATTGGACCGAGTCCACTTAAATCGTGGATCTACCACTTAATAACTAGGACGCACTGGGGGAAATGTAATCTCTCTGAGCCTCAGTTTCCTCATCTGTAAAAAAAGGGGCAATAACAGTACTCACCAGCATCTACCGCATTGGTTTTTATAAGGATTCCAGTAGATTGCATTACTGTTCAAAATATTCACTGCTACTTCTTAGGGACTCCCTCTCCACTGCTATCAGGCTTGGAACCAAATGAATGTGAGTGGAAGTGACATGTGCCACTTCTAAGAAGAACCTTAAGACCCATCTCATAGTCCACCATCATCTTCTCTTCCTTCTGCCATGAGTCTTGCAGACAGAGCCTGCTCCTTCAGCCTGAGTTCTGGATTTAAGGCCATATGAAGTAGAGCAACCAACCCAACATGAATGTTAAAGAAAAAATAAACCTGTGCTTTGTAAGCCACTGAGATTTTGAGGTTGTTTGTTACTGCAGCATAAGCAATCTTAAACTGACTGATACAAGGATCATATGAGACACTTGACCCATACCTGGCACTTTCTAAGCTCTTAATAAAGTTTCCTTCTTATTACTATGATCGGTACCTTCGTCATGGTTTCTCACCCTTCTGGAGGGATCAGTTACCTCAGTGAGAAACTAATGGAAGCTTTGGACTCTCTCCTACGACAAACGTACCCACAGATACAATGCAGCTTTGGGCAGCTCAGAC
Organism: Trichechus manatus latirostris; assembly: GCF_000243295.1. Lineage (NCBI taxonomy): Eukaryota > Metazoa > Chordata > Mammalia > Sirenia > Trichechidae > Trichechus > Trichechus manatus. The sequence continues at coordinate 9,492,948 of NW_004443960.1, forward strand.
ATCCCAGGCTCAGAGCCCCTGTAGAGGTACCCAGGTAGAAAATGCATCTTGAGATCCTAGAGTTTCCCTAAGCTTCAGCATGAAGATGTTCCCAGCAGAGATGCTTTGGTTTCAGGCCAAGTATCACTGGGTAAGATGGGTAAAGCTGCCACAAGACTGGGTCTCATTCTGGACCAAGAGGCTAGGACCTAACAGAGAAGCATGCATCAGCAGACATGGTAGGGAACTGGCCTCTGCACTCAGGGGCTGAGAATGAGGGTGGCACAAGAGAATCACCCAGACCTCCCCAGACCTGTGGCAGCTCCCTTGGAGACCTCCAGCTCTGCTCTGAGAAGACAGCTGCTGGCACCTGGTCTGGGCTGCAGCTTGATGGGGAACACGCAGTCCTCCAGTGCTTCTGTATCATTAGCTAATTTGTGTATCTAATTTCAAAGGAGCTGTTCCCTCCTTGGATGAGTTTCTATACAAGGGATGTGCTATTCTTGGCAGTTTCTGCTTCTCCCACCCACTTGGCTTTGTTGCGTGAAGCCAGCACTTCCACTCCTGGTCCGTACTAAGCCTCACTATGACCCAACTCTGAAGCCAGCAGCATCCGAGTCCAAACAGGTCCCCCAGATGTCTCCCGAGCATTGTATTCCCATCTTCCTACCAAGAAAAGACAATTCACTGCTCTTTCTGTCTGTCTGTCTTTCTCTTATTCATCCATCCAATCTTTGTTTAACAAATATTTATTGAGAATCTTCTATATGCTCCGTCACATATTGTCTATATGACTTTGAGCAAATTACATAATCTCTCTCTCTTCATGCTTCAGCTTCCTCATCTATGAAATGGGATGATAACAGGACTGACCCAATGGGTTACTGTGGTGATTAAATATATTAATATATGTACAGTACTTAGAAGGAGCCCTGGTGGCACAATGGCTAAGAGCTTGGCTGCTAACCAAACGGTTGGTGGTTTGAACCCACCCAGCAGCTCTGCAGGAGAAAGACCTGGCAATCTGCTCCTGTAAAAATTACAGCTTAGAAAACCTTATGGGGCAGTTCTACTGTCATGTGGGGTCGCTATGAGTCCAAATCGACTTGACAGCACCTAACAACAACAACAGTACTTAGAATAGTGCCTGGCACAAAGTAAGTGCTCAATGAAATGTGAGTTGTTTGGTTTGTGTTACGCCAGGCACTAAGGATAGGTTGGAAGGCACTCAAAATACACAGTGGCTGTAACAATGAGTTAGAGCATACCACGAATCATGAAGATGATGAAGGACTGGGCAACAATTCCTTTTGTTATACATGGGGTCGCCATAAGTTGGAGCTGACTTGACTGTACCAAGGATAAAATGGTGAATAAAAACAGACATACTCCCTGCCCCTACAAAGCTGATGATCCCCTGGGAGAAATATACATTAATCAGATCATCACACTAACGAATGTAAAAAATTTAACCATCGTTAAGTGCTACCAAGAAGAAGGACATGGTTCTATGAGGGCATATGATATGGAGCAATGACGAAGGAAAGGCTTCTCCAAGGAGGTGGAGGTGAAGGTGAGGTCTGGAGGACCCTTCCAAATTATGTCTGTGAGGGTTTGGGGCAAGTGTGATTCTTTGCTGGGGATGGGGGAGGCTGTTCCAGGCAGAAA
>NW_004443960.1:9494694-9495523 GCF_000243295.1 Trichechus manatus latirostris
AAAATGAGGTATTCAACTTACATCAGTATCAACTTAGAACAGAGTCGTCAGAACAGAACCCTGTCGTAAGTCGGGGACCACCTGTAAAGTATTGCTGCACAGCCATCCTAGTCCTTTCAACAAGAAGTAGAAGCGTTTAGTCAGATGAGGTATCCTGGGGGTTGACGGAGTTCTACCTTTTCTTTTCTCTGAATAATCCTACCCAAATAGTATTTAGGAAGAATAAAAAAGAAGTGACACAAATAGCTCAGTACTGTCAGTAACGTCTAGGAGTTACACACATATATTTTTAATCTCTTCAATTGGAGAAAATGAGTCTTTGTTACAGTCCAGGGAAACTTGGTCTTTGCGCTGAATAATAAACTAACCTTTCAGCAGAAAGGCAATGTTAGGCGAGAGAGGGGACCACGTCACCTTCTTTGCCTCCAGGGAGATGTGGAGGCAGTGGAGGGAGCCGTAATGTCTTCATGAGGGTAATAAGTTCTCTTATCAAGAAGAAACAGAAGGAACCCTCACTTGTCTGATTAAATACTAATTTCTTAGCTCCAAAGAGGGAACTAGAAACAGGATTTTTTTTCTCTCTCAATAATCTGGCCTTTAATAACAATAACTAACTCTTACAGACCGCTTAATATGTGCCAGGTACGGCTCCCAGCACTTTATATATATTAACTAATTTAATGCTGATAACCACTCATCGGTCAGTTTGTCAAACTGTGGTGGCTTGCATGTTGCTGTGATGCTAGAAGCTATCCCACTGGTATTTCACATACTAGCAGGGTCACACATGGTGGAGAGGTCTCAAGCAGAGCTTCCAGAATAAGACAGA
>NW_004443960.1:9495755-9496921 GCF_000243295.1 Trichechus manatus latirostris
ATTCAACCCATGACAAGGGCTTAAGTACTAATTATCATATTCAAACACACTGCCAACCAAGTCGGAACAGTCTTGATGGTACACAACAAGAAGAAGAAGTCATCCTTTCTCTGTAGCAAAAAGCTGGAGCTCAAGTTAGGTAAGGACCCACTGCTAAATCCCCGGCTAATCCATAGGTCTGTGGTTTGTCCCAAGCAGGTTCACAGCCTCAGGTTAACTGAGCCACTGGCTCTCCCTGCTCACTTGTCACCAGAATGCCACATTCACTGGCAATGGCCCAAACCCAGTGAGCCCCCTCCAGCAGCAGGAGTGAAGATGCTGGTTTATATAGTGCCAAATAAAAAACAAAGCCATCTTAAGAACCTAGAAAAAGACAACCAAACTAAACCCAAAGAAAGGGAAAGTGATCTTAAAGATTAGACTGAAAATCAATGAAAGAAAAAAACAGAACTATGACAAAAAATAAATGAAACTAAAAGGTTGTTTCTTGGAAATTATCCACAAAATTCACAAACCCTTAGCTAGACTGACCAAGAAAATGAGAGAAAAGACTCAAACAACTAAAGTCAGGAATGAGAGAAGAGACATCACTACCAACCCCACAGAAATCAAAAGGATTATACGGGATTATGCACAACATTATGACAACAAATTTGATAACTTTGATGAAACAGATGCATTCCTAGAAAGACATAAATTATGAAAAAAGACACAAAAGAAATAGAAAATATGAATAGACCTATAACAAGAAATCAGATAGTAATTAAAAATCTTCCCACAAATAAAATTCCAGACCTAGAAGACTTCACTGGTGACTTCCATCAAATATTTAAAGAATACATAATACCAATCCTTTACAAACTAGGAAAACAGAGGAGGGAGCACTTCCCAACTCATTTTATGAGACTTGTATTACCCTGACACCAAAACCAGACAAAGACATAACTAGAAAAGAAAACTACAGCCCAATATCACTCATGAAAATAGGTGCAAATATCCTTAATATTAGCAAATTGAATTCAGCAATGCAAAAAAAGGATTATACACTCTGACCAAGTAAGATTTATCCCAGGAATGCAAATTGGCTAAATGATCAGTAATCAAGACAGTGTGCTATCAAGGTAATGACAGGCATGTAGACTGACGGAACAGAATGGGAAAGTCCA
>NW_004443960.1:9497361-9504325 GCF_000243295.1 Trichechus manatus latirostris
TTCAGCCTCACTATTACATTCGCCACATAGTATTGGCACCTTAACTCAGGTGACTTTTTATAATCAGTAGCATTGACTAGTTTTATATTTAAGACCTACAGTCTCTGGCCATTTTAGGGGACATCCTGGTGACAAAAAACAAAAAGGAAACGCTTTGTGGAAGATTGCATTACTGGGCCCAATTCTTCACCCCTTACTGTAGACTTGTCCCTTGTCTTGTGATTTTGTGGTCCCCTCCACTAACAGGAAGTCCCTGAGTGGTACAAACGGTGAACACTCTAGACTGCTAACCAAAAAGCTGGAGGTTCAAATCTACTCAGGGTGCCTCAGAAGAAAGACCTGGCAAACTACGTCTGAAAAATCAGCCATTGAAAATCCTGTGGCACAGTTCTCTGACACACATGCAGTCACCATGAGTCAGAATTGGCTCAACTGCAACCAGTACTGGTCTACAAAAGAGCGGGGTATATCTCCTCATCCTTTAAGTTTGGGTTTGGCCAATACAATGAGGCAGAAGTGACAGTGTTCCAATTCTTAGCCAAAGCCTTGAGAGACCTTGCATGTGTTCGCTTGTTCTCCTAAGCCTTTATTATTACAAGAGACACCTCCCCTAGATGGCTGCTGCCCTCTTGGACTAAGCATGTCCTGAGCCCACCCCAGTCTATCCATAGCCAGAGCCATCAAGGAGCTTGCTCAGCCAAGCCCAGCCTAGATCAGCCCATCTCCAGCCAACCCATAGGCAGATAAGTGATACTAATTATTGTTTCCAGCCACTGAATTTTAGGTGGGTTGTTACACAGCAATAATTAACCAATACAGTTTGTTACAAGGTGGCTTTTACTTGGGAGGCATAAGACTCCAGGGAGGGGACATTGGTGGGGACCTCTGATCTAGATATCATGTAGTCTGGCTCCTTTCCTCCCATAAATGAGAAAACGAAGCCCAAAGAGAAGTGATGCGTCACCCAGTGAGTAAATAGGAGACCTGTGATCGAAACCCAGGTCCCCTGCCTTCCTAGTCCAGGTTTCCAAGCACGAAGCACTGGAACCCAGGCGTCAGTCAAATAATCTGAAACCCCAAGCATTTATTAAACCGAAACTCCTTACTCACCACTGTGCCAAACACCATCAGGGAGATACAAATAAGGAACATGTCTTGGCTCCCTGATTATAATGTCCCTAACCAGCGATGGAAGATCCCTGGTGGCGCAGTTAACTGCTTGGCTGCTAACTTAAAGGTCAGTGGTTCAAACCCACCAGCTGTTCCATGGCAGAAAGATGTGGCAGTATGCTTCCATAAAGATTATACCCTTGGAAACCTTATGGGGCAATTCTACTCTGTCCTACAGAGTTGCTATGAGTCGGAATCAACTCGATGGCACACAACAACAACAGATGCAATGAGAGAAAATAAAGGAATTCAGAAGTTTTACATCAGTATGGACTTCAGGTCCCAGATCCCCTTTCCCAAGTATCTCCCCAAAGGCAAAGTCCAGGCTCAACAGCGAAACTGTGGATTTTACTTCCATTTCCCAACTCCCAGGCCCTCCTTGCTGGTGGCCTCATTTCCCTGCCCTCCTACCTGTGGCATGTGCCCCATCTCTTTGCACTTCCCCTGCTAGTCAGCACCCCACACCTGGCCCTCCTACCACCACCACTCCAACTCCTTGAAACTAACCAGAATTCTAACTCACTCTCACGGTGGCTTCCTGAGTCTGCCCAGGAAACAAAAGAACCAATCTACAGAATTCATCAGCTCAAGGGTGTCTACTGGAAAAGGCTAGATAGAATCTTTCACAAGTCTGAGGCTTGAACCACTGGTATTACCTCTTATCTTTAGGCAGTACAAGGATACAGAATTAAATAATCTTAAATCACATGGTGAGAAAGTTGCTCTCTTTCAAGTCTGTTTCAACCCTCCGGAAAACATCAAGGAAAAAGTCCCCAACACCCTCTAACACTCGCAAATCTGCCTTTTTAACTGAGAGATCAGGCCTCGGGCTCAGAGCCTTAGGCGGGCAGCCGTCTCCAGCTAGAAATGCAAAGCCTGTTTAGTCTTTGCCGTATTTATTTTTGCACTTACATTCTATTTGTGGCAAGTGATACTGGTTTTCCATTTATGGCTCTGGTGCCAAGTTGCCTTTTTAAAACAAACGTACTTAAATTAAAAGGCAAGTGATGTAGAGCATCCATTAAAATAAATAATCGTAAAGGAGATGTTTGACGCTGGAAAAGGAGAGGAGGGCCTGGATCCCTTCCTGCGGAGTCTTCACACCACGCACATCATCTTGGAGACCGCATCCTCCCATGATCTAACTGATCAGGCACCACAAGAGGAACAGAGGCTCCAGGTAGAGCAGAACACCAGTTCCAACAGGGGGCCAGCAGAGCCTACTTCTCCCTGGTCTTTGAAAGCTTTCTGGAACTCAGAGGCTGGAAAAGCATCCTAATCCAGACTGCTGCTGTGGTCAGATCCTGGATTCTGTACAGAACCAGAGTGGGTAGCCGGGGGGGCGGGAGGTGACCGATAAATGAAGGCACTTTCCCTAAATTATAACCAGGCTTCCGGGACTTGCTTTTTTAAACTCTCTGTGGTTGTTCATATGGTTGTGATGTGCCATCAAGTTGATTCCGACTCATAGCAACCTTACAGGACAGAGTATAACTGCCCCATTGGGTTTTCTAGGCTGTAATCTTTATGGGAAAGAGCCCTAGTGGTGCAGTGGTTAAGCACTTAGGTCGGCAGTTCTAACTCACCAGCCGCTCCATGGGAGAAAGATATGGCAATCTGCTCCTATAAAGATTATCAAAAAATGCCTGGCTACCAACAATGACCGCCCTGACAGGGAACACAACAGAGAGTCCGTGATGGAGCAGGAGAAAAGAGGGGTGCAGAACGCAAATTCTAGTAAAAAGACCACACTTAATGGCCTGACTGAGACTGGAGGAACCGCAGAAGACGGGGTCCCCGGACTCTCTGTTAGCCCAGAACTGAAACTACTTCTGAAGCCAACTCTTCAGACAAAGAATAGACTGGACTATAAGAGATAAAATGATACTTGTGAAGAGCGTGCTTCTTAGCTCAAATAGATACATGAGACTAAATGGGCAGCTCCTGTCTGGAGGTGGGATAAGAAGGCAGAAAGTGATAGAAGCTGGTTGAATGGACACAGGAAATCTGGGGTGGAAAGGAGGAATGTGTGATCACATTGTAGGGACAGCAACTAGGGTCACATAACAATATGTATATAAATGTCTGTATGAGAATTTACCTTCAGCTGTAAACTTTCACCTAAAGCACAATTTAGAAAAAAAGATTACCAAAAGAAACCAAACCTGTCGCTGTTGAGTCTATTCTGACTCCTAGCGATCCTATAGGACAGAGTAGAACTGCCCCACAGGGTTTCCAAGGAGCTGCTGGTGGATTCCAACTGCCAACCTTTCAGTTACCAGCCGAGCATTTAACCATTACACCACCAGGGCTCCTTTAAACTCCCTAGTTTGGAGGAACATGGATCAAAGAAAAGAGGTTTCTAGAATCCCCCATACCTGGTGCATCTGACCAACGATTTCCTCCTTGACCTTAAAGACACAAAGGGCATCATTACGGGTAATCGCAATCTTGGCAAAACCATTACAAAAACATGTAGAGATGACTCTACATGTTCAGTATAAAAGATACTCTAAACTTGGTGTTTCAATTCCAACAGGAACTTCCTTTCACGTTGCAAGCGGCATTACAATCTTAAAAAAGAAAAACATTCTTGGTAATCAAATGCAAATCAGTAGAGCTTGGATCCGGAGCTCTGTCTCTGGGAACCTAGATTCAGCACTAGAGGAAGTAACTCAAAAAAAGGAAATAGGATACGACCCTGCCTCCCTACTTCCTCAGCTACCAACTGCTCTCCTGCTCAAGAAAAATTTGGAAGTAGGTACTTTTTTTTTGCAAGGGTGATAGTAGCTGGTGCTGCTGTCTTCCAAGGGCAATGTCATGGATTGAAATGTGTCCCCCAAAAATATCTGTCAACTTGGCTGGGTCATGATTCCCCGTATTGTATGACTGTCTACCATTTTGTAATCTGATGTGATTTCCTTATGTGTTGTAAATTCAATCACTATGGTCTAATAAGATAGAATAGCGGCAGTTATACTGATGAGGTATACAAGATTGGATAGTGTCTTAAGCCAATCTCTTTTGAGATATAAAAGACAGAAGCGAGCAGAGACACATGGGAACCTCATAACCACCAAGAAAGCAGTGCCGAGAGCAGAGCGCGTCCTTTGGACCTGAGGTTCCTCTGCAGAGACGTTCCCAGACCAAGGAAAGACTGATGACATGGACCTTCCTCCAGAGCCGACACAGAAAGTGTTTTCTTGGAGCTGACGCCCTGAATTTGGACTTGTAGTCTACTGGACTGTGAGAGAATAAACTTCTCTTTGTTAAAGCCACCCACTTGTGGTATTTCTGTTATAGCAGCACTAGATGACTTAGACAGGCAGCACGGGTCAGAACGGATCTGCTTGTCCCCTGCTATCCAGTCCCACCTACCACCTCTAAGGTCTTGATTTGCTGGCTTGTTTACTGGGGCCAAGAGACAGGATAGGGTTCAAGTGCCACTTCCTCCAAAATGCCTACTGGGACCCTTCCTCACTACCAGTTAGAAACAACTCTGCCTTCCCAGGGCAGTGGAGTCGGAAAGTTCTGAGTTCAAACATCAGCACTGAAACTTATGCTGATTTAGCAAAGTTCTTGAGCACTTGCTATCTGCCAGACACTATGCTGGGTGCTGAGGATAAAACGGTAAAGATGAACAGCTAATTCCCTACCCTGGTGATGCAACAGTTAAGTGCTCAGCTGCTAACCAAAAGGTCGGCGGTTCAAACCTACCAGTGACTCTGCAAGAGAAAAGAACTGGTGGTCTGCGTCTGTAAAGATTACAGCCTAGGAAGCCCTATGGGACAGTTCCGCTCTGTCCTACAGGGTGGCTATGATTGGAATCGACTTGACAGCACAGAACAACAGCATGAAGCTTAGAGGGGCAGTGGTGATCCAGTGGCAGAACTGTCGCCTTCTAAGCGGGAAACCCAGGTTCAATTCCCGGCTAATGCACCTCATACGCAGCCATATCCCACTGTCAGTGGGCATGTGCATACTGCAATGGTGCTGAACAGGTTTCAGCAGAGTTGCCTAGACTAAGATGGACTAGGAAGAAAGGCCTGGTGATTTACTTCTGAAAACCAGCCAATGAAAACCCTACGGATCACAATGGTCCAATCCACAACCAATCATGCAGATGGCACAGGACAGGGCAGCATTTGGTTCCATTGTGCACAGATCACCATGAGTCAGGGGCTGACTTGATGACAGCTAACAACACTCCCCCTCCCCCCAGTAAACTTCCTGCACTCCTAACTCCTTCTTAGTGTCTGCTTCCTGCAGGATCCAGCTGGCATACCTTGGGGAGAAGAGACCCTAAGAGCTACAACACGAAGAAGCACATGAAAGGACTAGGTAAGTTAAGTAACCCAGAGCTGTGCACTGTCTCAAAGAATAAAAAAATCCAAGAGCTATAAAGGAGAATGGTCTAATTAATTAAGTTGGCTCAAATTGCCAGGAAGCTTTCTGAGTAATAGCAGATGTTGGGGTTCCAAGAAAGATCACTCCCTGGGTTTGGCCAGAATCCCAGAGGTCATTTAGGGCTGTGAGTCGCCTAGTTCTTCTCCCCTTTCGGCCGACACCTCTCAATCCATTATTCTGGGTACTAATTATAAACCTGAGACAAGAGCTTAATCGTCCAGCAAAGAAAATCTGGGGCCATCAGTCTACTTTACTTATCTCTGCCTTCTTGAAATCTTGAAAATCACTGTGGGTCTCAGAATTTAAAAAGCAGATGGAGACAAGAAAAAAGTGTGTGTGTGCAGATGTGTGCGTGTGTTACACACTTACATGTGTATATGTGTGTATATATGCCTCTACATATATCCCCATCTCTAACAGAACTGTCCAATCGTCTGTTGGAGAGAGATGCCACTCTGGAACGAACTGTTGTTGCTATTAAGTCACTTGAAGGATAGTGTGACAGATTTTTAGGAGTCTACAAAGTTTTGTCTAGCTTCAGTTTCCAGGACATCAAGCCACTTTTTGTAGGCAAAGATGATGGGCAGAACTAACAAGATAGGGGTAATCATAAAGATGATGATGATAAAAAGAAAAATTGCCGTCAAGTTGATTCGGACTCATACGACCCCACAGGATAATGTAGAACTGCCCCATAGGGTTTACAAGGCTGTAATCTTTAGAGTAGCAGACTGCCACATCTTTTTCCTGCGAAGCAGCTGGTGGGTTTGAAGCGTCAACCTTCGGGTTAGCAGCCGAGCACTTTAACCACTGTACCACCAAGCCTCTTATGATGATAAGAGTAACTAGTATTTGCGGAATAGCCAGTATGCTTCTAGCACTGGACGAGGTGCTTTCACATGATTAGCTCATCTAGTCATTACAGAATGCCTTGATGTTGGTGATATGATCATACATTTTTTCAACGAGGAGAGTAAGGCTCAAAGAGGTTAAGTAATGGATCAAGGTCACAGAGCTAGTAATTTCCAATGCTAGGATTCAAACTTAGGTCTTTCCAGAACCAAACGATATGTTTACCAACCTTCCCTCCATTATCCTACAGTATTCTTACCCTGGAGTGCTCTTCCTCTGAGATATTCTCCCGCTCGCAGACGCAGAGTAGATGTTTCAGTGGCTGTATTATTAAATAAGCGTTTATTGCCTACTCTGAGGCACGCCCTGTGCTAGAAAAGGGATGGATGCTCTTTGACATCAAGAAGCTCAGAGAGACTTCCGGCAAGATGGCGCTCTAGGCAGAAACACCACGCCGTCCCTCCACAACAAAGATCCGAAAAACTAAGCCAAACAGAGAATCAACAATCCTGAAACCCTAGAACATCAAATGAAG
>NW_004443960.1:9515757-9549869 GCF_000243295.1 Trichechus manatus latirostris
ACCAATGTCATAAAACAGCATGTGTGTTACTGTTACATGAGAAACTATCTGTTCTGTAAGCCTTCACCTGAAGTACAATAAAATATTAAAAAAAAAAAAAAGAAGCTCAGAGACTAGTGCTACACAGAAATGCTATGTAGCAATTTCTCTTATGTTCTCTAATGGGAGAGCCACCCTCAATACTAAGAAATAGATATTATTAGCAGAAGCTGCTGCATTTCTTTTAAGATGAAGAAACTGAAGATGGGAAGACGTAGAGTTGTCCAAAGATACACATTTGGTCAGGACAAAGCTGGAATCCAAACCAGGCGAGCCAGACATCCCAGCTTCCGAATCACCACTGTTGGAAGAAAGAAACAACGCACTTGGTGCTGGGGCAGGAATCTCTTGCACAAGTCAGGATGCAGTGGGCAGACATTTTACAGAGCAGAAAACACACGAGTCTCTGAAGGGCAGTGATCAGTCATTTCAACCATCTTCAATGAGACCAGAATAGACACAAGGAATATCATAACTACACATAATTCTAAGAGTCAAGGGTATCACCTAACCTCCAGGACATCTCTTCTTCTTGAAGGGTTATGGATGGATACAAGGAAAAAGTGGCTTAGACAACTGAAGCAATACCCACCTATGTTATAAGAATACTGCCAGATATCCTAAGACTCTCAAGGAATCCTGAGGACAAGAAAGTTTATACACATTCAAGTCAAGGCCGGCACAAGGTCCTTGCTAGAACCCCCCTGAGATGTGCTGGTCCTGCTTATGACCTCCAGTGATGAAGAACTCTCAACTCAGTGAGTCAATCCATCGATCTCCCTTCCACTTGGAGCGAGATTCTGTCTCCTATCGGCTCTACTTCATCCTTTACATTCTAGCACAACATGGAACATATCATCTTCATATTCAACACGGAAGCCCTCCAGATAGCTGGATGTAGCAAGCTACTAGCCTCTCTCACTTTTAAAAACAAAAACTTGATCATGTCTGTATCCTGCTTAAATAAAACCCTTCAGTGGTCTCCCCAGTGTGGCCCACTTAGCCCTGCATGGCCTGGCTTCTCCCTATGCCAGCAGCATCACTCTAGTCCTCTCGTCCCACTCCTGCTCTTTCGTGTTTCATCATTTTGGCCTTCTTTCAATTCCTCCAAGGGGACCATGCCCCCCTCCAACCACAGGACCTTTGCACATGCTAGAATGCTCTGGTCGCAAACCTCTCTCTCCTCCAACCTGCATCATCACCTAGTTAACGCCTCATTACTCTTCAGGTAATGGTTCAAACATTACTTCCTTAGAGAAGCCTTCCTGAGTGCTCCCCCCTCCCCATACCACAGGATAGAGCCCCCCTCACAGCAGACTATACTCCCGTTCGTTGCAGTTACGACAATTGTAAGAAAATAATGGTTTGTACCATTCGTTATTTGGTGTTTCTCTCCCTTGAGACTGTAAATTCAATGAAAGCTGAGACTGCATCTGTCTTCCATTCCCAAATATCCCCCATGGCTAGCACCTTGCATTCTATAAAACAAGTGTTCAAAAAGTGGATAGATAAGGGGTGAAACATTGGACAATGCATGAGATATGGCAGATACAAACAAGAAAAAAAGTGTAGTTAAATTCCATCCAAAATGGTTCTTCTGGACGCAAAAGTTTGGCCAGAAAGTTGAGTTCAAACTTTTCTTTTTAACCAGTATATGCATAGAGACATAACTTCAATCAGTGATTCAGTCGTGCCATTAACTATTTATATTTTAACCTCTGTCTCCCAAGTGGATCAGATGTGATATTCATTTTTCATAGCTCCTAAAGAAGTCCGCTCCCCACCCCACCCACACACTATCCTAAGCCCCAGAAAGGTGGGAGGTGGGTAAGAGGGAAATAAAAGAAAGAGGCAATGGAGTAGTAGAAGAAAAAGGAGACCCAGGAATAGAAGAAAAAAATGGTCTGCAGGTCTAACTGCTCCGTGAACTACTGCCCCCTTTGCCACGAGACCAGAAGAAACAGACATTTCTGAATGTTTGATCAAGGATCCAATAGGTGGATCCTTGATCCAAAGGAGGAAAAACGTGGAACAGAATATCAAATTTCAATGGAAACCAGACCTACCAGATCCACTGAGACTGTGGGAAGTCCCAAATCTATTGTCCTGAAACAATCTTTAATCCTTGAACCAAAACTAGCCCATGAAGTCATATGTAAACAAAACAACAGTTTAGCTCAATTAATAAAGAATGCTCTCTGGAACATTTCACTCTTTTAAGACTTACCTCTACGTGATCAAAAGGACAACAGGAACTCTAAAGCACAGAGGAGAACTTTAAGGGGCAGAAAGAATAAAAGCTAATGGTGGTAGAACAATATTGGTACAGATAATGGGAATGGTGATACAATGTGAAGAATGTAACCAATGGCATTGATCTGTAGAAACTGCTGAATGGGTGTATGTTTTGCTGTGTATGTTTTCAGCAAAAAATAAAATAAAAATATAAAAAGAAAGAAAGAAGCAAGTGGGAAAAAGAGAACCCACAAGACAATGTTTGTTTGTGGTTTTGTTGTTAGATTTTTATTTTGGTTCCTTGCCAAGAGCCTAGCATAACATTATTGCTTACATCTTCATCATTCTGTACTCTCATTGTTGACTAGAGTCAAGAAATTTTTCTGCCTGTTTTGTTTACTATGTATCCCACCACCTCAAGCAGTGCCTGGCACACAGTAGACGCTCAGTACATACTTGTTAAATGAATAATTACAAACGGGAGAGTTGCATGAGGATAAGAACAAAGTCTTTTCAACTTTGTTCACCTAGAATTTAAGGCACAAAAAAAAAATTGCCATCAAGCGATTCCGACTCATGGCACCTCCACATGTTACAGAGAGAACTGCTCCCTGGGGTTTTCTTGGCTGTAATCTTTATGGAAGCAGATAGCCAGGCCTTTCTTCCACGGCATTATTGAGTGGGTTCAAACCACCAATCTTTAGGTTAGTAGTCAAGCACAAACCATCCGCACTGCCCACAGGGCCCTGAGTATAGCAGGAAGCCAATAAATACTACCAGAATAAATTACTTAATGAAGGAATTAAGTAATAAATATTTAAGATATGTTCATTCCCCTCTGCCACATGTTTTCTGCTTGATTATATTAAATGCATTCTTGTATTTGGGAGCTTATATGAGCACGGTTTTACCCAGCTGAAAAAGGGAACAGTGTCTCCTGCATATGTATTTATATCTTCCAATTACCAGATTCCTCGGGTTGCCCACACGACATGCCACGTTTCCACCCTCACTCTTGATTTCCTGGAGGAAAAGTGCAAGGTACACCTGAAACGGATTTGGGGCAGTGACGGTTCCGTGGCAGAGTTCCTGCCTTTCATGAGGGAAATCTGGGTTTGAACCCGGCCAATGCACCTCATGTGCAGCCAACACCCATCTGTCAGTGGAGGCTTGTTGGTTGCTATAATTCTCAACAGGTTTCAGCAGAGCTTCTAGACTATGACAGACTAGGAAGAAATGCCTGGTGACCTAGTTCCAAAAGTCAGCCAATGAAAACCCTATGGATCCCAACGGTCTGATCCACAACCGATTATGGGGACGGCACAGGACCAGGCAGCGTTTCATTCCACCGTGCAATGGGTCATCATGAGTCAGGGGCTGACTGGACAGCACCTAACAACAACAACAATACCTAAAAATAAACAAACACCCAGTCTTGACAATCAATAATACAATCCTTCAGTCCCATCAAGTCAACATTTTCGACCCTACTCTGCATGCGCTCTAGTAGGTACCAGGAATCCAGACAGAAACAGGTCAGGTTTCCATGTCCCCCATGAGCTGAGCATCTACGGGGAAGAGCCGTGGGAAAGCCAAAATAAAATAAAAAGACAACACCATGCGATCAATGATATAACAGAAGTACGTGCTAAATGTCATAGGATAACAAAGGAAGCACAAGATAGAAGAAGCCTGAGGTAAACTTTTAATTAGTTGCCAAAAAAACACTTCGGTCTTCTCTGCCGAGTTTCAAAGAGGGCTGCTCTGGGTCTGGTGCTGAGTCAGTAATTGTGGTCCCAGAGGAGGCAGAGCTCATTCTGAATCTTCCCCAGACATGGATGCTTGGCGGAGGGATTCAGCCCAAGCGCGAACGCTCTGAAGCCCTGAAAAAAGGCCTGAGGTCAGCACTGCTGACCACAACACTTTACACTTAAAGCCAAGCCGCAGAGAGGAACAGCCCTGCCCCTTCTTGGATCTGCCAAGAACCTCCAACGTTCACGGTTTGCTCTGTCCTTCGGCAGACACAGAAAAATGAGTGAGGAAATCGAAGAGTCGTGATAGAGACGGGAACGCTCTCGGCTGTGAGGCCTCACCCCAGGCCTGGGCGGTAGGCGTGTCTGACCCAGTGTGAACAGAGATTTGAAAAACACACAGACGCAAGGAAACAACATAAAAAATGACCATGGAGAGTGTTTCAGCACATATAAAACAAGCCATGTGATGGACCATTTGGCAGCCACTGTAAACATCAATAATTTAATGTCACAGGAATTCCTTATGACACTGTAAATGAATAAAGCAAAATACAGTGTGTACATACATACGCATATATACACAAGTATACATCAGTAGGTAAACAATGTTAAGTGTTTGGCATGGCCACCTATTAGGTTCAAATACACAACTATATATGGAAAAAGACTGACTCCCAAGCGCTCTGAGGGACAACAGGAGGCACGCGTGCATCCTACTTTGCAGCACCCAACATGACGGATACTCTGGGGAAAGAAATCAACACAAAAAGGCTTTTTTGTAAATTTTTTTTACGTGTTAAATTTTTTTAATTGAAAACTAAGAAAAAGCTCCCAAACCCCACCACCCTAACACATCATGTTCGCATATTACCACCCTATCCTCAGATGTATCTCTTTTAAATGGTTGTAATCATACAACCTATAGAAACAGCAGTCGAGAAATCAAACAACGTATCGCCTTGGACAAATTGGCTACAAAAGATCTCTTTAAAGTATTAAAAAAAGCCAACATGTCACTTTGAGGACTAAGGCAC
Source organism: Trichechus manatus latirostris (assembly GCF_000243295.1). NCBI lineage: Eukaryota > Metazoa > Chordata > Mammalia > Sirenia > Trichechidae > Trichechus > Trichechus manatus. The sequence goes on from NW_004443960.1 coordinate 9,520,820, forward strand.
ACCCCACCCAAGCCATGGTATCTTCTATCACCTCATATGCATGTGATAGCTGGACAAGGAATAAGGAAGACCAAAGAAGAACTGATACATTTGAATTATGGTGTTGGTGAAGAATACTGACTATATCACAGATTGCCAGAAGAAGGAACAAATCTGTCTTGGAAGAAGTACAGCCAGAATGCTCCTTAGAAGCAAGAATGGTGAGACTTCGTCTCAATGTACTTTGAACGTGTTATCAGGAGGGAACAGTTCCTGGAGAAGCATGCTTGGTAAATTAGAGGGTCAGTGAAAAAGAGGAAGACCCTCAATGAGATGGAGCAACACAGTGGCTGCAACAATGGACTCAAACATAGTAACAATTGTGAGGATGGAGCAAGAGCAGACAGTTTCATTCTGTTGCGTATAGGGTTGCTAGGATTCAGAACCGACTCGACGGCACTTAACAACAACAATCATAAAATCGGAGTCCCTGGGTAGTACAAATGGTTAATGCACTTGGCTGCTAACTGAAAGGTTGGAGGTTCAAGTCCAATCAGAGGTACCTTGGAAGAAAGGCCTGGTGACCTACTTCTGAAAAATCAACAACTGAAAACCCTATGGAGCACAGTTCCACTCTGACACAGATGGGGTTGCAATGAGTTGCAATCGACTCAATGGCAACTGGTGGTGGTGGTGGACCAAGTATGGGTAGTTTAATCCTAACCATAAGAAGGGAATTTATTTCTGCATTGGGAAGACCTGAGAGGTAGATCAGAGCACTAGTCCATAGAACTGACTCTTGCTATCCCCTGCTTCATCAATAGGTAACAGAAGATTCTATTGAAGGAAGATGGAGAAGAACAGCGAGATGGGTTTGTTCCCACCAAAGCGTACCACAGGGCATAAACAGCGGCAGCAGCCCCAGAGGACAAGGAACATACAGCCTCTTTTCTCTCGCTCTGGTATGGAAACTGCCGAGAGCCAACTTTAAATTCACTGCAGGTAGTTGCCTGCGGAGTACTTACAGGATCCTGCTGGGTCTGTTTTTACTCTATATCACTGAGTCCTGGAACCTTAGAATAAACACCTGTGCTCCTGCTGGGCCAGGTTAGCAAAATGCACGATGCCATGTCTAGAATTTGCAAACCAGGGCTGAAGGAAGGCGAACATGCTCCTGTGAAGGAGAATGGCTGTGCTGCTGGGGTTCCCAAGGTCCATGAAGGTCCTGTCCCTCCCCAGGGACCCCAGCGTTCTAGAAGATTCCTAAGAGGGAAATGAGCGGCTCGCCTGAGACAAGCAGGTGGTGGCTGGGATAATCAAGGGTGAGGGTGTTGAGGATGTCATTTTCCTACCTAGCTTCAGGATACAGAGGTCAGAGTCACGGGCTTAATAAACAAGAATAAGAATGTATTTCAGAACTATTTTTAGTGCCTACTACCTGACCAAGGAGCCCTGTGGCGCAACAGTTAAGCACTTGGCTGCTAACCGAAGGTTGGCAGTTTGAACCCACCCAGCGGCTCCATGGGAGAAAGACCTGGCAATCTGCTCCCATAAAGATTATAGTCTAGGAAACCCTATGGAGCAGTTCTACTGTGTCACATGGGGTCACTTTGAGTCGAAATAGACTTGAAGGCACCTAATAACAGCAACACTACTTGACCACAGTGCTATTGGTCATTCAGTGGTAGAATTCTTGCTTTCTGTAGAGGAGATCTAAGTTCAGTTCCCTGCCAATGTACCTCAGGAGCAGCCACCACTCATTGGTCAGCAGAGGCTCACATGTTGCTAGGATGCTGAACAGGCTCCAGCAGAGCTTCCAGACTACGGAAGATTAGGAAGAAAGGCCTGGTGATCTACTATAAGTCAGCTAATGAAAACCTTATGGATCACAAGGGTCCAATCTGCAACCAATCACGGGGATGGTGCAGGACCGGGCAGCATTCTTTTTATGTGCATGGGGTTGCCAAGAGTTGGGGGCCAAGTGGGCAGCAGCTGACAACAACTACCTGACCACACTGTCCTAGGTGGTAGGGACGCAGAGGTGGACAAACGCGTCATGTGCCTTCTGTCACTGACGTTTACATCACGCGAGGAGAACCGATGCTCTGGTGACAATCCCAGAGAAGACGGAGTGCTCCGTAGGCAGCAGGCCTCGGGCTAGAGTCTCCTCATGCACGTCTCATTCCACTCTCCCAGTAACCCCAGGACTAGGCGCACTTTGTACCAAACCATTGGGACTCTGAAAGGTTAAGCAATTGCCTCCCGGGACACACAGCTGGCAAGACGCAGAGCAGAATTCAAAGCCAGACCTCCGGACCCCAGAGTCAGCACTCTTTCCCGCCACACCACACAGACCCTCATCTTCGAAGGGTCATCGTTCACTTGAGAGAGGACTTTGTGGTTCGCAGGATTGGTGACCCTCCCCAAAACGTGGACTTCTTCTCAGCTGTGGCACTGTGTATAATGGAATGGCCAGGCCAGTGGCTTGTCACGGGAGACACCTGAGATGACCTGGCACACTGTAGCACCTGTTCTGAGTGGTCAGCGGGCTCCCTCAGTCACAGGTCCTCAGCAGCAATGACTCAGATGATCCCATGCTATGTCAAAATCATGAACGGCCACAGCATGAATCAGGGCTCCCAAATGTCCTCCACAGAAGGTTATTCTGCAAGATGCTTCTCAAACAGCTAAACCAAAACAACAGCAGCTTACATTTACTAAGCTCTTACTGTGTACAGGCACTGTGCTGAGCACATTACACGTATCAACTCACTTATAGCTCACAAAACCTGTAAAATCAGCTCCATTGTATCTCCATTTCACAGATGCAAAAACTGAGGCCCAATGAGGCAGACCAACTTGCCCAGGGTCACACAGCTAGTGAATGGTGGAGCCCAGATTCAAGCCCCAAATGGTCAACTCTAGAGCCTACACCCTAACAAACAAATCTGTCTTAAAAGAAATACAACCAGAATGTTCCCTAGAAGCAAAGATGGCGAGACTTCGACTCACCTACTTTGGACACATCATCAGGAAAGACCAATCACTAGAAAAGGACATCATGTTTGGTAAAGTAGAGGGAAAATGAAAATGAGGGAAACAATCAACGATATAGATTGACACAGCTGGCGCAGCAATGGACTTGAGCACAGCAATGATCATGAAGACAGTGCAAGACTGAGCAACATTTCGTTCTGTTATACACAAGGTCGCCACGAGTGGAACTGACTTGACAGCAACCACCACCACTACCAACAGAGCCTATGCTCTTTTTGGAAATTCACAGGCACATTAGCATTAGGGCAGACTTATCACGGTTCACCAATATCTGCTCTTCCTCCCTGAAGGAAGACACTTGGCTCTCCTCCAATGACATGCAAACAGAAGTAACATGTGTCCCTTCTCAGCAGAGGCATGTTTTGTCATGCTCTCATCTCCTTCCATCATGGTGTTCCAGACTGTGGCTCTCCCACCAGCCCTGAGCCATGAGAATGACATGGAGCAGAACCTCCAATCAACTTGCCACAATATGTATCATGGGAGAGTCATAAGTCTTTGTGGGTTGTGGTTTTTTTTTTTTTTTGCTGTTGTTGTTGAGAACATATACAGCAAAACATACACCAATTTAACCATTTCTACATGTACAATTCAGTGGCACTGATTTTATTCTTCGAGTTTGCAACTATTCTCATCTTCCTTTTTGAGTTGTTCCTCCTCCGTTAACATAAACTCACTGCTCCCTAAGTTTCCCCCTAATCTTTCAAGTTGCTGTTGTCACTTTGATCCCATATAAATAGTTCCTAAAAGAGCATAATGCTCAAGGCAGACTTTTTATTTTTTATTGCTGTGCTTTAAGTGAAAGTTTACAATTCAAGTTAGTCTCTCATACAAAAATTTATACATACATTGTTTTGTAACCCTAGTTGCTTTCCCTATACCATGACAACACACTCTTCCTTTCCATCCCAGACTTCCCGTGTCCATTCAACGAGCTCCTGATCCTCTCTGCCTTCTCATCTCACCTCTGGACTGGAACTGCCCATTTAGTCTCATGTATCTACTTGATCTAAGAAGCACACTCTTTACAAGTATCATTTTATGTCCCATAGTCCAGTCTAATCTTTGTCTGAAGAGCTGGCCTCGGGAATGGTTTTAGCTTTGGGCTAACAGAGAGCCCAGAGGCCACATCTTCTAGTGTCCCTCCCGTCTCAATTAAACCGTTAAGTCTGGTCTTTTTACTAGAATTTGAGTTCTGCACCCCACTTTCCTCCTGCTCCATCAGGGACTCTTTGTTGTGTTCCCTGTCAGGGCGGTCATTGAAGCCAGACATTTTTTACTAGCTAAGCTAAACTATTGTTTGGTTTTAAGATAAGTCTTTGTGGTTTGACACTAAGAATGCCCGGTTGTTTGTTAATGCAGCATAACCTAGCCTATCCCAATTGATTCAAGCAGATTAAAAACTCTGATAAGGTCCTCAGTAAAGAAACCCGTTTCTCTGTAATTTAACCCAACTTCTTCCAAGCTTATTTCACCAGGAAAACCACCATTCCTCCCCTCTTACACGTAACACCAACTATCACAACATGGAACCAGTGTTCCAGAGAACACTGTTTGGAAAGCACTGTTCTAGTCTATATTGCTCCATGCTACTGAAGGCCACTAATTCATTCCTCATCCAAGCAACTGCCTCAAAATTTCTTAACACTGTTGAAGAAGAAACCAGGAACAAAGATGTGAATTTACTTGTGTTTTCCATCAAAAAGGAAAATGAATGAATAAATGTGCAGTCCACCTGACCCTGCTTTACATGATCACATTTAACTCCTGTGATGACTCTGGGAAGTAAGGAGAGTTATCCCATGTTTTAAACTTTGAAGCTCAGAGAGATCAGGTGAGTTGCTTGAGATCACACAGCACTAAAACAGAAGAAATGGGATTTAAACTCTAGTTTGAGAATCTAAGTCCAGTCTTCCTCTCCCTCCAATCAGCATAGACCACAAGTAGAAGAAGGATCTTTCACAAATTCCTACTACATGCCAGGCCCAGAGTCTACAAGAGTGAACAGGTCAGACAAGAGCCCCATCTCCATGCAAAATGCATAACAGCAAAGAAGGCAGATAAATAAACAATGGGCGAATAAAGAAAAACAATTATACATGAGGCCAAGATAGAAAATAAATAATAGGTAGACAAGAGAAGGGGGAAGCCACTTCATGTGGAACAGTCAGGAAACACTCTTCAGAGAAGATATTTAGGCTGAGATCTAACTGAAAAATAATAGTGAACATGAATGAAACTCAAAGCTGGTTCTCTGGAGAAAAAAATCAGTAATTCATACATCTAGACAGACTGATCAAGAAAAACAGAATATCAGAAATAATATAGGGGCATCACTATAAACCTTTCAGATATTAAAAGTACAATAAAGGTATATTATGAACAACATTATGCCTATAAATTTGATAACCTAGATAAAATAGATAAATTCTTTGAAAAACACAAATTACCAAAGCTCTCCCAAAAAGAAAACAGAAAACCTAAACAGCCCTATACCAATGAAAGAAATTGAGCTCATAATTAAAAACCTTCCTACAAAGAAAACTCAGGCCAAGATGGCTTTGCTGGTGAATTCTATTAAACATTTAAGGTTAAAAAAAGAAATTGTGTGTGTGTGTGTGTGTGTGTGTGTGTGTGTGTGTGTTGGTATATATACCAACCCTACACAAGTTATTCCAGAAAATAAAGGAGGAGGGAACACCTCCTAACTCATTTTAAGAAGCCAGTATTACACTGATTATAAAACTTGACAAAGTCACCACAAGAGAGAAAAACTATAGGCCAGTATCCCTTATAAACATGACACAAAAATTCTCCACAAAATGTTCACATAGTAAATCTAAAAATGTATCAAAAGGAAACACATCATAACTAAGTGGGTTTACCCTGTGAACATAACCTGAAATCTAAAGGATGAGAAAGAACCAGTCAAATGAAGAGCAAGGAAAAGAAAGTTCTAGACCCAGGGAACAGCACGTGCAAAGGCCACAAGGTAAGAAAAGAGCCTGGCAAATTTGAAAAGTTGAACGGAGAAGCTTTGGAACAGTATTTAGTGAGTTAGGGGGAGTGGTAGTAGATGAGATTGGAGAAGAGACAAGGGCTAAATCACATGGAGCTTCATAGACAAAGGTAAGCAGTTTGGATTCTATGTAAACTCAAATGGAAGCTATTAAAAGGTTTTAACCTGGGAAGTGTCAGGAGCTGTTGTTATTGTTGTTAGGTGCCATCCAGTCAGTTCTGACTCTCAGCGACCCTATATGCTACAGAACTAAACACTGCACAGTTCTGCGCCATGCCCACAGTCGGTGTTATGCTTGAGCCCATTGTTGCAGCCACTGCGTCAATCCATCTCGTTCAGAGTCTTCCTCTTTTTCGCTGACCCTCTACTTTACCAAGCATATTGTTCTTCTCCAGGGACTGAACTCTCCTGACAACATGCCCAAAGTATGTAAGACGTAGTCTCGTCATCCTTGATTCTAAGGAGCATTCCAGTTGTACTTCTTCCAAGACAGATTTGTTCGTTCTTTTGGCAGTCCATGGTATATTCGATATTCTTCTCCAACACCACAATTCTTCTGTCTTCCTAATTCACTGTCCAGCTTTTGCACTCATAAGATGGGACTGAAAATACCATGGCTTGGGTCAGGCATACCTTAGTCTTCAAGCTGACATCTTTGCTTTTCAACACTTTAAAGAGGTCTTTTAAAGCAGATTTACCCAATGCAATACGTTATTTGATTTCTTGACTGCTGCTTCCATGGGCATTGATTGTGGATCCAAGTAAAATGAAATCCTTGACAACTTCAACATTTTCTCCATTTATCATGATGTTGCTTATTGGTCCAGTTGTGAGGATTTTTGTTTTCTTTATGTTGAGGTGTAATCCATACTGAAGGCTATCATCTAGGATCCTCATCAGTAAGTGCTTCAAGTCCTCTTCACTCTCAGCAAGCAAGGTTGTGTCATCTGCATACTGCAGTTTGTTAATGAGTCTTCCTCCAAACCTGATGCGCCGTTCTTTTTCATATAGTCCAGCTTCTCGGATTATTTGCTCAGCATACAGACTGACTAGGCATGGTGAAAGGATACAACCCTGATGCACACCTTTCCTGATTTTAAACCACATAGTAGCCCCTTGTTCTGTCCAAACAACTGCCTCTTGATCTATGTACAGGTTCCTCATGGGCACAATTAAGTGTTTTGGAATTCCCATTCTTCTCAATGTTATCCATAATGTGTTATGATCCACACAGTCAAATGCCTTTGCATAGTCAATAAAACACAGGTAAACATCTTTCTGGTACTCTCTGCTTTCAGCCAAGATCCATCTGACATCAGCAATGATATTCCTTGCTCCGTGTCCTCTTCTGAATCCAGCTTGAATTTCTGGCAGTTCCCTGTTGATATACTGCCGTAGCTGCTTTTGAATGACCTTCAGCAAAATTTTACTTGCATGTGATATTAACTATATTGTTCGATAATTTCTGCATTCAGTTGAATCACCATTCTTGGGAATAGGCATTAATATGGATCTCTTCCAGTTGGTTGGCCAGGTAGCTATCTTTCAAATTTCTTGGGAAATTCTTGTCAGGAGCTAGTTAGTGTTTTTTTAATATATTTTTATATACTATGGAGAAGCAATTATCAGGAGAAAAGTAGAAGAGGGAGATCAGTTAGGAAGCTGCTGGAATGATCCAAGGGAGTGATGACGGTGGCTAGAGTTGGATAATGCAGTGGTGAGGGAGAGAGGTGAGTGAATCAAGGGACATTTTCAAGACAAAACCAACAGGACTTGCCGATGAACTGGATGTATGCGATGAGGAGAAAGAGTGTGGCAGGCTCTGGATAAGTGATCCTTTTCCTCCTGGACAGAGTCCTGGAGGCAAAGTGGTTAAGACCTCGGCTGCTAACCAGAAGGTCAGCAGTTCAAATCCACCAGCCGCTCCTTGGAAACCCTATGAAGCAGTTCTACTCTGTCCTGTTGGGTCACTATGAATCAGTATCGACTTGACGTCAGTGGGTTTGGTTTTTGGTTTGGGTTTCCTTACGGATACACAGCCTCCCTGTGTGTCCCATTTCCCAGCCTCCCTGGCTGTTAGGTATGGCCTGTGGCTGAGGGACAGATGATGGAATGGGAGAGGAGGTGATATATACCACCTTCTGGCTTGGTCCATAAGAACCTCCCATGCCCCTCCCTTTCAGTGCAGAACCCCGTGGCCCTAAAAAGGTTGAAGACAGTAAGAGTCGGAAGATGGGAGAATTTTGAGTGTTTGAATCACCACTTTGCAAAGAGCCACTCTCTGAACTCAAACAACCACATCAGACTTTAGGTGAGCAAGAAATAAATTTCTGTTGTGTTAAGTCCCTGATGTTTAGGGGTTTATGTGGTACCGCAACTATTCTCAACCTAATTAATCCAGGAACAAATCAAGAAAAACTAGTTTACTGGCTTAAGCAATTAGGTGGAGCTGGGAGTACTCATAATTCAGTTCTTATAAGAAGAACTGATTGAGTATGACAGAAATTAGAGAGTTTGGGAGATCTCAAGAGATTAATTTAATTCCATTTCTAAAAGAACTCAATGCTGAGAAAATAATGTTAAACACAAACATGCACAGAGATGTTTATTACAGCGTTACTTATATTAGTAAAAGTTTCCATGAAAATGACCGAGACATTCCCAACTGGATGAGTGGTTAAACAAGTACCATTATGTTATGGTCCTATGTAGCTATTAAAAAAAGATGCTTATAAAAAGGGAAAAAAAGAATGCTTACAGAGAATTTGTTTAATTCCAAGTTAAAAAAATCAGATATAAATTTCAGGTACAAATTATCCTCAGTTATAGATATACATAAAACCTATTGCCGTCGAGTCAATTCCGACGCATAGTGACCCTAAAGGACAGGGTAGAGAACTGCCTCATAGAGTTTCCAAGGAGTGGCTGGTGGATTCGAACTGCTGACCTTTTGGTTAGCAGCTGAGCTCTTAACCACTGTGCCACCAGGGCTTCACTGATATACATATGTAAGTATATATGTATATGTGTGACTATATGCATACACATGCACCTACGCACACACATATAGAAGGAAATTCAAGGAAATAAATGCTATTGCTGTTTAATATGTGTGATAAGATTATTGATCATTTTAATTTTGTTTCCGTATTTCCAAAACTTCCAACAATCAGCATGCAACACTCTTGGGACCCAATAAAGATAAAATAAATACAATGAGCATAATTTTTTAAGACCATCTCATGACCTTAAGGAGTAAAGTCTGGAAGAGCATCTTAAGAAGAAGGAGAATTGGTTCAATTCTTCATAAAGCCGCACGAGGAGGCCAGAAGTCATGCTCTGCGATGCTAAGGTGGAAATACACACTTGGGAAAGCCCCGCCGGGGAAGCTGCTTGGGTACTAGAGAGAGACGTGAAGGGGATACTTTCCATCTGCCCAACAGGGAATGTGTATGCAAAGCCAAGAGAACTCCAGACTCAGAGGTTCCAGCCTGGATGAAATGAACCAGGTCAGGCAAAGCAGAGAGCAGATGCTGTAGGCTATAACCTTTGAAAGCCGACCCTGTAAACACATAAGAGAGGGGAGGAAGATGTATCTCTGTCCCCAGCAGCCCTCAGGCACCAGCCTCATTGATCCCAGGATGCGCGGGGCTAGTTTGTTTTGGGGAGCTAAGGACACTACCCACTCAACCAAACCAAAAGTGCTTTCTGCAAACGTGATGAACACACTGATTTCTCTGACAAGCATTTCCCAAGAAAACAAACAAAACTCAGACCCTGTGCACTAAAACACAGTGGTCTAGCCACAGAATCACAAATTAAGTGCCCTTCACAAGCCAAGTAATGTGCTCGGCTGCTAACCAGAAGATTGGAGGTTCGAGTGAGTTCAGAGCTGCCTTGGAAGAAAGGCCTGGCGATCTACTTCCCAAAAATCAGCCACTGAAAACCCTATGGAGCACAGTTCTACTCTGACACACATGGGGTCACTCCATGGCAACCGGTTTACATGAGCCAAGTAGGGCAACACTGACAAAACGGAGGACTCAAGCCTCATCTGATGGCCCCCAAGGTATCAGACCTGCACACTGACTTTAAATTTCATCATTAAAATTTTTTATACATATAGTTATTTCCAGTTTTTCCTGGAAATTGGAAGAGCTGGCAATATGGACCCACAATCCCACACGGCACTGATAAGTGGACGTGGCCCCTTTTCATTCATTTACGATTCTTGCGTGGTTTCTTTATTTTTAGTATGTAGCCCCTGCTGTAAGCGATCCCCTCCCTGTTTAAAATATGCTGCTTCCAATTTTCTGCTGGAGTTGTGTGTAAAGTAAGAGTAACTTAGCCCTGACTGAGAATCTAAGAGGTTTCTCCCTTAAAGTACATGAACTTTGTGACTGCTGTTTTGAAAGACTTAAGATTTTTTCAGCTTACTATGTGATTCCCTTAAGGGTTCAAAGGAGCCCTGGTGGCGCAGTGGTTAAGCACTCGGCTGCTAACCAACATGTCGGCCGTTCGAACTCACCAGCTGCTCCCCAGGACAGAGATGCAGCAGTCTGCTTCCGTAAAGACTACAGCCTTGGAAACCCTATGGGGCAGTTCTACTTAGTCCTATGGGGTCACTATGAGTCGGAATCGACTCGACAGCAATGGGCTTGGTTTTCGGTGCGGGTTCAAATGTTAGATAAACTGGGCCCCTGATGAGTGAACGCTGCGTGGGCCTTTCTTTGAAGCCGCTTGTTTGACGTATGAGCAAAACCCACTGCCGACGAGTCAGTTCTGACTCCCAGCAACCCTACAGGACAGAGCAGAACTGCCCCATAGGGTTTCCTACACTGTAATCTTTATGGAAGCAGACTGTCACATTTTTCTCTCATGGAGCCGCTGATGGGTCCGAGCCACCAATCTTTCAGTTAGCAGCCAAGTGCCTAACCACTGCGCAACCAGGGCTGGAGGAGGGAGGAAGAAGGGCTGGTAAGAGGTTGATGGCTAAAAGGTAGTTTCTTTCTGATGTGATGAAAATGTTCTAAAACTGTGGTGATCGTTGTACATATCTGTAAATATACTAAAAATCCTGTTTTGCACACTTTAGTGGGTGAATTGTATGGTATGTGAACTACTTCTCAATAAAGCTGTGTTAAGAAATGGCCCCATGAAGACAGCAGCTCCTCTTGTTGTCCCCCCACCCCCGTGACTTATGCAGAAATCCATAGTAAGGAGGATAAGCAGAGCATCCTTCCACATGCACCCCCAGCAGGCCTGCTCCCCCAGAAACCATCATCTGAAGCATCTGGCCAGGCCGCTGGGGCATCGTTCTACTTAGCACAGCCTGGCAGTCATGCCCAAGGCCACAGCACCTGGATTTTATCATGCTGCAGGTGCCTGGTATTCCTGAGGCCAGGGGGGCTCCTGCACTGGATCCTCAGGCTGCAGGTTTTGTGTGAATGATGAAGTATGGTGAGGGGGGCACAAAGGTTCCCGGAAGATTCCATTGTTTCATATTCCAAACAAATGTTGGGGGGGGGCAATATGACACATAATTGCTTAGGACTGTTGTTTTTGAGGGTGACAGAAAACAGAACCAAGGTGGCTTAACCGTAAAAGGGAAGAGGGGAATGTCTTAGCTTGGGTTTCCCTGAGAGCAGACCCTGAGACAAGAAACTGGCGTGTGGTTTAGCTGGGAGGTGATCCCAGTAAGTGTGGTGAGGGAGCAGGAGTTGAGACAGGGAAGGAGAGAAATCCACTAACAGGGGCATTAATAGCAGAGTTACCGCTGGGGGCTACTGGGACTGAGGCCCACGGTGGACCTTCTGAGAGACAGTGTAGAAGACACCTCAGTGTTATCTCAGGGAGCAGCAAGGAAGCGGGGATATTTATATACCAACTCCCTTCCCTTGTAGTTGAGGGCGGCTCCAGGAGGCATTTATTCCCTGTCACTTCTGGTCTACCATACACAGGAGCCGAGCACAATTCTACAGACAGAGAAAGCGCTCATTAGAGAGACATCCATGCTTGAGGTAAGAAGACAACATCGTAGTGGGAACTATCCACCCAAGCTGCAGGTGACCCTCAGGGTAAGCCAACAGGGTATGGGTTCTGCACCAACAACATTGCTAACCACTCACTCAACTGGAAAGAGAAAAGTGGTGAAGTTTACTTCAGACCCAGAATATGTCAACAGGACTTCATTTCTCTCTATCTTTCTGCTCTGTCTCCTTCTGTGTTAGAACCAGTCACTGACTCCAAGTGACTGCAAGACGGCAGCAGCGACTTTATCCCTGTATCTCTTCAGATTCACTTTTAATAGGAAATATCAAGTCTTTTTTCCCCAAGAGCTCTTATCTTTACAGACACACACTAAAACATATACGGATGAACTGGTATGATGCTGGCAATTTGTGCCAAAATAATCCAGTTTGGATGGTTCTGTAATGAAACGTAAAGACTGTCCATGAGTGGATAATCGCTGAAGCTGGATGGTAGGTATACAAGGTTTCATTGCCTCTATTTTCACACGTCGGAAATTTTTCATAATATAAAGTTAATTTCAAAAAACAATAATAATCCCTTTCACTCAAGTTTGAACTAAATTCTGATTTAATCTCATTGTCTCTTCCTGGTCTAGGTAACCATCCCTGAACCAGTCACTGAGACCAAGGGGATGGTGATGACCCAAACGCCCCAGGCCTGAACCATATGCACCAGTTCTGAAGTGTGTGTGCGGGGAAGGGAATTTCCACAAGAACTCAAGAACCACAACTGGGGAGGGGGCTTTCTGGAGACAAATCAGGTACCAGAAGAACATTCCTAAGTGGTAGGGGTGAAAATAATGGAGGTCCATTACATAAGGAGATTGGGGGTGGTGTAAACAGTAAACGCACTCAGCTGCTAACCAAGAAGTTGACAGTTCAAGTCTGCTCAGAAGTACCTCAGAAGAAAGGCTTGGTGATCTACTTCTGAAAAATCAGCATTGGAAACCCTATGGAGCACAGTTCTACTCTGACAAACGTGGGGTCGCCATGAGTCAGAATCGACTTGACAGCAAGTAGTTTCCTAGAACCTGCGCCTCATTCTCCCCCCACCCACAGGCTTCCCCTGCTCCTTCCTAATTTCAGCTTTCCGTGGCATCTTTTCAGCCCCACTATCAGCAAGACTAACTGGAAAATTCTATGCAATTTCCAATTCAAAACCCTCAAAGAGAGAGAACCTACCACTCAACCTCATCTTTCCAAGCCCAGCCACAAAAGCCATAGGTCATCAGATGGTCTGTGGATTCGCTGTGCACCAACACCCTGATCACATCAGCCATGCACAGGGAGAAGGGGTGGAGCCTGGGAAGCAGGGGCTGTGAGGGGGCAATGACGAGGAGTAGCATCCCTAGGACACTATCTTACATACACTTCTCCCTCCGTTCCCAAGTGACATCAACCATCAGGTGCCATCAAGTCGACTCTGACTCATGGCGACCCCACATGTGTCAAAGTAGAACTGCTCTATAGGGTTTTAATAGCTGAATTTTCTAAAGTAGATTGTCAGGCCTTCTTCCGAGGTACCTCTGGGTACACTCAACCTCCAACCTTTTGGTTAGCAGCTGACTATGGTAACCATCTGTACCACCCAGGGGCTCCTGACACAGAAAGAGTTAGATTGAGCTACTTGAAGACTTAAACTACTTCCAAGCCCCAGAAGGAACCAAATCATTTTGTCCCATGTATTGGTGTGTACCCAGGGAACACAGAAGGTAGGTCCTCACACAGTGCCTGGGAACACCTTGTCAGAGCATCATAACTCTTAGTCCTCAGGCTTAGAAGCTGTTAAAAGGAAGAAGATGAGGCTTTTCAGAACTGTCTACAACAAGAATAACATTCAGCATTTGACCAAAGTTTCTACAGCGGAATCCTGATCAAAAGAGGGAAAATGTAGAACAGAATTTAAAATTCTCATGGAATCCAGACTTTCTGGAGCCATGGAGGCTGGATGAACCCCTGAAACTACTGCCCCAAGATAATCTTTCAATCTTAAACCAAAAATATCCCCTGAAGTCTTCCTAAAACCAAACAATAGTTTAGCTTAACTAGTAAAAAATGTCTTCCTTTAGCATTGTGCTCTTTTAAAGAACTAACTATATGGGATCGAATTGACAACAGCAATTCAAAAGCTTAAACAGGAACCTTAGGGGGCAGTGAGTTTATGTTAATGGAGGAGGAAAAAGGAGGGTGAGAATGGCTGCACAACTTGAAGAATGTAATGAAAGTCACTGAATTGTACATGTAGAAACTGTTGAATTGGTGTATGTTCTGCTGCATATATTCTCAACAACAAAAATAAATAAAATTAGTAAAACATAAATAAAGCTGGCCTTCCTCACGGGATTAAAAAAAAAAAAAGAAGAAACTTCATATGGCCCCATAGATAGTGGCAGCCTCTAGAACCGCTCACCATAGCAGTATCCAGGAGAGGCCGGACCCACACACCTTGTCCCAGGTCCCTGTGACCATGCCAATCGGGTGGCTCTAAAGAAACCCAGGAACAAAGGCACAGGCGCTTCCATTTCCATGACACCAACGCAAGAGGTTTCTGCCACAGCTGCTCATCGCGAGCTCCCAGCCCCTTCTCCCTGAGTTGAAATCATTATGCTGTTTCGTTTACTGAACAGGAACATGGGGGTTTCTCTAAACTATGACTCAAAGAAAAGTATACAGACAAATACAAAGAGAAATCCGTTCTCGCCCGGCGAGGAGAGTGAGCAGAGACTAAAGCTTTTAATGCTTTAATGCAGCACCAGCCTTGGTTAGTTCTTCTCAAAATGAAAGGTCTCAAATAATGGAAACACTGTCAAATATTAAAAAAAAAAAAAAGTCTGCAACAAGTTTCATATAGCCCTTGCAAGTAAGAGAGAAATGTGGCTTCATAACAATCAAGGAAAAGGTCGTGTCCGGGCTTCTGAGTACCCTTCCCTCAAAGGCTCCATGTCAGATGAACTTCCATGCAACAACGAGCATGGGGCCAGCTGGAGGTCACGCAATGCCCTTCCTCCCTGGGCCCTACCAGCTGGGAAATTGGTAACCAACTGACCAAAAAAACCCTGTTGCCATCAAGTTGATTCTGACTAACGGCAATCCTGTGTGTTAGAGCAGAACTGCTCCAGAGGGTTTTCTTGGCTGTGATCTTTATAGAAGCAGCCCTGGTGGTGCAACGGTTAAGCACTCAGCTGCTAACCAAAAGACCGGTGGTTTAAAGCCACCCAGTGTCTCCAGAGGAGAAAGAACTGGCAACTGCTCCCGTAAAGATCACAGCCTAGGAAACCCGATGAGGCAGTTCTACTCTCTCACATGGGGTCGCTATGAGTCAGAATCAACAGCACCCAACAACAACAATCTTTATGGAAGCAGACTGCCAGGCCTTTCTTCCACAGTGCCACTGGGTGGTTTCAAAGTACCAACCTTTACATTAGTAGAGCCAATTGCAAACTGCTTGCACCACCCAGGAACCTACTGACAAATATAGGGTCCTTCATCCAGCTGCACCCCGACTCGAGAGCTTGAGCAGCAAAACCCCGTAATAATATTTGGCCCCAAGACAGAACGCATTATGCACCTCCTGTAGCCAGAGCCAAAAAACTCGAAAGAAACCTGGAACCATGCAAAAGGTCCCCTTTTTTTAGCATCAGCTGTCCCCTTTGTAATCTGCTAAACCGGGAGGAGTTTTAATCCAAGTGAAACCTCTTTCAGGAGATTCTTGGTAAGGAGGCTACAAAAGGGGGTCGGGGGGACTGCTGCAAAGTGGAGGCACATTGCAGCAGGTTAGGCTATTCAGAACGAGCTATTTTCTCCCAAATCCTGTAACTGCCTGAGCGTGTGATCTTCTTAAAGGTTGTTAGAGACCCGCTGCTGTCAAGAGTCCTCCCAGAAAGTCTCTGCTTTGATTAGTTCCTGATGCTGATTTCCTAAAAGGCTTTTTTTGTCCCAAAACAAAGAAAAAAAAATGGAGGGAGCATTAAAATTTAAAAATGGAATTAGATGAATAACCTGCTAAATGTAACTCTCCAAGATGAAAGGAAGCAGCAAAGGAATATGAAAACGGCGGTGACCTTCTCGGGCCCTCTGCAGGATGGTCACCCTTGGAGAAACCGACGCATGGTCAGCACATGCCCTCCGAGCATGAGGCGACTCACAGATGCACAGCATCAATCATCCTCTCCGCGACCGCTCATCCTTTGGACTTGAACATGACCACATACATCATTGGTAAAGTCCACGTGGACACCTCAGGGCCCTTGGGTCATTGATAAGGTGGGAAAGGTTAAAAAAAAAAACAAAAAAAAACTCCTTGTCTGTAAGGATTCGGTGTCCAAGGAAGCATCTATGAAACTCAATGAAATGAAGAACTATGATCAAATATATAGCTGGCAACACCAGTGCTTCAAATCAAAGATGAAAAATGAAAGTCACTCCCCACCCCCAACACAATGCGATTGGGCTACACTCCCTTGGATCAAAGACTATTTTTGTCCTCATCATATTTAAAGATCATTAAGTTACAAGCTCACCACCTATCTGTCATTGTCATACTGAAGTGACTTTCATGTTGCTATGATGCTGGAAGCTATGCCACCAGTATTTGAAACACCAACAGGGTCACTTATGGTGGATAGGGTTCAAGAAGCTTTCAGGCTAAGACAGACTAGGAAGAAAGGCCTGGCCATCTACTTCCAAAAATTAACCAATGAAACCCCTACGGATCACAACAGAGTACTATCCAACCACTGGAGGAGGACATCATGTTTGGTGAAGCTGAGGGCCAGCAAGGGCGAGGGAGACCCTTGGTAAGGTGGACTGGCATGGTGGTCACAATGATGGGCTCAAACATGCCAGTGGTCATGAGGATGGCATTGGACTAGGCGATGTTTCATTCTGTTGTACACGTAGTTGTTAAGGGTCAGAGTTGACGCGATGGCAGCTCTCTCTCTCTCTCTCTCTCATCTACCTACCTCCTACCTAAGTTATAGGCAGACCTAACATGGTAACTCCAGACTCAATGTGGTAGTGACCTCTCAGTCCGCAGATGCTGTTTGCCAAAACTTCACCTGCAGCCAAGATGCCTTCAGTAATCCTGGCTCCAGGGCTCCCTGTCTACTCAGCTGTCATTCTCTGTCAACAGTATCCTGTAGACTGCATCAGCATTTTTTTTAAAGCCTTGGATCAATTCTGCAAGCTCACCTTGCTTTTATTTTTGTCAAAGGTACCAAATTAATTTGTCATCACTCATTCCCTCAAGCAAAGGAGACCACTGCTCACTGATGCCATAATTTGTAACATACTGAGGTCACGGGCTGTTTCCAAGAATCCACGTGCCCTAAATCTCCAGCATTTGTCTTCAGTGACTCCTGCTCCATTGTCATCGATTCTGACTCACAGCAACCCTACAGAACAGAGGAGAACTGCCCCGAACTGCCCCATAGGGTTTCCTAGGCTGTAAATCTTCACAGACGCACACTGCCGCATCTTTCTCTCTCGGAGCAGCTGATGTGTTTGAAGTGACATCCCTTTAGTTAGCAGCCAAGCACTTAACCACTGCACCACCAGGGTTCCTAGCACAACATGGTGAACGAAATTAATGTCAATGAATTATACACTTAAAAATAGTGAAAAGGGCAAATGTTTTGTTATACAGATTTTACTACGAGAATTTTTTTTAATGGTACTTCCAACAATAGTAGAAATGGAGATGCTGTGAGGGTTAAATGAGGCAACAGGCACTCGGCACAACGCCTGGTGAACAGTGAACACGCAGGACATCAGCTGCTGCTGGTTCAACCCACATCCCCTCACAGACCCCTGCCAGTCCCCTGCTTTCCAGCCACATGATACCGAGAAGAGTCCCCAGAGGCAGGGGAAAGTGGGATTGCAAGCTTCTGACCCTCATGCCTCAACCCACCGGCTCAGGCTTGGCAGGCTGTGCTGTGTAGTGGGAAAACGGCACGGGCTTTGGGGTCAGGGAGCCCAGGGTGCAAATTAACCTCTGCAAGCCTCTGTTTCCTTGCCTGTAAAATAGGAATAATAAGAACTACCGTGTAGGGATGCTGGGAGGTTGGGGATAATGTACGCAAAGGACCTGCCCCGTATGCAGCAGGCACTCAATAAACGGAGGCTGCTGCTACGCTTGCCATCAAAATCCCATCCCCCCAGCAGTAAAGGGGAGAAGGAAATCAACATAACTGGCAGCTCAGCCTGGACAACTCTGCTCATTCCGGAAAAGCCAACGTGAAAAGAGTCATACCTGAGGGTAGGGTTCGTTCCATGCTCGTGGGAGAGTCTTCTGTGATCTCAGATACAGATACAGGGATGTTGGCTTACAGGACTCAAGAGGTTTTTCCATGCTACCCAGGTGAGGCTAGGCTGGGAGATCCCAGGAAGGATACAGTCAGAACTGCTTTCCTAGAGAGCTATTTAGTCATTCGCTCATTCGTTCATTTGTTCATTCATTCACTGATTCATTCACTCATTTATTCATTCAGTCACGATATTTTTAAGTTGGTCCATGTGTCAGCTGCTGGACATTCAGCGGTGACCAAGACAGAAGTCGCACCCTCCAGGAGGACCCATCTCATGGAGGAGACAGTCAATAGTCACACAAACAGCAAATCAATGTTTAATCAAAGCTGCCATACAGCTAAGGACTAGAGGCTCCAGTGAGACTGGCTAACAGGATTGTCAGAGAAGAAATGAGGCTGAGTTTTGAAGGATAAGAAGGAACCAACCAGGCACAGAGTAGTCAGAAGAGTATTCTAAGCAGCGGGAATAGTAAGTGCAAAGGCCCTGAGGCAGGAAAGAGGAGGGAGGAGAATGGCAGGAAACAAAGTCAAAAAAGCAAATAGCAGCTAAATCTTGCAAGGCCTTGTAGTCACGGTGAGGAAACTGCATTTTATTCTAAAGGCCACAGGTGCCACAGATGGGTTTTAAACACGGGGGTACCACACATCTCTCCTAGAAAGCCCCAGATTGGATGCTGCAGGGATCAGGTCCCACAGTGGCCTGAGAGTACAGGCAGGCCTTGACTTCTAAGGGTTGCCTGCATCCTGCTAGAAATTAAAGGTTTGGGGCCCTGGGGGCACAACCTCCGATTCAGAATTTCTTCGGGCCTTCTGAATTCAGAGCCACCACTTGGGCGGTGGAGGGGGGGGAGGCAGGAGGGGAACAAAGAACTCTTGGCTTCACACTGGACAGAGGCGCCCTTGAGCTGGAGGCCCTGCTAGGAGTCATCTTCACAGGAACGTGCTAAGTAAACATGCTTTTGAGCAGCCGTCCCTCCACCTGGGCATCAGCGGCGCCTAAGGGATCGGTAAATCCCGACATTAAGCACCCAGCCAGCCTCCCTCAATTACACAAATCCAAGACATGACTGAGATCGGCAGGAGAGTCCCCTCAGTGAGTCTGAGAGCAAAGCGAGGGAGCTCAGGTGTAATCCCCGCACTGCCGGAGCATCTCCTGGTGTCTGATGCTCAGCTAAGCCCTGGGCCTGCATGAGCCTGGGTAGCCAAGGGAACGGACACAAAGGCTGCCTTGCCCACAGCAGTGATGTTTCAGGCACCCCTGGGGGAGGAGAGGGGGGGACTGCTTCCTGTGTCCAGAAACTCAGGCATCTGGCAGCAAGGAGAAGCTGGGGGAAGAAGCTGGGGAAGAAGCCCTGTCCTCAGCTCACTGGAGTCCAGCGAGTTCTCTGCCACTCGGAACAGGTCTGATAGTCACTGCTGCAGGGAAACAGGGGGCAGGAAGGGGGACACAACGGGTACACAGACGCCACCAAAATGCTGAAGGGAGGAGTCCCAGCCTCACCTCCTCGTTCTCCACCAAAACAGCAGGGCGGCTTCTGAGAAAGGCCCTTCCTTTTGCTGCTTTACTTGTTATTTTGCTTTTCCTAATTATAAATCTCCTCCACCCATCTGTCTGTCTGTCATACTGTGGTGGCTTACGTGTTGCTGTGATGTTGGAAGCTATGCCACCAGTATTTCAAATACCAGCAGGGTCACCCATAGTGGACAGGTTTCGGCAGAGCTTCCAGAATAAGACAGACTAGGAAGAGAGGCCTGGTGATCCACTTCCGAAAACTGACCAACGAAAACCTATGGATCACAACCAAATATTGTCTGACGTAGCGCTGGAGGATAAGTTCCCTAGGCTGGAAGGCATTCAAAATACACAGTGGCCACAACAATGGACTTGAGCATATCAACAATTGTGAGAATGACACAGGACTGGGCAACATTTCATACTGTTGTTGGACGTGGACTCACCATGAGTCCGAGCCAACTCAACAGCAACTAACAACAAAAACAACAATTATAAAAATAATATGGAGCACCCTTAACAATACTTCTCTGTTAGCTGATTGACTTCATTATTTTATTTTGGATTTATTATTAGTATTAATGAGGTCTCACATTTTCTTAGAGTCCCTGGGTAGCACAAACAGTTAAGCACTAGGCTGCTAACTGAAAGGTTGGAAATTCCAATCCACCCAGGGGTGCCTCCAAAGAAAGGCCTGATGATCTACTTCCAAAAAATCAGCAATTGAAAACCCTGTGGAGCACAGTCCTACTGACACACATGGGGGTCGCCATGAGTTGGAGTCAACTTGAACGCAACTAGTTTTTGGTAACATTTTCTTGGGGGGTTTTATTAGCCTTTCCATTTTTATTTTCTAACCATTTGTTAATTTTGTCCATTCCTGTTTTTAGGGTGTTTTTCTTTCGCTTAATTTGTAAGTTAACCTTTGTGTGTTAAAGATATTAACCCTTTGGCAAATACTGAAGTGTTTTTCCTCCAGTCTGTTGGTGTCTATTAATTTCCTTTATGGTGTTTCTTGAACTCTCTGACAGGACCACACAAGCAGCCATTCATTTCCAGCAAAATTATTTTCTGTCTCTGAAATACAGCTTCTAGAACCTCCATGAGTCACCTGCTCAGGTGTCCACAGTGTCTCAGAAGTCTTTCTGCTTTTACAAACCATGCCATCGGCCTACAGCATCCTCTTTTTCTCACCTCTGTAGAGACAGTGACCAGACTTGGGGAACTTCTCAGTCACACTGGGAAGTTCTGACACTACCACAGACAAAGGACCGTTTTGTGACGCCTTGGAGAGGCCCCAGGTCACTGAAAACCAAAGCTCGCACTCACTCCCCACTCAATCCCTTCCATTCACCTCCACTCTTGCTTGTGGTCCCACATAAACCCCATTTTCCTGGGTTCAAAATCCAGCTGCATAAGATGATGGAAATCTTGGAGTATTTATTGGCTATAAATTCAGTATCAATCACCTCTGGACTATGACATACAAAAACTGCGGAACCCCTCACACCCAGTACATACTTTTCTCACCCCTACACCTTTGCATGTGATCTTCCTATACCTAAACACTGCCTCCCCACCCCAACCACCTTCCAGCTTGGCCAACTTCTAGTCAACCTTCCAATCTCAGCTTAACCATCACTGCCTTTGGAAAGCTGTCACCAGCTCCTGGACTGGACTAGGCAACCTCACCAACGGCTCCTACCATCACCTCTAGCAGCATGATTGTGTAATTATGTATAACTGCCTTCATTGATTTCTTTAAGGACATGTTGCATTGGGCAAATCTACTGCAAAAGACTTCTTTCAAGTTTTAAAAAGCAAAGATGTCACTTTGATGACTAACGCATGCCTGACCCAAGCCATGGTACCGTCAATCGGCTCATATGCATGTGAAAACTGGACAATGAAAAAGGAAAACCGAAGAAGAATTGATGCATTTGAACTGTGGTGCTGGCAAAGAATACTGAATATACCACGGATTGCCAGAAGAACGAAGAACTCAGTGTTAGAAGAACTACATCGAGAACGCCCCTTAGAAACACAGACGGTGAGACTTCAACTCGCCTACCTGGGACACGCCATCAGGAAGGACCGACTGCTAGACAACGACATGGTGGTTGGTAAAGCAGAAGGTCGGCCAAAATGAGGGAAACCCTCAGTGAGACGGAGTGACACAACAGTGAACCCAAACGTGCCAACGATCAGGAAGATGGAGCATGACCAGGCAACATTTCGTTCTGTTGTACACGGGGTCGCCAGGAGTTGGAACCAACTCGGCAGCAGCTAACATCATAACTGCCTACTTACTCATCTGTGTCCCCAGCCCACCTCAGAGCTCTCTGACAGCACAAACTGTGTCTTTCACCACCGCATTCCGAGCAATGAGCACAGAGCAAGGCATATAGCTCATAGTCGACAGAGATTGGTGCATCAACAAATCATTTCAAGTGTTGGCACCACTTGCTGTCTGCAAGAGTCACCCACTCCTGGAGTATCAGGTTTAGCTCTACTCTTAAGAAGGACAAAAACCAAGTGAAAGATATTCTAAAGGGAGTGTCTACAATAATTTCCCATCCGGAAAGTGTTTAGAACAGGCCCAAATGATGGCATGTCAAGTCCGGCAAAACCACCACTGCTGATGCTGCTTCATTCATTGAAACCTGCCTTGGACTGGGAAGGCTCCTTTGTCCTCCCACCGCCCCAGGATCGCCATGGCAGCACCCTCCAGGCGAGAGAATGAATCATGAGTGCCTGCCTGCCGCTCGCTCATCTCCGACAGATGACTGAGCAAAAATAGAAGAGAATTCCTCCGTTATAAATATCTTTACATGCTAAATGTCTCTAAAAAGCACCATGTGCTGAGCTAGGCTGCTGAGAAACAGATGCAGAACAGATGCAAAGGCCCATGAGGTAGCTGAGAAGTTAAAGAATTTTTATTCAATAAGAGGCAGGAAAAGTTTCTTGGGAGCATATGATTAAGGACAGCCCCGTCAGCAGGAGAGCTCCGGGAAATCCTGCTCCCATCCAGCTCCCAGCTCTCGACATTAGCATTTCTAAGCATGGCAGTTTGCAAAGCATGCATAGGCATGCATGTATGTACATCCATGCGCATATGCACATATGTATGCATGTGTGTATGTCTCTGTGTGGGTGTATACATATATATAGATAGATAGATATATGGAGCTCTGCTGGTGCAGTGGTTAAAGTGCTCGGCTGCTAACCAAATGGCTGGCGGTTCAAACTCATGAGACACTCAGCAGAAGAAAGATGTGGGCTGTTCTACTCTGTCCTATAGGGTTGCTATGAGTCGGAATCGACTCGACAGCAGTGGGTTTTTTGGGTTATATATGTATATACCACCACCTGTCTGTCAGTTTGTCATACTGTGGTAGCTTACGTGTACTGTGATGCTGGAAGTTATGCCACTGGTATTTCAACTACCAGCAGAGTCACCCACAGTGGACAGGTTTCAGCAGAGCTTCCAGACTAAGACAGAGTAGGAAGAAATGCCTGGTGATCTACTTCCAAAAATTAACCATTGAAAACTTTATGGATCACAGCAGAATACTGTCCAACTCGCAGCATACACTACAGGGGAAGTCAGCACAACTGGACTAAACCAAAGCTAAGAAGTTTCCTGAATACAATCAAATACTTTGAGGGACAGAGTAGCAGGGGTGGGGTCTAGGGACCATGCTTTCAGGGGACATCTAGGTCAACTGGCATAACAAAGCTTATTAAGAAAATGTTCTACATCCTACTTTGGTGAGTGGTGTCTGGGGTCTTAAAAGCTTGCAAGCGGCCATCTAAGATGCATCAATTGGTCCCAACCACCTGGAGTAAAGGAGAATGAAGAACACCAAAGACACAAGAAAAGTAGTAGCACAAGAGACAGAAAGGGCCACATGAACCAGAGACTCCATCAGCCTGAGACCAGAAGAACTAGATGGTGCCCAACTACCACCAATGACCGCCCTGACAGGGAACACAACAGAGAGTCCCTGACAGAGCAGAAGAAAGGTGGGGTGCAGAACTCAAATTCTAGTAAGAAGACCAGACTTAATGGTCTGAATGACACTGGAGGAACCCTGGAAAGCATAGCTGGGATGCTCTATCAGCCCAGAGCTAAAACAATTTCTGAGGCCAACTCTTCAGACAGGGATTGGACTGGACTATGGGACACAAAGTGGTATTCGTGAGGAGTGTGCCTCTTAGCTCAAGTAGATACAAGAGACTAAACGGGCAGCTTCTGTCTGGAGGGAGATGGGGAGGCAGAGAGGGTTAGGAGCTGGTTAAATGGACACGGGGAATCAGGGGTGGAAAGGAGGAGTGTGACGTCACAGTATGGGGAGAGCAATTAGGGTCACATAACAATGTATGTATAAATTTTTATATGGGATACTAACTTGAAATGTAAACTTCATTTAAACTGTAACTATAAACAAAAAAAAGAATACTGCCCAACTCATTTGCTTTGGACATGTAATCAGGAGGGATTAACTGCTGGAGGAGGACATCACGTTTGGTGAAGCAGAGGGCCAGAGAGAGTGAGGGTGATTCTCAGTGAGATCAACAGGCACATCGATGGACTCAAACATGCCAGCAGTCATGAAGATGGAGCATGACCAACCAACATTTCGTTCTGTTGTACGTGGGGTCACCATGAGTTGGAGTCAACTCAACACAGCTATCTCCTGCTCTTTCGCTCTCTCTACGTGTGTGTGTGTGTGTGTGTGTGTGTGTGTGTGTGTGTACATGTGAGTGAGTTTTAAAAATGTATATGTGTGTGTGTATATGTTCGATGTGTATTCTGATTTCATCCCCATGGCCACTCTGCCCATTCACTTATCGCACATGTATTAAGTATCTACTATGCGCACGGTCCTTTTCTTAGGATACAGGGGTGACCAAGACAAGTAAGTCCCCTGCTCTCAAAGATCTCACACGCTAATGGGAGGAATCCTGCAAAACAACAAAATGATTTTTAGCTAGAGCTATGAGATGGAAGAAAACGAAGTTGAGTAACGTGATAACGGCTGCTGTTGGGACCACATGAACTCAGGTGGTCAAGGAAGGCCTCTCAGAGAGAGCAGCACTGAGACGAAACCTGAATGATGAGAAGCAGCCAACCGTGGGAATCTGGGGAAGAACATCTCAGGCAGAGGGGACAGTGAGTGCAAAGGCCCTGAAGTGGCCACCAGGGATAAGCAAACCAAAGGAGAAAAACACTGGATCTGAGATGTGACCAGGAGAGTATGTCAGGCCTTGTAGGCCACAGCAAAGAAGTGATTTTAATAATGACGAAGGTGATTCGATTTATGGTGGGGTTTTCTGTATTCTTAATCACTTGGGCAAGGAACCCTGGTGACGCCAACAGTTAAGCACTCGGCTGCTAACTGAAAGCGGCTTTGTGGGAGAGAAGACCTGGTGATCTGCCCCCATAAAGATTACAGCCTAGAAACCCCTATAGGGCAGTTCTACTCTGTCATATAGGGTTGTGATAAGTCAGAATCAACTCAACAGCACCCAACAACAACAGCCACTTGGGCAGCTAGGTCGTATACCGACTGTAGGATGCCAAGGCTGGAAGCAGGGAGCCCAGCTTAGAAGATGGGGCTCTCATCCATGGTGGCGGGCAAGAGGAGTTGCAGTGAAGGTGGAGAAGAGTTTTGTAGATGTGTTTTAAAGATAGAGCTGGCACCACATGCTGGCGGCTGAGACAGAGACAGAAGTCAAAGAACAACCCAAGGCTTGTTGTTTGCACAGCTAAATGAAAAATGGGGTCATTTACTCAGCTAGCAAGGCAGGGGGAGGCCTAGTTTGGGGGCATGCTAAAGATGAGAAAAGGAGACTCAGAGAAGCCGAGAGACTTGTTTGAGGTGGCACAACTGGGAAACGAAGGCGGCGGGGCTTGAGTGCTGGCCCCTGGAACTCCAGGGCAGGGTCCAAGTGGCAAAGCAAGTGAAATTTCCAAGCTAGGTTCAGAGAGGAGTTGATGGAAAAACCAAACCAGTAACCCAGGCAAATTCAGGGCATGCCACAAGGCCAGTCTATTTTCAGCACCCACCCTTGTGAAAGCTACTTGTAGAATCACAGAATTAATAGAACGTTTGAGCTGAGCAGATCCTCAGGCTCAAAAGGGCACCTGCGTCTTTGCAAACATGATCCACAGAACATCTCCTGAGTAGGCAGATGGGTCAGGCTGCTGAGTCAACTTTGCTTTGAATGCCACTCTGAACACAGACCAATCCTCCAAACCATCCCATTTGCTTCTTCCCCGCTGTCAAAAGGAACAGCACATTATATAAACCTTCTGAAATGCCAGAAGAAGGGATGCTATATTTAACTCCCCTCCCAGCATCCAAACATCACATGATGGAATGTTGAGGATCCAATTCAACAATATTGAGTAACAAGGATATAACCCAAGGGACTCTCTCCCCTTCTCCCTTCTCCTCCGCCTTCCCATCTCCAGCCACCCACAGTCAGATCTTCATTAAGGAAGTTCAGGAACAGTGTGGCTCAGGCAGATCCCCTGAAAAGCAAACAACTCGGGGAGTCAAAGGGATTCTGCTAATAAAGATGCTACTAGCACAACAGCAGTGCTACCAGAATGCTGGGACTCAGAGCCAGTCATGGCCTCTTCTCTTCCCTTCAGCCTTGGCCAGAAGAGTGGGGATTAAAGGGGTGAGAGGGAAGGAGGCAGCTATATAAAAACCAGTGCCCTCAAGGCTTGGGAGGCAAGTGAAGTAAAACTTCAGCTCCTGCCTCTCCGCAGCTGGGACCTCTGTTAGGAAGGTGCTGGAAAGAAAGTCGAGGCACGTGGGTAAGACGGAGAGAACCTGGGGTAACGGAAGAAGTGGCAGGAGCTAATCAAGAAGACATGGAGGGAGGCTCCTGGACACATTTATTGACCAGCTTGCATGCTGCGCACGGTCAATAAATATTAAACACCAGGGAGAACAGGTTTTAATGAGGCCCAGGAACAGTGTGTCGAGTGGGCTGGAGATGTGAAGCGCCGTGGAGATGCTAAGCAACCAGCTCTTCTCTGTTGTTCTGTGTCCAGGCCTCTCCCAGGGATGTTCTCAGTGAGAAAAGAAAGCGAACCAACTCAGGGGAAATTCACAGTGAAGTGGGAAGCTGACAGGTCCCTCCCTGGCATGGTCCAGCCCTAATGCTCCAGTCTCATCTGTCCACTCATTCAATTTAAAAAAAAAAATTCCTGGGACATGGCAGTAACCAAGAAAGGGACAGAGAGGACCTCTGTTCTCGAGGAGTTTCCAGGATACTGGGGGAGGCACCAAGCGTATTGACAAGACTGGAGTAGGGAAGGACATCACCTTACAAGCCCAGAGAAGAAGGGCAACCACTTCTCCCGTGTTCAGGGTAGACTACCTGGGAGACGTGGGCTTTGAACAGAAAGATGAAGAATGAGAAGGGATGAGCCAGTCTTCCTCTTTTTCTCTGACCCTTTACTTTACCAAGCGCAATGTCCTTCTCCAGGGACTGGTCCCTCCTGATAACATGTCCAAAGTAAGTGAGATGAAGTTTCGCCACCCTCGCTTCTAAGGAGCATTCTGGCTGTACTTCTTCCAAGACAAATTTGTCGTTCTTCTAGCAATCCATGGTATATTCAATATTCTTTGCCAACACCATAATTCAAAGACATCAATTCTTCTTCAGTCTTCCTTACTCACTGTTCAGCTTTTGCATGCATATGAGACGAATGAAAACACCACAGCTTGGGTCAGGCACGCCTTAGTCCTCAAAGTGACATCTTTGCTTTTGAACATCTTAAAGAGGTCTTTTGCAGCAGATTTGCCCAATGCAGAACATCGTTTGATTTCTGGACTGCTGTTTCCCTGAGTGTTGACTGTGGATCCAAGTAAAATGAAATCCTTGACAACTTTGGTATGTTCTCTGCTTATCATGATGTTGCATTCTGTTTTCTTTATGTTGAGATGTAATCCATACTGAAGGTCGTACTCTTTGATCTTCATCTGCAGAGTCTAACCTGGTGGAAATGCAGCAACTTCCCCTTCTCCAACCCTGCCTCAATCTAGGAGAAACATCTGCCTCTCCTAGAACACTCAAGAGAATACATGTTTCTCGGGACCAGTTCCACCTGAAAGCTTCATCCCAAAATTCTTCCAACCTACTTGCTCTGAGTTAAGGGAAAGGAAATGTACACATCCCAAAATACCCAAATTCTGTGCATTCCAGGGTACAAAGGGGCACAAGCCCATGAGGAGATCATTGGAAGATTTACTGAATCACAAAGAAATGTTAAGAAAAGAAGTTATGTAACTGCTACAAAGGCAGGAAAACTCAGGCTCAAAGTCAGCCAGAACAAATGGAGCTTCACTGCTTAAGTTTAGGAAGGGGAGTGAGTTTAAAAGACAAATCAACAAAAAGGACCTAGAGCTCAATAAGAACTCCCTAGGTCATACAAACAGTGAACACACTCAGGTTGCTAACAGAAAAGTCACAGGTTCAAGTCCACTCAGAGGCACCTCAGAAGAAAGCCCTAAAGATCTACTTCTGAAAAAATCAGCCATTGAAAACCCTATGGAGCATGGTTGTACTCTGACACACATGGGGTCACCATGAGTTGGAGTCAACTCGATGGCAACTGGTAACTAGCAGAGCTCAATGAAGGCAAGAGCCCTGATGCACCTCAGCCACCAAGGCAAGTTAGATGAAACCTAGGTGTCCAATCTCTCTCCTGCTTCCACCTCGCTTCCCACAACTCCTTGCCTCAGAATCTGGCACTCTCGCTATGATCTCTCTCCATCGTACTCCCATGTAAAATTCCCGGGTCCCGTCCCTTTTCCAATTAGGTGCTTAATACATCTCAGATCCTGTGCCACCACATAATAATTTACACAGAACACTTAATTAGCTTCTTAGATAAAAATAACATGTAATTTGTTTGGTAATTATATGTTTCAACAACTACTGAAAGCAACTCATTACAGGAATTTGGTTCACTTAGGATAGATTACCTTAATTCTATTTTCTGTTTATCCAATTATGTGTCTGTCTTAATTGTATTGTAAATTGTGTTGCGCTGGGGGAGATGACTATAAAGCTCTTGTTCCTTCAGATTTCATGGTTGGTCTGTGTGTCCCTGGTGTTC
>NW_004443960.1:9550567-9552637 GCF_000243295.1 Trichechus manatus latirostris
ATTGTGTGGTTGTCCTCCATTTTATGTGTTGTGGATCCTGACCTCTACATGTTGATGAGGCAGGACTGGTATAAGGTGTGCCTTGGGTTGTAGCCTTGCAAGAGGGTGTGACTCAAGTCCCACCTTTACTAAAGTTACACCCTTCCCTGGGGTGTGGTCTGCATCCAAGATACATGTGTATGTCCTGGCCAGGCTCTAGCCTGTATCTGGATCTGTATCTGGTTTGTGATCAACTGAACTCCCCAGAGGCCTGCTGTCTGACCTGCCATTTCTGGGATTCACCCAGCCTCCACTACTCTATGGGCTGGCAGCCTATCATGTGACCTGGTTCACCAGCTTCTGCAGCCTTGTGAGCCAGCAGCCTGTGGTCTGAACTGCCCATTTGGGTTCATCAGCTCCTGTAGCCATGTGGGTCAGGAAATTGGGACTTGCCAGCCTCCACAACCACATGAGCCATTTCCCTTACACGGTTCGCGAGTTCTGTGAAACATTGCAGTGAATTAGGGAACCCAAAGACGGGAGGGAGAGCACTGAGGGGAGAGGGAGTAGTTGATGTTAGAGATGATGGAGTGGTACAGCAGCTTGGAAAAGCTGGACATTTGAGACATCTTTAACTTCCATCTCATGGGAACCAGCTTTGTGCTAATCCTTATAAGAGAAATTATTTAAGGGTTTATTATATTTTCTCTCTACTCTTGTATGTTTGAAAACTTCCATAATAAAAAATTAATTTAAAAACTGAGTCAATTTAGAGGTGAGGCCAAGATGACAGAATAGTCAGATGCTTCCTGTCATGCTTCTTACAATAAAGACCCAAAAAAACAAGAGAACCAATAATATACAACAATCTAGGAACCCTAAATCAAAGACAAAGCTGAAGAATCGGACTGAGCGGCAGGTGGAAGGAGAGACAATTCAACAGCAGCAGAGAAGTACAGATGGGGAGACTGCCAGTGCCCTTCCAGCTGAGTCTGCGCAGCACACACGGGCTGAGACCAGCAGTAACACCCAAAGATAAGCCACAGACATCCAGTGCAGACAAGCAGGAGGGAATCTGCACGCACCTCCAGAACCAAGCAGGAGTGACACCAGACCTGCGAAAGTTAAGTGCAAGCTTCTAACCTAAGAACGGGGGCAAAATAACCCCACCCCCTCTGAGAGCTTCACAGCGGAGAAGCCCTTTGTCCCTTCACTGATCCCCCCACCCCCACCCAGCTCCGACATCAGTCCTGTGGCATTCAACAACGCCCTGCCCCCTAAGCTGGGACTCAGGGCCCTCTGCTCCCACACGAGTCCCACAGCATTCAACAATGCCAAACCCCCTAAACTGAGAACTCAGGGGCCTCCGCTCCCATACCAGTCCTAGGCATTCAACAATGCCATGCTCCCTAAGCCGAGAACTCAGGGCCCCCCGCTCCCACACCAGTCCCACAGCATCCAACAATGCCCCGCCCCCTAAGCCAAGAACTCAGGGCCCTCCGCTCCCACACCAGTCCTACAGCATTCAACAATGCCCAGCCCCCTAAGCTAGGAACTCAGGGCCCTCTGCTCCCACACCAGTCCCACAGCATCCAACAATGCCATGCCCCCTAAGCTTAGAACTCAGGGCCCTCTGCTCCCACACCAATCGTAGGCATTCAACAGCACCACGTTCCCTAAGCTGGGAACTCAGGGCTGGTCAAGAGGCCCTGCTCCTTTGCTCAGCCACTGGCATAAGGGGTCCATGAACTTGCAGTGCCCTTTACCCCTGCCCAGATTCTTTTGGGCCAATTCAATACCACACACCCTCATTAGCATAAAACAGCAGGGCATACACCTGAAGCCCATTTTCACCTGCAGCAGCCAAGGGGGAGTTGCAGACTTGTGACATTCGACACCACCCTACCCTCTAACCAGGGGCCTTACCCACCCACACCAGGGACCTAAGGGCCGACGGTACCACCCACTCCATCTAGCCACCCATGACAGGGGTCTGAGAATTAGTGATGCCTCCCAGTCCCTGCAGTCAAAAGCACCAGATGCCCAAGGACCAGCTGCAATACCCCACCTCACTATGCATTTTAATGGACA
>NW_004443960.1:9562490-9598277 GCF_000243295.1 Trichechus manatus latirostris
TGATTGTGAGGATGGCACAGGACCAGGCAGTGTTTCATTCTGTTGTTCACAGGGTCACTATGAGTGGAAACCGACTCAACTGCTCCTAACAACAGGGATTTAAATACCACCTAAATGTTGATCGCTACATCTACAGCCCCAAACTGAGTTCCAGATTCCCATATCCAGCCAACATATTTGATATCTATCTCCAGTTGGATGCGAAACGGACATGATCACATGCCCAAGGCAGAGCTAGAGACACCCTCTGCTCTCCATCTTCCCCATCTCAGCAAACAGCAACTCCACCCACCTAGTTAATCACCTTAAAACTCTAGGAACCCACTAGGGCAAGCTGGGTGAAGGGTAAACCAA
Organism: Trichechus manatus latirostris; assembly: GCF_000243295.1. Taxonomy (NCBI): domain Eukaryota; kingdom Metazoa; phylum Chordata; class Mammalia; order Sirenia; family Trichechidae; genus Trichechus; species Trichechus manatus. The sequence goes on from NW_004443960.1 coordinate 9,562,845, forward strand.
AATTCTCTGTACTATCTCTGCAACTTTTCTGTAAATCTAAAATTAACCCAAAGTTAAAGATTATATTATGATTAATGTCACTGAATTGTACATGTAAAAATGTTGAAATGGCAAGTATTTTGTTTTACATACGTGTGTGTGTGTGTGTATTTACCACAATAAAAATAAAAAATAACTTTGAGGGTTCATCCAGCCTCAATGACTCCAGAAAGTCTGGATTCCATCAGAATTTGAAATTATGTTCCACATCTTTCCCCCTTTTGATCAGTATTCTTCTATAGGATCTTTCATCAAAACATTCAGTAATGGTAGCCATTCACTACGTATTATCCTAAGATAATCCTTAAACCTTAAACCAAAAATATCCCCTGAAGTCCTCCTAAAACCAAACAATAGTTTAGCTTAACTAGTAAAGAATGTCTGCCTTGAGCACTGTGCTCTTTTTAAGAACTATCTATATGGGACCAAACTGACAATAGCAACTTGCAAGATTAGAGATAGGAACCTTAGGGGGCAGTGAATTTATGTTAACGGGGAGGAACAACTCAGAAAAGGGGGTGAGAATGGTGGCACAACTTGAGGAATGTAATCAGTGTCACTGAATTGTACATGTAGAAATTGTTGCATCGGTGTACATTCTGCTGTGTATATGCTCGACAACAACAAAATAAATTACAAAAAACAAACAAACAAAACCTCTACGGAGTACAATTCTGCTCTGCGCATGTGGGGTCACCGTGAGTCTAGGTGACTCGATGGCAACTAGTACCCGGTATTTCTGGTCAAGAGCTGAGACTCAGAACGCAAGCTGGATCCAACAGACTTTTTCATTCTGAGCAGAGTCCTGCCAGGACGCCTGAGCAGTCCCTGCTCCCCTCGCTCCCAGAAAGGCCCTGACCCTCCCCACTTCAGCCTCTCAATTTTGTGAGCTCCCCTTTCTTTTCTTTTTTGCAGATCACAATTCATTCTTTGATTTATTCCTTTATTCATTCATTCCTTCACTTCTTTCTTTCTTTTTTTAAACTGTAATTTTTTTAATTGTGACAAATATATATGTAGCAAAACGTGACGTTTCAACAGCCTTCACATGTACAGTTGAGTGACACTAATTACGTTCATCATGTTGTTCAACTATCACTCTTTTCTACTTAAGGTGACCGAGACTGCGTCTGGTGCTTATAACCGAGGACCTGCTCCTGGCGTTGCCAGCTGGGGGGGGGGGTAACAGCATGCACCAAGGCACAGAGGCGTGAAACAACAGCAAACAACGGGCCTGGAAATCAAACGCTCCTTCAAGGTACAGTACATTCCCCCAAAACTCTGGGACTCCTTGAGAGCTCGATTCAAAAGTTGGACGGTCATCTTCCTAGGACATCTCTTACCTGCAGGAAAACAGGACATTTTCTGCAGGATCAATGCTTGGCCAGCATCATCAGCCTCCATTTTTGCATCTGTAAAATGATACCAGCTGGACAACTGAAAGATGCCCACTACCTTTAGCACAATTACTCTGACAGCTACTACCGTCTTGGTTTGTCCAGTAACTTCAGCTTTTCAAAGAACATGCAAATCCATTAACTTAGAGGCTCCACCAAGACCCCTGAGTTTGAGGCATTAAAGGCTCTCTGGGTAGAATTACCAACCTGTTTAAAAAAAAAAAAACCTCACGGTCAGCAAGACTGCCCAGCCTCTGCCTGCCCTCCGACCCTCCTCCTCAGACACCCCGCAGCAACTACAGGGGAGACATTCATTCCAACCAGCCAGAAAAGAAATGCAGACCCTGCATGCCTGGAACCTTCTGCTGACTTAGCACCATGCCCACAGGGATGCTGGACTTGTCACTCATCCTGAGAAGAAGTCGCACTGGGCCTGCATGAGCCCATCTCTGACACTTGTCTCCAGCGGTGGCCACCAGGGAAATCACTACAATGGTGGTCTGAGCAAGAGAAGGCCAGGGGGCTGAGCCAGCCTGACGCCGGCTGTGTCCTGTTACCAGAGAACCAACACACCTGGCAGATCCAGAACAGGGTTGGTGCCGTTTCCACCTGCCCCAAGTTAGCAGACACGTCAAGAAGAGTTAGGGTTAAAATACAAACGCCCCATGCTCTAACCACAATGATCTACATATGGGTCCCCATACGCACAGTGTACTTGACCGCCTACATGTCTTTATTCATGCTGCTCTCTCCGGCTGGATAAGCTCAGGGTAATTGCTTATTTTTGCCAAAGTTAGCACTGAATATGGACATAATCATGGTTAAACGCCATGGGTCCCATGAGCCGATCTTCCCCCCCAGCTTCCACTCTTGAAATCCTAACTCATCCATCACAGCCTGTTCTTCTCCCACCATCACTCACCCTGATCTGGATTATTCTCCTGTGGCCTCCACTAATGAGTCTCTGGCTTTATCATCCTTCCTAAGGAGCCCTGGTGGTGCAATGGTTAAGTGCTTGGCTGATAACCAAAAAGTCGGCAGTTCAAACCCACCAGCCTCTCCATGGGAGAAAAGACCTGGCAATCTGCACGCATAAAGATTACAGCCTCAGAAACCCTATGGGGTGGTTCTACTCTGTCCTTTTGGGTCGCTATGAGTCAGAATGACTTGAGGGCACACAACAACAACACCCCCCTTCTTGGTTTGGTATTCAGTTCACCAGTGCCTTTACCAGATCACTCTTCCTCCTACAAAATCCATTTCACCCTCTCAACAGGCAATGGTGCGGAAGCCAGAAGTCTCCCCAGAGCCATCCATTAGAGGGTGCACGGCTGTCCCTTCCCTCGGCCAACCAGCCCACAAATGTTGGGTGTGTTTACTGAGCGTCCATCATTTGCCTGGCACTATTCTAAGTGCTTCTAGGGGATACTCAGTACAGGCGGTAGACATAGCTCCTGCCCTCCTGGAGTTTAGCAGGGAATCTAGACAGTGATAAAGTTATCTCAAGTATGATGAAGGCATCAGGTATACACATGGGTAAACACTAGTTTTACTTTTTACATGCATTTCTATAACATTTTTAGAAACATTTTATGTTTATGGTGAATTTAAATGTGTCTGGCTTGTTTCTTGTGCTGGAACATAAGACCCTTGAGGGAAAAGCTCTCAGACAAAGGGCAGGTCAAAATAAATTACGTAGTTGGAGATAAGTAACCGTAAGCTGTCTTTAAATTCTTCAGTTCAGAGACGCCAATATCAAGTAAGCTTTGTGTGGGCTGGTTAGATGTGTTTTGTTCCTACGGATACGCACTCACCTCTATCTGCCATGTTGGCAGCTAGAATAGAAGGATTTCAGTAATTAGGATGCAAAAAGTTCTGGAATTCAGATATTTATTCAACAAATACTTTGTGGTCACCTGCTCTAGGCCAGTGAAGTATGAGGTCTTGGGGGCTTTGTATGTACAGCTTCCTCCCTCAGTATCCACACGGCTCCCCGCCTCTCTGCATTAAGTTGTCTCCTTGCATGTCCTGGGATCAGAGAGGGTTTCTGTGTACAGGCAGTCCCCGGGTTACGAACAGCCGACTTACACAAAACCCGTGGTTACAAACCAACCCCTGTAAAGCCTATTATGTTAAAAATTCGAAGTACATACAATGGTTCATAATAACAAACAGGCACTTCTTTGCAACATGCATCAAAACATTATTATTATTACTGTATTATTATGTTAAAGATGTTTTAATATATCTAGAAGTGTTTCTTTAGTGTTTTTTATGCATAGAAGGGTACACTATATACTATCTACCAAAACAAACATTTGATTAACTGACATTAGATATGAACCATACCTAACTGTTTCGACTTACATACAAATTTGACTTAATGACAGACACAGGAACGGAACTTGCTCATAATTCGGGGACTGGCTGTAGTCATTAATGCTGTTCACCAACTATTTTTCCAGTTTCCTCTCCTTCCTGGCACACAGCAGGAGAGTACTTTCCTGCCCCTTGAGTTAGATGAGACCACGTGACTTGCTCTAGCCAATCAAATGTGAGCGGAAGCCTTCAAGAGCCAGGGTATGACCTGCTCCACCCCTTCCCCCACCATGACAACTGGCCGTGCAGACCCTATCCACCTGGGTCCCCAAGTGAGGGGACGTGGAGCACAGCTCCTGGCCGACCCTTGGTGGGCATGTCGCATGAGTGAGAAACAGACCTTCACTGCTATAAGCCACACTGCTGTCAGATATAAGGATTAAACAACCAGAATGGAAATAGTGGGAAAGGTGACACCCAGTGCAAAATGTAACAAACGTCACTGAATAAACTGGGTAGAAACTGTTCAGGGGGAACCCAATTTGTTGTGTAAACTTTCACCAAAAACACAATAAAATATTATTCTAAAAAAATACAGCTTATCATTTCTGCAGCATACTCAGTTTATCCTAACTGACGCAGGTTTCCTGAAAACCCTACCCCAGCGGTCATCCGCTGTCACTCAGCCTCTTTACACTGCTCTAGCTTTTAGCTTAGCACTTACCACCCCATAACCCGTTGCCGTCAAGTTGATTCTGACTCACAGTGGCCGTGTAGGACTGGGTAGAACTGCCCCATAGGGTTTCCAAGGCTGCAATCTTTACGGAAGCAGACAGCCGCATCTTCCTCTTACGGAACAGCTGGTGGGTTCAAACCCAGTGACCTTTCAGTTAGGAGCTGAGTGCTTAACCGCCTAACATTATCTACCATCACCTGTCTGTCAGTTGTTATACTGTGGTGGCTTGTGTGTTGCTATGACACTGGAAGCTATGCCATCACCATTTCAGATACCAGCAGGGTCACGCATGATGGACAGCTATCAGTGGAGTTTCCAGACAAAGACTAGGAAGAAAGGCCTGGAAATCTCCTTCTGAAAATTAGCCAATGAAAACCCTATGGATCACAACAGACTATTGCCCAATATAGGGCTGGAAGGTGAGCCCAAACATACCAATGATCATGAAGATGGTGCAGAACCAGGCAACGCTTCATTCTGTTATACACGAGGTCACCACAAGTCAGAGCCAATCAGACAGCAACTAACAACAATAACAAGAATTTATCATAAGTTTAAATTCTGTCCCGCTCCCCTTGAATGTAAGCTCTGAGAGGGCAAGGACTTTGTTCCTCGGTGTCCCCAGTGTCTTGAAAAATGTAGCTGGGACACAGGAGACTCAATAAATATGGATGGAATGATTCGATGAATGAACAAACAGAAACAGCTAAGAGTTTCCAGCCTCAACGAGGACAGCAGGTGAGGTAAACCGGAAGTAAAGGGTTAGAATGCAAAAGCTCCAAAAGCACAGAAAAGGCACCAATCCTAGCAGGGGGCCCGAGGGGTGTGGAGGGCATGACATCTGAGATGAACTATGAAGGATTCAAGACACAGGAGCCACAGCACAGGCAAGGGCTGGACCCTGAAAGAACCAGGCATGCCGAAGCAACCAGAACAGCACTGTGTGTTCTAGTTTATCAAGCCAACCAGACTGCGAACAAGCGTTGGATGAAAAACAGAAGAGGGCAAATCTGTGAAGAAATACACCGAGGACATATTAAACAGGGTTGAAAAGATACCTGTAGCGCAAGAGTTCTCAGAACCTTGAACGAGCGAATACGCGCTGTAAATACCTCAAGGTTTTGTGATGTATGCCAGTTGCCTTCAAATGGATTCCGACTCATGGCTGCCCCATGTGTGTCACAGTAGAACTGTGCTCCACAGTGTTTTCAATGGTGGATTTTTCAGAAGCAGATCACCAGGTCTTTCTTCTGAGGTGCCTCTGGGTGGACCTGAACCTCCAGCCTTTTTGTTAGCAGCCGAGTGCTTAATCATCTGCACCGCCTAAGAACTCCAAACTCATTTGGGCTTAAACCCTGTTCTGGAGGGAGCACGCCTCAGGTTAGTACTCCTCGGGGCCCTTACCGGGAGATGAAGGACTACAGCAAACTGCAAAAGGGGAGAAACAGAGTTCAGGCTGGAAAGGTGGGCAGAGGTCAGAAATGGGTAAGAGGGTCTGTGTGGTCAGGAGTCTCCGTGTTCTCAGGAGACAGCGCGGTGCCAGTGCTGAGTTCACAGTGAGAGGCTCTACGGCCGCCCGCCTCACAGGAAGTGGAAGCCCCGGCTTCTCCCCTCATCGGCACCGGCAATCAGCATCTGAAGGACCAGCGGAGCCGTGGAAAGGCCCAGGACTGGGACTCGGGATGAAAGGGGCCCCTCTGTCAAATCCCTGAGCCTCTCTGGGCCTCATCGTCCACTTCTGTGCGGTGGCTTGGGTAAATTCATCTCCTTATAGTTGCTGCCAACTCTCCTATTCAGTACTGTGACTTAGACACCACCAATGATGATGAAGTTTGGTACAGAGGTCTAAAAACCAAAAAAACAAAGCAGTTGCGGTCAAGTCGACTCTGACTCATGGCCACACCATGTGTGGCCTACATCCCTGAGTAGGATTGTGCTCCACTGGGTTTTTTGCTGCTGTTGTTGTTGTTTTTACTTTATTTCTGTGGTTGTTGTTAAGAATACAAACTGCAGGATATACACCAATTCAACCGTTTTCACATGTTCACATGTACAATTCAGTGACATTGATTACATTCTTCAGGTTGTACAATCATGCTCACCCCGCTTTTCTGAATTGTCCCTCCCCTATTCACATGAACTCATTGCCCCTCCCCCAAGCTTTCTATCTAAACTTTCAAGTGGCTGCTGTCAATCTGATCCCATTTAGATACTCCACAGGGTTTTCAATGGCTGAGTTTTCAGAAGCAGATCACCAAGCCTTTCTTCTGAGGCACCTCTGGGTGAACTTGAACCTCCAACCTTTTGGTTAGCAGTTGAGCTTAGCATTAACTGTTTGCCCTACCCAGGGACTCCTATAAAGGTCTATGTTACCATTCTTTTCCACTGAAAACTCAAAAGCTCAAAGGATTTCAAAACAAGGGAGAAGGAATAACCATGCAGAAAATCCATTTTAAGTGGCAGGAGGGACTCTGGACAATGAAAGGGATGGTCCAGGCTGGGGGCCAGGAGGATTGTCAGCTTTCCTGCCCGCGCTCTGCTCCTGTGTGCATGCTCACACACACACACACACACACACACACACACACACACACACACGCTCACATGAGCGCATGCACATACCCGCCTCCTTTCCCCAGGGAGCTCTTGCCCCCTGAAGTGATTGTCAACACTCCTGCCGCCCAAGGGATCCGCCATTTCTTGGCTCCACCCAAATCTTCTGATGCAAGGAGAAAGGGCGAAGGGATCTTACTGCGAGGTGGGGCTGCCTGCTCATTACGTGTGGTCAGCTGTGTAGCAGAATATAAATTTTAAAAACCCAAATGATCATACTATCACTTCTTATTAGAGGAAGCACATTCCAAGGTGCAAACAATGGGGGAAGAAAAATAACAAAAGAAACTATGTTTGACAGAGGCAGTGTGGCTGCAGTTTCCTCCACTCCTGATCTACAATGATGGAACAGCCACTCCCACTCTTTCAAATCCTGGATGGTAAAATCGGTTAACACACTAACTGCTAACAGAAAGGTTAGAGGTTCGAGCGCACCCAGACGTGCCTTGGAAGAATGGCCTGGTGATCTACTTCTGAAAACTCAGCCATTGAAAACCCCATGTAGAAGAATCCTGATCAAAAGAGGGGAACTGCAGAACAGAATTTCAAATTTTCACAGACTTTCTGGAGCCATGGTGGTGGGATGAAGCCCTGAAATGATTGCCCTGAGAAAATATTTAAACCTTACACCAAAATAATCCCCTGATGTCTTCTTGAAACCAAACAGTAGTTTAGCTTAACTAATAAAAAATGTCTACCTTGAGCATTGTGCTCTTTTATGTGGGACCAAACTGACAACAGCAACTGGAAAGATTAGATAGGAAGCTTAGGGGGCAGTGAGTTTCTGTTAATGGAGGGAGGAACAAACCAGACAAGAAGGGTGAGAATGGCTGTACAGGTCAAAGAATGTAATCAATGGCACTGAATTGTACATGCTGAATTGGTGCATGTTTTGCTGTGTATACTCTCAACAACAATAATAACAAAATAAATAAAAGTTTAAAAAAAGAAAGAAAGAAAACCCTATGGAGCACAGTTCTACTCTGACACACACGGGGTCGCCATGAGTCTGAGTCGATTTGACAGCAACTAGGCACTGGGAGACGGGAAGACAGGAGCGGCTACACCAAGGATAACAAAGAGGAATAAAATTCATTTCTGAGGGGAGGCCATTCTGTTTGTCAAATGCCATAAAAGACAGTGAGGTCACAGGAGGCAGGAAGCAAATCCTTGCTTCAAGCTTGAGGAACTGGAATAGGTGTCTTTGAGCCCTTGTCATTCAACATTTAAAGGACTTAAAGGCAAAGCAGAACTAACAATGACATGTTTTGCAGTTGTATTTGTTTTAGAGTTTTCTGGGTTTTCATACACCTTACCTCATTGGATCCGCATAAGAACCCCGAGAGACAGCTTGGCCGAGCTTTGCACAGGTGAAGACGTGCGTGGACGGGAAGTGCTCGGTCATGGAGTCAGAGAACTATGGAGCGTATGGAGGAAAGAACGAGCTGTCTAGTTCACCTGGGATACAGTATGGGAGACAGAAAGAGCTGGGAGGTGGTAGGTAGCAGACTGTGGCCAAGTCTTGGATGTCTGGTTTAAACTTTACCCTGGAAATAATGGAAGATCACAAAAGGTCTAAGAGTAAATAAAAAGTACTAGCCCAAAGCTCTCGTCTGAGGGCATGAGCTGTGGCTGATGATGAGCATACGGGCAAGGAAGCTGAAGACCAAACCCAGAGTCCAGGTGAAAGCTGATATAAGAAGCTGGTTGAAAGGACAGAGAGGAAGGAGGTCACCAAGAGGCTGGGCAGTGGAAGAGTGGGCAGAACCAGGTGCGGCAGCAGACACGGTCGCGTGTCTTACATTAATGCACACAGGAAAAGCTATGATTCTCTTTTAATCCTTCTGATTAGTCAATGAGAAAGTACTGCTAATAGGTCTTCCATACCTCTTAATCACTCCTAATCTCCTTTTTAAGGAGAGAGTTGTACACTAACCCTCGGCAAGAAATAGCACCTTGTTACATTTTTAAAAGGAGCCCTGCTGGTTAGCACTTGGCTGCTAACCGAAAGGTCAGCAGTTCGAACCCACTAGACTCTCCGCAGGAGAAAGATGTGGCAGTCTGCTTCCATATGGATTACAGCCCTGGAAACCCTATGGGGCAGTTCTACTCTGTCTTACAGGGTCGCTATGAGTTGGAATCAACTCGACGGCAACAGGTTTGGTTTGGTTTTTGGTTTACATTTTTATAGCATTGTTGTATTTTTTATTTTTGTCTTGCAGTTTTACTTACTTGTGTGATTTTGTTTGTTCACTGTTGCCTTCTATTTATGGCAAGTGAAATTGGTTTCTATTTTTGGTAGTGGTACGGTATTTGCATTCAGAATATATTTTCTTTTAAGATGTAAAGCAAAGCGTTGTGCAGTAAATAGGCCAAATGGCCCAAAAAATGTGAAGGTGGTGTGGGAAGGATCGAAGTTTAAGAAGCTCTGTTGCGGTAGAAAGAGCATGGGCCATGGAGTCAGGAGACCTGAGTTCAAGTCCCAGCTCTGTTTCTTACTGGCTGTGTGACAAGATCAAGTTCTGTGAGTCTCTGGGCTTTGCTCTCCTCCGCTATACAACGAGAATGGTGGTTCTTGGATCCCTGCCTGCAACACGGTGCCCCCATAGTGGGCACTCAACACATGTTCTTCCATCCTTTCGTTCCTGAGTGGGAGTGACCTGCAGTGCAGGGACATCAATTACACAGAGAGGGAACTCAGTATGAGGATGAGTTGGGAAGGGACAGGTCCGGCCAGGTTTAGTTTGAGGTGCTCCTGATCATGTCTGGGAGAAGCCCACCAAACAGCTAGGGGACTGGGATGGGAACGCAGGGTGAGAAGTGGGAGCTACAGGAGGAGATTGTGGAGGCATCTGCATAGCTCCAACTAAGAAGGACGACACCTGGAGAAGAGCAGCTGCTGGGGATGCTCTGAGGAAGGCCCTCTCTCACCTGTGCAGGGGCAGAGGTCCCACCAAGCAAGTAGAAGGCAGATCACCTTCAACCAAGCTGGGAAAACTCCTGACCTCCAAGAAGCAGTAGACCCTATCAGGCAGTAGACCTTAACTCAATCAGCTGCAGGAGAAGCCAAAGAAAGGGAATGACCTCCTCACACACAAAGCCTTGCTTGGTCCTGGCACAGTCATAGCATTCGAAACAGGTCCCCAAACTAGGGAATGGCTTCCACTGGACCCTGACTAGATAAACAGGTGGATACAGCAATTGACACTGGTCTACTTACAGCTTCAAACGTTTTCTGAAATGGGAGGTCAAAAGAGTAAGGAATACTTCACTTATTGAGCACTTACCCTGCGGACAGTATTACACAGTGATCATACCACAAAACCTAGAGTTGGAGTTCTCAACAGGGGACAACTGTGGCTTCCAGGGACACTGGGCAATATCTGGAGACATTTTGGGTTATCATGCCTCGGGGGGCAGGAGAGCTATTGAGGTCTAGCGGATAGAGGCCAGGGATGCTGCGAAACAATGCACAGGTGCAGTGGGCTGAATGGCGTCCCCCACCCCATACCCTCCCAAAAATACATCCAAGTCTTAATCCCCAGAACCTGTAAATGTTACCTTATTTGGAAAAAGGGTCTCTGCAGATGTGTCTAAATTAAGGATCTTGAGATGAGGAGATCACCCTGGATTATCCAGGCGGGCCCTAAATCTGCTGGCAAGTGTCCTTATGAGAGTGAGACAGAGAAACATTTGGACACAGACAAGAGCAGGAGGCGATGTGATCACAGAGGCAGAGACTGGAGTGATGCGGCCACATGCCAAGGGATGCTGGCAGCCACCAGAAGCTGGAGGAGGCAAGGAACGGATTCTCCCCTGGAGCCTCCAGAGGAAGTGCAGCCCTACTGACACTTCACTTTGGACTTCTGGCCTCCAGAACTGTGCGAGAATAAATTTCTGTTGTTTTAAGCCACTCAGTTTGCGGTCAGTTGTTACGGCAGCCTCAGAAACTAATACAACAGGAAAGTCCCCAACAACAGAGCATCATCCAACCAACGTGTCAACAGTGCCAAGGCTGAGAAACCCTGCCAAGGAACCAAACTGGCTGGGTTCAAATCCTTGCTCTGCCACTTACCACCTGTGTGAATTCAGACACATCTTAACTTCTCTGGGCCTTGGTTTCTTCATCTGTAAAATGGGAATAATAATGGTGCCTACCTCACTGGGCTACTGAGAGGATGAGAAGTGTTAACGTGGAGAAAAATATGAACATTACAACAGTGGTCGCTGCATAGCATGTTCTACATGCTCTCTCTCATCATATGCCAAGTGACATGTTACATGCTTTTCAAAGATGATTACAGATCCTCACGACAACCTTGCAAGACTGACATTACCATTAACCCATTTTATAGGTAAAGAAGTTAAGGCTCACAATGGCTAAGTCAGTGTCAGAGTAGATGGGGGTCTGAGTTCTGAGCAGGAACATCTTAGCTCCCACCCAGATGAGGTGTAGAAAAGGAGCATGAAGGAGATTTAGAATTAAGTTCAAAGTTCCCCCCAAGCTCCATTTCAAACAATAAATCCCAACATATCTCAGGTCCCCTTCATCCTCAGGTGACGCCAGAGATGTGCCTCTTTTCCCTGGAGACCACTGGGTTTGTGCGTATTTCTCCAGGATGGCGTGGAGAATTTCCCACTCGAGGTGGGAGGGATGCCACAGATTCTACTTACAAGCAAACCAAGTACAGGATCCCACTAGGCACTTTCACTGCTATCTTTTGAACGCTGATCCTTAACAAAGCTAATTTACGGTGTGGAGCATTTTCAGCAAGTTACAAAAATTATTTTTATGCTTCTGCAAATGGCCACTTCACATCCCAAAACTAGAGACTGAAACAGACCCCTTCACTCAATCCCAAACAGGAGTTGCTGGGGAAGGCCTTGTCCCGGAAGATAAGGAAGGAGGGAGTGGGGGAAGCAGAAGCTGGCTTCAGCTCCCATGTCTGCCTCTTTTCCTGAGGAGCAGACACGTTTATGGAGTATGGTTGGAAAATTAACTCACAAAAGGGGGGAGGAAAAGCCCTGGGTTCAGAAGGTGGAGGGTTAGAAGGAAGCACATTTCTATTTCCATGTTTTAGGAAAGGGAATGTCAAAATGTTTCCAGCCCACCTCCCTGTTTTCAGGGAAAGGCTGACATGGAGGCGGGGGAGACAGCCATCCGTCCTGTTCTTGACAGCTCCCAGAGAAGCTGAGTGCACAAGTTTCGGCATAAAAGACTAATGAGATCTCACTAACACCCAAGTCTAATGTTCAGCTCAGGCACACTGGTACAACCACACTGGTTATTAAAATATTGGGATGCTTTGGCTTCTGTTGTGAATAGTCACAGCCTTCCGGGCCCTCAAGTTCACCTTGCCACTCTAGCCCCTCCCTCAGGAACTCCTATCTACCCACAACCAGCGACTAGAGGATTAATGCCTGGCACAACTGGGCCTCCAGGATCTTACGAGGGGGTGTCTACACTGATTGGTCAGTGACCATGTTGAGATGGATGGATGGATGGATGCCATTGTGTTGACTCCAACTCATAGCGACCCTATGTACAACAGAAGGAAACACCACCCAGTCCTCTATCGTCTTCACGATCGCCAGCATGTTTAAGTCCACACTGAGGCTACTATGCCAATAGATCTCACCAAGGGTCTCTCACACCTTTGCTCACCCTCTGTTTCACTAAATATGATGTCCTCCTCCAGCAATTGATCCCTCCTAATGATCTGGCCAAAGCAAGCAAGTCGGACAATGTTTTGTTGTGATCCACAGGGTTTTCATTGGCTAATATTCAGAAGTACGTCTTCAGGCCTTTCTTCCTCGTCTGTCCTAGTCTGGAAGCTCCGCTGAAACCTGTCCACCACGGGTGACCCTGTTGGTCACTTAAGTACCAGTGGCATCACTTCCAGCTTCGCAGCCACACAAAAGCCACCACAGTACAACAAACTGACAGATGGTGGTGGACGCTGTACTAGTAATTAGATATTTTAAGCGACCTCCATAACCTGTTAACACCAAAACTAAATCCCACTTACTTCTGTTTAAAACTCATACCATTGCCCACCCCCCACGGAAACGGAGAACGGCTGTTCCCTGACGTCTATACAAGATCCCTTCTCGCACTCTGCCTTTGCTTTCCTACAGAAAGGAACAAATGATGGCTTCACATACCTACCATTCACCACAAAGCCTGTGACAGCAGCTATCGCAGGCCCACCAGGACATGAATCTCCCCCTTGCCTCCTGGCAAACCACAACAGTCAAGCCCCACAAAATGATTTTCTACCGCTGCAAATTTTTATATTTTAAAGTGGTTCTTGGAAAAAACGTCAATACAGATACAATGGCTGAGCAATGCCTGGTGACTAAGAATGAATAATCATAGAATCCCTGCCAAGCTTCAAAATATTTATTCTTTTTTAGAAATTAAAATTATTTTGCTGTACTTCATATTGAAATCCGTCACTTTCTGAGGTTTTCCATTTACACAACGGGAAATATCAAAGAGGTTAAGAGTATAACACCTAGGGAATACAAAAGTGTGACTAAATTAAAACATACTCCACGGCAGTAGTCATAAGAGAGATGCAAATTAAAACAATGAGATAATGGTTTTCATGTGGCCAAATAGAAAAGGTTTTGCTTTAAGTGATACTGTTCAATCTGAGGTGACAAAGGTACTTTTAATATATGGCTACTGGAAGTGTCTGTTGGTCCAGTCTTTCTGGAAACCAATTAACAGTGTGTATTAAGAAGCTTAAAATGCTTTATACACAGTGACCTAGTAATCTCAGTCAAAGGAATCTACTCAAAACCAATACTCTGCAACTGAGGCATTTCATTACACAAATGTTCACCAAGGTGTTATTTTTTTAACAGCAATATTTAGATCCGAAAAAATCTGGATTATTAAGTAAATCATAATGTATTCACAGAAGGGAAAGTGAAGGTGGTAAAAATGTCTACAAATAACCTGCAATGCTCCTGATAAAATGCGACATAAATTAAAGGTTACATATGAGATTATATAATCAGTATGTATAGGTTTGTGTTTGTATATGAGGGTACAGAAAAAAGACTAGAAGGAAATAATGTCAAAATATTAATAGCAGTTGCTGAGATTAAAGATGATTTTTATTTTCTTTATACTTCTCTGAATCTCACATATCCTCTAAAGTGTGCATTCTTTAGATTACTTGTATAATTTGAAAAAAAGGAAACATAAATTATAATAGCTGTGGTTATGTTTTAACAGTCCTTAAAGTCCTTATCTTTTAGTGATATATATATACTGGCATATTTACAGGGAAAATATAATGATGTCTTGGATGTGCTTTCAAATCACCCAGTGAGGGAGGAAGAGAATGGATGAGGTTACAGACGAAACAAGAATGGCCATATGTCAATAATTGTTCAAGTCTGGGTGATGGGTATATGGGCTCATTATACTATTCTATTTCTGCATGTGCTTGAAATTTTCCATGATAGAAGTTTTTCTTTTAATGCTGCCAAATAGGGAAAGAGGAAGGGAGGGAAAAAATAAGAAAAAATATGTATATATATATCAATTAACCAAGGCATAACCAACAGCAATTAAATGCAATTTGACCATGAAGCTTAAGCACCTTTTGTTTCTTCACCCATGGCCCGCCATTTTCAAAATTCCATTGGTGGAAGCCACATTCATCACCCAGCACAATCACAAACAGCCTGTCATTTTCCACAGCCCAACAGCCTCCTCACATGGTTCTGGCCCCTTTCACCCACATCAACCACTGCATTTCCTCAGCTCCGTGGATATCTCAGCTTTAAAACAATCCGCCTGGAAAATGTTTTTTTTTTTCAGTTCTAAGACTACAGACATGCAAGACAATATGGGTTTCAAATGCCACTCACTCTTTCTGGCTAGAATTCCCTGATTTGGAAGAGACAAGACAGAGCAGGAGACGTTCAGCCATTTGTTGACAACAAAGCAGAAATCGGCAGAAAGCTCAGTGTTTTGACTGTGAGAAATGCTGTCCAGAGGAGAACTCTACATCACTCAAGCCTGGCAGCCTTGAGGAACGTGTTACAGAGGGAAAGGCTTTGCCTGTAACCTCACTCCTGGTCCTCTGTGAGCCAGAAATCTCCACTCAGCAGTAGTCCTCTGCCGTGGTAGATGGCGACCCTACAGTCCAGACACACAGGACGCCAGCTTCCTCTAGATTAGGAGTTCTCGAATTCAACTCTAGGGCCCAGCACTCCAGGGCACTATCATGGATTGAATTATGTCTCCCCAAAAACGTGTGTATCAATTTGGCTGGGCCATGATTCCCAGTATTGTATGGTTGTCCTCCATTTTGTGATTGATACAATTTTCCTATGTGTTATAAATCCTAATCTTTGCCTGTAGTTAATGAGGCAAGATTAGATTATGTTAAAGTGAATTAGGGTGGGATTGTAACACCCTTACTAAGGTCACTTCCCATCCAACGTAAACGGAGTTTCCCTGGGGTGTGGCCTGCACCACCTTTTGTCTTACAAGAGACAAAAGGAAAGGCAAGCAAGCATAGAGTGGGCGGACCTCATACCACTAAGAAAGCAGTGCCGGGAGCAGACCACCTGCGGTTCCTGCGCTGAGATGCTCCCAGACCAAGGGAAGACTGATGACAAGGACTTCCCTCAAGAGCAGACAGAGAAAGCCTTCCCCTGGAGCCAGCGCCCTGAATTCAGACTTCTAGCCTACTGGACTGTGAGAGAATAAATTTTTCTTTGTTAAAGCCATCCAGTTTTGGTATTTCTATTATAGCAGCGCTAGATAACTAAGACAGGCACCTTCTCTGATGAATACCCGCCTCATCCCCACACTGACTTTTCTGCCTCCTTCTCCCACATTTAAGGACCCCTGTGATTAGAGCCCATAGGTGGTGTGAACGGTTAATGCGTTCAGCTGCTAATCAAAAGGTTGACAGTTCAGTCCATCCAGACACACACTGGAAGAAAGGCCTGGCAATCTACTTCCAAAAAATCAGCCACTGAAAACCCTATGGAGCACAGTTGTACTCTGATGCACATGGGGTCACCATGAGTCGAAGTCGACTCGGCGGCAGCTGGTTTTAACTGGTTATATGCACCGTACTGGGAGCTTTGTATACATTATCTTTAATTCTGCATGTTAGAAATGATCATCCCATCTACAGATGTGGAAACTGAGGCTCAGAGGAGTGAAATCATTTGCAAGAGGTCTCACAGATAGGCAGCGGTGGAGCTGGGAGCCCCTACCTTGGCCCCCTGTGTTGTTGTGTACCATTGAGCCAATTCCAACTCACAGCCACCGTATAGGACAGAGTAGAACTGCCCCCATTGGCTTCCCAGGCTGTAAATCTTTACTGAGGCAGATTGCCACATCCTTCCCCTATGGAGTGAGTGGTGGGTTTGAAAAACACCAACCTTCTGGTTGGCAGCTGAGTGTTTAACCACTGTGCCACCAGGGCTCCTTATGTCCCCCTAAACCACCCCAGATACAGATGGATTTAACTATGGGTTTAACTGGGGTTAATCGCACTGGATTTAACTCCAAGTCTCTGCCAACTAGGTTCTGAGTTACATCAAAGCAAGTAACTTGACTACAGATGTATCTATAGAACATTTTGGCCCAGGGTATAGGCTCAATTAATGTTTGAAGAATGAACATATCGATAAACCAATAAATCAGTCTACTCCAAGGAGGTTTATAAATGGCTTTCACAGAGTCTGTGAACCCCTGAAATGGCACATAATACTGAATGCATGCTATGGGCATGCACCCTTCTGGGGAGGGCCCATCGTCCACACTGATTCATAAAGTGGTCCATGACTCCCTTAGATCACCCCCAAATTACCTTAAATGTCTTGGGTGAGTATGTGGGCCTAAGCTGGAGGTACCAATAATTTTCAGAAGTCCCGATTTATATGCTACAGTGAGTTTTTCTTTTATTTTGGCAAAACAGGCACAGTTAGGTACCAATGGAAAATGATAAACTTCTTTTAAGTGACAAACACATTACGAGGTTGAGATTAAAAAAAAATAAATAAAGATCCTTGTAACAGACCAACTTTAGCAAAAACTGCAAATGGAAATAAACTGTCATGCCAATGGATATTTTTGACTCTTCACACGGGTAACATGTTCACCTCCGTGGAGAGGAGGAGAGGGCCTGCAGTGGCTTAACTGAGCAAACAGTCTTTCCCTGAATGCTTTGTTTGTATTATTTGGATTTTTTTAAAACTCTGTGTAAGATCATCTTTTCAAAATAAATTAAGTAATTTGAAAGAACATATACATTTGCATCATATGACATGTTATAAAATCTGAATAGAAATATCAAGCATTTGGAAAGCAATTTCAGGATTTGTTTTTCCTTGGGGAAGTAGAGGGAAAACAGGAGGAGTAGATAAACAATGGAATAGCACCCAGAGCAGTTCCTGCTATAAGCAAATGTTCAAAACACAGAGGAGTACAACTCATAAAAAAAAAATCATCTGACAACTAAAAAATCAGAGAGGGGTATGGCTGTATCTTTCTGAACCATGTAAAAATAAGAACATACTTTAATACGTAATAATTATTAACCGGATGCAATTATCAGAATACCCCGTATTGAGATCATGTGCAATTATTCTAAACATTGTCTTCTGTAGATGTGCTTCTTAGCCAAAAACATTTCCACTAGTTAAATATGACGCTGGATGACCCACTTATGTTTATATTTATGTACGTGTGTGCGTGAGTTGATACATATATAGGTTCCTGCTTTTCAAATATCGTCTACCCTTCAGGATGATGTAAAGTCCTTTGGGGATTTGGGGTGATGATGCAGGGATCATAAATTCCTCCTCCATGCAAGGCAAATTTATACTGAATTACTCACATGCTTGGCGAAAGAAAGGGTTTTGGTTTTCAGCCAAATCCAAGGGCCTAAAGCACCAGGGTTTAGGGATTCAAAAAAAATACCATCAAGGATTTGACAGGCGCAGTCTCTGAGTAAGAAAGGACCTCAGACGTGACCCAATCCAACCTTGCCTGCGAGTCCAACTCTCCACACCATTCCGGACAGACGGCCAGTCGCTCTCAGTTCTGTCGTATCAGACAGACACTTGCTATCCTATGAGACGCTGCAGTCTAATACTAGAGACCTAACTGCCGAGGCTTATGGGCTCAAACATACCTGCTATTGCGAGGAGGGTGAGGACCAGGCAACGTTTTGCTCTGGTCACGCAGAGGCATTTCTTTAAGGTACGGCAGGTATGGCAGTGCCCTGGGCGCCACTTGGTGGCAGGGGTGTCTGAGCGCACATCAGTGAGCCGTTTCTATTGGCCATGGTGGTTTCCATCACCAGCTGTGACAGATCATTATTCCGCAATTTAAAACTAATTGCCATAGGCGCTGTTTTCCGTAGACACGCCTCTGAGGGTTCTTATGAGTTGCAGTCGACTCCACAGCACCTAAAAACAACACCATTCCTCACACTGAGCTGAAACTCTCCTCCTTAGAATTTCACGCTCTGGCCTGGATTCTGTCCCCAGGTCAAACAAAACAAACAACCGCAAAAAGACGAAGACTAAGCTTCTACTCCATAACAGCTTGCGATTTCCCATCTGAAATTTCTCTTCTCCAGGCTGAACTCCCCTAACTATTTCTTCTAAGACTCATCATATTTTATTTTGATCCTGCCCAATCCAGAGGCCCTTTTTCTGGACACATTACAGTTTGTCAACATCCATCTTGTTTTTGTTTTTTTTTTTAAATTTCAGATAACAATTTTTAATATTCAGTTAGAAACATAAAGTGTCTCTAAATTCTAAGTATCAACTTAATGGGTTTCTAAATATCTACTTTAAATATTTTTGTTGTCATTAGCTGTCATCAAGTCAATTCGGACTCATAGAGACCTCATGTGTGCAGAGTAGAACTGCTCCATAGGGCTTTCAAGGCTGTCACCTTTCAGAAGCAAATCACCAGGTCTTCTAAGTGGGTTTGAACCTCCAACCTTTCAGTTAGTAGTCCATTGTTTAACCATTTGCACCACTCAGGGACTTTGTTCTTGAACTATTACCCTAGAATTAAGTACAGTCCTACAGATATGGTGTTAGTGTTGCTAGAGACATCATCAGTTGCAGCACTTAGCCATATCTCCTACCTCCCTGCTAACAGAATGAATTTTATTCAAGTGTCAAATAGTCATTCTCAGAGAGGAATCTTAATTGGCAATGTCTGCTAGTGATTATTCTAAGAGTGGGCATGTGACCAATGCGATTTAAGGGGAAGTATACTGGGAGTGTGAGGATTCTAGGAAACATTTTCTACTCTAACAGAAGGACAGAGATCCTTGAAGGAAGCCTCTTTGCTCTCCCTTTTCTTCCTATGTTGAATGCTGACATGTGAAGATATGATGTCTGGAGCAGAGGCAGCCATCTTGCGACCAGGAAGAACAAGCGGCTAAGAAAAGTAAAGTAGAGAATGGAAAGGACCTCGGTTCTTGATGCATTACTGAGTCACCGAACCAGACCTGGAGCTCCTTGTAAAACAAAAAACTAAATGGGTCTGAACCACTATTGGTCAAATATTCTGCTACTTGCAGCTGAAAGCACTCCTAACAACAGAAGAGGTATAATGGGGCTATCAACTCCCTTGACCTGGACATTATATTTTGAGAATGTAACTTAAAAGTCCCTCCACTTTTTTATGAGCCATGTAACTCCTTAGAACTTACTGAACTTCTGGTCAACATCAAACAAACAAACAAATAAAAACCTTATAATCGGAGATCACAATCTCAAATGCCTGCAGAGACCATGCAATTAACGTTTATGCTAATGTTAAAGCATGCGTGAATACAGCTAGATATAAAATAAAAGGAAATCAGGATGTCTGTGGGAAACTTCAAAATGCATTCCCCATCTAAAGACATTAAAAATCAAACATTTTAAAATCTTGTGTTGGTGAAACAAAATACATCTCTGAGCCAGATTCAGCAGACAGTCCACCAGTCTATAAGCGTTGCAAAAACCATTCCCAAGTAAGTTGGAAAGCCATAGATACCCCTTTCTGCAATAGTGTAAATTCTTCTTAAACCCTCAAGTGCAATCTATAGTACAGGTCTACCATTTCCATCTGGTAAGACATTTTTAAATTTTAATTCTGTCATCCAACATCTTAATCATTTTAGCTAAGGCAACCAAAATATTAACATCAAAATCTGTTGTCCCTCTTGAATTCAAGCTCCTTGCCTAAATCTAACCAGATTCACAATCTTAACTTGAGAAAGCATTAAAATGAGAGCAAAAGAATAAGAGTTAAAAGACCTAGATTCTAGCGCTGTGATCCAGAACAAATCACTGCAACTCTCTGAACCTTCCTCATCTGGAAACCGGGATTCTTTAAACTAATGTCTTTTTGGCTGCCAGGTTCCCCAGGCTATCACTGAGTTACTTAATCCTTGGTAGAATAAAATGAAAAGCTGTATATGACTACATCCTTTAGGAAACATATGGTCCAACTGGTGGAATCATTTACTGCAAAGGTCATCGAGGCTGTCCCCTCTTATAGTCACTTTCACACTGGCCACATTTAAGCTTCAGTGTGCTAGAATAAAGGTCACAGCAAGTCCTAAGAATTCGAAGGAAAGTATGGCTGCCCCAGTAAATAAAATGTGAATCATTTCCAGAATGTTGGGCAATTGCCTCTGTGAACACCTGCCTCCTTTACCATGAGACCAGAACTGGATGGTGGCCAGCTACCATTACTGAACATTGCGATTAAATATTCTATACAAGAATCCTGACCAAAAGGGGGAAAATTCAGAACACAATTTAAAATTCTCATGGAATCCAGACTTTCTAGAGCCAACGAGGCTGGATAAACTACTGAAACTACTGCCCTGAGAATGTTTAAACCTTAAACCAAAAATATCCCCTGAAGTCTGCTTTAAGCCAACAAATGGTTTAGCTTAACCAGTAAAGAATGTCTGCCTTGAGCATTTTGCTCTTTTAAGAACTATCTATTTGGGATCAAATCAACAACAGCAACTCAAAAGATTAGATAGGAATGTTAGGGGACAGTGAGTTTACGTTGGGGGAAGAATAACTCTGAAAAGGTGGGTGAGAATGGTTGCACAGCTCGAAGAATATAATCCCCATCACTGAATTGTACATGTAGAAACTGTTCAATTGGTGTATGTTCTGCTGTGTATATTCTCAACAACAACAACAACAAAAAATAAATTTTAAAAATATATATGGATCATTTCCTGCTGGACCCTCTACCTCTGAGAGTTCTGTGGAATTCACTCCCACTTTCTCACTGGACACAACCTCTTACCACCACATCACCTTTAATCATTTCTGCTGTTGTTGTTATTAAAAAGTACATGTACACTGGATAAAAATAAAAACTATAAAATGCATACACAATAACAGTAGAATTACTGTAATAAGTACTGGTTTTGAGCCAAGCACTTAGCTAGTACTTTGTATACTTATTTAAATCTCACAATTCTATGAATGGGTACTTTTATTATTCCCATTTTACAGATGAAGACACTGAGCTCAGAGACATTAAGGAACTTCCCCATGATTACCCAGCTGGTAGGTAGTGGAGCCTAAATTTAAGCCTAGGCAGTCTAATTCAAGATCCAACACATTAACCATGCTATAATGATATTTTTTAAAAGATTAAAACAGCCATGAGCCCACCACCCAAAAATAACCACTGCTCACATCTGGGCATATTTCTTGCCAGTCTTTTCCCCAAGAAGCATAAAATGTCCAAACTGGAAGAGGCCTTAAAGATAATATAGTCCCAAACCCTCATTTTGCAGAAGGAGAAGATGAGGCTCAGAAAGGTGAACGGCCTTTCCCAAGGTCATACTGGCATTTGGAAATGGAATTCAAGTCCTCAGGCTCTTTGTTCAAGGTTTTCCAACTGGGATCTTCCAGTTGGGATAGACTGGCTGTGGGCGCGTGATGTACTGTCTTGAGAAGATTTAAGGCCATGGGTTCAAGAGATACTACAGTCGATCAGTGATATGGCGGGGACTGCAGGGACATGGAGGAATGGGTGCCCTGGATTTGCGACCTTTCCAGAGAACGGCCCCTGGAAAAGAAGGAGCAGACCAGAGAAAGGCCCTCTTCACAAAGACCAGCTATTTATTTCATTTATATAAGAAGTCTCAAACTCCAATGTCTTCAGCACCAAATACGTCACATGAGTGAAATGGGCAAGTTGGGGACTGAAGAAAGGAAGACCCAGTGTCCTGTCTAAAGAGGATCTCCTAGTCAACTCCAGCCATCTGCTGCCATGGGGAAAAGGCCCTGTAGTGTCAGGCCTTCTGATTTTTCCAAAGAAGTATAAATTTTGGATTTTTTTTTTTTTTTTTTATGTTTGCAACCAATTCAAATTTGAAAGAAATAAAAGGGGAAGGGGCTTCAGGACAAACAAAACACACCATTTAATAACTTCACCTCTCATTTACATGATGACCCTATCAGAGGCCACCAACAACTCTCTAGAACAAACCCAAAGTTCTACTCCTGTTTCCTCTCTCTCCCTCTCTCTGTCACCTCCCCACTCAGTTTACTAAACTAGCATTTTCCTTCGAACCCACCAGACCACAGCTAGTAAGGGTCCAAGCGATTTCCAGTGACCCCCGAGGGCCATATGGAGCGTTAGTCATGCCTGTGGGGGATCGGGGTGATGCCTGTTGCTCAACAATGACGTATGTGAGGAGGAGTGGATGCTTGCATCTGACATTCCTCATGGTAAGGCTAAAGATAGGCCTCCCCACTCTCAGGAACAACCTGATGCCTCTGTAGCAGGAGCTGAGTGGGCTCCACCAACATCCTGATCTGCATGTCTGCCCTTTCCATGACGCTCCAGCATTTCATGGGAGGGCCTGTCACTAACGTTCAAACTCCAGAACTGCCAGGACCCAACTCACCAGCTTCCCCCTTGTGCTGATGAGCTGTTACTCAGCGGTGCAACAGGGACCTTTTTTATGTAACCCCCCCCCCAATTTTTGTTAATCCCCAGGATGGCTAGTAATTATCTGCCCACTAGAGAGAAGTGGAGGTTTGGCACACACCTATGACATCAGTCAGCACTTAGGGAACAAACACCTCGCGGAAAACCCTGATCCATGCTGCAATATGTTTATCCGGAAGCTGCAGCAAGCTGGCTTCGGAACCAATGACTTCATTCATTTATTCAACAAACATTTACCAGGTAACAAAAGCAAAGGGCAGGGCCAGTTCAGGGTGCCAAGGAAGAACCCACATGTAGACAAGAAAGAAATCTGTTCAAGGTAAAAATCAGAGGAATAATTAAAATAATTGTAGTTTAAACAGAACACTCTGTAGCCATTAAGAATCATATTTGAGACATCTATTTAATAATAAGGAAAAAGTCCAAGAATACATAATCAACATAAAAAATAATAAATAAAAGCAGATTGTAAAATATAACTAAGTCAAAATCAGAGTAAACATATTCAGTAACCTCTCTCTTCTGCTACTAAGACATAGAAATTACAGATAAATCTTTAGTTATTTTAAAATTTACATAGTACTGCTTGGAAATAAGAGAAGGAAATCATAGATCAAAAACAGAGATGTCTCCCTAAGAATAAACAAATAAGAACTTGAAAGTCTACAATTTCAAGTACGAATCGAGGCCACATGATCCATGGGGAATGGGTCCAATATGAGTCATGGGAACAGAGGTCTCAACATCCACCCATGGGTATGCGGACAGAGCTGGACCTAGAACCGTGCTGCTATTTGTGAAGGGGCTGGAACACGTACACCATCTACAAAGAGTCATCGCCAAAAGGAGGCTCCTGTCTGTGCCACAAAGAGGCTAGGACCCAAATCCGCACCACCTTTCACCCCTGCATAGGCTTGTGTGGGCCCATTTCAACGGCGTAGGCCCTCGCTACCACAGTACAATAGGGTATATACCTAACTTCAACTGTTTCAGCTGTGAAGTGGCAGGTTCATGACATTTGACACTGCTCTGCCCATTAAGCAGGGTCTTCACCTACCTACATCAGGGGCCCAAGGACTAGTGGCTCCACCCATGCCACCTAGCCACCTGTGACAGGGGTCCAAGAATAAGTGGTGACCCCTAGTCCTTACCGACAACAGCACTGGGTGCTCAAAGTCCAGCTGCAAAACCCACCCATCTACGCGCTCTAGGGAACAGGGAGACACTTTCCTCCCAGACACTCAGGGGCAGCCGTCAGCCCCCTGCCTTACTCAGCGCATGACCCCCTACTACAGCTAGATGCCTGACCCTACACCAATCACCCATGCCAGTCTAGGCCTGTAGGTGAGAGCCTGCACCACACACTTGGTGACCGACTACGTAGTCACCTGAGCTGAATCCATACAAGAAAAGTAAACAGAATCCTGTGCTCACATACTTAGTAACAGATCTAACCACCTGGTGACAGGACGTTAGAGTTTCAAAGGCGCCAATAATCAAACTAGCTCACATGAGCAGCCTATTTGGGCATATCAAAACAAAACGAGAAGCTAGGACAAAGTAAGCAAACATAAAATAAATAAATATTATAACTTATATTGATGGCGTGGAGATAACAGTCAATATCAAATCACATAAAGAGGCAGACCATGATGGCTTCAGCAAGCTCCCAAAATAGAGAATCAAGAAATTTTCCACAGGAAGAGAATTTCTTGGAATTACCGGAGGCAGAATACAAAAGATTAATATGCAGAACTCTTCAAGAGATCAGGAAGAAGATCAAACAAAACACAGACCAAGCCAAGGAACACACACACAAAGCAAGACAGGAACTTACGAAGATGAGAAAAGGGCATAATGGCAAATTTAACAGGCTGCAAGAATCCACAGAGAGATAGCAATCAGAAATCCAGAAGATAAACAATAAAATTTCAGAATTAGACAATTCAACAGAAAGTCATAGGAGCACCACAGAGTCAATTCCAACTCATAGCAACCCCACAGGACAAAGTAGAACTGCCCCATAGGATTTCCAAGGCTGTAAACCTTTACAGAAGCGAACTGTCACATCTTTTTCCTGCGGAGCCACTGGTGTGTTTGAACCACCTACCTTTTGGTTAGTGGCCGAGCGCTTTAACCACTGTGCAACCGGGGCTCCTTACATATACATAAACACACCTAAAAAAAGTCTGTCCTCAGGGGACTTACACTCTAGCAGAGGAGATGAAAAGGAGCCTGGTGGCACAAAGGTTAAGCACTCAGTTGCCAACCAAAAGGTCTGTGGTTCAAACCTACCTGTGGTTCCTCAGGGGGAAAAGACCTGCTGATCTGCTCCCGCAAAGATTACAGCCTAGAAAGCCCCCTGCGGGAAGTTCTACTCTGTCCTATAGGATCACTCCATGGCACACAACAACAGAGGAGACACATATAAAAATAAAGCAAAATTCAAATAGTAACTGCCACAGATACTACTAAAATCTAAGCCTTGCCTTTTCTCCAAGGGAGCAGTTAGGAATTAAAGGAGTTAGGAAGGCAGGGGGGCAGCAGGGAGGACAAGGATGCTGAGCAGAAACATAAAGGTCTAAGCCATTTGCTGGATTGACTAGGGGCTGTTACTGCAACCAGGGTGTATTTCACCTGCGTGGGTCAAAACAGCCAAAGCAAGACAGAAATTAGAAGCTTCTCTACATCGAGCACTATTTTCACTTCTAACTTAATTATATGCAAGACCACCCACTGCTACAAGAAAAAATATCATCTCTATTGTAAATTAAATTAATACCCTAAAAGTCTGCCACATAACACTATTCCAATTAGTAAGGCTTTGTTCTTTTCTTTAAGGGTCAAGTAAACTGAGGGAAAGGTAAAAATGTGTGTGTGTGTTTTAACTGATAATCAAATTAACTACTACCCTTATCCATGGAAGGAGCCCTGGTGGCACAATGGGTAAACACTCATCTGCTAACTAAAAGGTGCACTTCGAACTCACCCAGCGGCTCCACAGGAGAAAGACCAAAGATTACAGCCTAGAAAACTCTATGGGGCAGTTCTACTCTGTCACATGGGGTCACTCTATGTGTCAAAATCAACTTGATGGCACCTAACAACAACTTATCCATGGGGACAGTATCACCTTACCAATTTAGAAAGGAAAACAATGCAAGTGTGTGCTGGGCTTTACCAGGTCAACGTCATCTTAGGGAGAGAGAGACAGGCCGAGAGGCCTGTGTGGGGCAATTCAAACTTTGTAGCCATAACAACTATGGCACTCCCAAGACGCGAGGAGACTCAGACATGTCCCATGACTGCTTCTTCGGAGCCAAATAACCTCATTCACCATTCAGCCCTAGAAGAAACAGGTGCAAAGGCACAAGTCAACAAGGTGTGTCACTAATGGGAGAAAGCGGTGTTCACACCGCAGACATCGCTCTCCACTTTAAGCACAGCCAGGTTTAACCCAAGTCCTCTCCTCATCACCTGCACATTCCACACAGAAGGCCCAACACACACCCCAAAGGTATCTCGCTGACTTCTTTGATTCCTGGTCATCTTGCCTTGCTGCGGTTGTTAGGCGCCGTGGAGTTGATTTCAACTCATAGCACCCCCACGTGACAGAGCAGAATCACCCCATATAGAGTTTTCTAGGCTGAAATCTTTACAGAAGCACACTGCCAGGTCTTTCTCCCGAGGAGTTGCTGGGTGGGTTCAAACTATCAACCTTTCAGTGAGCAGGTTAACCCACCAGAGCTCCTTCACCTTGCCTTAGCCCATTACAATTCCATCAGAAGAGGCCCATCTCTTCCAGACCCACTCTGAAAACCCCAATGATAATGGAAAGTATCCATTTCCCTTCACCATTTTTGATATTCAATGGACATTTTCGTTCCTCTCCCCTCCATAACCTCTTAAATCTCTCTCTAATCTTGACTTCTCCAAAACCGTCCTTTCTCATCTCTTTGCATTTCCACAATTGTTTTTTTCTTCCTTACTCTTAAGTGGGGTAACACTTTTTTCCGTATCCCCATAAGACAGCATACCCCTGTAGGAGAGAAGGACGATTCCACCCATACTGCCTGGCCTTCTCAAAGCTCCCTTGCTAATGCACCCTTCGAGGACACAGCAGTCGCTAGTCTAATTGGTCAGAGCCTGGCATCAGGGGGTCAGGATTCACTTAAGAGGGCAGGATCACTGCAAATCAAGGGGTGCCCATCTATGAACTCTCTCTGTTCCTGCTTCTCTGCCCACAACAGGATAGTAAGTCAGGTGAGAGTCTGAGCCACATGCCTGCCAGCTTAGAGGTGCAACAGCCAGAAGCCTACTCGGACCTCCCAGCCTAAACCTCAAGCCACCTTCTCCAATTCAGCTTTCACCAGATTTCCCCAACAGCTGTGCTGAGCCCTCGCCTAACCAGAAATTGCACTTTTAGTACAGCTACTATTTTTTGGAGTCCCTGAATGGTACAAACGGTTAACACTTTCAACTACTAACTGAAAGACTGACCGTCTGAACCCATCCAGCAGCTCCTCAGGAGAAAGACCTAGTGATCTGCTTCCATAAAGATTACAGCCTAGAAAACTCTATGGGGCAGTTCTCCTCTGTCACATGGGGTTGCTATGAGTGGAAAATCAACTCAATGGCACCTAACAACAATAGCTACTACTACGACCATTTTTTCCCTGAATGGTGCAAACGGTTAACGAGCTCAGCTGCTAACCGAAAAGTTGGCAGTTCAGGTCTACCCAGAGGTGCCTCGGAAGAAAAGCCTGGTAATCTACTTCCAAAAACTCAGTCCTGGAAAACCCTAAGGAACACAGTTCTACTCTGATGCACACTGGGTTGCCATGAGTCGGAATCGACTTGACAGCAACTGGAAAAAAAAAAGTTTTTGTGTGTTGCTCCTTCAGTTAAAACTTCAGAAGGGAAGAGGGATCAATGGTAGCATTTAGAACACAAAATGACACTCCAAACCCCTGCTGGAAACTGCAGCTCTTCTCTCTCTTTATTCCTTCCTCAGAAGGCTGGCCCCGCCTCATGCACAGGTCCTCTTTGCTCTGACTTACCGCAGGTTATTCCACTCCTAAGCTCTCCAACTCAGTGTCTCCTATGAGATGAATTCCTTATCCCTCCTCAAGATGGGAGGACAAAGTTAAAGAATGGGCTTATTTTGGAGAAATGTTAAGATCGTGGCAAAGAGCTATGGTTACGCGCTCTGCTGCTAACTAAAAGGCTGGCAATTTGAACTCATCCAGCAGCTCTGCAGGAGAAACACCTGGTGATCTGCTTCCCTAAAGATTAAATAAAACCCGCTGCTGTCAAGTCGATCCTGACTCATAGCGACCCTACAGGACAGAGTAGAACTACCCCATGGGGTTTCCAAGGTTTATGGAAAGCAGACTGCCACATTTTTCTCCTGCAGCTAGTTGTTTCAAACTGCTGATCTTTCGGTTAGCTGCCGAGCACTTAAAACCACTGCGCCACCAGAGTTCCTTTCCATAAAGATTACAGCCAAGAAAACCCTATGGGGCAATTCTACTCTGTCACATAAGGTCGCTATGAATCGCAATCAACTCAACAGCACCCAACAAGAAGATCCCAGCTTGGGGCCAGAAAACCTGAGATGTAGTTCCTTCACCCACTGGGTGGTCTTGGCCAAGCCTCTTCCCTGTGCCCCAGTCACCTCGTCTGAAAGTGACAGACTGGTCTAGTCAACACTAAGGTCCTGTCCTATAAATTGGTGGCAGGCATAGCTTTCCGATACTTTCTCCAACTGAGAAAGAAGCCCCCCAAAACTGGGAATTTTCCTAGCTGCAAACCACTTTAAATGAATGCTGAATAAGATACTGCATCACTTGTGTTCTTCAGCCGCGTGTGCTGCAGCCCGGGAGACCTCAAAGAATTAACATGGTTCCCAAAGGAGCCCGTGGGACTGCTGAGGCAGAGGCAGAATCTGATTTGATGAATATGAAAGCGCTTTGGGAGCGGCAGAAGGAAAATGCTCTAACGCCTGCTCACTCCATTAGGATGTCTCTTGCTGTCTAAGGAACTCTCTCCAAGAAGGTCTCAGGGCTGGAGACCAGGCACACCAGTACTCCCCGCCCCCCGCCCATCCCCCAATCCTCTCCTGGGGTTATAGAGAGGCACAGTGTACCCACATCTCCAATTCTTCCCCTTTTTCTCATTCCTCACTTAGCTTCTCCCTTCCAAACTTCCTTCCATCAACTCCAGCCCAAATCTCCATCTCACTCAAGTCTTCAACTCTTTCTTCTCCAAATCAGTGTTCCCAGTGAGTTCAAAAAAACGCCCCTTTCATTCTAAGCCAAGAGATGTGGACACACCTTTCTTCATTCCCAAACCCACCGCTGGGAGCCAACCCCTAAACCCAAAGCCTGGAGCCCTACCATGAAGCGCCGCCCCATGGAAGGAGCAGGTAGGGAAAACCTCCCGCCAGCTGAGTCTGGTGTCACATCCTCCTTGCCCCTTACCCCCACGCCCTCAGAGGAGAGGGGTCCCTCCTGCCCTCCTCCAGCCCAGGGCTTCTCAAACCCACCCTCCCCTAGCTGCAGAGTCTGGGGGAGCAGAAGCCTGACATCTCTCTGCCCTTTTGCGCTTTCCCTAAAAACTTCGCATTTTATCCACAACACCACCACATTTAATATTTTGTAAATAGGTGCCAACACTTACCACAAGAGGAAAAAATGGGCATCTTCCCTCAAAGCAACCAAGTAAAATGGATATTATAGGAATATGAGCCTTATTTTTCTAGTAACCCAGACTTAACTCTGGGTACGACCCGGAAATCTCCACGCACCCGTCCAAGCATACTTTCGCGTGCTCCGTGGCACACCTGTAGCCAGAGCCAGAGCAAAAAGCCATTTCCGTTCATTTCCCGGTTGAGGAGGCAGGATTTGGTTGTTACCAGGACTAGGGGTCGTGAGATCCCCCTCAAATCGGGACAGACACCAACTGTGCCCAAGGGCCTGCCGTCACCGCCATCTTGGTGGCCCAAGGGGCCTGGCAGCCCACCGCCTCCCCGCCTTACCTTGTCGGCCATGATCATGGAGGCGCCCCCGTGGATGCCCAGAATAGGGATGAAAGTCTGAGAGGAGATAAAATCCAGCATCTGGGCCACGGCCTCCTGGTCGGTGTCGTCCCCGAACACCAGGCCGTGGATGCTCGCCCCGGACATAAGGTCGCACACGTGAGTGATCAGGCTCTTGGGGTCGGTGCGGTTCATCAGCAGCGCCACCACGTTCACGTCCAGGGCCAGCCCCGCCGCCTGCTCGGGGCCCCACAGGGTCCGCAGCTCGCGCTCTGTCACGTCGTGGCTGTGACCCAGCAGCACCGCGATATTCAGCGCCGGGGGCCCCTTCTCCGCCGCCGCGCCCGGCGCGGGGCCGCGCCAGACCAAAAGGGCCGGCAGCACCAGCAGGGTCCAACAGCCCAGTCTGCCCATAGTCGCCACTTACGGTCCCTGCGGGAGGTAGAGACAGGGCCGCGATAAGCCAGGTGCCTCGATGGAAGAGGTTCCCGACCCGCCCCCGCTCTAGGAGCCAGGTGTGGAGCTCACTCTCAGAGCAGGCAGAGGGTGTCACTGACACCATTCCTCATCCCCGACACCACCCACACACCTCAACCCACCTCCAACTCTGTCCACAACTCCAGTCCTAGTGAATAACCCATCCGTGTCCCCAAACCCATTCTAGCATCCAGGCTCCTCCCCATCCCCAACTCTGCCCACAGCTCCCACCACGTCCCTCAGGTTGGCTGTTAATCCCAGCCCCTGAGCGCCAAGGGAGCCAGGAACTCCACCCAGCTCGCCAGCGCACAGAGCAAGCCCTCCACCCACCCCCTCGGCCACCCGCGCCAGTGCAGACCAAGTTACGGATCCGCCCCCTGCTCACACTGAGCGAGCGCACTACAGCCCAACTCCGGCTTGCGGAGGCGGCGCGCAGCTTCCCACCCCCGCCCCCTGCGAGCCCCTGGGGGCGTGCCACGGGCCTAGCTCCTCGCGGTCCCCGCAGCAGACCCAGCTCCTCTCCTGCAGCCTACCCGCCAAGCGCTTGGAAGTGAAGACGCTCTCTGGTGCGGCCCCTGGCTCCGCGGTGCCTGGAAGAACTTAGGGCCCGCCTCACACCGCGCAGAGGGGCGGTGTAGCGCTTCCACTCAACTGCAAGGGCCCCGGGACCCGCCCCCTACACGCGCGCGTGGACACACGCGCAACACACACACACACACACACACACACACACACACACACACACACCCCCTCTCTCACGCGCGCCGCGTGCAATGCAGAATTCCAGAGACGAGGCGCGTCCCCTGCGGGCCAGCGCCTAGAAGCTGGCAAAGAACATGCGTGGGAGAAAAGGTAGGCTCCCAAGAAGCCCTCAGGCCGACATGGACTGTACAGCCCTTCCCGGGCTTTCCACTGCGGGCCCTGTACTCAAGTCTTAGGTGCACGTGGGCAGCGGGCTGCACACGCTCATAGGCACGCGCGCATTTCTGCGCACAGCCACAGGCCGCCGTAGCGAGGCCGACGGCCATTCGGAGTCCGCACACGTCCTCAGGCGGTGCACACACATTTACCGCGCCAGGTGTACAGCCGCGCCTGCCTGCAAATGCCGGCACAGGCGTGCGCGCGTGCACAGGCGCGCGCGCCCTTCGGGCCGGGCGCTGCTGGAGCCGGGGAAGTTGGGGCGAACTCGCACCCGTCTCGGCGCTCTCGGTGCGAGCGCCGCGGAGCGCGGAGCCGCAGCGCCCCCTGGTGTTCCTCCCGCGCCTCGCTACTGATGCTCCCGCTCTCCCTCCAGCCCACTACCCCTCCTCCCTGGCCCGCCGAGCCCAGGTCTCCTACTGGGATGTACCTGTAGCCAGAGAAGGTCGAGGATGCAGTGGGGCGCGCTGCGCGCACGAGCATCTCGGTCGCCTCAGCAGCCACCGGGTTTAGCGGGTTCCCGCATGCTGCGGCCCCCGCGCGCTCCCCTGGCTGTCCCGCGCTGTCCGCATCGCCCCCACGGGGGGCGGCTATCCCAGCCGGAGGCTCTGCAGCAGGGCTCTGCCGGGGCGGAGGAGAGACGGAGAGGCAGGGTCAGCCCACAGGCGGGGGCAGGGACTGGGGGTAGGCTGCAGTCTGCAACGCGCACAGCCCTCCGGGCACCCAGGGGGCTCGGCCAGAGAGGGGGTGCTGAAGCTCAGTGCCAGAGATGCCCCCAGTGCGGATCCTCAGACCCTGTGGCCGATATGAGGAGCTCCGCTCCGGGGCGCACAGGACAACGGGAGCCCCAGGTTGGCCACCCACGTAAAGCTAACTGGGCACCTCCACCCTCGCCCCCTACCGCCTCCCCAGAGCCGGCTGCTGGGAGTTGTGCGGCCAGGAGCCGCTGAGCTCAGGGGAGAGGGAGAGAAGGAGGAGGAAGAATGGGGGGGCGCTGGCTGAGTTTGCGATGAGCCGGCAGGAGGAGAGGGGGAGGGAAGGACGAGGGCTCCCGCGGTCCCGGATCCCCGAGGGAGGTGTGATCATTCCCACGCAGCGACCCTCTTGGCGTCCTGCCGCCCCTTCCCATCCAGGCCTGCGCCACTCCGAGGGGTCCGCCCAGGCCGCGCGTCCCGCGCCAGCACTCACCGCAGCCTCTCTCCACATAGTTCTCAGCAGTGGCCGCTCCTGGTCATCTCCAGGGCTGATGGCTGCGGCCACGACTCTCAGCGCGCGCCGGGCCCCATGCTCCGGCTAAGCTCCCGGCGCCTCCCTTCAGGAGCCCGAGCTCGGCTCCCTGTCCCACTCCGGACAGGAGCTGCTCAGTCCTCGGAGAGCGCCCGGGAGCCCTCTCCGCAGCCCCGGCTCCGGGCTGGCTTGTGTGGGGACGAGTCTGTGGTGAGTGAGTGTGGGAGCGTGCGCGCGCGTATGGCCGGGGATCCCCGCGGTCGCCGGCCACGAAAAGCGCGGGCGGGGGAAGGCAGCTCCCTCTGGGCGGGTCGCAGCTGGGCGCCGGGCGTTAGACTCCCCACTTCCCAGCGGGAGTCCAGAGAACGCTTGGCCGCCTGCGTTCAGAGCATTGGCAAAACCCGGCTCCCGGAGCGTGCTCCCGCTGCAGTCGTCTCCGAAAAAGAGGAAGAGGAAGGCAGGGCGCCCCCCACGCCAACTTAGGGACTTGTTCTCCGGGGGCGAGACGCAGCAGCCCCCGCGCGAGCCGGAGATGCTTGGAGCTACGGCGGGCGAAACCCTCTCCACCCGCAGCCGCCCTCCCCGGAGGCGGGCCACGGCAGACCCCGCAGTCCCTCGGCGGCGGCGCAGAGCGCGGTCACCCGCTCGCGGAGCGCACGGAGGCGACACGACCAAGCTAGGTGGCTGGCTGGCAGAGGGGGCGCCTGCAGCGGCGCGCACCGCTGTCCGCGGTGCTAGAACCACGATCTCCGCCCGCTCCCCGGTGTCTGGTGCGGCTGAAGAATCATTCAGATCTCTGCTACCTCTTCCTCCTCCCCCAGTGCCTCGCGCAGGGTACAGCAATACCCCCTCCGTGCACAGGCGCGCCGACACACACACGCACACACAGAGTCTGCTCCAATGCTTCTCCCGGTGCCTTGCCACCCCCATACAGGAATTCACTCCTCTAGTCTCAGGGAGCCAGAATCCTAAAAGGGAAGACATCTCAGCCCCCACTTGCTTCCTTCTTGTTTCCTAAGTTACATCAAACAGAAGTCGCCTTGAGGCTGCCACTTTTGAGCTACCGCCGGGGTGAGCCAAAGAGCAGGGGGCTGCCTGGGTGCAAGTGGACTGGTTTGGTTGGCAACTGGGCAGGAAACGCATTGTCAAGTGAGGACCTCCACCAATACAGACATCTCCCCGGTGTGGAGAACCATTAGGGTCAGATACTTTGAACTCCATTACATACGTGGAGTAAGGAGCACACTGCTGCTAACAGAAAGGTAGGCAATTCGAACTCACCCAGCAGCTCTGCAGGACAAAGAGCAGGGATCTGCTCCCATAAAGATTACTGGCTAGAAAACCCTACGGGGCAGTTCTACTTTGTCACATGGGGTTGCTATGAGTTGAAAACAGACTCGATGACACCCAACAACATCTGCAGAGACTTACTATGCCTATGTGACCATGATAGCCCCAAAGCTAAACCCACCACACAGCTTAGGGCACCGAGCAGGACTTTGCCACTCAAGAGTTGCAGATGGAAAACCTTTTTGTAATGTAGCCGCTATGCCACTATGTCCAAAATAAAAGAAAAATCCCAAGTCAGCTGCTGTCCAGTTTGCCAACTGGTCAGCTCACCAGTCACATCATTAAGTCACTGAAATAACCTACATAGTCTGGATTTAAGGGACAAATTGTTTCAGCTATTTTCAATCCAATTGATTTATCTTCAAGTGCTCTACTAAAGTTACTTCTTGCTTGGAGTCAGTCAAACACTGTTGTTAAAGACCAATCAGCATCTCATGCCTACAGCAGAGAACTAAAATGAGCCAATTATTGATCATGCTGCTCTGTATAGCTCTATTCTCAAAGGAAACTGATTAAAAATTACAGGTAGTCCCCAACTTAGGATGGGTTTGCTTTGGAAGACTCTGCTATAAGTCAGTTCTGATGTAAGTCGGATACCTCTTTTTTTTTTTTTTTTTAAAGTTTTCATTATTATTGTCTTTCATTATCAGTATCTGTATAAATCCGATCTTTGTCTTTTGGGGTTGGAAACATCACATATTAATTTACAGAGATGATGACATCAGCAAATTACATACTGCAACATGGTAGGTAGTACCAAAAAAAAAGATGGTTGTACTGTCCAATACATCATAAGTCGGGGCTACCTGTGTAGCATTTTGAAACTGAAAGACTTTTACACACTATCCTGTCTGGTGTGCTTTGCACAACACGAGTGAGTCCCATAAAAAAGTTTTTTGTGTTTAAGTAAGATTGGGGAACTCCACATACCTGAGTCACTTTAAGTCTTATATTAAAGGATCTGAGAAGTCCCGCAATTTAAAAATATTTTCAATTTGGTCATGGTTGTACAACATGATTAATGTAATTGATGTCACTAAATTGTACACGTAAAAAAATGTTTGAAAAATGCTTTAAATTTTCTTTTAGACAGGACCTCACGAGCTTGCTTAGCACTGTGTTTTGGGTAGCTCCATCAATTA
Organism: Trichechus manatus latirostris; assembly: GCF_000243295.1. NCBI lineage: Eukaryota > Metazoa > Chordata > Mammalia > Sirenia > Trichechidae > Trichechus > Trichechus manatus. The sequence goes on from NW_004443960.1 coordinate 9,598,096, forward strand.
AGCAGAAGAAAACCCACTGCTGTGAAGGGTGAGACAGTACACAATACAGGGGAAACTAGCACAACTTGTACAAGGAAAGGTCATGGAAGCCCCATAGACACATCCAAAGTCCCTGAGGGACTGAATTGCTGGGCGGAGGGCTGTGGGGACCGTGGTCTCGGGGAACATCTAGCTCAATTGGC
>NW_004443960.1:9598729-9638938 GCF_000243295.1 Trichechus manatus latirostris
AGTGAGAATAGCAGCACAATTGGAAGAGCGTAGTCAATGTCACTGAACTGTGCATGTAGAAATTTTTGAAATGGTGTATGTTTGGCTATGTGTATTTTCACCAAAAAAAAAAAAGGTTGAGAAGTTAGAGGGTTGACATGCTGTGGGGTTGTTAACCAATGTCATAAAACAATATGTGTACTACTGTTTCATGAGAAACTTTGTTGTGTAAGCCTTCACCTGAAGTACAATAAAAAGAAAAAGAAAAAAACCCACTGCCACCGAGTCGATTCCAACTCACAGAGACCCTATAGGAGAGTAGAACTGCCCCATAGAGTTTCCAAGAAGTGGGTGCTAATTAACCCTTCCATAATATCTTATCCAAAAGGCTAAAAATCCCTTCCTGCTCCCATCTAATCAAAGAGCAAGGCTTTTCCTAAACAAATCCACTGCTGGTCTTCAGAATTCAAATGAATACAGCAGCACAAACGTTCATTTACCAAAGATGTCTTTCCTCTTTGGCTTTTACCCAGAACACTGATGCAACCCAGTGTTCTTCCTTGTATCAGACAGGAGTGTGGGAGACACCCAGGAATACTGTTGGGAAAAGTACAGTGAACTGGAGTCTTGCTGTGGCTCTGGGGAAGTCATGAACCTCTCCAGGCATCATCAGTTTAATGGAAATAAGATCACCTGCCTCCCCTAGCACTGTAGGGAAGGTTGTGCTGGGGTGTGTGGCTTACTCCAAGAGCGGGCTGAGATAAGGATCTGAAAGCAGTGTGTTTGGGAGGTGGTCCCAGGCAGCACAGGAAGGAGCAGAGAAATGAGACAGGAAAAGAGAAAGCCAGTGAAGGGTGTGTTCATGGGAGGGCTGTGCTGGGGGCAACTGAGGTCCAATCCAAACGAGAACCTTCTGTGAGACTGTAGAATATGCTTCAGAATTATTGCACTGAGAGGTGAGAAGGCTGGGGGATTTATCCACTCCTTCATCCCCCATTAGATCCCTGGGTGGCACAAGTGGCCTGCAATCAGCTGCTAACTGAAAGGTCGGTAGTTCAAACCCACCCAATGGCACCATGGAAGAAAGGCCTGGCAATCTGCTTCTGTAAACGTTATAGTCAAGAAAACCCTATGGGGCAGTTCTACTCTGTAACACATGGGGTTGCCATGAGTCGGAGCTGACTCAACAGCACTGGGTTTTGTTCATTCCTCGTTAGTTGAGGATTGCTCCTGAAGCTTAAATGGCAGCGTGTCCTGTACACAGAGAAATGCAGGAGGCTGTCCTGGTGCATGTGAATTGCCTACAAGTGACCCCCTGGGTGGGCCAAGGCGAGATGCCACTGGGACACTGACTATGTCTGCTACCGTGTGTTCTGGAACGCACTGCCTCACATACAGAGGGAGACGGATTCAGTGAGGGCACCAACACGGCTAGAGGGAAGGGAGAGAAAGGGGTGGCTGGGCGTGTGTTGTGAAGTGGGCCTGAGCCTTTCACTACTTGGACTTCAGAGAGGAGGCAGCCAAACCACGTGTCACCTTTTAACAGCCGGTAACCCTGCCCACTAATAAATCGCCAGCAGCGTTCTGGAATCTGACCAACCAAATTAGCAACCCCTCTTCCAATGGAGACGGAGCCCTGGTGGCACAGTAGTTAAGCGCTCGGCTGCTAACCAACAGGTTGGCAGTTCAAACCCACCAGCTGCTCTGTGGGAGAAAGATGCAGCAGTCTGCTTCTGTAAAGATTACAGCCTTGGAAACCCTATGGGGCAGTTCTACTCTGTCCTATAGGGTCTCTATGAGTCAGAATTGACTCAATGGCAATGGGTTCCTCTAATGGAAAGAACAAGATCTTCCCCCTCATACAGGCCACACTGCTATACCCAGAGGAAGCACCTCAGGTGCTTGTCTTCATCTCCTAGTGCTGCCATGACAAGATACCACAAAGGGTGTGGCTTTAAAGAACAGAAATTTATTGTCTCACAGTTCTGGAGGCTACGAGTCCAAACGCAGAGGATGGGCAGGGCTATGCAGTCTCTCTGTCAGTGCCAGGGGGTAGATACTTCCTTGTCTCAGTTTCTGGTTGTTGCTGGGTGCCGTCGAATCGATTCCGACTCATAACGACCCCATGTGACAGAATAGAACTGTCCCATAGGTTTTCTAGGCTGTAATCTTTACATGAGCAGATTGCCAGGTCCTTCTCCTGTGAAGCCGCTGGGTGAGTCTGAACCACCAACCTTTTGGTTAGCAACCTTCTGGGTGGGCCACCAGGGCCCCTTTCAGTTTCCGGTAGACCCAGGCATTTTCTTGGCTTGTAGACGGACCCTCACATGGCATCTTCCCCTGTGTGTAACTGTTTCCCGGTCATTTCTCCCCTTTTAGAAGACACCACTCAGAAGGGATTAGGATTAGGACCCACCCACCCTATGCTGGGATGACCTCATTTAACTTTTAATAAAAGAAAAACTCTATTTCCAAACAAGGTCACATTCACAGGTACAGGGGTTAGGACTTCAACACACCTTTTGGGGGGACACAATTCAATCCATAACAGGGCTCCTTCTCACACTCACTGTGGTAGGGCAGCTTTCATGCCCAGAGGAGGGCAGGCCTCTCCTGTCTTCTGAGGCTCGTTCTTGACGGTGTGGAGATGTGGCCTGACCTAAAGCCCTCTCACTCAGCTGCGCCCAGGTCAAAGCAGTTTCTCAGGACACAGCATTGAAGGCCCTGCAGTCAGACCATTTGAGGCCAATTTCCCAAGGCCAGATTACTCAAAAGTCTCATCATTCACCCCACAGATAAAGAGGGAGACTCAGTCAATTACAGCTCCATCTGATTCATGAGTCTGAGCTTAGGGAGGAGACTTCTCAGAGAAAGATCTGGATGCCAAGAAGAGAAGCCATATTTCCTGGTGCCCGAGATCACTGAAGCACACCATCTTGAAGTTTCGGAGGCTCTTGGGGATAATCAAACCCCCAACATTGCTCTTTAAAGATAAGGAAACTTGAAGCCTAAAGAACTGAAGTAAGTCTCTGAAGGTCACATAGCTACTAAGGGTAACAGAGTTTTCTCGTTACAAACACGGCTCTTTCCTAATCCATAAATACAGACTCCTTCGTTTGGTGTGAATCCCAGTAAAGGTTGCCAGGTGGAAAGTCACCACAAATTATTCCTTGAGAGGGGACAGTCCTTGGGTACCCATGGTATCTGCATCACGATTGGCCAGATCCAACGTACTTGGGGCTCTGTGCCCTTTGGGTTGGGGGTTGGAGGTATAGAGGAGAAGGAAAAATGACCCAGCTATGAAGTTTTTCCATCAGAGAAATAACTCAGGCATCAACCATCCCACCTAGAGCCCTTGGTGATAATAGAAGAGGGTTGGGCTGAGTTGAGAGCTGACTTCACCCAAGGACATCACCAGCAATGGGCAGAGCTAGGATTTGGACCCATTTGTGTCTGGCTCCAGAACCTGCACTTTGAACCAATACATTTTCCACCTGTGACGGTTAATGTTATGTGTCAACTTGACGAGGCTGTGATTCTCAGTGGTTTGGCAGACACTCTGTAATCACCTTGCATTTTGTGATCTGATGTGAGCAGCCAGTCAGTTGAAAGGAGAGTTTTCTTGGGGCGTGGCCTGCCTCCAGTATATAAATGGGTGTTCTGGCAAAGTTTGCTCTCTTTCTCTACCCTGTACTCTTCCTGTCACCTGACCTCCAGTTCTTGGGATGTAAGGCTGCAGAAGCCTCTGGCCTGCTGCCTGACCTGTAGATTTTGGGTTCATCAGCCCCTGCAACCACATGAGCCAGCAGAGGTCTTCAACCTGTCATCTGACCCACAAATTTGGGACTTGCCAGCCCCCACAATTGCATGAGCCATTTCTTCACAACTGTGTGAGCCATTTCCTTGAAGTGAATTTCTCTCTATATATATTTAAGGAGCCCTGATGGTGCAGTGGTTAAGCACTTGGCTGCTAACCAAAAGATCGGCAGTTCGAAACTATCAGCCGCTCCCCATGGGAGAAAGATATGGCCGTCTGCTTCTGTAAAGATTACAGCCTTGGAAACCTTATGGGGCAGTTCTACTCAGTCCTACAGGCTCGCTATGAGTCGAATCAACTCAACGGCGTATGCTTCACCAGTTTTGCTCTTCTAGAGAACCCAGGCTAAGACACTACCCAAGTCACCGGTTTGCTGTACCTCTTTAGATGGGTCATTTAACCTCTCCAAGTCTCATTTTTCCTCCCCACTTAGAGCCCCAAAATGCCAGGTCAGCACTTCCTAGTGTTCAAACTTGTGTTAAGCAGCAGAACCCCTTTTATAAGGCAACTCTCATACATAACGGTAACATAGACAGCAGCTAAAAGTGGAGCTCTGATACCAGGTTAAAAGGGGGCAAAGGGTCAGAGGGGGGTCTAACACTCATCCTGAGATTCTCCTTACCCCTTCCCCACCCCTAGCCCCACCAGCACCATAGCTCATTTACAGAACTCTGGGACTGTGCTGAACATATTTTGAAATTTGGCCAATCCCTGCATTGTGCAGAAGAAACTAAGGATGAGAAATGGCAAGGGACCAAGCAAAGATTAGAATCCAGGACTCATGACTACCAGCCAGGCTATGAATCTGAACCCAGGGCCTGAAACTTACCAGGTGTGTGACCTTGGGCAGATCCCTTAACCTCTCTGCGCCTCAGTTTCCTCAGCTATAAAATGGGGATAATAACAGTACTTATAGGAGTGGAGCAAATGGTTAAGTGCTCGATTGCTAATAGAAAGGTTGGCAGTCTGAACGCACCCAGTGGCTCCACAGGAGAAAAGACCTGGAAATCTGCTTCTGTACAGATTTACAGCCTAGGAAACCCTATGGGGCAGTTCCACTCTGTCACATGAGTCAAAATCGACTCGACAATACACAACGACAACAAATTAAATGAGGCAATATACATGGTGCCCAGCCATAGTGAATGTTTACTAAATGTTGGTTATTAGTACACTTACTGCTGTCTGTAGGGCCCTTTGGGGCCTCAAAGAAGACAACAGATGCCGCTGTCCCCTGGAAACTTTGCCACTTTCCCTGGGCAGCGTACTCCTGGAGTGTGCTCAGGAAGGTGTGGCCCGCAGGGCGGAGGAGGCAGCCATTGGCTGGCCCCAGCTCTCGGCTCAGTGCGTCCCAGATGGTGCCCATGGGGGAGCTGGCCAGGGACATGCTGGCAGAGCCTCCCTTCCTTGCACACTTCACCGAGCCACCTAAGGCCCAGGAGCCTCACGCCATGGCCTGCTCTGCCAAGGAGGCAGGCTGCCCGTGGAAGAGAGGCATGGCAAGCCCCAGGGAGCTTGGCCTGCACCTTCAGCCGCCAAGAGGGTCCAGGTGAGGCGCTTGTCCGCCACCTCCCCCAAGCTCCTCCGCCTCCCACAGCTTCTCTCTGGGAGGGAGCCAGCCCCCGCCCCACATCACCTGAGCCCATGCCTATCGTAATCCTTTTTCTGAAAGTGACAGCTCTTAGAAAACAGCCATGGAGCTGAAGGATGTGACCCCTCACTGAACAAATAAGAGGTAACTCTCCTCATCTGAAAAATGGAGATGATGATAATATCTACTTGGGAGCTGAATAATATATTGCATACAGTGATTGGAATAATGTGTGCCACAGAGAAAATGTTCAGTGTTCATCACTATGTAACCAGTGACCAGTTGCCGCAAGTTGATCCAACTCATGGCGACCCCATGTGTATCAGAGAACTGTGTTCCACAGGGTTTTTGATGGCTGGTTTTTTGCAAGTAGATCCCCAGGCCTTTCTTTTGAGGTGCCTCTGGGTGGACTCGAACCTCCAACCTTTCAGTTAGCAGCCAAGCACGTTAACCATTTGCACCACCCAAGGACTCTATAGCCATTATATACCCATTGCCACAGAGTCAATTCTGACTCATAGCAACGATACAGGACAGAGCAGAACTGTCCCGTAGGTTTCCAAGGTTGTAATCTTTACGGAAACAGACTGCCACATCTTTCTCCCGTGGAGCGGCTGGTGGATTGGAACTGTAGACCTTTCAGTTAGCAGCTGAGCTCTTAAAGACTGTGCCACCAGGGCTCCTATCCACTGTATAGCACGATGATAGAAGCACAGACTCTGGAACCCCTCTGCCCAGGTACAAGTCTTGGATGCACCTCTTCCTATTCATATGGCCTTGGGCAAGTTGCTGAACTCTTGAAGCCTCAGTTTCCTCATCTATAACATGAGAATGACACCTGTGCCTTCCTTCCTCACAGGATTGCTGAGACAATTAAATCAAGCAATGCACATGAGCTGCTTAGCACACACCTGGTACATAGGAAAAGATCAGTAAGTAGAGGCTATCATTACTGTTAATTGGCATTAGGAGTGTTGTCCAAGGACATACAAGTTAGGACTAGATACAGTGCGTCCTGACTCCCCATTAGGTGCTCACTCCACTATTCGCTCTGCCTCTCACCCAATTAATAGTCCTAGCTCTGCCCTCCAAGAGCCACTGTTCCTAAAAAAGGACACTATTTTTACTGGGAAGTCACAAAATAAATTGTCACCAAGTCCAATGGTCAGATCCAAGTTGCATAAAGAACATTTCTCTTCATGAGGCAAAGCCGCCCAAGGATCTGGGCTACAGGGAGAGGAGGAAAGGCTTAGGTTCAACACAGCAGACCTGGGAGCCAGTGAGACTTGGCTGAAACCACGGTTCTGCACCTTCTCCAGCTGGGTGGCCATGGGCCAGTCATTCCACCTTCCTGAGCCTCTGTTTTCTCGTCTGTAAAATCAGGTTGTTATTAGAATTAAATTAGGTAAAGCATCTGGCACATACTGGGTTTTTTAAATAAATGGCAGGTATTGTTATACTTCAGAGCGCCTGAATGGCGCAAATGGTTAACACGCTCGGCAGCTAACCAAAAGGCTGGAGGTTCATTTCCACTTGGAGGCACCTCAGAAGAAAGGCCTGGTGATCTACGTCCAAAAAATCAGCCATTGAAAACCCTATGGAGCACAGTTCTGCTCTGACATACAGGGGTCAGCATGAGTCAGAGTTGACTTAATAGCAAGTGGTTTATTATTATTATACTTCACAGCTTTCCTACTTGAGTGAGGTGTTTGTGTGGTTTGTTGTTTTGTTTTGTTTTTAGCAAAAGAGGAATTTTTGTGATTTCTGCCTGTGAAAAAGCATATCTGCTAAATGCAGTGTGGGATCCTGAACTGAATCCTGAAACCAAAAAAGGTCATAAGTGGGAAAACTGGTAAATCGGTTTTAAAATCTGGAGTTTAGTTAACAGCAACGTGCCAATGTTAAATTCTTAGTTTTGACAAACACGCGTAGTAATGGAAGATGTTAGCGTTAGGGGACACAGGGCAAAGAGTACATGGGAACTCTCTGTACTATCTCTGCACCTTTTCTATAAATCTAAAATTACTCCCAAATAAAAAGTTTATTAAAATAAACAAAAAGCATATACGTTATGCTTTAGAAAATGACCTGTTGTTGTTACTGGGTGCTGTTAAGTCGATTCCGACTCATAGCAATCGTATAGGACAGAGTAGAACTGCCTCATAGGGTTTCCTAGGCTGTAATCATTACAGGAGCAGATCACTAGGTCTTTTCTCCCACGGACCCAGTGGGTGGGTTCAAACTGCCAACCTTTCAGTTAGCAGCCGAGCACTTAACCATTGCGCCACCAAGTTTCCTTTAAGAAAATGACCTATTCCATAGAAGAATCCTGATCAAAAGGGGGAAGGATACCGAAGGAACTGGTAATAGTGGGTGCCTCCAGGGAGGGGAACTAGGTGGCTGGGGGACAAGGAAGAGAGTGAGGGAGAAAAGGACAGTGGAGAGAGAACGGTGAGAGAGAGGAAGGACTGCTTCTCTCTGTAGGGCTAGATTTGTTTTTGACATGCTGTCTTAGTCATCTAGTGCTGCTACAACAGAAGTACCACAAGTGCATGGCTTTAACAAAGAGAAATTTATTCTCTCACAGTCTAGGAGGCTAGAAGTCAAATTCAGGGCGCCAGCTCCAGGAGAAGGCTTTCTCTCTATGTCAGCTTTGGTGGAAAATCCTTGTTATCCATCTTCCCCGGTTGAGGAGCTTCTCAGTGCAGGGATCCCAGGTCCAGAGGATGCGCTTTTCTCCTGGGTCTTGTTTTTTGGTGGTATGAGGTCTCCGTGTCTCTCTGCTCACTTCTCTCTTCTATATCTCAAAAGAGATTGGCTTAAAACAGGACCTAATCTTGTAGATTGAGTCCTGCCTCATTAACATAACCGCCGCTAATCCTATCTCATTAACATCATAGAGATAGGATTTACAACACATGGGAAAATCACATCAGATGACAAAATGGTGGACAATCACACAATACTGGGAATCATGGCACAGCCAAATCGACACACATTTTGCGGGGACACAATTCAATCCATAACACATGCACATATATTACCTACATATATTACCTTCTATTTTAAAACTGAGGAAAAGGCTGAGATGGCAGGGAGTACTTGGGTGAGTGTGTCCATGTGGGCACGTGTGTGTCTGGATGTGCTCACCAGTGTCAGGGCAGGTATGAGCAAGGGAGACTGGTTCCCTGAAGACCTGCTAAAGTGCCAACTCCAGTAGAAAGCAAGGGACAGGGAGCCTCTACGGCCAAGGAAGGTCCTTGGGCTCCAGCATGCCCATGGCCCTGACCCTGACCCTCCCAGAGGCACACTCTGCCTTACTTGCTCCATCTCCTCAAATGGAAGGACAGCTAGCTCTCTGTAAGGTGCTGAGGACCTTCTGATGGTAACTAACTCTTTATGTACCAAATCCTCTACTAGACGCCTGTCCTATCTGAGCTCATCTAATCCTCAGAGCCACCCCACGAAGCTGGAACTGGTGTCCTCATTTTATGGTTTAAGAAACGGAAGCTCTGAATGGTGACAGATGTACTAAGTACTTACCCAAGGTCCCACTGGTACTAAGTGGTAAAGATTTGAGCTCAAGGCTCTGAAGTCCTGTCCAGTGAGCCTTTCCACTGCATCTCACTGCCTCCCTGGGGGCTGGTCAAGTTGGTTTTGGCAAGTAGATGGGGCCCTGTTGAACCGGAAGGGGACAGCCATCATTTCCCCTCCCTGGCTCCTGGAACTGCAATTCCCACCAGCACGGATAGAGGGCAGCGGCCCCAGATTCTAACCGCAAGGGTAGAACCCGGAGCTGTCTTAGAAGTCAAGATGTTAGAAGTACAGTAAACCTCAACCCCAGTCCTCAGGTATGGTATTACAGACCTCATTTGGCAGGTGAGGCAACCACACAGATTTAATAAACCCCCTGTGTTATCTTTACATAGCAAGGGGCAGTGTGATGTGGTGGAAGGAGCAGGGGTTTGGGAACCAGATTAGTACCAACTTGAATCCTTGTTCTTCCCATTTCTTCCTTGGGCAGGTCATTTAACCTCCTTAAACCTCAGTTTTCTAATCTGTGAAATGTGGATAATAATACCTGCAGATTCTACAAACTGACAACAGCAACTTGAAAGATTAGGTCGGAAACTTAGGGGGCAGTGAGTTTATGTTGAGGAGGGAAGAACAACTCAGAAAAGGAGGAGGGTGAGAATGGTTGCCAACTTGAATGTAATCAGTGTCACTGAATTGGACATGGAGAAAATGTGGACACGGTGTATCTTTTGCTCTGTGTATTCTCAGCAACAAAAAATAAATTACAAAAAATGACACCCGCAGATTCTAAATAAGAGAGGGCTCTAAACAAATAGAAGCTATGATTATTATAACAAGATTGAGCTTTAAATTTACAAAGTCTTTAACAGTAGTTATAATGATACCATCTGAACACTAACTCTTCACCAGGCTAGGCATTTTACAGAGCACTGGTGGCACAGACGTTAAAGTTCTTGGCTGCTAACCAAAAGGTCGGCGGTTCGAACCCACCAGCCGCTCTGCAAGAGAAAGATGAGGCAGTCTGCTCCCATAAAGATTCCAGCCTTGGAGACTCTATGGGGCAGTTCTACTCTGTCCTATAGAGTCACTATGAGTCGGAATCAACTCGATGGCAGTGGGTTTGGTTTTTTGTTTTTGTACATCATTTGATCCTCAGAATAATCCTCTAGGGTGTGTATAATTATTCAAGGCTTCAAACTGGTTTGTTCCAGTTTGAACCCCTGTTGAGAATTTGCATTTCTAACAAGTTCCCTGGCAATGCTAATGCTGCTGGTTAGGGACCAATTCTGAGAATCGTCAGTAGAGCGGAGGTTCTCAACATATATTATACGTAAGAATCACCTGGGGATCTTGTTAAAATGTAGATTCTGATTCAGTATATCTGGGGTGGAAATGCAAATCCTTAGCAGCAGTTTGAACCGGAACAAGCCAGTTTGAAGCCCTATGATTATTACAGCTAAGATGAATGAGTCCAGAGATAGCATGCTACTTGCCCAAAGTCACACAGGAAACCAGCTGCAAAGCCAGGACAAAAGCCTGCTCTCTGGCTCCAGGTCACCTTCTCTTACCTGCTATATTAGCACTGGCTTATTGAGAATACACATCAACCCCAACTTTGGGAATCTAAAAATTATGAATCAACAGAAGTTATGAGAGAGATTAAAATGCTGATTCCTGGGTTCTGCCTCCATAAATTATGATTCTGCAGGTCTGGAGTGGGGCCATAGGAATCTGCCTGTGGCAGACTGTATTTTTTAAACATGCCACAACAATATCTCCCATCCAGCATGCTCGTCTAGAAGCTTGCCACTTCCCCATCAAGAGGTTGAGTCTATGAACCAACCCTTGAAACTAGGTGTGTCTTTTTTACTTCCTCTACCACTATAGTATAGCAGAAGTGTTGCTAAGTGACTTCTAAGGTCAGGTCATAAAAATGCAATGTAATTCCACCTTGTTCTCTTGGGAAATTCACTGTTGGAATCCAGATGCCATGCTGGGAGGAAGCCTAAGCAGCCCTTGGAGAGGCCTACACAGAGAGGAACCAAGGCCTCCAGCCCACAGCTCTGGCCAAATTTCCAGTCAACAAGCAGCACCAACCTGCCACCATGTAAGTGAGTCATCTTGAAAGTGGATCCTCCAGCCCCAAACGAGCTGTCCCAGCAAAGACAAGCCATTCCTGCTGACCCCTGCCCAAACTGGAGATTCATTTGCAAACTAACTATTGTTGTTTTAAGCCACTAAAATTTGGGATGATTTGTTACACAGCAATAGATGACTGATACACTGCATTTTAAACAAGTCTCCCAAAGTGGTTCTGTCTCAGGTGAGCTGAAGTCAGCACTTTGGGATAGATGCCCTTTGCCACCTTTGTGAACTTGGAAGGTACGTTAGTTAACCATCCCTGCCCAAAACAGTGTGGACTTTCTGTTTATAAGCGCCAAATCCACCGTCGCAGGAAGACTCCAAAAATCCCTTCCTCTTCCATTGGTTGATAAGCAAAACTCTGAGCCTCTTCTGCACCAACATGTATTTGCAAACAAGAGAGCCTTTCCCAAGAGAGGCTGCGCTCTCTCCACTTCTGGGTAAGCAAAGCCAATTTCCCATCCATATTTGCAGAGGTATTTGCTACCTAAGGAAGAAGCAGCCCTGCAAATTCTTGGGTAAATAACACAAGTCCAAGAAGAATATCCTCATGCCAGTAGCCACAAGATGCAGGAAATCACAGATATTTGGGGACTTCTCAGTCTCACTCACAGACTCAGCTAGGTACTGGCTTGGAGGAGTGTGTGGCCACTTCCACTTTTGGTAGAGCAGAAAGTCAAAGATGGGGTAGGGCACTGTCTTAGTCATCTACTGCTGCTATAACAGAAATACCACAAGTGGATGGCTTTCACAAAGAGAAATTTATTTCTTCACAGTAAAGTAGGCTAAAAGTCCAAATTCAGGGCATCATCATCTCCCGGGGAAGGCTTGCTCCCTCTGTCAGCTCTGGAGGAAGGTCCTCGTTGTCATGCTCCCAGTAGTGCCTTCTTGGTGGTATGAGGTCCCTAATTCTCTGCTTACTTCCCTTTTCTTTTATCTCTTGTAAGATAAAAGGTGGTACAGGCCACACCCTAGGGAAACTCTCTTTACATTGGATCAGGAATGTGACCTGGGTAAGGGTGGTGTTACAATCCCACCCTAATCCTCTTTAACATAAAATTACAATCACAAAATGGAGGACAACCACACAATTCTGGGAATTGTGGCCCAGCCAAATTGATACACACATTTTTAGGGAGACATAATTCAAACCATGACAGGCATCATGAGGACTCAAGAGCCAGACCACTTGAGTTTGAATCCTGGCTCTATGACTTACTAGCTGTGTGACTTTGGGCAAACTGCTTAAACTTTCTGAACTTCATTTTCCGTTATGCAAAATGAGAAGAATAATAGCTTCCTCATTAGGTTGCTATTAAGATAATGCATGGGAATTACCTAGCACATGGAGGAACTTACTATATGCTCAACAAGTAATGAAAGTTATTGTTTTTAACATTATTATACTCTGGCCAGACATAAAAGAGGCAGATTGGAGAGGTGTAAAAGGCTCTGGAGAGGAAGTCAAGAGACCTGGATCTTATCTTGGTTTTGCCAATCACTTGCCCGGTGACCTAAGGCCAAGTGGTGACCAGCACTGGATTTTAGTTGTAAAAGGAGGGGGAGGGACTAGGAAGTAATCTCTAAGCTCCTGGTACACTCTAGATTTCTCCTTCTTTGGACTGCCAGGAGTATCCTATTGCATAGTTTACTATATACCCTTTTAGCAATAAATGGCAAAAACAAATCTCAAAACAGCTTAAGCTGAAAAATGGAGAAATAATTGGCTCAGAGGGGCCAAAGATGAGTTGAACAGTCAAACCCCAGGGATGCAGCTAGATGCCAAGAACAGCTGGAACCTGTCTCTTCGTGTCTCTCTCTCCACAGGCCGCAGAGTCCTCCTTCCCTCACCAAACGGTCTCCTCTGCCATCAGGGAGCGTTCAGGTCAATGCTCCTGAGTTTCACAGTTTAAACCTAACATCTCAAGAAAGAATGACTGACCACCCTCCATTCACAAGTCCAAAAATCCCAGGACACGGATTCATTGACCCAGTCTGTGTCAGGTGCCAACTCCCTGACAAATCAACCATGGCCTTGAGGTGGGGCCAAGTTAGCACGTGGCAGCTCTCCTGGGAACCATGTGCTACCTACCTGGCCAGTTTTCACACCTCAGTTTGCATCTCCTGCGGTATACCCTAAAGGGGATCTCTAATATCTGCAGTACTTTTCAAAGTCCTCCCACTCTGATCTTCACATAATTCTTATAACATCCCCACAATGGAAACAGAAGGACAGCATTAAACCTGATGTAATATGTAAGGACACTGAGGTTCAGGGAAGCCTGTGCTTGGCAGAGACGAATCTCACTACTCTCAGGTGCCTGCATGCCTCATCCAGTGTTCTTTCGCAAAACACACCATATGCTTTGCCTGATTTTTCCAGATACTCGTGAATGAAGGTCCAGGAACATCACAGTTGGTGAGGTCTATGTGTCCCCTACCTTGGGAGCTATAGAGACACCAGAGGCCCTCCCTCAAGGGCTGCTTTCTGGATCTGATGTCTCCTGGCTTATAAATAGAAGACCCAGGGACTCTCAAGCCCAGCAAGGGAAAAGAACAGGCTTCCCAGAGGCCCTTCCAGCCTACTAAGAATGAAACAGGAAGAAACCCTGGAGATGGCGCGGAGCAGCCCCAAGTTCTGGCAGAAGGGGCTGAACAGATTCAGTCACTGAGATGCCACTCCCCTGCCTCCCTCTAAAGCTCTCCCCGGGCACCTTAAGGACTCTGCTCCTTAGTTTTCATTGAGCACGTCCAGGGAAAGGCAAGCTTGGTTTCCCTACTGTCTTCCTTAGTTTGCAACATCTCTTTTAGCTCTTATAATATAGCATGGTGGTTAAGTGTGCTCACTGGAGCGCTGGTCTACCTCGGTTCACCACCTACTTCTGTCTCCCACTGGCTATATGGCCTTGGTGAGTTATTTTACTTCTGTGCCTCAGTTTCATCTTTATTAAATGGGATTAATAAAAAGAGTATTTATGTCATGGGTTTATTGTGAGAATTAATAAGATAGTACAAATAAAGTGCTTAGAACAGTATCTGGCACATGGGAAGTGTAGTTATTATTGCTTACACAGTTGGGAGAGTGGCTAAGAACTAGAGGGGGGGTATTTTTTATTGCATTGTTTTCACATTGTAAAAGCAATGCAACCACAAAGAAAAGGCAAATACAGAAGTTGGGACATTCAACTGGACCATTTCCTGTCTTTTCAACAAGTCAATGTGATGGATCAAAGGAGCGGGGGTATGTTCTAGATTTAAGGAGAGCTAAGAGACAAGACAACCAACTGTAATGAAAGGTCCTTGATTTAGAACAAACCATCCCTAAAAGAGGTCTTGGAGGGCAACTGGGGATACAGACATTGTATTAGATAACATTAAGGAGTTACTATGCTTAATTTGTCAGATATGACCGTAACAGTATGGTCGGATAGGACTGAAATATTTAGGGATAAAATATCATAATATCAGTAACTTTAAAATACTTCATCCGAAAGAAAAAAAGTGATGAAGCAAACATAGCAAAATGTTAACAAGTATTAAATCTCAGTGATGGGTTTATGGAAGTTCATAATACTCGTCTCTCTTGTGTATGCTGGAAATCATTCATAATAAACAAAACATGCTTATCATAAAAAATTAAAAGCTACAGAAAATATGTCAAAGAAAATATAATGACTCCACTACCTAGAGAAAATCACTAATAATGTTTTGATGAATCTCCTTGCAGTTTTTGTGGTTTTAACATCACTGCAATCACAAGCCACGTGAAATTCTGTAGGCTGCTTTTTAAAATTTATCATAACAGAAGCATTTTCTGTTGTTATCAAAAAGTCATTGCAAACATCATTTTTAATGGCTCAGGATATTCCTTTGAGGGGATGAAGCAGAAAACCTCTAAGTTCCTGCACCACGAAATTGCAATCATAACTGGGATGGTGGTCCTGAAGATGATGGTGGTGGCTGCCATGCACTGAGCGCTTACTGTATACGTGGTGCTCTAACATGCACCCTCTCTTTTCATCTTTGCAGCCTATGAAGTAGCTCCTATTATTATCAACCCCATTTTGTGGAAGAAGAACCTGACACTTGGAGAAGTGATGTGACTTACTCGGGTCACACAGCTAGGAAGCAGCAGAACCCAGGCCCATACTCAGGCAGGGAGGTACAAATGAAGCTTGTGGCTTTATTTCCATTCATTTATTCACTCAACAATCATTGAGAGGGCACCTGGGCCAGGGGCTGAGCTGGGTTTGTGGCCACAGTGTGTGTACTCAGTGCCTCAGTTTCCCCTTCTGTAAAACAGACTAAATAATAGTCCCATCTTCACAGGGTTATGAAGGTTAAATGAGTTAATTTATGTAAGGAACTTGGAATAGCACCTGGCAATTTGCTACTAGCATTATTTTTGCTGCAGGACTGCTACTGATCTAAAACAGTTCAGACCAGAGGCCCAAGCGCTGTGGTTCCTAGGACCTGAGTCTTACTATGCCTGCATTCCTTCTAGTGATAATGGTGATAATTTGGCAGGTGACAATGCCAAATCTCTGCCTTCTAGTAATGGGTCTTCCTTCCCAGGGAAGGAGGGATCCCTGGCAACCAGAGAAAGAGAAAGGGTGGGGGATAATTTATTATTGATAATTAATGACACCGGAACCCTTTTAATATTCATATTATTTATTCTTAGCCCTCCCTGCCTGCGCTGGCAATAACAGTTTGTTGTTAATGAGACTGAGAGCATTTTTGTATCAACTTAATTGACGTTTTTATGGTGTTCAGCAGGCCTGAAACACGGGATTTTCAGCTGCGGAGATGAGTAAGAGTTACGGAAAGGCATGGGGCCCTGTGGAGTGCAGTGCAATGGGGAAGGTCGCTGAGGTGCCGTCAGAGGAGAGGAGTCACCTGGCTCCCCAGATGGACACAGGAATTTTGTGCCATGGCTCTTCCTGGTCCTCCACTCCCTTGCCATCACAGCCACAGCACCCCCCCACCACCACCCCCCACCCCCAGCCCAGGACGTTCCACCTACTCTGCAGTTTGAGCATGGGACTTAACCACTCAGTGCCTCAGTTTCCCCATCTGTGAAATAGTGGTAATAATAGTCTCTTCCTTACAGGGTTGTCATGAGGTTTGCTGCTGTTGTTAGGTGCCGTCAAGTCGGTTCCGACTCATAGCAACTCCATGTACAACAGAACGAAACACTGCTCGCTTCTGTGCCACCTGCACAATCATTGCTATGTTTGAGCTTGTTGTTACAGCCACTGTGTCAATCCATTTTGTCCAGGGTGTTCCTCTTTTTCACTGACCCTCAGCCTTACTAACCATGATGTCCTTCTCCAGGGACTGGTCCCTCCAGATAACAGGTCCAAAGTATGTGATATGAAGTCTTGCCATCTTTGCTTCTAAAGAGCACTCGGGCTGTACTTCTTCCAAGACAGATTTGTTCATGCTTCTGGCAGTCCACGGTATATTCAATATTCTTTGCCAACACCATAATTCAAAGTCATCAATTCTTCGGTCTTCCTTATTCATCGTCCACCTTTCACGTGCATATGAGGCCATTGAAAATACTATGGCACCTTAGTCCTCAAAGTAACATCTTTGCTTCTTAACGCTTTAAAGAGGTCTTTTGCAGCAGATCTGCACAATGCAATACGTTGTTTGATTTCTTGACTGCTGCTTCCATGGTCGTTAATTGTGGATCCAAGTAAAATGAAATCTTTGACAGCTTCAATCTTCTCTCCATTTATCATGAGGTTGCTTATTGGTCCAGTTGTGAGGATTTTTGTTTTCTTTATGTTGAGGTGTAATCTTTACTGAAGGCTGTGGTCCTTGATCTTCATCAGTAAGTGCTTCAAGTTCTCCTTGCTTTCACCAAGTTAGGTTGTGTCATCTGCATATCGCAGGTTGTTAATGAGTCTTCTTCCAATCCTGATGCCATGTTCTTCTTCATATAGTCCAGCTTCTCTGATTATTTGCTCAGCGCACAGATTGAATAACTATGGTTAAAGGATACAACCCTGATGCACCTTTCCTGACTTTAAACAATGCAGTATCCCCTTGTTCTGTTCAAATGACTGCCTCTTGGTCTGTGTACAGGTTCCTCATGAGCACAATTAAGTGTTCCGGAATTCCCATTCTTTGCGATGTTATCCATAATTTGTTACGATCCACACAGTCAAAGGCCTTTGCAGAGTCAATAAAACACAGGTAAACATCTTTCTGGTATTCTCTGCTTTTGGCCGTGATCCATCTGACATCAGCAATGATATCGCTCATTCCACACCCTCTTCTGAATCCGGCTTGAATTTCTGTCAGTTCCCTGTCTGTGTACTGCTGCAATCACTTTTGAATGATCTTCAGCAAAACTTTACTTGTGTGTGATATTAATGACATTTTTCAATGATTTCTGCACTCTGTTGGATCACCTTTCTTTGGAATGAGCACAAATATGGAACTCTTCCAGGCAGTTGGCCAGGTAGCTGTCTTCCAATTTCTTGACATAGACAAGTGGGCACTTCCAGCACTGCATCCGTTTGTTGAAACATCTCAATTGGTATTCCATCAATTCTTGGATCCTTGTTTTTCCCCAATTCCTTCAGTGCAGCTTGGACTTCCTCCTTCAATACCATCTGTTCTTGATCATATGCTACCTCCTGAAATGGCTGAACATTGACCAATTCTTTTTGGTACAGTAAATCTGTGTATTGCTTCCATCTTCTTTTGATGCTTCCTGCGTCATTCAATATTTTGCCCATAGAATCCTTCAATATTGCAACTGAGGCCTGAATTTTTTCTTCAGTTCTTTCAGTTTGAGAAATGTCTAGCATGTTCCTCCCTTTTGGTTTTCTATCTCCAGGTCTTTGCACATTTCATTATAATACTTTACTTTGACTTCTTGAGCCGCCCTTTGAAATCTTCCATTCAGCTCTTTAACGTCATCATTTCTTCCATTTGCTTTAGCTACTCTACGTTCAAGAGCAAGTTTGAGTCTCTTCTGATATCTATTTTGGTCTTTTCTTTCTTTCCTGTCTTTTTAGTGACTTTTTGCTTTCTTCACGTATGATGTCCTTGATGTCATCCCACAACTTGTTATGAGTGTTGGATGAGTTAATTTATGTAAGGAACTTAGAATGTTGCTGTTGTTATTGCTATTGTGTGCTGTCGAGTCAATTCAAACTCACAGTTACCCTATAGGACAGAGTAGAACTGCCCCATAGGGTTTCCTAGGCTGATGTCTTTACAGGAGCAGATCGCCAGGTCTTTTCTCCTGCAGAGCAGCTAGTGGGTTCAAACCACCGACCTTTTGGTTACCAGCCAAGTGCTTAACAACGATACCACCACGACTCCCCCATAGGATAAAACCAAACACCAAACCTGTTGCTGTCACTTCAATTCTGACTCATAGAAACCCTATAAGACAGAGTAGAACTGCCCCATATGGTTTCCAAGGAGTGGCTGGTGGATTCGAACTACTGACCTTTTGGTTAGCAGCCAAGCTCTTAGCCACTGTGCCACCAGGGTTCCCCTCATAGGATACCACCTGGTAATTTGCTACTACTACTACTATTATTATTATTATTACTTGTTGTTGTGAGGTCCCTGGGTGGCACAAAGGGTTTGCCCTTGACTACTAATCTAAAGGTTGGAGGTTTGAACTCACCCAGTGGTGCCATGGAAGAAAGCCTTGGCCATCTACTTCCATAAAGATTACAGCCAAGAGAACCCTAAGGAGCTCAGTTCTACTCTGTAACACATGGGGTCACCATCAGTCAGAATCAACTCAATGGCAACGAGTTTGGTATGGTTTTGTGTTGGTGGTGGTTGTTCCTGAAATGAATTTTATAAGGTCTCCATGACTGATTGTAACATTGTTTGCCAAATATTTTAGATTACCTCCTGCAAGAAAATTACATATATCCTCACCCTACTGGATTTAGAAATGGCTTTGTAACTTGTTTTGGCCACTAGTATGTGGATGCAATTGGAATGTGTGACTCACTTTCTATAAGATTTAAGAGCCAACACATTATTCACTGTTTTTCCCTCTGCCAAGGAGCCCCAGTGGCGCAATGCTTAAAGCATTTGGCTGCTAATTGAAAGGTTGGTGTTTTGAACCCACCAGCCACTTCACAGGAGAAAGATGTGGCAGTCTGCTTCCATAAAGATTTACAGCCTTGGAAACCCTATGGGGCAGTTCTAATCTGTCCTATAGGATTGCTATGCTTCGGAATCAACTTGAAGGCAGTGTGTTTGCTTTTTGGGTTCCCTCTGCCATGAGACTGGCAATGTTCCAGAAAGAGGTTCTTCTGTCTGCCAGGTCCCAGAGTGAGAAGACATGCAGCAGAGCTACCACCAACCCACAATGGACATGCAATGTGAGGAAGAAATAAATCTTTGGGGCTGGAGGGCACTGAGCTTTGAGGATCATTTGTTACTGCTGCAAAACCTAGCCTGTTGTAACTGATACAGTGTATCGCCTTAAAATGCTTTTAATCCAATGGGTGAAACATAATAACCAGATAAGAAATGTAACAGTAGAGAGCACAGGGAGCTGTAGAAGTCCCAAAGAGGAACTGAGACCTAGTCAGGGACGACTGGACAGGACGGGTCTTGAAAATCTTCCTTCCACTGTGAGTTGAGAGGAAGTATTACAGAACACATAGGGTCTCCATGACATAGGATGGACTTAACAGCACCAGGATTGGTTTGGTTTTATTGCACAACAGGATGATACATAACATTTATTGATTGCTTACTCTGTTCCAAGTAGCCTATAGGTATTATCTCCTTTAATCCTCAAAACATCCCT
This sequence comes from Trichechus manatus latirostris, assembly GCF_000243295.1. NCBI lineage: Eukaryota > Metazoa > Chordata > Mammalia > Sirenia > Trichechidae > Trichechus > Trichechus manatus. The sequence goes on from NW_004443960.1 coordinate 9,618,605, forward strand.
ATGAAGTAGTTATGAAGATGATGATGGTGATCACTTATATTTTTAAAATGGGGGTACTGAAGCTTTTAAGGTTTAAGTAATTTGTGCAAAGCTTCCAGTGAGGGGATTTGGACCCAGGCAGAGCCCACATGCTTTTCATCACATGAAACCATCTCCTGTACAGGTCTTCACCTTCCACCCGCATCAGAATCATCTGGGCTGAGAGGGGGTGCTCATTAAAATGAAGACTTCAGGCCTACCCCAGACCTGCTGGAGTAGGCTGAATTCTCAGATGGCCCCATGACGTCTGCCCCTGGTATTATACCCTGTATGATCCCTTCCCCTTAGTGTGGCCAGGACCTGTGACTTGCTTCTAGGCAATAGCATATGGCAAAGGTGATGGGCTATTACTCCTGTAATTAAGTTTCATTATGTAAGACTCAGTCTTAGCAGACTAACAGAGAGAGCGAGACTGAAGAAGAAAACAGCCACGGTGTGAACTCCCTACGGAGGGGGACGCAAGGCAAGGAACTGTGGGTGGCCTCTAGAACTTGAGGGTGGCTTCCATCCAGCGGACAATCGGTAAGAGGCTGGGGCCCTCAGTCATACAACCACAAGGAAGTGAATTCTGCCAACACCTGAATGAGCTTGAAAGTAGATCCTTCCCCAGTCAAGTCTCCCAGTGAGAACACTGTCTGCCTGTAAGGAGACTGGGTTACACTGAGAGGCCCTGGAACTAACCATAAGAACCTGACTACCAGGAAGCAGGAGGCACAGTGTACTGGAATGAAGAGCCACCCACCTGTAGGCTCCATGAGTTGGAGGATATGACTCAGACTTGAAGGGAAGGACTTCTTTGTACATTCTTCTGGGCTACTGACCGCTTAGTAGTAAAGACTGGACTTGCCCCAGATACAAAGAGTTAACTATACTCAGCAACACTGGCAGCTGCAAGGTTGAGTTCCTGGCACACACAGGGCTCTGGCGCCGCACTGGGAGCTTGCGTGTGCTGTCGCATCGGGCGGCAGTGGTTGTTTCTTCACCAGACAAGTTCAAATAATGCTCTGAAAATGCAGACACTCACCTGTGGACTGGGGCTCCCCGAAGTCCTCTCAACAACCTCCTCTGCTGCTTATTAGCCAGAGTTGGCTTCTGTAAAGAACGCTGATGGGTACACCCACAATCCACCTACTCGGGGACAATCATTGTTAACTCCATGGTGTGCAGATTTCCAAATCCTTTTCTGGTCATAGATGAATTAATATTTTTTCTTCAAATTGGAATCACATTTTACATAATGTTTTATAACCTAACACAATTTGAGCAATTCACTCAAATAAAAAAGTGTTAAGTTTTTTCAAACTAATCCCTATTTTTGAACAATCTGATTGTTCCAACTAATCTTTGATTGTTTCTAGCTTTTACATAGAGTAGAACTATTTGACCAATAATGGGTTACAAAGGAAAGAAAGGTCCCTCTCCCCCGCCAGCCAGTCCTTTAAGGCAGACAAAATGTTAATGTCTAACCATCAGGTTTTCAGTGCTTACCATGTGCCAGGCACTATTGTAAACTCTTAACATGCATGATCTCGTTTAATCCTCAGCACAATCCTGGAGTGAAAGGGGGTGCTGTGATGATCCCCACTTTCCAAATGGGAAAGCTGAGACCCAGGATAGGTCCAATAATTACCCAAGGTCACATAGCCTGGGAATGCCAGAGGCAGTATTCAAACCCGTACCTTCTGACGAGAAGTTCTTGCCACGCTTCAGCAGGGACAAGCCACATCTCTTGTGGATGCCTACAAATTCCTGCGTAGGAACAGCTCTCTGACAGCCATGACTCCTCCAACATTTGTCTCAAATACCTAACAAGGTCTACCTCTAACCCACCAAACCCACTGCCATTCAGTCAGTTTTGACTCACAGCAACCCCATAGGGTTCCCAAGGCTGTAAATCTCTACAGAAGGAGACTGCCACATCTTTCTCCTGTGGAGCCACTTGTGGTTTTGAACTTCTGACCTTTCGGTTAGCAGTCGATTGCTTTAACCACTGTGCCACCTCTTGGCTCCTGCTGCTGCTAGGCATAGGTGGCACCTCTCCCTCCTCTAGAACCCACTGCAGACATTGCTAATCAATCATGCTCTTTTTTATGATGGATCTAGACAAATCCTCAGAATCTTTCTTAACACAGTACTCCAGATAGTCACTATTAGTCATAGTTGACATGTAAGAAATCTCTTTGCCATCCCTACTCTAGATTCTGAGCTCCTCCAGAGCAGGGACTGTACATTACTTATCTCTTTCATAAAAATAATAACAGCAACAGCAACTAACATTTTGTGTGCCTTTAACATGCTTCAGGCACTGTGCTTACTGTATTCTCTCATTTAGTTCTTACAAGGGAGGGACTTATAATACCCATTTCTCAGAGGAGGAAACTAAGGTACAGGATGCTTAAACAATGCCTCAAAAATCACATCATTGGAGCCAAGACTGCAGCCAATGAAGCCTGGCTGAGAAAACCCACTTCTAACCACATGCCACATAACCGCCAGCCTTCATCTGTGTCTCCAAGCTCAAGACAGAGCCTGGCAGGCACTAAGCACATAAACAGCACTTCATGAATGAAGGCGGGGGCTTAAGGTCTGTCGCAGGGTGGAAGGCCGAGGTAGGACCAGCCTCTCTAGTCCTACCGGAGGCTGGTCTGGGGGAGATCGTCTCTGACTCAAACCCAGCTCCCAAACCAGGCAGGAGGAACGGCTTCCCTGCTTCTCAGCCTGAGACTCAAACCTTCCAAGATTATAATTATCCTGCTCACCCCACCCACGGCCCTGATTCTCCATGGAGCCACCGCTCCCAGGCCTGGGGGCTCCAGAAGAAGGGGGCGGCTGGGGACTGGCAGAAGGGGGGTTCTCTTAGTCAGAGAGCAGGAGGAACAAGGGGGAGGAGGCTGCGGCCCAGGGTGGGGGAGGGAAGCAGTAGAGAGAGGGAGACACCGGTCACCTGCCCCCTTGTACGCTCAGAGGTGAGCCAGGAGGTGGCGGCCCGGCAGCCTGGTGTGCACTGCATTGCCGAAAGCCAAGTTTAGGGGTCTTGCCCAGCTCCGCCCCTGACAAGCCATGGGGTCTCAGACGGTTCATCTTTCTTGGGGCCTCCATTTCCCCATCCTGAAAGTGATCATCTCAGAGGTCCTGAGAGGCCATTGTTCTCTAACTGGCACATTTCTTGTAAAGGACACACGATCACATGGCCCGCCCTTCCTCTCCCCGCAGATCCAGCCTCACTTGAAACTGACTTCTCTCTGCCTCCATCATCATTTTCACTACCCAGTGCTGATGCCACAGTTACCAATGACCATTTAGTCGTTTCTCAATCCCTCCCACACCAGGCAACTACAGGAAGGCCAGGAAGTCTGGTAGAGTATTGGGGCATATATGATAATATCAACAAGCTATTTGTTATGCACGCTCACCCGTTTCCTGACTTTGTAGCCACCCTATGAGCTAACACCACCACCAGCTGCCATCGAGATGACTCTGACTCACAGTGACCCCATGTATGTCGGAGTAGAATTGTTCTCCATAGGATTTTCAATAGCTGATTTTTTGGAAATCATTGCCAGGCTTTCTTCTGTAGCACCTCCAACCTTTCAGTTAGCAGCCAAGTGTGTTAAGGGTTTGCACTACCCAGGGACGCTTCCCTACCGACGTTGTTGTTGTTAGGCGCTGTCGAGTGGTCCCGACTCATAGCGACCCTATGTACAACAACAAAATGTGGCCCGCTCCTGCGCATCCTCACAATCGTTGTTATGTTTGAGCCCATTGTTGCAGGCACAGTGTCAATCCATCTGGTTAAGGGTCTTCCTCTTTTTTGCTGACCTTCTACTTTACTAAGCATGATGTCCTTCTCCAGGGACTGGTCCCTCCTGATAACATGCTCATCCTTGCTCCTAAGGAGCATTCTGGTTGTACTTCTTCCAAGACAGATTTGTTCATTTTTCTGGAAGTCCGAGATATATTCAATATTCTTCACCAACACCATAATTCAAAAGCATCAATTCTTCTTCTTCGGTCTTCTTTATTCATTGCCCAGGTTTCACGTGCATATGAGGTGATTGAAAACACCATGGTTTGGGTCAGGCACACCTTAGTCCACAAAGTGACATCTTTGCTTTTTAACACGTTAAAGAGGTCTTTTGCAGCAGATCTGCCCAATGCGATGCATCATTTAATTTCTTGACTGCTGCTTCCATGGGCATTGATTGTGGATCCAAGTAAAATGAAATCCTTGACAACGTCAATCTTTTCTGTGTTTATCATGATGTTGCTTATCGGTCCAGTTGTGAGGATTTTTGTGTTCTTTATGTTGAGGTGTAATCCATACTGAAGGCTGTAGTCTTTGATCTTCATCAGTAAGTGCTTCAAGTCCTCTTCACTTTTCAGCAAGCAAGGTTGTGTCATCTGCATAGGGCAGGTTGTTAATGAGTCTTCCTCCAATCCTGACACTGCATTCTTCTTCATATAGTCCAACTTCTCTAATTATTTGCTCAGCATACAGATTGAATAAGTGTGGTGAAAGGATACAACCCTAATGCACACCTTTCTTGACTTTAAACCACACAGTATCGCCTTGTTCTGTTTGAACGACTGCCTCTTGATCTGTGTACAGGTTCCTCATGAGCACAATTAAGTGTTCTGAAATTCTCATTCTTCACAATATTATCCATAATTTGTTATGATCCACACAGTCGAATGCCTTTGCATAGTCAATGAAACACAAGTAAACATTTTTTTCCCTTAGAATCCTTCAATATTGCAACTCAAGGATTGAATATTCTCTTCAGTTCTTTTCAGCTTGAGAAATGCCAAGCGTGTCCTTCCCTTTTGGTTTTCTAACTCTAGGTCTTTGCACATTTCATTATAATATTTTATCTTCTCGAGCTGTCCTTTGAAATCTTCTGTTCAGCTCTTTAACGTCATCATTTCTTCCTTTCGCTTTAGCTACTCTACATTCAAGAGCAACTTTCAGAGTCTCTTCTACATCCATTTTGGTCTTTTCTTTCTTTCCTGTCTTTTTAATGACCGCTTGCTTTCTTCATGTATGATGTCCTTGGTGTCATTCCACAACTCACTGGTCTTCGGTCATTAGTGTTTAATGAGTCAAATGTACTGTTGAGATGGTCTCTAAATTCAGGTGGAATATACTCAAGGTCATACTTTGGCTCTCGTGGACTTGCTCTAATTTTCTTCAGCTTCAACTTGAACTTGCATGTGAGCAACGGATGGTCTGTTCCACAGTCAGCCCCTGGCCTTATTCTCACTGACGATATTGAGCTTTTCCATCGTCTCTTTCCACAAATGTAGTCAATTTGATTCCTGTGTGTTCCATCTGGTGAGGTCCACGTGTATAGTCACTATTTATGTTAGTGAAAAAAAGGTATCTGCAATGAAGATGTTGTTGGTCTTGCAAAATTCTATCATATGATCTCTGGTGTTGTTTCTATCACCAAGGCCATATTTTCCAACTACAATTTCTTCTTATTTCCAACTTTTGCATTCCAATCACCAGTAATTATCAATGCATCTTGATTGCATGTTTGATCAATTTCAGACTGCAGAAGTTGGTCAAAATATTCAATTTCCTCATCTTTGGCATTAGTGGTTGGTGCATAATTTGAATAATAGTTTATTAACTGGTCCTCCTTGTAGGCGTACGGGTATTATCCAATCACTGACAGCGTTGTACTTCAGGATAGATCTTGAAATGTTCTTTTTTGGCAATGCCATTCCTCTTCAAGTTGTCATTCCCGGCATAGTAGACTATATGATTGTCTGATTCGAAATGGCCAATGCCAGTCCATTCCAGCTCACTAACGCCTAGGATATCGATGTTTATGTGTTCCGAATGGTGATGATGACTTCCAGTTTTCCTAGATTCATACTTCGTACGTTCCATGTTCCTATTATTAATGAATGTTTGCAGCTGTTTCTTCTCATTTCAAGTTGTGCCACATCAGCAAATGAAGGTCCTGAAAGCTTGATTCCATTAACGTCATTAAAGTTGACTCTACTTTGAGGACGCAGCTCTTCCCCAGTTGAATTTTGAGTGCCTTCCAACTGGAGGGGCTCATCTTCTAGCACCGTATCAGACAATGTTCCACTGCTATTCATAAGGTTCTCACTGGCTTATTTTTTCAGAAATAGACCGCCAGGTCCTTCCTCCTAGTCTGTCTTAGTCAGGAAACTCTGCTGAAACCTGTCCACCATGGGTAACCCTGCTGGTATTTGAAGTATCGGTGGCATAGCTTCCAGCATCACCGCAACATGCAAGCCACCACGGTAGGACAAACTGATAAGACACGTGGGGCCCTGTGGATGGCATCCTGTAAATGCTAGCAGGAATCTCAAGGGCTCCTTGCCTTTCTAGGCACTATCTCAGGCTTTCAATCTATGGTTCACATTTCCAGCTAACATTCTCTCTGCCAATAGAGCTGGGTTCCAGTGCTGGCTTCCACACTTATTCCGTGTGGCTTTGGGTAAACCTCTTCACTTCCCTGTGCCTTGGTTTCCTCTTGCAGAGGTAACAGGCATATAATAGTTACTCAAGGTACAGTAGCTATTACTATTGTTTTGATCATCATGTTCCTCAGCTGATAAGAGTTGTTTCCTACACAAGACCAAGCAGGTAAGAAAAGGGCCACAAAGAAACAACTCTACTGAAACTCAGTGATGCCCTTTGAGCTCCTGAGCACAGAGCACTTTACAAAGAGGCAAAAGAATGCACGTTGGCCCCAAGGGAGGGGAGCAGGAGCCATGGTTAAGGCTTGAATCCCAGCTCCACTATGTGCTAAAAAATGACATGCCCTCTGAGGCTCAGTCTCCTCGTTAGTAGAATAGGGGTGTTAACAGAACCTGGTGCACATGGCAGCTGTTTGAATTAAATGAGATGATGTAAGTACCCGGTACTGGACCCAATTAATGTCAGCTGTGGCTAGCATCAAAGAGGAGACACAGGCATCTGGGCCACCCTAAGGAGCAAATAATCTAGCCCCGTTCAGTGCTCACATTGTGTGTATTGTGTGTGGATTAAGAAACGGTGAGGAGTGGGGCAGGAAGAAGGATCAGAGAAGGCAGAAGGGGAGAAGAGAAGTCTGAGGGACTTGGCCTAGCCTGAAAGGACTCAGAAGGGCCAGGCTGCCAAGAATCGCAGCATTTCTAGCATCTCCCTCTGTCCATGGCCAACTGCTCTGCAACTCCTTTCAGGCTAGCACAAAGCGAAACAGGAATAAAAGAGAGATCCAAGGCAGACACGACGGCAAACTTCCTGACTGCAGTGGAATTTGGTCCAACACAAGGGCACAGTAGCTCCTTGTCATCTTCGCTTCTGCAGTGAGTCCCTCATCCATTCTAACAGATGCTTTTAGGACCCCACGCCACATCCTCTGCCCACCAGCTTCTGCAGCTGTGTGTCGTTCCCATGCACCTGACACCGTCTCTCCTCGGGCTTCCAAGTCCCTCCACGTTGCTTTTTCTGGAACCACATGTGCTCACCCAGTGGGGTCTTGATGCACAGGGCAGCAGGGAATTGCAGAGGGGTTACAGTCTGAAGCAGCCATCCACCATCAGTGGAAACATGCCCCAGGCTCCCGTCCTTTGGAGGGACAATTCTGAAGCATATTCTACTAGCTCCTCAAAGGGTCCCAGCGGGACTAAGCCCCAGTCACCACAACTCAAAAACACACCCTTGATTGGCCTCCACCCCTTCCCATCTCATTGTCCAGCTCCCTCACTCCTCCCTCCTGGGAGCCCCTCCCAAGTAAAACACCTACACCCATGTCCTTGTTTCAGGCTCTGCTTTCAAAGGATCACAAACCAGGGCATAAATCTATGGTTTAGCCCTCAGGTGTCACCTCTGTAACTTCTCCAGGATGCCCTCACTGGCCTCTGGCCCAGGCCACCTTGATACTGCCTCTCCTGCTGTCCAACATCTTGTGCAACGTACATGCTATTCCACGCTCATGTGTTCCTCAGCTTGCTCCCCAACTCAACTCCAAGACGCTCGCAGACTAGGACTGTCTCCTAGTTGCCCGAGTGTAAAGTGGCTCAAAACCAGTCACTGTGGAGTCAATTCCATTTCATGGTGACACCATGTGTTGCAAAGCAGAACTGTGCTCTGTAAGGTTTTCAAGCCTGTGACCTTTTGGAAACAGACTGCCAGTCCTTTCTTCCGAGGTGCCTCTGGGTGGGTACGAACCACCAACCTTTCGGTTAGTAGCTGAGTGCGTACCTGTTTGCACCTCCCAGGGAACCCCCAATGGCTGAGATCACCCCTTATTTTTACTGCAATTGTGATTACTGTCATTACCGCCCACAGGGGCTCCCATGGCCTCTCGATCGATGTTTGCATTTCTAGAAGGTGACATGGTGCTGCACAGAAAAAACACTGACTTCAGAGTTTGAGGTACCTAGATTCTCAGAAATCACCCGTGGGTTTAATAAAGGTAGTTACCTGAATAATGACATAGTCACTCAGTAGACTACTCTACAGCCATTTACGATTTTAGTGTATTTCATTATAATAATCATCGTCATTTTTGCTGAGCACACAGTATGTACCACACACTGGGTTAAAAGCTTTATATGCATTGTCTCATTTAATCCCCCCACAATAACCCTATAATATGGGTACTGGTATTATTATTATTAACATTATTATTATTCCCATTTTACAAATGAAGAAATTGAGTCTTTTATAATATCGTCAGCTGATGCTAATAATATAATATTGAGGTAAAGAGCAGAATATCAAATGGTTTCTTCGCTTTATCTCAATTATGTTTAAATAAATATGCAGAGGAAAAAAAGACTAACAAGCAATGCAGTAACATGTAAGCCATCGTTGTCTCTGGGCAATGGGATTATAGGTAATATTCATTTTCTTTGAGTCTAACTTGCATGGCGATTACGGGGTCTCCACAGCTCTGCCCTCTCAGGTCTGAGCTGCAGGTGCCAGAGCTGAGCCTAGGGGTCCTCCCAGGTGAGACATCCCAGGAATCTATGACTTTGGTGTCAAGAGAACAACCCACTGGTAGCCAGATCCCAGCACCCTAGAGAGGCTACCAGTTATTCAGGGTCAGATAATTGAAAGGACTCAAGACTGCAACAAAACAGAGTCACGAAAGATTTCATTACAAGCAAAGGACACAGGACGGTAAGAGTAAGGAGCCATGGAGCAACGCCAGCAAGGGCCACAACATCCATGAGCAGGTCCTAAGGTCTCCGCTCAGAAGCTCAGGAGGAGCTGGGTCTCTGGACTACCAACAACCACTCACACGCACAGGGAGAGCTCAGCCGCAGGACGCCAAGGCATGAGTTCAATGAGGCATTTGCTCATTTTATGTCCCTCTGGTCACATTGCCAAAACCAGGCCAAGTAACCAGGCATAATAACTGAAACCAGGTGCAGACCATCCATCTATGTTTTTCCACTAAGCTGTGCAGCAAGTTGGTACGGGGAGCCTCCAGGCAGTTTTGGACTTCAGACAGCACACTCTAAACCACTGACTAATATATCCTACCCCTTCCTGGCCAAGCCTATGGTTCCAGCATCTCTGGAGATAAGCATGGACCAGCTGCATGTTAGCCTCTCCTTACACGGCGGATGGGGAAGGTCAGCCATCCTGATCCCCCGGGGAGCCACACCCCAGCCATGCTCCAGACAGGACCCAGGAGTCAGCACCCGGAATCACAGCTCAGGCACAAGGTGTGGAAGACCTCTCCTGGGTGGGAGGACTTTCTCCGATGTGTCCTGCTGGAGCCTGAGCCCGGCCAGGCATTGCTTCACTTTAATCACCACTGATCCTGGCGAAATGGGAGTGAGGGAGTTGGGGAAGGACACTTGCTTTTCTTGCCGTCCCTCCCTCCTGCATCCTCCTCCCTGGAAAAGCCCTCTGTCCACGTCCGACAGCCTGGCAGAAAAGAGAAGGCTTGAGTTGGTGGGGGGAACCAACCGACCTGAATGCCACCTTCGTTCAATAAATACTTATTGAGTATGTCCCATGTGTCAGGAGCTGGGCTGGATGCTGTACAGTCGATGGAACAGGCAGATGTGGTCCCTACTTACAGTCTAATAGGTTTGAGTCCACCCAGAGGTGCCTCAGAAGAAAGGCCTGGCGACCTACTTCTGAAAAATCAGTCAGTGAAAACCCTATGGAACACAGTTCTACTCTGACACACATGGGGTTGCTATGAGTTGGAGTTGACTCGATGGCAACTGGCTTAGGGAAGATAGATAATTAACAAATAAACATTCAAATAAATACTTGTTACCATCAAGACAGTTTTGACTCATAGAGACCCTATAGGTCAGAGTAGAAGTGCCCCATAAAGTTTCCAAGGCTTAAATCTCTACGGAAGCAGACTGCCATATCTTTCTCCCAAAGAGGAGGAGAAATGGGTTGCCGTGAGAGCGAACAGAGGGAGTTGGAGCCTGCAGATCAGAGGCTGGGAGGCATCTCTAAGGGAGTGACATTTAAGCTGACACGTGCAGGATGGTAGGACTGATGCAGATAAAGAGCAAGGGAACAGCATGTGCAAAGGCCCTGAGGCAGAATGCTTGGCAAGTTGTAAAAACTGACTGGAGGCCAGTGTGGCTAAAATACTGCAGGCATTGGGGAGAGTGGCGGGTGACAAGGTTGGAAAGGCAGAAGTGCACTGTGCGGGGTCCTACAGCCAGGGCGAGGAGTTTGGGTCTTGTTCCAGGAGTAAGGTCGTGAGCTGGGTTCCCCAAAAGCAGAGCCTGAGACAAGGGCTTGGTACAGGTGGTTTATGTGGGAGGTAAAGGCAGGAAGCAGGAACGAAGCAGTGGAAAGATTAAGGGGGAAAGCCATGTTCATGTTCATCATCAAGAGCACACTGGGGGCAACAGGTTCAGTGCCGCTGGGACCTCCTGAGATGTGCAGGAAGCGTTCCAGAGGTTTCTGCAGAAAGAGGTTGTTGTTAGTTGCCATCGAGTTGATTTCAACTCATAACAACCCCATGTGACAGAGCAGAACTACCCCCATAGGACTTCCTAGGTTGTAATCATTATGGAAGCGGATTGCCAGGTCTTTTTCCCACAGAGCCACTGGGTAGGTTTGAACCACCAACCTTTTGGTTAGCAGCCGAGTGCTTAACCGTCTGCAGCACCAGGGCTCCTTAAAGGAGGCAGGGCAGCACATTTATTCACCAGCTTCCTTTCTTTGCTGGTTGAGGGTTGCCCCGGGGTGTTAGCTGGGCACTTCTGGGCTGCACCTGTGTCTGGGCTGAGCTGGTTCTGGCCGCATCAGAGAAGTCCCCAGGACAGACAGCAGAAAGACACCTCAGCACACTCAAAGGAGACCACTGTCACCAAGAAGTGAGACTGAGCTCTGGGAAGACCATGGAGATGTGAGACAGACACCAGGGCCTCTGCCACCAACAAGGAGCCGGGGAAAGACTACAAGCTGGAGCGGCCCATCGGATACACAAGTCAGAACGACATCTGCCCGGCTGTTACAAAAGGGAACAAGAAGAGGACTTTTACATAAGTATGCTCTGTGCAATATTCAGCATGTATTTTTATCAACAATTTCAATTTGTCAATCTTATGTGGGACTAAGGAGTCCTGGTGGTGCAGTGGTTAAGAGTTCAGCTGCTAATCAAAAGGTCAGCAGTTTGAATCCACCACCCACTCCTTGGAAACCCTATGGGGCAGTTCTACTCTATCCTATAGGGTCGCTATGAGTCGGAATCAACTCGACGGCAACTGGTTTTAACTGGTTATATGCACCAGTACCAGGAACTTTGTACATATTAGCTTTATTTCTGCACTTTAGAAATGATCATCCCATGCTATGGTTGTGGAAACTGAGGCTCAGAGAAGTGAAATCATTTGCAAGAGGTCTCAGAGATAGGCAGCCATGGGGCTGGGAGCTCCTACCAGCCCCCACTAGCCCTATCTGAGGCTACGTTGGGACTACGGGGACCCTGGCCCTGTGTTCATGTCTGGGGGCTCCACACCCCCCAGGGGTCCTCTCAGCTCCAGTCATGCCCAGAAGCCAGCTCCCGAGAGCACGGGTGCCCACGTTCTGAGTCCCCGCCCCTGCAGGTGCTTGCCTCCTCCACACGCAGAACTGTGCCGCCGCGCAGGCTAATTATAAATGCCGGGTATTTATAGTGAGCTTCTCCACCAGGGCTTCCAGCGTCTCGAGGGAACTATTTACAGAATCCTCCCAGCACTTCAGAAAGAGAGGCAGAGCTTGGAGGGGAAACTGAGGTGAGTGTCGAAGCAGGCCCGGCAGGGTGTCTGCCAGGACCTGACTGGACAGAGCCATCGGGGACAGGGATGCCTGGTGACCCCGGACAAGACCTTTACCCAGCACCAACCAATTAACCTCTGTGCCTCAGTCTCCTCATCTGTAAAACGGGGCTCACGATAGTGCTTGCCTCATAGGCTTGCTGTGGCTAAATGAGTTCAAACACGTAAAGAACAGAATCTGGCAAGGAATCAACCTCAGTAAATGTTAGCTACTTTTCAAAATCATTATTATTATCCTTTCAACAGCTAACTCAATAAAGTAAGTAAGTATTATGCATTGGGTTTTAATTTCAAAAAATTAATAATAACCATTAAGGTTTCTGTTTCCTCTGTAATTCAGGATTGGACCAGAAGGCTGTTTAGGAACCAATTTAAACAGGCAAAGGATGGTGGCTTGTTGATTCCTCCGCCCGGACCACGGAAAGAAAAGCGATGAGCAGGGGAGACACGCCACCTTGCTGCTGGCTCATGATCAAAGGACAGACACCCCACAGAGCATATGACAGGTGAACTGGTAGGAACAGAAATTGGGACAAGATTTTGGGGGGCTGCTGCACATCCCCCACACCTCCCATCTTGTCATTTTCTGCTGTCAGCAAGGGCCAAAACCCCAAAACTCTAGAGGTCCTTCCAAAAATATGCAGAACAGAGCAACAATTTCCTGCCTTGCCCAGACATGGTGAGAATTCAATAAGCAAACGCCTACAACGTGCCAGGTACAGGGTGGATATCCAAAGAATGGTTGCTGTTATTACAGCCCCGAGTTTTCTTCATTATTTGTTCTTTAACTAGTCTTTGCAATGTTTTACCTATTAAAACTACCACATATTTGTCATTTAAAAAAAAAAAAAATTCACACTCTAAAGAAGGATATGTTGTTGTTAGCTGCCATGGAGTTGACCCCTGACTCGTAGTGACCCCACGCACAACGGAATGAAACACTGCCTGATCCTGTGCCGTGCCCACGATCAGTTGTCGATCAGACAGTTGTGATCCATAGGGTTTTCATCTGCTATTTTTTGGAAGTAGCCTTTCTTCCTAGTCTGTCTTAGTCTGGAAGCTCCACGGAAACCTGTTCAGCATCATAGCAACACGCAAGCCTCTGCTGACAGATGGGTGGTGGCTGCGCATGAGGTGCACTGGCGGGACTCAAACTCGGGTCTCCCGCATGGAAGGTGAGAACTCCACCACTGAACCACCACCCAAAAACCAAACCCACTGCCGTCGAGTCAATTTTGACTCCTAGTGACCCTATGGGACAGGGTAAGACTGCCCCATAGGGTTTCCAAGGCTGTAAATCTTTACAGAAGCAGACTGCCACATCTTTCTCCCATGGAGCCGCTGGTGGGTTCGAACCACCAACCTTTCGGTTAGCAGCCGAGCACTTAACCACTGTGCCACCAGTGCTCCTTGAACCACCACTGCCTTCCATAAAAAACGAGTATAGACAGGAGAAAGAAAAAGCCTCCTCTTCTCTCCCCTCACTCCACCCAAATTGTTGTCCATGTTGTTGCTGTTTTTGTTTTCTTGGTTGGGGCAGAAGTCCTCAACCAGCCGTTCGGAAGCTTTGCTGCACAACAGAATCACCTGGGAGCTTTGAACGATCCCAATGCTCAGGCCGCACCCCAAGCCAATGACTCTAGGGTAGGGCCCAGGCATCAGTATGTTTTAAAAACTCTCTAGAGCGTTTCAGTCAGCAGCCGAGTTTTACAGGGGACTACACCAATTCTTCTCAAACTTCATTGTGGGTACAGATTGCACCAGGTCCGTGCTAAAATGTAGATTCTGCCTTGGCAGGTCTAGGCGGGCCTGAAAGTCTGCATTTCTAACAAGTTCCCAGGTGACGCTGATGCTGGTGGTCCAGAGACCCCGCTGGGAGTACCACAGGACTAGACCACTGGCTGAAAAACTTTTGTTAGCCTTGGGGCACACTCTTCAAATGAAGAGATTACAGATATTTAACAGACCTGTTCTGACTGATGTAAAGGGTCAGAAAAACCGAGGAACAGGAGTCCCAGACTCAAGCTCCCCCCTAGTCCTCTGTGTTAGGCAGCATAATGGCCTCCCACAAATGTCCACATCCTAAGGCTGCTAATCAACCTTAAAATAAGATTATCCTGCATTATCTAGGTGGGTCCAGTGTAATCATCAGTTGCTGCTGAATTGATTCTGACCCATGGCAACCCCATGTGTGTCATAGTAGAACCGGGCTCCATAGAGTTTTCAATGGCTGATTTTTTGGAAAAAGAGCACCAGGCCTTTATTCCGAGGCACCTCTGGATGGAATCGAACCACCAACCTTTTGGTTAGCAGCTGAATGTGTTAACCATTTGTACCACCCAGGGATTCCAATGTAATCACAAGGGTCCTTAAATGTGGGAGAAGAGGCAGAAGAGTCAGTGTAGGGGTGATATGATGGGAGAAGAACTAAACCTACTGCTGTTGGCTTTCAAGAGGCAGAAAGAAGCAAACACCCTGCAGGATTAGATTTCTGTGTTTGAAGGATTAGGACCACAGTCTTGTGGAACATCTCGATCAATTGGTATATATAGTTCATAAAGTTACGTTCTGCATCCTAATTTGGTGAGTAATGCCTGGGGTTTTAAAAGCTTGTGATCGGCCATCTAAGATGCAACAATTGGTCTCTACTCATCCGGAGCAAAAGAGAAAGAAGGAAACCAAAGACTCAAAGAAGGAACTAGTGTACAGTACAAACAGTCTACACAGACCACAGCCTCAGCTACCCTGAGACCAGAAGAACTAGATGGTGTCCTGCTACCACTACTACTGAGCATTTTAATCACCACAGTAGATGGGCCCTGACAGAATGGCAGAGAAACGTGGAACAGAACCTCAAATTCCTTAAAAAAAAAAAAAAAAAAAAAACCAGACCTCTACTGGCTAGGTGAGACTGGAGGACTCCCCGAGACTATTGCCTTAAGATACTCTTCAAACCTTGAACTGAAACTAACCCCTGAGGTCACCTTGTAGCTAAATAACAAATTGGTTCAAAAAATAATGAATATCACCTGTAAGTACTGTGCTCCTTTTAAAAATCATCTATATGATACCAAACAGTCAACAATTACTTTAAGACAAAGAAGAGAATGTAAGGGGGCAGGGAAACTAACAGAAACAGAACAACCAGATTGGAAGTGAGACTGTTCCCATATTGTGAAGAATGGAACCCATGTCACAGAACAATGTGGGTAGAAATTGTTGAATGGGAAACTAAACTGCTTTGTAAACCTTCACCGAAAACACAATATTAAAAAAAAAAAAAAAAGATGCAGAAGAGACCATGAGCCAAGGAAAGCAGGTGGCCTCTAGACGCTGAAAAGCGCAATCAGACAGACTCTCCCCTTGAGCCTCCAAAATGGAACAGGCAGCTCTGCCAATGGCTTCGTTTTAGCCCAGTGAGACCCACATCAGACTTCTAACCTCCAGAACTGTAAGATAATGAATGTGTGTTGTTTTAAGTCACTAAGCTTGGGGTGATTTGTTACAGCAGCCATAGGAAGCTCATACACCCCCCAAGGGATCTCCACTGAAGTCGTAGATCTCCACTGAAAACAGCCGGACAGGGTGACTTCATCACTATGAGTCCATGATGGGACTGAGATATGCCAAGCCCACCCTACACCCCTTTTCTGGCACAGCCACTGTCCTATACCCCTTTGCTGGCACAGCATACGCTGAGGCACTCAGGGTCCCAGAGCTGGCTGATGCATCCTGGCCTGGTGGTATCAGTTTCCCGAGATTCCAGGGCCCCCACTGCCCAACTTTCTGGCAGGAGGGGAATCCCAGGTAGCCTCCTCAGCAATGTGGATGCTATTTTCAGCTCGGCAGCTGAGCATTCCAGCAACGAGCAGCTTGGAAGTGTCTCCTGGCCCCCAGGAGAGACCTGTGTTCTGTCCTTGTGGTGTGCAGAAACAGATTTAGGCTAACACCTGCCTGCTGGCCACAGCTATGGTTCCCAGCACACCTGCTGTCCAGCCAGCCAGACCAGAGCAGGACAGGAGACCAGGGGGAGACCTCAAGTCTGCCCTAGTCTGGTCTCCCCTATCCCAGGAGTGGGGGCTGTGTTGTTCTGCACCGGAGCAGATTGAGAAGGGTCCCAGGGGGGTCGTGGAACAGATGACATCTCAACAAAAGACACTACAGCAGGGTGCTCAGCCCTGGCTGCGCACTGGATCCATGAAGGGAGCTGTTAAAAACTCTGAGGCCCAGGCTGCTCTGCCCCCCACCAATTCAGTCAGAATTCCTGGCATGCGACCAAGGCATCAGGTTTTTTTCCAAAGCCCCCCCCCCAGGTAATTCCAATGTGAAGCTGGGAGTGAGACCCTAGAGCGGTGGTTCTCAGAGTGAGGATCACAGACAACAGCATCAGCGTCACCTGGGAGCTTGTGAGAAATGCAGATTCCCAGGTCCTACCCCAGACCCACTGAATCAGAACCTGCATTTTAATTTTAACTAGGCTCCCAGGAGACTCCTTGGCACACCGAGTCTGAGATGCGTGGCAGTGGAGGATAACAGTGAAGTCTGCAGGCTCCGGGTCAGCCTGCCTGGGTCTGTGGGGTACTCCACCACTTTTTAGCCATGAGGCCTTAGGTAAATAACAACCTCTGAGCTCCTCCATCCCCCCTTTTAGCTTTCTCCCACATCCCACACGTGGGGCTGAGCCAGGAAACCCCAAGAGGCCACAATAGTCCAGGGAGCCTGGTGAGGAAGCCCACGAAAACCCACAGCCTGTCTTGGAAGAAGAGGTTCAGGTGGACCCTGAAGCTGAAATAATCTGGGGCACCGCTTGAAGAAAATCACCACACATCTGTCAGTTTCTTGTACTGTGATGGCTTGTGTGTTGCTATCATGCTAGAAGTTTTGCCACCAGAATTTCAAACACCAGCAGAGTCACCCATGGTGGATAAGTGTTAATGGAGCTTCCAGACTAAGATAGACCAGGAAGAAAGGCCTGGTGATACAATTCCAAAAATTAGCCAACAAAACCCCCATGGATCACAACAGACTATTGTCTGAGATAATGCTAAAAGACGAGCCCTGTAAATTGGAAGGCACTCACAATGCACAGTGGCTACAACAATGGACTCAAACATACCAAGATTAGGAAAATGGCACAGAACTGGACAAAGTTTCGTTCTGTTATACGTAAGGTTGCCTAAGTCAGAGCCAACTGGACGAAAACTAAAAACAACAAATACAAAATTCCAAAAATAATGTTAGGAACCTTAGGGAATGGATCCAATTTAAAATATTCTGCCCCATTGTCTCTAAATGAGCATCCTTATCAGTCAGATCATATGTTCTAGCTTCCAGTTTCAAAAAATACTGTGTGTGTATGTATGTATGTATATGAATATATGCGCATATATATATATATATACACATATAGATATATATACGTATAGATATATATGTATATACACACAATCTTGACCTCATGAGGAGCCCTGGTGGCACAGTGGTTAAGAACTTGGCTGCTAACCAAAAGGTCAACAGTTCGAATCCACCAGCCGCTCCTTGGGAACTCTATGGGGCAGTTCTACTCTGTCCTGCAGGGTCGCTATGAGTTGGAATCAACTCGGACGGCAATGGATTTGGTTTGGTTTGCGGTTTACCTCATGAAAAATTAACAACCCATCATAGTCACTGAAGAGTAACAGAAGCTTCAAGGTGTTAGAGAGAAGCGTTACAGAAAACCAAAAAAACAAACCCCTTGCCATCGAAAGTTAGCACTTAATTGAAGCTCCTCCATCGATGTAACCAGAAGAACTGCAAGAGCCAGTGCCTTGGAGGAAAAACCAGGCAGCTCTCTAAAGAATCTGCAAAACAGGAACAAGGGTTTCTCAGTTTGCAGGGCTCTCTGGAAGCGGGCCCTCTCGAATGAAGGCAGGCAGGCTATACTTAGAAAGAGACGCGTGGTGAGGAGCAGTTCTGTTACTATAAATTCATTTCCAAAAGCCAAACATATGTGTGTGCACACACATAAATACCATATATATGGAGGATATAAATCAGCGTATGACATTTAGACCTTGCTTCCTAAACTGGGGAAAATATGTAATTATGACTTATTTTTTATTCTAGTGTGGGAATAATAAGGAAGACATCTCACTCCAGTAAGATCAATTTGGTGGAGAGAGTAATCTGTATTTCTGTAGTTCATTCAGTCATTCACTCACTCAGTCTCCAAACGGTTATGGAGAGCGGATGTGCCCAGTGGGGAACACCCCGGATATCATTCCAGGCTCCACAAAGCTTACAGGCAGGTGCCTGGCCACTCAAAGCGTGGTCCTCAGACCAGCAGCATTGGCCTTTTATGGGAACTTGTTAAAATGCAAATTCTCAGGTCCCATCTTTGAGCTACCGAATTAGAATCTGTATTTTAGCAAGATCCCCCAGGGACTCATAGGCACATTAAAGTTTGAGAAGCAGTGCTGTGGTACACCCTGCTTTTAAAAGTGCTTAGCCATAAAGGAAAGTTACCTGGAATTTAGATTTCACTCATGACTCCCCATTCATGTGCAGATAGAGTGGGAATATTAATAAAATTAGCTACAGGCAACCCTAGGAGCCCTGGTGGTAGAGAGGTAAAAGCTATCAAAAAGGTCAGCGGAATCGATCTCCATGGGAGAAAGATGTGGCAGTCTGCTTCAATCGAGATTTACAGCCTTAGAGATTCTATGGGGTTGCTGTGAGTCGGAATCAACTCGATGGCAGAGGGTATAGGCAACCCAAAGAGCCCCGGTGGCGCAATGGTTTAAGCACTAGGCTGCTAACAGAAAGGTTAGCAGTTCGAACCCATCCAGCAGTTCCACAGGAGAAAGACCTGGCAATCTATTTCCATAAAGCTTACAGCCAAGAAGACTCTATGGGGCAGTCCTACTGTGTCTCATGGAGTCACTATAAGTCGAAATCGACTCGACGGCACCTAACAACGACAACATAGCCAACCCAATCCCCCCGCAATGTGAACTATAAATCTAAGACATTGCTGATTTATATTAACTGCAAAAGAAAAGACCATGGAAATTAGTAACTAGCGCTCCAGTGGCAACAAGGGAAGCCAGCAGGAGGTATCATATAACCGTTTCATGATTCACTTGGTGCCCATGAGTCCAGGGACCCTCTCAGGAAGGAGGAGATGGGTTCAAGTCACAGGATCAGAGGGTTTGGAGGAAAAGCTGGCTGTGCTTGGTACAGAAGTTATTCCTCAAACTGAAAAGTGTCAGATTCCAACTCCAGCACTCAAGCCCACTAATGAATGGATTGGCTCCAAGATCGGCAGCAGAACAGATGGAAGTAGAAGAAAAAAATACCATTTCCTCCAAACTTGCTGAGTCCAATGAAGATGTCGGAAGATTTGGATGGAGCCAGCATGATTAATCTTACCAACTTTACCTTGAGTTTCATTTTTGGCGGGGGAATGGCATCAGCTTAAAAGTTAATTACAAGCAAGAAACAAATCATGCAGCTGATGTGCACATTACTAACAAATTAAGTTCTTAAAATAGGCAATACACCACTTGGAACAATAGTTTATGAGCCCAAGGGTGCATGCAAATAATCGAGGAGGGTGAGCAAACTAATAGCTAAAATACGTGCATTAAATAAGGGCAAACTGCAGATATTAACCAAAAAGGAAATGGAAACATGGTCAACTTCTCATTTTGTAAACAACAAGCCAAGTGGAAAGATCCACGATGCAACCCCCTGCGGAATGAAGAGGGGGGCCGAATGGAGACAGGGCTCCCCCCAAAGATGTACAAACAGCTGAAGTGTGGGGAATCAGGGCAACAGGAGGGGCCGCCCAGCAGGGAAAACTCAGATCAAAGCTGAGAGAGGCAGCAGCCCACCACAAAAGGGTAAATTCAGAGTTGTGTGGGAGAGGAAGTTTCCAACTGTAGAAAGTTGGAAATTACATCCAACATCCTCACTGTGCAAATGAGGGAACGTGTACAGAGAGGGAAGGTGACTTGCCCAAAGTCACACAGCAAGTGT
>NW_004443960.1:9639561-9675780 GCF_000243295.1 Trichechus manatus latirostris
GTCTTTAGCAACAAGCGTGGGCTCCAGTCCTGGTTCTGACACGCCACTGTAGGAACCTGCTGAGTTAACGTCTCTCAGCCTCAGTTTTCTCAGCTCTGAAATCGGAAGAATACCTTTCAGGGGCATGTTTTGAGGACAAAATGAGATAATTCAACGTAAAAGCAGCTTGTAAATGTCAAAACACCCCTCACACATAATGATTGCTGCTGGAACGTTCTCAGAGAACAGGGCATGGCTAACCATCATGATGACATCTGAGACCCTCCCTGCCACTATTGTCATGGGGATCCCAAGCCCTGCCTGTGCCTATCCTGTGCCTGAGGCTCAGAAGAGCCTTCTTCACCAAACTTTTCTGCCTTCCTGGCACTCTCATATTTACAGTAATCCACACCGGGCTGTAATCCTGGATACTAACTCACTTATTCATTCAGCAAACACCACTGAGTGCCCACCTTGTGTCAGTCATTCTGGGAGCTAAGGATACAGATGGTAGTGGACACTGCAGTGCTCTGCCCACTCCTTTCACTGGTTCTTTGCACTCACCCCCTCCAGCTTGCTCCTGCTACCTTCTTCAGAGGACTGTCTCTGGGCAACAGGAACCCCTTCACTCATTCCTCGGAGAAGTAGAAGTGCCCGTGAATTTACATCCCCCCCCCGCACCCCAACAGCCTTTAGCCAATGACTCCTGAGGAACAGAAGTATAAAAGCCCAGCCGCTCGTTTGCCTTGAGGTGGGACAAACTCTAACGTGTAATCCACCCTCCAGAGCTCCCCACAGGATCAGGCTAAGGCTGAACCTTGTCTGAAATCCCACCGCTGCTCAGCTACCTCCCCTTCCCCATCCTGCTTCCCCCACTTCCTCACTGTCAGTTTCCTAATAAGTCACTTGCACCCAAATCCTTGTCCCAGGAGGGTCTGCTTCCAGGAGAACCTGACCCAGGACACAGACGTCATTCATGAACAGCCCCTGCCCTCAAGAAGCTCTCTAGCTAACTGGACAGGCTGGCATGCCCCAAACTGGAAAACGTCTTATTCACCAAGACTCTGTTGGTGGGAGTCGGGGGTGGGGGGTGGGGGAGTGCTATATTTACGTGGAAGGATGTCCTAATAAATTCACTGGGGGCAAAATGGATTCCCTAAGGGCATGAACGCTGCTGGCGCCAAGACTTCAAGAGAAGAGGATGAAATGACCTGGGTGAGACAAGGAGAGGGAGTTGTTTGTTCCCCAGAACAGAAAATGGAGGAGAGCGCCAGGATGTGGGGGAGGCCACGGGGAGTGTGACGTGATGTGATGCCCCAAATCTTCGACGAAGGTAGCAAACCAGCACGCAGACACAGGGGCTGGAGGTGGAGGAGACCATGAGGATCTGGGTCCTTGAGGAATCGCGGGGAAGGCTCTGGACCATCGCAGGCCATGAGATCGGGACTTCTTTTTTTTTTTTCCTTTTTCTAAATTTTGTTGTTGTTGTTGAGAATATACACAGCAGAACAGACACCAATGATTTCTACTGGTAAAATTCAGTGGCCTTGATTACAGTCTTCAAGTTGTACAACCATTCTCACCCTCCTTTTCTGAGGTGTTCCCCCCACCATTAACAGAAACTTGCTGCCCCCTGAGGTTCCTATCTTTCGAGTTACTGTTGTCAATTTGATCCCATATAGATTGTTCTGAAAAGAGTATAGTGCTCAAGGCAGACTTTTTCACTAGTTAAGCTAAACTATTGTTTGGTTTTAAGAAGACTTCAGGGGATATTTTTGGTTTAAGTCTGAAAGATTATCTCAGGGCAATAGTTTCAGGGGTTTATCCAGCCTCCATGCTCCAGAAAGTCCAGATTCTATAAAAATTTTAAATTCTGTTCTGCATTTTCCCCCCTTTTGGGGATCAGGACATTTGAGGCAAGTTTGTAAGCTTCCACCAATGCCCACCAGGAAGACTGCAGTAGCCTCCCAAGTGGTATCCTGATTCGGCATCACTGCCTCCCATACTACCCACCCACCCCCAGCAGCCAAAGCGAGCTTTAAATATAAAAATTAGGTCTTTACATCTAAATTTTTCCACTCCTGAGTTCAGGTCATATCACATCTCCAATGGATTCCCACTGCATTTAGAACAAAATCCAAGGTTCTTATCCTGGCCTTCAAGACCCTATAGGATCCCTCCTCCTGTTCCTTGAACTTGCCCATCTTGCTACCACCCCAGGGCCTTTGCACTTGCTGTCTGTTCTATGTAGACTACTCCACTATCACCAGGTCTTCCCAGAGCTGGATCTCTCTCATTGTTCCATTCTCACCTTAAATATCACCTCCTTACTCATTTTCCCTGGTCTGTTTTAGCACCTTCCCCTTCAATCTACATCACATAATTCTATGTCAGTGTTTTCATAACACTTACCATCATCTGAACTTGTACTATTGATTCATGCATTCACTTGTTTATTGTCTCTCTGCCCCCAGAACATAAGCCTCATGAAAGGCAGGGCATTATCTTGTTTACCACTGTGTCTACAAAGTCTGACACATAGTAGGTGCTCAATAAACATTTGTTGTTTTTACATATTCTTTCCAGCGTTCGTATTTGTTATCTGTAAGGAGGGTCAGCCCACTAGGCACTTACTTGGCCAGTGTTGCTATTTCCTGCCGTCAAGTAAGCCCCAAACTCACGGTGACCCCGTGCACAACAGAGGGAAATACGGCCCAGTCCTGTGCCATCCCCATGATCAGCTGCAGATCAGATCATTGTGATCCATAGAGTTTTTCATTGGCTGATTTTCAGGAGTAGATCACCAGGTCTTTCTTCCTAGTTCATCTTAATTTAGAAGCTCCGCTGAAACTTGTTCAACATCATAGCAACCACAAGCCTCTACTGACAGATAGGTGGTGGCTGTGCAGGAGGTGCACTGGCCTGGAATTGAACCTGCCTGCGTCTCCCACATGGAAGGTGAGAATTCTACCACTGGACCACCAATGCCCTCTACTTGGCCAGCTGTTGTTAGTAGCCATTGAGTCAATTCCAACTCATGGAAAAACCCTGTGTGTCAGCGCAGGAATGTGCTCTGTAGGGTTTTCAAGGCTGTGACCTTTTGGAAGCAGATCTTCCGAGGCACCTCTGGGTGAATTTGAATCATCAACCTTTCAACTAGTACCGCAGTTGAGCGCTTAAGTACCAGGAGCAAAATTCCATATTTCACTCTTAAGTGATTTTTAACTCTTTAAAAAAAAAAAAATCAAAAGTACATTATCTCATAATAAAGGACAGGCCTTTAGAGATACATTTATCTCTGTTAATAACTAGTTACATTGTCATTTTTCTCATTTGGTCACAAATCTGTGAAAACATCATCTGAGACATGTAAGAGTCAAAGAAGTAGTTTAGAAATGACTGAATTTGTAACCAATTCCCATCTCACACGCAGACCTGGTTCCTCATTAGAAACCAAAGGACAAAATCAGTATTCGTAGACTCCTTTCTAAGTGTGAAGTCCATCGACAGATCATCTGCCAACTTAAATCAGAATTTTACCCTCATTTTACTGATGAGGAAACCTGGGCTTAGAGAGAATAAGTAGGTTGGCCAAAGTCTCGAAGTTACAAAGTGATGGAACTGGAGTTTATCCCCAGGTGACAGGAGTGTCAACAGAGGCAGGTGCTGTCAGCGGAGAAGGCAGTCTGTTGGCCACACGCCTACACTTTAACAAATCAGAGCGTGTCT
The DNA here is from genome assembly GCF_000243295.1 of Trichechus manatus latirostris. Classification (NCBI taxonomy): domain Eukaryota; kingdom Metazoa; phylum Chordata; class Mammalia; order Sirenia; family Trichechidae; genus Trichechus; species Trichechus manatus. The sequence goes on from NW_004443960.1 coordinate 9,643,270, forward strand.
ACCTTCTCTAAACAGCACTACCCAGTCTTTAGCTTGAAATCACACGGCTAGATGTGATGGGGAAGATCAAGAATGTTGGGATCCCTGAATCTTTGGAAGGTTACCCCTCAATGTCACATTTAATGGATCTCCACATGATTTCAAGTTGATGGCCTTGTGTAACTCATCTGCAGGTCACAAACTCGAAGACAGCCCAGTCCTACAATGTCTGCTTTGAAATTTCCCCAATGTGCCTTCAGAAATTACAAATACCAGGCTCTTTTCTATTCTGCTGGTGGGGCTATAAATTGCCATTTCTGGGGACAATTTGGCAATCCCTTATTAAATTTTTCAGACCCTTTCACCGAGGAATTTCACTTCTAGGAACACAGCCTAAGGGAACAATCACAGAAGCACACCGAGATTTATGTGAAAAGATGAACACTGCAGCATCATTTGTAACTGTGAACAACTGCAGTGAATTGAAATGTCCTGAAGTAAGGAATGGTTAAAGAAATTATGATACAGCCATACCACAGAATATTAATATGCAGCTGCCAAGAATCATGTTCCTGGAAAATATTTAAGGATATGAGAAAATTCTCATGTATATGATATTAAACTGAATAAAATAATGCAGAACACAGTTCTCTTATAATATGATCCCAAGTACAGGTGTATGTGTATGCAAGTGTGTGCACATGCACGTCCAATTGTACATGCATGTAGAAATATCCATCTGCCTCTGTATGTATCTGAAAGGACACACACCAAAATGTTAGCCCTGGTTATCTTTTAAGAGTTACTGTTACACGTGATTTTAAAATTTTCTTTCTTTCTCATACCATTTTCTGAAATGAATATGTTCTGCTCTTAAAATATCCAATAAAGAAATTTGCAAATGCCATCTAAGAAACCCTGGTGGTACAGTGGTTAAGTGCTCGGCTGCTAACCAAAAGGTTGGCAGTTCGAACCCACCAGCTGCTCCACAGGCGAAAGATGTGGCAGTCTGCTTCCATAAAGATTACAGTTTGAAAACCCTTTGGGACAGTTCTACTCTGTCTTATAGGGCCGCTATGAGTTGGAATCAACTCAGAGGCAATGGCTTTTGGTTTTGGTTAAATGCCATCAAGAGAAACAAGAGTGTAAAAGTGTGGAGAAGTTGTTGAGACAGATTCTTAAATGCTGGAAGTGCAACTATACAGAGTATTTCAAATAAAATAATTAGCACTAGTGTATCAGTTAACGTCTGCCACATGACAACTACAAAATCTCAGTGGTGTACAGGAAAAGGCATTTTTTTAGCTCACATGTCTGTGAGTTGGCTGGGGATTGGCTGATCTAGGCTGAATTCTCTCATGTATTTCTGGGTTGGCTGGGTTGGCTGACCTCGGCTGGGCTGTGCTGGCTGGGGTGACTACAGCAGCTCTGTTCCACTTGTTTCTCATCCTTTTCTTGGGACCAGCGGGCTATTCCATGCAAGTTCTTCCCATGGTGGAGAGAGAGGTGCAAGAAGGCAAGCCCTGACATACAAACGCTTTCCCAGCCTTTGGTTGCATGACCTGGCTGCTATTGCATTAGCTAAAGAGAATCTCATGACCAGACCCCAAATCAAGGGACAATCCCACCCACCTCTTTAAGAGCTGCAAAGGCACATGGCAAAGAGCCTGGATACAGGAGGCGTGAAGAATCAGGTCCCTTCATTCAGTTTACAACTAGGGTTGATAGTGCTTGAATGCGGTGTGAGCCGGAGTCCTAGCTGAACAGGTTCATCCTAAGTAGTTGTTGTTGAGGGGTGCTGTCAAGCCGATTCTGACTCATAGCGACCTCATGTGACAGAGTAGAACTGCCCCATAGGGTTTCCTAGGCTGGAATCTTCTTACAGCAGATCACCAGGTCTTTCTCCCGTGAATCCACTGGTAGGTTCAAACCACCAACCTTTCAGTTAACAGGCAAGCGCTTAACTGTTGCACTGCCAGGGTTCCTTTTCCCTACATAGTTAGAGACAGATTATGCCCCCTCCACCTCCACCTCCACCAACACCAACACCACCCAGCCAGTACTTTCTCTTTCATACCAAGTGTTCTAGTGACTGGTCATTTGAGTCTGTTGGTTGGATGGGTGGTTTTGGCTTTTTGACATCATTCAGTCCACTAATTTTCTTTGAAATGCATGTTTTGCTTTAGCAGTCCTGAAGAGACAAAGAAAGAAAGATTAAGAGTGTTCTCAAAGGCAAGCAATTTGCCCAAGGAACATACAGCTCAAAGCCACAATTTACCGCCAAGTCGACTGAGCACTGTAAAACTCCAGGGCTGCGCTGTCCAAAAGGTAGTCACTAGCCACAGGGAACTACATAGGTCTAAAGGTATTTAAATTAAATAAAATTTTAAATTCAGTTCTTCAGTATCACTAGCCACCTTTCAAGTGCTGAGTAGCCTCATGCGGCTACTGGCTACTCTACTGGGCGCAGATACAGAACCTTTCCATCTTTGTTCTAGAGGACGCCACTGACATACACTCTGTTGTGAATGGCGCCCCCTGGAGTTGTGCAGTCCAGCAATCCTGACGTAGTGAGTTAGATAACTCACGTCCAGGTCCCCTGCCACTCAGTACAATTCTGTCTGGGCTAAGTTCTTTGGTCAACATTTCAAAAGGTTTTGGCTTTTCTCATTCCTTCAACTTAACAAACATGTACCTACTGTCCTTTTACTTTAATCAGTTTCTACAAACCCAGTTCAGCCTGAATATTTTTCACAAAGTAATTGGTTTATTCAACATTCTAATTCCTCAGCTCAGCACTCTTTGTAATCCGGCCCTGGACCAGCTCTCAATTCCCATCTCCCAGAACTCTGCCTCACACCCTTGGCTCCAGCCACGTTGGTAGTTCAGCACCCATATGTTATATTGTTCTGTGTCTCTGGACTTTGGGACATTCTTTTCATTCAGTCCAAATGCCCTTTGTCCATCACCTGGTCTTTTAAGACTAAGTTTCAGTCTGCCCTTTTGGGGATGCTATTCCTGGCACTGTCGTCTGTCAGTCTGTCGCACTTGGTGGCTCACGTGTTACTGTGATACTGGAAGCTATGCCACCAGTATTTCAAATACCAGCAGGGTCACTCATGGTGGACAGGTTTCAGCAGAGCTTACAGACTAAGACAAACTGGGAAGAAAGACCTGGCAATCTACTTCTGAAAATTTGCCAATGAAAACCTTACGGATCAAAACAGAACACTGTCCAACTCACTTGCTTTGGACATGTCATTAGGAGGGATCAATCGCTGAAAGAAGACATGATGTTTGGCAAAGCAGAGGGCCAGTAAGAGTGAGGGAAGCCCTCGGAGAGATGGACTGGCACAATACCACAACGATGGACTCGAGCATGCTGGTGATCATGAGTATGACACAGGACCGGCAACATTCGGTTCTGGTGTACGTAAGGTTGCCATGAGTCAGAGTCGACTTGATGGCAGCTATCTCTCTCTCTCTGTCTATCTCTCTCTCTCTCTAGCTCTCTATTTCTCTATCTACTCCTGATCACACTGATTCAGATGCTTCTCCCTGACCCTCAGGCTTCCACAGGATCCTGGGTTTACCTTTATCCTTGCACCTTTGTTACCAGTGTTTGGCTTCCCTTCTAGGCTGTGAGCTCCTAGAGAGAAGGGCATCTTAACCAATTCAGAATACGGAGGGGGCCCTGGAGCCAGACCAACCTGGGTGTGAGCTGCTGCTCCTGCACTTGCTGGCTATGTAGCTATAGGCGAGATGCTTTGACTCTTTTGTGCTTCATTTTCCTCATCTGCACAATGGGTATGATAATCATGTTATTTTGAGGACAGACTGAGATAACATACGTAGGAAACTCGGAACACCACCTGGCCGACTTTAAATGCCTACTAAGCAGTAGCTGTTTATCATTATATTACATGCGCCTGGCACACAGTAGGTGCTCAGTTATTGCTGCTTGAATTAGTAAAATGGCAGGAAACACTATCTTAAAGAAAGTCCCCATGGGGTTACAATGGTGCTACAGAAAACCCAGGTACTTTGAAACGGTCCCCATAAGGCACTGGGAGCAAACGCTGCCTGCTGCAGTCAAGGAGGAAGCACAGCTCTGGCTCCTGCAGTGGTCTGGGGTGGTTTGCCCTTTGGACACCTCCAGTCATAGGGGAAAAAAATCCCATTGACTTCGAGTCGATTCCGACTCATAGCAACCCTACAGGGCAGAGCAAAACTGCCCCAAGGGGTTTCCAAGGCTGCAATCTTTACGGAACCAGACTGCCGCGTCTTTCTCCCTCGGAGCAGCTGGTGGTTTCAAACCACCGACCTTTGGGTTAGCAGCCGAGTGCTTAACCACTGAGCCACCAGGGCTTCGTAGCTAGAGTGTTGCTGCTGTTGTTGAGTGCGGCTGAGTTGATTCCGATGCCACAGACGCCACACAGCAGCTCCAGATTCCCTTGTGTGGCTGCCCTCCAAGCTATATGAAGGTGGATTAAGATGTCCCACCCACTGCAGGGAGGGACCCTCCCCAGCCAGCCCACCTTTGGGAAAGCTTGAGCCCTAGTCAGAATAACAATCATAAGATGCCTAACATTTGTCGAGCACTCTATACGCCAGGAGCCCTAGTGGCACCGTGGTTAAGAGCTACGGCTGCTAACCAAAACGCTGGTAGTTTGAATTCGCCAGCCACTCCTTGGAAACCCTATGCGGCAGTTCTACTCTGTCCTTTAGAGTCGCTATGAGTTGGAATTGACTCAATGGCAACAGGTTTACTGTGTGCCAAGGAGCCCTGGTGGTACAGTGGTTAAGTGCTCGGCTGCTGTGTCTTTTTTTACTATGTGCCAATGATTCTCAACTAGGGGGGACTTTACCCCCCCAAGAGACATTTGGTAACATCTGGAGACATTTATGATCATCACAACTGGGGGGTTGCTACTGGGATCTAGTGGGTAGAGGCCAGCGATGCTGTTCAGCATCATCCTCCAGTGCACAGGATAGCCCCCACAACAGAGGATCGTCCAGCCCAAATGTCAGTGGAGGCAAGACTGAGAAACCCTGTCCTGTTCCCAGGCACTGGGCGTTACAAGGGTTGTCTCATTCGATCCTCATAACGGCATTATGAGGGAGGCACTGTTATGACCATGATCACCTCCGCTTTGGAAATGAGGGAACTGAGACCCAGTTATGCAAATTGTCCAGGGTCACACAGCCGGAAGGTTGGAGAGACCTGATTCAAACCCAGGCAGCCTACACAGAGCTCAAGCTCTTATTGGCTACCATAAACTGGGGGCAGGGTGTGTACCCCACCTTTTAAACCCATGTGGTTTAACAGTTAGAACCCCAGTTCTGTCATCAGTTAGACCTGGGCTGGAACCCTCACTTGGTTACTCGGTGGTTGTGTGACCCTGGACACACAATCTTCCAAGCGCTCTCAGCCTCTGTTTCCCCATCTGTGAAATGGGGGCAACGATACCCACGTCCCAGAGTTGGTAAAGGGGTTACATGTGACAATGAATGTAAAGTGCCTGACAAATAGTCCGACACTCATTAAACGCCAGCTGCTGCTGCTACTTATTGCTGCCGTTGTTGACACCATTATTATTATTCCCATCGCCTTGGTGCTGGAGGCCTAGATTCCCTCCCACCCAATCCTAAGGAAACGAGAACTCAGCTTTGTAGCTGGTCCCAGTGCGCCAGCTGGCACTCAGAAACCAGTGGGATGCTGCCTACCCAAAGCCCGATTTCTCTCCTGCAGAAGGGGGCCAGTGCGTCAGGAGGCCGCAGCAGCTCCAAGGAGACGAGGTGTGCATTATTCAGGCCCTCACCTGTGGGTCAGTGTCACATACATAACCTGGAGCCGGCGGCTGGCCGTGCCAGCTGCTCTCTCTCCCAGAACAGTTTTTCCTGGCTCCTCCACTGAGAAGGACCAGGTCCCTCAACACAGATGCCACTGAGGCACTAGACCTGTCCCAGATGCCTTCTGCCCTCAGATGTCCCAACACATGAGGGGCAGAACCGCCAAGGGAAAGACGGGGATTCTTTGAAGAGAGAACGTCTTCCTGCTAACACTCTGGGAGGGCCCATTTTTTGTAAGGTGCCAAGAGACTGCAACAGCCATACTGGGGAGAATGTACTATAAGGGCTTCTGAAACATGGGGGAGGGGAGGCCTTGATTAAGGTAATGCTTTCATGAGGCCTCTCAGACCCAAGACCAGCTTCACCTCTAGACCCTACCGATAACAAAAATAATAAGACCCACCATTTACAGCCAACTGGAGTCCCTGGGCAGTACAGTTAGCAGTGTTTGGCTGCTAACTGAAAGGTTGGCAGTTTGAGTCCAACCAGAGGTGCCTCAGAAGAAAGGCCTGAAGATCTACTTTTGAAAAATCAGCCAGTGAAAATCTATGGAGCATAGCTCTACTCTGACACACACGGGGTCACTGTAAATCTGAATTGACTCAACTGGTTTTGTTTTGTTTTTGGTGTGCTAGGCACTGTTATGAGGAGCCCTGGTGACACAGTGGTTAGGCACTCAACTGCTAACCAAAAGATTGGTGGTTCGAACCCACCAGCTGCTCTGTGGTAGAAGATGTGGCAGTCTGCTCCCATAAAGATTGACAGCCTTGGAAACCCTATGAGGCAGTTCTATTCCGTCCTATAGGGTTGCTATGAGTCAGAATCAACTCAGTGGCAATGGGTTTGGTTTGGTTTAGGCTTTAACTATATCATCTTTAACCTTTTAATCAGTTTACATATTAATTGGACTGCTGTGAAGATTAAATGAATCTAAGCATCTTAGACACTTAGATGCTTAGAGACTTAGAAGGGGGCAAATAGGAAGCATTGTGTAAGAGTTCACCATTGTAATTATCATCATCATTATTACTATAATTATCACTATTGTTGTTGCCTGGGAAGGTAGGTATAATCTCCATGGAATGGTTGGGCAAACAGAAGATCAGAGAGGCTAATCTGTCCAGGGCTACAAAGGAGGCAGGATAGGTGATTAAACCTCTCTTTGGTATCAGACCGCCAGGGTTAAATCTTAACTTGGCTTTCAGTAACCACACGTCAAATTGGGCAAGTTACTTGCCCCTATGAGTCTTGGTGTTCTCTCCTGCAAAATGGAGAAATGGGATATAATAAAGTTTAAGGTAATGACTCAATGATTTTTTGTTTGTTTTTTAAGTGATGAAGACTCACATCTGGAATTCAGAGAATAAAGGTTGGACAATTTGTGTTTCATGAAGATTGAGCCCTCTTCACCCTTAAAGAATGACTTTCTGTCACTAAATATGTGGGCTCTGCTGTTCAAGGACAATAGGGGATCTTCTTGATCTGCCACAAAGGCTACTGTGAGAGACAAAATGGCAGAGGGAGGAGGTTGACTGGGGTGTGGAGGGTGAAGGGGGCAGGGTAGGAAGGAGAGACTAGAAAGGAGATTGGGAGGAGATTCAACACCAGAGGTCCTGAGCCAGGAGAGTGGTCCTTGAGGGGGACCAACGCCCAGAAAATGCTAAGTGAAAGGCCTGAAGGCAGGGCTGAGAGCCCCATCTCAGATGCCCAAGGTCTCTGCTAGACCAGAGTCTCCCTGCTGACCACCCCACTGGGACCAAATCCTCCTCAGTTGATCCTCTAGTACAGGAGAGGCATCTGCCCCATGGTCAAGGTCTTCATTTCATGTACCTCCCTCAATAAAAACACACACACCCTGGACCAAGCACAGCAGTGAGGAAGACCCACCACCCCTGTGTATGGGGAATTAAGTAATCCCGCCTGGGTAATCCGAGCTGAGACAGTGTGGAGAAGGCCACCATTCCATTAGCTACCATCATCGTCATTACCATTTTCATCTTCGTCTCAGGTTGGGCTGCAGGTTGGAGAGAGAGACTCGAAACTCTGCCCAAGTCCCTGCAAAGCCTCCGGAGGATGCCCTGATCCTCTTTCCTCTGCCCATCCAGACACCTGGAAGCAAAGTCATTCATTTCTGTTTACTTCCTCCCCAACCATGCTGGCTGGTCAGCAAATGCTCCATGGGCAGGGAACAAGGACAGCAGGAAGTAACCCGGGTCCCTGCTTGCTTGGCCACTAAGATGGGGGGTAGTGCTGGGGGGAGGACAAGGCTTTTATACCCAAGGCAGATGCACCATAAACTCATACTCCCTGGGCACAGACACTCCGGGGGAAATGCTGCCACTTTTACCCACTCATTCCTCTGAAAATAACTGCACACGCTCCCTGCCAAGTTTCCGGAACAGAACAAGTGCTGAGGAGCAGGGGGCTGATGGAGAGAAGAAGTTTAGGGTAATAGGAAGGAAACCACATTGCTTTGCCCAACAACAGGTCTCTGAAGAGGGAAAGTATTTGTAACAGACTTTATCATCTCCAATGTTTTCAATAATAGAAGTAGTAATTGCCATCATTTTTAAGTAACTACTATGTCTTGGCTCTGTGCCATGTATGTTGTCGCTGTTGGTAGCTGCTGTGGAGTTGGCTCTGACTCATGGCGACCTTGTGTATAATAAAATGAGATATTGCCTGGCCCGGCACTATCTTCATGATTGTTGGTATGTTTGAGGCCATTGTTGTGGCTATTGTGACAATCTACCCAGTTGAGGGTTTCTCTTGCCTTTGCTAGCACTCCACTTTACCAAACATGATGTCCTTTTTTAGCAATTGGTCTTCCCTGATGACGTGTCCAAAGTAAGCAAGCCAAAGTCTCTCCATCCTCACATTTAAGGAATATTCTGGTTGTATTTCTTCTGATTTGTTCACTCTTCTGGCAGTCCACAGCATATTCAATATTCTTCATCAACACCACAATTCGAATGCATCAAATCTTCTATCTTCCTTTTTCACTGTCCAGCTTTTGCATGTATATGAAGTGATTGAAAATACCATGGCTTATGGTAATTTGGCACACTATATATGTATATATTTCTGTTTTACTCTGCAGGTACTATTAATATCCCCATTTAACAAATGAGGAAAGTGAGGCTCAGAGAGGTTACATAACTTTCCTAGGTCACAAAGAATAAAATAGCAGAATCGTGATTCAAAGCCAGGCTTCTCTGACTTCTAAATTCTTTCCACTGCACTGAGCTGCCTTACAAACAATTCATTCAACTGTGTCCCTCAAAAATAGATAGATAGATAGATAGACAGACAGATAAAACTGAAAATACCTGTGAGATAAATGAATTTAAAACAGATTTCTATCACCCACTTTTCTAGATGAGACAGCTTGCACTCCCAGAGGTTGAATACAACTTGCTCTAAGTCACAGTCAGCTGAATTCAGAACTCACTGGTCTTCTAGTCAATGATGATTCATCAAGGGTTTACTATGTGTTAGCCACTATGCTAGGCACTAGGGACTCCATGGTGAGCAAGACAAGCCCTGCCCTCTTGGAGCTTAAAGTCCAGCAGTCTGGACGGATTTAAACAATTACAGTAAAGTTGGGATTGTGCTACAACAGGAGAAAAACATGAAGGAGGCAGAGCTGACTTCTCTGGTTGCTGGTCAAGGGAGGAGTCCTTGACAAAGAAAGGTTTGGGCTGACACCCTGCAGAAGAGCAGGTATCGGGGTATCAGGGAGAGCAGGTATGGGGAGGGGACAGTGACAGCCAAGAAGATGACTCATGAGGTTAGTAGCCAGACCATTTACGACCTTGGGGGCCATGCTTACAAATCAACACTATCCCAACAACAATGGAGCCTTATTGGAGACTATCAGCAGGGGGTAACACAATCCAATTTGTGTTCAGGACGATCCCTCAGGCTGCTAGGTGACTACAGAGATGTTAGGAGGCCCTTGGGGTCATCCAGGCGAGATGGGATGGTGGCTTGGATGGGTGGGAATAGACAGAAGTGAGCAAATTCAGGAAATGTCTAGGCAGCAGAAGTGACAAGATCTGGTTGGATATGAGGTCAATGGTGGCCAGATGTCCTAGACATTGGACATCTTCCCATTTTCAATGCAATGTTCTGTTGTTAGACCTTCTGCCCTGATACTTGGTTCAAAAACTACAGTTCCCCTAATAATCACAGGTAGGTACCCCAACTCCTAGTTTGGCAGTTATTCCTACCCTATCTTGCCTCCATCCTTTATATGAGACAACTACCTCTCCAGAGAGAGATTGTTTGTATAAGTGTCAAAAAAAAAAAAAAAAAAACTTTCAACATGGGTATGGCGGGCAGAATAATGCACCCACCCCCAAGATGTCCACGTCCTAATCACCAGAACCTTAGAATATGTTACCATATATGACATACAGGAATTTGCAGATGTGATTAAATTAAGTATCTTGATATGGGAGATTACTCTGGATTACACTGATGGGCCCAATGACATCACAAGGATCCTTATAAGAGGATGATGGAAACAGAAGTTGGAGTAGACTGCTTTCAAGATGGAGGAAGAGGCCATGAGCCAAGGAATGTGGAAGCCTCTAGAAGATGGAAAAGGCAAGGAAAGGGATTCTCCCTGGAGCCTCCAGAAGGAACCAGCCCTGCCAACACCTTGATTTTTAGCTCCATAAGACTCATTTTGGATTTTTGATCTCCAGAACTGTAAGACACTAAATTTGTATTGTTTTAAGCCACTAGCTTTGTGATAATTTGTTACAACAGCAACAGGGAATTAATACAATGAGCTGCTTAATTTAAGATAAAACAGTACTTCAAACAATATCAGATAACACAAGTCTGTATTATATTCACACAAGGGGAGATATAAAGGAGGAAGCAGTGTGAGAGGAGAGGCAGAAACAGACACAAACAGAAGCAAATACGAACAAACTACAAAAGACACGCACCTTCGTGAAGCCTCATGGACACGACTTTTGAGATACTGCTATTAGCTAGGTTGCATTTGTGCAGCTATAGCGATATGCTCTCTCAGGCCTCCGAAAATCAAAGTTGGTCATATTTTAATGTTTCTGAAACTTTTTACCTCAAGTATGTACATTTTAACATAGTCTGTCTTCCTTTCTTTTTTCCTCCAAAATGGTGCTATTAAATTAGCAGTACATCTTATAATCAAGAGCACTTTAAAATCAAGAAAATGAAATACGTGGATATCCAGTAGCTTAAAGCACCAAGAATGCAAGGACTGTGTATATCTTTTATACCTCTGAAGCCCAGTACTTAGAGCAGAGTGGCAGGTGGGAATCTTGTTTAGTAAATAATTATATATTGGAAGGAAGGCAGGCAGTCAGGGAGGGCAGGAAGAAAGAGGGAGGCAGGGAGGGAAGAGGAAATAACAGTCTGGATATTGTCCAAAGGACCAGGAAGACACTGAGCTAAGGGATGAATGAGGTCCCCAGCCAAGATATCCTCACATGCTTGAAATCTGGGTCTCTTCCCAAGTCCCTTCAAGCTCTATGACTCTGTATTTGTAGTAGAACAATTAATTTTCTATTGAGAACCTCCATGTGGTCACATAAACTCTCTCTCTTTAAAGCCTCCCAAGCCAAATCATTTGCTGAAGATCACTACACTTGGAGGGAGGGAAAACAACAAAGTTTCTGGAGAAGGCAGATAGTTGGGAGAAGGGCACGGGGCTGAGGGTTGGAAGGAACAGCGTTGGGGAAGTGTCAGAGGTACATGAATCCCAAGGGACATTCCCAGGAAGTGGCTCAGAACAGGAGGCAGTGTGTGCAGATCAATCAGACAGGCCTTGGCTCTGTCCCTAGCCCAGCAGATGACAGACATCTGGAACTTCAGCATCTTCATGTGTACAAGGAGGTTTGGGATTGACAGCAGGGTGCAGGCTGGTCACTCAACTGTGGAAAGAGGGGCAAGGAGGAGACTGTGGTGTTCAGGAGGGCTATGGCCTATAGCCATAGTTGTCAACCAGGGACAACGGTGCCCCCAGGGGACATTTGGCCATGTCTGGATAAATCTGATTGTCACTGGGGAAGGGGAAACCTCTACTACTACTGGAATTTAGTTGGTAGAGGCCAGAGATGCTGCTAACAGCCTACAATACACAGGACGTTGCCCCATAACAAAGAATTATCCAGCCCAAAATGTGAATAGTGTCAAGGTTGAGAAATCTGGTCCTATAGCCTACTGGCATTGAGAGTTGCTTTTTTTTAAAAAAAAAAAAAAAAACAAGGGTAAAAGGTAGAAAGATAAATGGATGGAAGGGTGGGTGGGTGAATGGATGACGGATGGATGAATGATAGAGGAGACAGATGATGGAAGGAAGGACAAATGAATGGACCAATGGATGGACAGATACATATGCAGAAAAACAGAAATATGGATAACCCCAGGATCATCAGCTTACAACTAGGACAAAGAGAGATTTCCAGCTCAAGCCATCTCACATTCTACTTTGAGGACCAAGCGCATCCCAAACAGAGTTACAAGATCTTACATGGGAAAAATGTGACCAGTTACCAGGCTTACCCACAGCATAACAGCTGTTCCCAGGAGTGAGGAGGCCAGACAGGGGTGGAGAGTGGTTCTAAATGCTAAGGTCACCAAAGCTGCCTGTCTTGCTGTGGTCCTCCTCTCCATCTGCCTCTCTTATAGGTCTAAGGAAGAAGGGTCAGGGGGCTTCCCAGAATAGTCCATGGCCGGGCCATCGATTGGGATAGAGACACACTCCCTAAAGACCCCCCAAACTGGGCCAGGTCCCCCTTTTCACATACTCCCATTTCTTCTTCATAGCACTTGTCATAATTGTAATTCAGCAGCAATTTGTTTAAGGATTATCTCCCCCACCAGACTGCACACTCCATGACAGCTAGCACCTTGTCTGTCCTGCTCATGGCAGCATCTCCGGCAGTGAACTGGAGGGCTTCTTACTTGTTTGTTGAAGGAATAAGCGATTATGGGTGATGACTATCAGAACTAGGATCCAAACAAACAAGGCTCGGGCAAATAAGCTGCCCAAGTGAGCTGTCTTCGAACATCTGGGTTGCAGCATCATCCCTTGTGGGGTCACCTTTTCTTCTGTCTGCTGAACTTCATCATCTTGTACCTCAGAGCCAAGGGGATTGCTTGGAGTTTCTCTCACTCCCAGACATATGCAACCCTGGAAGGAGTGTGGAGAATGGTTCTCGAGAAAGCAAGTCGGAACACCGTGGGCCACTTGAAATCAGAGCGTACAAGAACACAGGCGTAACTCAGACAAATGTGTGGACATGTTTGGCATCTTGATTTTTCTTCTAAGTTCCAGTTACTCATCCCAGGCCCAAATAGTGGCAAGTTTCCTTCCCCAAGGGGACAGACTGCAGACACCAGAGGAGACAGGTGGGTAGAGGGGAGGTTGAGGAAGTGAGGGGATGGGAAGCCCTTGCTGCCCACCAACCGGGTGAGGAAGAGAGCTGAGGACCAAGGCTGCCACAACCTCCTGCAAGGTTATCTGTAATCTGCACAGGCTTGAAAGCAACAGGGCCATAAAAGTGAGTCATCGTCACCCAGAGCCAGCCAGCTCAGCCGCTCCGGGCTCAGTGAAGCGTGTCCCCAGATGCAAAGTTACTCAGATTCTGGAATGAGTTCTACCTGAATAAAGGGCATAAAATGGCCAGACCCATAAAGACCAGCTGCCACGTACAGCCGGTGTGGCTGACAGAGCTGGGGGATCAGCTGACAGGCGCCACCTGAAAGGAGCCTGGGCTGGAGACAGGCACTGTCATTCCCTCTAGAGACATCTGTCCTCACAGCTCTGTGGCTGCCTGGCTGTGTGACCTTGGACTGGGGCATCACTTCTCTGGTCCTCAGGCCCCACTAAATGAACACTGAGGGCCCTTCGTACTCTGGAATTTTGTGAAACAGCTACAGAGAGCTCTGTGCATTATTCTCCCCAGGGTCTATGTTTGTATTTTAACAAGAAGTATCAGCTATCTCCAGGTACAGGTTCCGGATCCAACTGTCCATGTGCAAATGCTGGCTCCATCATTTAGTAGCTCTGTGACTATGGGCAGGTTACTTAGCCTCTCTGAGCCTCAGTTTCCTTGTGCTGAACATCATATAACTCATGGAAGGGCAGAGTTGTAGCCCTTTGTTTGGAATCCCCAGGGTGCAGGCATCTTGGGCTGAGGTTTCTGGGCCCATCTGTTTGGGGCAGAAGCCACAGCATCATAATAAGGGCTGCCATGTGTTCCACGGCTTACAGTTCAAAGCCCCCCAGACATCATGCTTTCTCTCTTTCATTACTCTGTGCTATGTTCTTTGCAACACCTATTGTGATCCAGAATCATCTAGTTAATTTATTTACTCACTTACTATCCATCTCCCTCCACTGGATTTAAGCTCCATGAGATCACAGACTTAGCCTACTTCATGACTATACTCCCAGCAACTAGTATCTCACCTGGTACATACTAGGTGATCAACACCTGCCATTGAAAGAATAAATGAATGAACAAATGAATGAATGAATGAATTACCATTATCTAGATACATTGTTGGTTCAGTGGTAGAATTCTCACCTTCCATGAGGGAGACCCAGGTTCGATTCCTGGCCAGTGCATCTCATGCACACCCATCGCTCGCCTGTCAATGGACACTTGTGTGCTGCTACGATGCTCAACAGGTTTCAGCAGAGCTTTCAAACTAAGATAGACTAGGAAGAAAGATCTGATGTCTACTTGCAAAAATCAGCCAATGAAAACCCTATAGATCACAATGGTCCTATCCACAACCAATTGTGAGGATGGTGCGGGACCAGACAGTGTTTGCTTCTGTTGTGCATGAGGTTGCCATGAGTTGCGGCAACTTGATGTCAGCTAACAACAAACCCAAAACCAAATCCATTGCCATCCAGTCGATTCTGACTCATAGTGACCCTGTGGGACAGAGTAGAATGCCCCATAGGGTTTCCAAGGCTGTAATCTTTTACAGAAGCAGACTGCCATATCTTTCTTCCTCAGAGCGGCTGAGAGGTTCGAATCGCCAACCTTTCTGTTAGCAGTTCAGTGCTTAACCACTGTGCCACCAGGCTCCTCTTCTCACATCAATCTTCCCAAAGTAAGTTTCTCCATATTCCCACTTTGCAGAAGAGGAATGTGAGCCTACAGGTGAATAGTCCAAAGTCACAGGGCAGTGACTGGTACCAGGTCTGCCTGACCCTGAAGCCCATGTATCTATCGCCCCTCCCAGGGAAGTGTTGGCACTTCAGCAGGAAGTTTAGTGAAAGCAGCAGCACCGAAAGGAGAGTCAGAGCATGAGTTCTGAGCCTGTCAATCCCAGGTTCCATCTTAGCACAACCACAGGTAGACTCAGTCAAGGGACACAGCCTGGGCCTCATGTCCTCATCTACAAAAGAAGGATAATACTATACACTCCCTAAGGATAAGATTAAACACGCTTTGCATACTGCTTGGACACAGTAGGTGCTCAATAAACACGAACCAAAACCAGTTGCTGTCGAGTCAACCCTGACTCACAGTGACCCCATGTGTGTCAGCAGAACTGTGCTCCACAGGGTTTTCAATGGCTGGTTTTTCAGAAGCAGATCGCCAGGCTTTTCTTCTGAGGAGCCTCTGGGTGGACTTGAACCTCCAACTTTTCAGGTCACAGCCAAGCGTGTTAACCGTTTTTACTACCCAGGAACTCCCAATAAATATTTGTTGTTGCTGTGTGCCGTCAAGTTGATTTTGACTCATAGCAACCCTACAGAACAGAGTAGAACTGCGCTATAGGGTTTCCTAGGCTGTAATCTTTATAGGAGCCGATCACCAGGTCTTTTCTCCCTCAGAGGAGGTGGGTGGGTTCGAACTGCCAACCTTTCAGTTAGCAGCTGAGCACTTAACCACTGAGCCACCGGGGCTCCTTCAATAAACGTTGTTGTTTGGTACCCTGAAGTCAGTTCCGGCTCAGCAAACCTATGTACACAGAACAAAACACTGCCCAGTCCTGCGCCATCCTCACAATCGTTGCTATGTTTGAGCCCATTCTTGCAGCCACTGGGTCAGTCCATCTTCTTAGGGGTCTTCTCTGTTTCACTGACCCTCTACTTTACCAAGCAAGACGTCCTTCTCCAGGGACTGGTCCCTCCTGATAACACGTCCAAGTACGTGAGACGAAGTCTTGCCATCCTCGCTTCTAAGAAGATTCAGGCTGTACTTCTTCCTTCACTCCCTGTCCCTCACTGCCCTCTCCGAAGAGAAGCATCCCATCCCCCTAAGTGATCCCCTTCCACACTGGTTCCACCCCCACCACAAAGCCCACATGTGGAGATTCACACACGTGGTCCTGCAGCACGGCCCACACCCCTCTGCTCTCCTGGTTCAGGCTGTGCACTCCCTCTGCTCACCCCCGGCCTCTGTCCTCCCCACCACCTCTGCCACCCACCCGCACGCATGTGGCACGCATAGGAGCACGCGTCCCTGCCGCATGTCAAGCCCACACCTGTGGGAGGAGAGCCCCGGCTGCCACGGCTGAATCAGGAGAGCTAGTTTCTCCACCCACTCGCTCCTTAATCCACTGCAATCTGGCTTCCTTCTTACAGCCACCCAAACCTGCTCAAACTGGGGTCACTGCTTACTCCCACTCGCCCAGCCCAGCATCTTTTTACCATCCTTGTACCTTTGGGAGCATATCGCTTTGAAGACCCCTTCCCCACCACCGTCTCCTAATGCCCTCCTCCCTCAACTTCTCTGACCCTGCACACTCCTGACTGTTCTTTCCCTGATTCACTGTCTCCTCTCCCTGTTCAGATTCACTCCTACATTCTCCCATTCAACAAACATTTATTGAGCGCCAACTCTGGGCTAGTAGTCCCTGGGTGGTACAAATAGCTAACATGCTTGGCTGTTAACCAAGAGGTTGGAGGTTTGAGTCCTCCCAGAGGTGTCAATGAATCTCAACCTTAGGATGTACATAGTATTATCCTCATTTTGTAGATGAGGAAACTGAGGACAGGCTATGTCCCTTGACTGAGTCTGCCTGTGGTTATGCTAAGATGGGACAGTTAACATGCTCAGCTGCTAACTGAAAGGTCGGAGATTCGAGTCCATCCAGAGGCACCTTGGAAAAAAGGCCTGGCGATCTACTTCTGAAAAAGCAGTCATTGAAAACTCTGTGGAGCACAGGTCTGACACACATGGGGTTGCCATGAGTTGAAGTCGCCTCCACGGCAACAGGTCTACTCTGGGCTGACCTTTCTTTGCCGGGTCATGATGAAAAAACAAGGCAGACCTTTAAGGAGGCAGTGTGCTCATGTGGAAAGATCTCCGACTTTGCATCACCACTGACCTGTGATCAAATCTCAGCTCTGCCACCTTGCTAGCTGTGTGACCTTGGCAGCTCGCTTACCCTCACTGAGCCTCAGTTACGGTCTCAGTAAGGTGTGGGATTAGCCTGGATGCATACAAAGTGTTTAGCAGCACAGCAAGCTTCCATTGTGCTCCCATCCTAATCTGCTTTCTGCACAGCAGCTAGAATGATGCTGAAACATTAATTAGGTTGTGGCAATTGCTCATCTAAAGCCCCTCCAAAGGCGTCACTGCTTTTCGCATAAACTCCAGATTCCTCACTATAAGGTCTTGGTGATCCTCTAACCTCATGGCCACTCTTCTAGTTCAGAAAATTCCAGCCCCACTGGCCTTCTTTAATATCCTCGAACACACCCAGCTCATTTCTTGTTGGTGCCAACAAGTAAGCTCTGATTCATGGCAACTCCACGTACAACAGAATGAAACACTGCCCAGTCCTGCGCCATCCTCACAATCATTGCTATGTTTCAGCCCATTCTTGCAGCCACTCTGTCGATCCATCTCCTCAAGGGTCTTCCTCTATTTTGCTGACTCTCTACCTTACCAAGCATGATGCTCTTCTCCAGGGACTGGTCCCTCCTGATAACATGTCCAAAGTAAGTGAGACCAAGTCTTGCTGTCCTCATTTCTTAGGAGCATTCCGACTGTACTTCCTCCAAGACAGATTTGTTCGTTCTTCTGACTAGTCCATGGTATACTCAATATTCTTTGCCAGTACCATAATTCGACTGTGTCAATTCTTCTTCAGTCCTCCTTTTTCATTTCTACATCAAGGAAATTGTGGCGCTGTTCCCTCTGCTTGGGATGCCGGGCCCTATCCTTTCGCAACCCACTCTGGGCCCCCAGGTTTTCCCTCAGCAGGCCCTTCACATCCTTCAGGTGTGGAATGCCACCTCCTCAGAGGCCGTCTCTGCAACCAAAACTGAAAACCAAGCCAGCTGCCGTCACACCAATTCTCTCTGCCACCAGGAAACTGTCTTAGTCATCTAGTGCTGCTGTAACAAAAATACCACAAGTGGACGGCTTTAACAAATGGAAGTTTATTCTCTCATAGTCTAGAAGGCTAAAAGTCCAAACTCTGGGCACCAGCCCCAGGGGAAGGCTTTCTCTGACGGCTCAGGAGGAAGGTCCTTGTCATCAATCTTCTCCTGGACTGGGAGCTTCTCCTCACAGGAAGCTTGGGTCCAAAGGATGTGCTCTCCTCCCAGTGCTACTTTTTTGGTGGTATGAGGTCCCCAACTCTCTGCTCACCTCCTTTTCCTTTTATCTCTTGTAAGATAAAAGGTGGTGCAGGCCACACCACAGGGAAACTCCCTTCACATTGGATCAGGGATGTGACCTGAGCAAGGGTGTTACATCCCACCCTAATCCTGTTTAACATAATCTAATCTTGCCTGATAACCACTGGCAGAGATTAGGATTTACAACACATAGGAAAATTGTATCAATCACGAAATGGAGGACAACCGCACAATACTGGGAAACATGGCCTAACCAAGCTGACACATGGTTTTGCGGAACACAATTCAATCCATGACAGAAGCGAACACTACTGGTGCCCCACCCAGATCCCCCTTCCTAGGCCACTGGACCATCCACCAGCTATTGCAGGTACTGGCTGCTCATGGCTTACACCTGCACCCTTCTGCAAAGGATTATCCTGGGTTCAAGGGAACTGCCTCACCTGGAAATGGCTGAAAGGTTGTACCTTTGGCCTGGCCAATGATTGACTGATGGGGGCCAGGGAGTATAACAGCCCCAACCCACTTGTCTCGGGGTGGGACAATATCCTTGGTGCTGTTCACACTCCAGAGCTCCCTGTGGGATCAGGCCAAGGCTAGACTTCGCCTGAAACCACATCTTAGCCCAGCTCCTTCCCCCGGCTTCCCTCACTGGCTTCCCTTGTTCCCGTTCATCCTGAGAGCATCCTATCAATAAATCACTTGCACAAGAATTCTCGACTCAGCCAAAATGTGGAAACAACTGAAATGTCCATCAACAGATGAATGGACAAACAAAATGTGGTACATACATACAATGGAATATTTTTCATCCATAAAGAGAATGGGGTTCTGATACAACATGGATGAGCCTTGAAAATATCATGCTAAGTGAAATAAGTCAGTCACAAAAGGACAAATACTGTATGATCTCACTTATATGAACTATCTAGAATAAGCAAGTGTATAGAGATCTCATTGGTGGTTACCAGGGGCAGGGGGGAGAGGGAAAGGGAAAGTCACTGAGATTAGGGGACACTGAGCTTCTATTAAGGGTGATAGAAAAATGTGGAAACAGATAATGGTGATGGTTGCACAACATAACAAACATAATTAATGTCACTGAATTGTATATGTAAAGAACACTGAAATGGCAAATATTTTGTTACATATATATATTTACCGTGATTAAAAAAAAAAAAAAAGAATCCCCATCTCAGGCTCTGCTTCTAGGAAACCCAAGTTAAGACACATCTGTTATTCTTGATCTTGGCTTCTTTCAGAACAGCTATTATAATCATCAATTATGTAAAATGTTTAGTACACGCTTCCTGTCTCCTCTACTAGAGGGTAAGCTGCATAGGATCAAGGACCACATCTGTTTAGCCCACCACTTTATGCCCAGCACTTGGCATAGAGCCTGCCCTTAGGAGGTGCCTGATGAATATTCTTGAAGTAATGAAATGGCACATTGTAAGCCCTCAATAAATGTGTTTCTGAGGATTCTTCTCTAGTTTCTGCTCTATCCTCTCTTGACCTCTCTTTTGGTTTACTGTGTTTCCTCTTGGATGTCTTGCCAGGGTCTCAAACTCAATAGGTGCCAGTGTTGGTTCATCATCTACCCATTGGAGTGGAGCTCCTACCTTTGACTTCTCTAACTCTGGCAATAGCACCAGCCTTCCAGTGCTAGGGCTGGGAACCCAGGTGTCATTCTGACTCACCCATCTCAGCCCTCCTTGTAGCCAATCAGTGACTCAGATGCGCCCAATCGAACATGACCACATCCTCCTTCTCTCTTCTCCCCCTACGCTCCATGCTCACAAGCCTTCGCCCATTTCCTCACTTTTGGTTGCTTAAAGAGCCTTGTAGCAGAAGTTTCCCACATCTAGTCTTCCCTTCTCCTGTATCCAGCTTACACCAACCTGCTGCACTAATATTCCGAACACTCACCATGAATCACATCCTGCGATACGCAAATGACAGCCTTGCTTAATGAAAGTGGAGAGGACTCGAAGCACTTACTGACGAAGATCAAAGACCACAGTCTTCAGTATGGATTACACCTCAACATAAAGAAAACAAAAATCCTCACAACTGACCAATAAGTAACATCATGATAAACACAGAAAAGATTGAAGTTGTAAAGGATTTCATTTTACTTGGATCCACAATCAATGCCCATAGAAGCAGCAGTCAAGAAATCAAACGACACTGGTAATAGAGAACCCAAGGTCGAGAAGGGGAGAGGGTTGACATGTCCTGGGGGTGGCAACCAATGTCACAAAACAATATCTGTATTAATTGTTTAATGAAAAACTAATTTGCTCTGTAGACTTTCATCTAAAGCACAATTAAAAAAGTGAGAAAAAAAAGAAGAAATCAAACAACATATTTCATTGGGCAAATCTGTTGCAAAATACCTCTTTAAAGTGTTAAAAAGCAAAGATGTCACTTTAGAGACAAAGGTGTGCCTGACCCAAGCCATGGTGTTTTCAATTGTCTCATATGCATGTGAAAGCTGGACAATGAATAAGAAAGACCAAAGAAGAATTGATGCCTTTGAATTATGGTGTTGGTGAAGAATATTGAAAATACCATGGACTGCCAGAAGAATGAACAAATCTGTCTTGGAAGAAGTACAGCCAGAATGCTCCTTAGAAGCAAGGATGGTGAGACTTAGTCTCATATACCCTGATATATTATCAGGAGGGACCAGTCCTCAGAGAAGGACATCATGCTTGGTAAAGTAGAAGGTCAGTGAAAAAGAGAAAGACCCTCAACAAGATGGACTGACACAGTGGCTGCAACAATGGGCTCAAACATAGCAACAACTGTGGGGATGATGCAGGACCAGGCAGTGTTTCATTCTGTTGTACATAGGGTCGCTGAGTCAAAACCAACTCAATGGCACCTAACAAAAACAGTCTTCCTCTGTCCTGCATCCATCCTACACCAACCTGCTGCACTAATATTCCCAACACTCACCATGAATCACATCCCTCCTTCTCACAAAAACCCTAGAAAACCCATAGAGCCACATCCCAATGCCTTGTCGTCACCTAGCATTCAAAGCCCCCAATAAGAAGTCCTCAAACGCCTCTTCTAGCCTTATCTATACTACTACTAGTAGTGGTAAGAGTAGCAATTAATGATAGCAAATGTGTACTGAGTTCTATCATACCCCCCTCCTGGGACAGTGACAGCATCTGCCTAGCACAAGGCAGGTACTCAATAAGATTTGATGAGTAAATTACTACAATATGCTAGACACTTTCCCCACATTATTGTATTTAATCTGTGCAACAAGCCTGTGAGGTGAGTCCTCGTAAGTGAGTGTCTTAGTCATCTAGTGCTGCTGTAACAGAAATACCACGAGTGGATGGCTTTAACAAATAGAAAATTATTCTCTCACAGTCTAGCAGGCTAGAAGTCCAAATTTAGAGCATCAGCTCCAGGGGAAGGCTTTCTCTCTCTGTCGGCTCTGGAGGAAGGTCCTTCTCATCAATCTTCCCCTGGACTAGGAGCTTCTCCACACAGGAACTCCAGGTCCAAAGGACTCGCTCTGCTCCTGGCACTGCTTTCTTGGTGGTATGAGGTCTCCAACTCACTGCTCCCTTCCCTTTCCTTTTATTTCTCATGAGATAAAAGGTGGTGCAGGCCACACCCCAGGAAAACTCCCTTCACATTGGCTCAAGGATGTGACCTGAGCGAGGGCGTTACGTCCCACCCTAATCCTCTTTAACCACGGGTAGAGATTATGATTTATAACATGTAGGAAAATCACAAAATGGAGGACAACCACACTCCACTGAGAATCATGGCCTAACCAAGTAGTCTCATATTTTGGGGGGATACAATTCAATCCATGACAGTGAGGAAGCTGAGGCTCAGAGACATAACTTACCTGCAGCCACCCAACTAAGGGTTAAACCCAGGTCTGACCAATCCAAGTTGGTCAATCAATCAATCTTGTTCTTGTTGTGTGCCATGCAGTCGATTCCGATTCATAGTGACTACATGTGACAGAGTAGAACTGCCCCATAGGTTTTTCTTGGCTGTAATCTTCACAGGATCAAACCTCCAATTATTTTCTCCAGCAGAGCAACTGGTGTGTTCGAACCACCAACATTTTGGTTAGCAGCTGGGTGCTTAACCATTGCACCACCATGGATCCTCAATCAATCTTAACCACCATAATATCTTGTCACAGTTCCCCTGAACCTGTGCTCCAACCCAACTAGACTCTTTCACAATATACCCTACATTTCTATGTCTCCTAACCTCTGCTCAAACTGGGCCTTTGTGCCTCCATCATACCTCTGTGTTCCTGCATATTCAGATTTCTTATGATCTATCTCAAAATATCATGGCCATGGAGGATTCTTTTCAGATCCACCTCTCCCCAACCATTATATCTTCCATCAAGTCCCCAAAGGACTTTCGCCTATCCCTCCTTCATGAATTCTTGCACTCATTAAACAAACGTTTCCTGAGCTAGGCCCATGCCAGGTGCTGAGCATAAAAAGATGAATCAGACACAGTCCTCTGCCCTCAAGGGGCTCACATTCAAGTCCAGGGGTTCATCCACCCATCCATCTATCTACCTATCTATCCACTCATCCATCTATCTATCCATCCATCCACTCATCCATCTACCTATCCACCCGTCTATCCATCCATTCACCTACTTATTCAGTAAATATTGACTGAGCTCCTACTGTATGCCAGGCATTGTTCTAGGGGTTGGAAATACAGTAGTGGCAAACGTAGTCACAGTATCTGCCCTCATAGGGCTTACATTTTAGTGGGAGGAACAGACAATAAGTAAATAACAGCTAATGTGAAATGAGGGCTAACTATGTTCCAGGCACTTTTCTAAGCACTTCACACGTCTTACTAATTTAATCCTCACACCAACCTGATGCTATAGGTTCTACTATTTTCCTCATGTGACAGATGAGGCAACACAGACTTGGAATGGTCAAGTAACTTGACCAAATCACTCAGCTACTAAATGGTGAACCAGATTCAAACCCACAGCATAGATTCTATGCTTTTAAGCACCATGCTACACTGTCTCCCTAATACATTATATAAATAAACAAGAAACATATCAGATGGTGGGGAAGTGTTCTGTACAAAATTAACATTGAGTAATATGAAAGAGACTGGCAAGGGCATGGGGGTGGTCAGGGAAGGCCTCTTGGAGGAGGTGACACTAGAGCTAAGATCTGAATGACAAGAAAGAGCAGATACATGAATTGGTTTTCAAACTTTAGTGTACTACAGAACCCCCCTGGGAATACAAAAAAATACAAATTCCTGAGCCTCATTCTAGACCTACTGTGTCAAAATTCAGTAGCGAGGGCTATATATATATATTTAAATAAACTCTCTGGGACATTCTATAGTCAGGGTTAGAAGTCACAGGCTCAAGGGTCAGACAGACAGACATAGAGGGACAAGTTGTTGTTAGGTTAGGTGCCACTGAGTCATTTTCAACTCACAGAGGCCCTATGTGACAGATCAGAACTGTCCCATAAGGTTTTCTAGGCTGTAATCTTTATCAGAGCAGATCACTGGGTCTTTCTCCCACGGATGAAGAGACAAATAAATCAGTTATAACCTAGAATGTATGAATCCCAGGCTATGTCCACGATGCTGGAAGCACAAAAAAATCAGAAAGGTGTCAAGGAGGAAAGGGTCTTTGAGAACCATCTCAAAGGATGAGTAAGCTTTTGCCAGGCACTGGTGGAAAGAGGAGGGTTACAGGTAAAGACAGCAGCCTGTATGGGAGGCTCTGGGTGGTGGTGAGGATGTGACCACAAACGGAGCAGTGCACTGTAACAGGAGCAAACAAGGGGTCCAGGGATCAAGTGCAGAGATGTAGCTGAGGCTGGAGTTGGGGCAGGTGGTATAGCCACATGGGGGAGGATTTAGTATCCAAGGAAGCTGTAGTTTTTCCTGAAGCCACAAGGAAGCCACAGAGCTCAAGCTGGGGACTGGCTCAAGTATCTCCCCTTGGCCAGAAATGGCCCCAAGTGAGGTTAGCAAATAAGTGGTTGTGGCAATAAAGTGTTTATAAAGAAATAAAAAGGCCTGAACAAGGGCCGTAAAGACAATTTACACCCTTTTATGGCACTTCTCTTGGTTTGTATTAGAATTAGTATGTGCATTTGTCCCATCTCCTCACTAAATTGTGAGGTACTTGTGGAGCTAAAACCTGTATAGAGCACTGATTAAAACAGAGTTTCTCAGCCTAGGCCCTACTGACGTTTCGGGCTGGATCATTCTCTCTTGGGGGGGATGCTGCCCTGTGTGTTGTTTAGCAGGATACCTGGCCTCTATCCACTAGATGCCAGTAGCACTTCCCCCAGTTTTGACAGCTAAAAAATGTCTCTAGACATTGCCAAATGTCACCTTGGACAAAATCACCCTCAGTTGAGAGCCACGGAATTCAAGTAGTGAGCTGTGGAGTTCTACCAGGGTCCAAATCTTAGCCCTGCCACTTGGAGCTGGGTGACCTCAGGCAGGCTACTACATCTCTTTGTACCTCTGTTTCCTCACCTATTGAGTAGGGAAAATAAAGTACTGACCTCTAGAGTCATTGTAAGACATTAAATACAACAAATCATGTGAAGTGTACAAGGTGAACACTCAATATATGCTGTAAGGCATTGTAGAGAACAAACCACTCAGTCCTTGAAATTAGCTTAAAAAAACAAAAACCAAACCCATTGCTGTAGAGTCGATTCTGACTCACAGTCACCCTATAGGACAGAGTAGAACTGCCCCATATGGTTTCCAAGGAGTGGCTGGTGGATTCAAACTGCTGACCTTTTGGTTAGCAGCCATAGCTCTTAATCACTGCGCCACTAGGGCTCTGAAATAAGCTTAGGAGGATTTATTCAGAAAAAAGAAAAAGAAAAGGTACATTCGAATGCAGAGAGACACCAGTTGGCATTAAGTGAAAACTGATGACCCCAGCAAGATAGCCTCTAACAGGAATATATGTAGTCTAAGGACCAAAGAAATTATAATACAGTGGTTTGATTGGTTAGTTTTTGGTTGAGTCATAAGGAGGGGCAGATAGGAAGTAGGGAATGGACTCCAATTGGATAACTGGGTACAGAGGCTTACAGTGATTGATTTCAGGGACTAATTACAGAGGTTTTCAATCATAGTCATATATCCCTCAGGAGGGGTCATAAAAACATCACTGGTTGATGTTGTGCAGCTCTAACCAGATGTCTCAGGGATTTGTGATAACCATTCAGTACCAGTACCTCATTTCCCAGAAACAGCTTGTTAAAGCCCTTTTCAGTTGTCTGGGAAACTTTAGATAAAGGCTAACTCCAGGACCCTCTCAAAACTTTTTTTTTTATTACGTCATTGCCATAAAGAAATATTTCTTAGGCCTACTTTACATAAAAAGACACCTGTGTCAAGATTCTCTTCCTTAGAGTGTGTTTCTCTCACATTCTGGCTTGACCACAGAGAGAAACACTCCCTCAGTTCCCGTGGCTAATAGCAATTAAGGAGACAAATTGCAGGCACCTATGAAAAGTCTGGATTGACTCTACTGAGAGCAGCTAAGCAAATAGAGTCCTGGGCAGGCATGTAAAAAGACCAGTTTAATTCAGCAAAAAGTGAGTATAATTCAATCATTTAGTCCTGGTCAAAAAAGGCTTCATGAACTTCTTTACAATGATCAAATACAAATTGAAAATAAGACATTTTAATTCTCCCTGTTGAAAATAAAGGAAGAAGCCCCCCTTTCCTACCTATTCTTTCAGAATTCACTTTAGACACTTGTAATGGTAGAATCTTTCTGTCTTTCTGATAAGTATGCAAATCAAGGATGTTTCCTCAAGGCCCTGGGAGCCATCCTTTTTGAAATGTAATCATTAAGGACCAAATTTCTCTCAAGTCATGAGTCTGTTCAACGGTGCTTATGTCAAAGGTCAAGGAAAGTGCCTGTTGCAAACTCAGTTCCAGGTTCAGATCTTTTGAGTATATGTTTAGGCTAATGCCCACCTGTTTACATCTAAAATTTCCATCTGGATGAACAGTAAGCAAAATAAATCACCATAGAAAACTTCCTCTAGAGACACAAAAGACTTTGTCACACAAATGGGGAATACCTATTAGTTGTTAACATCTGCACTGCGCTTACTCTCTGTCAGATACTGTGCTAGGTACTATACATGCACAGACTTACTTATCACAGCAACCCTAAGAGGTAGGTCCCATTTAACAGAAGAGCACACTGCAGCCCCAGGAGGTAAAGTGACTGGGCCCAGGACATTCAGACAATAAAAGGGAAAGCCAGTATTTGGACAATACTCTTAAGAAACACTACATTCTGCAGTCTTGATAATTTACAGTAATTGCCAATGCTATATTTAAGAGTTTTAATATGCACTTTGGTTATCCACTTATATCATTAATACTAGAGTTAATTATCTAGTAGATAGTATAAAAGGTATGGGGCAAAAGAGTATGTGCCTATGCCCAGGAAACACTAGATTTCTTTGGATGCTAAACTCCCACCCTCTCAGACCCTAAATGACATGAAAGGCAAGAAATAGCTACCATTTAGCAACTGAGAATTATTCCAAATCACCCCTTATCACCTTCTTTCATGCACCCTGTATTTGCCAAAGAGGTTTTAAAAAACAAGCAAACAAATAAAAAACTTCTGGAATGCCAGCCTAACTTGCATAATTCTAATGAATCAATTCCTGAAGAAATTCAGAACAGTATTTCTGCAAAAAAAGAAAAAGAAAAAAAGCACTTGATTCCTTTGTTAACAATGGACTAGGAGCTTCACCTACAATATATCATTTAATCCCTAGCTTAACCTGTAAAGTGGATATTAGTCTCCAGCCTCCATTTCATAGATGAGGAGACTGAGATTCAGAGTGGCTTGGTGTCTTGACCAAGGTCACACAATAAAGGACACAAAGAGTGTTCTAAATCAGGTGTCTGTTTCCAAAACCTCTAGGTCCTGCTGCCTTACATGTTTTAAGGTACATTAACCCAACAATTCCCACAAATCCCCCCAAAAAAAATTTTCTTAGTCAACTGTCCTCACAAGAGCTGGATGATATATTATGAATGTTATGGAACTTGAGGCCCTGCTAGTTGAGGACAGTGATCAATGAAATAGCTATTTGCTCTGTTCTGAGCTATGTCAGGCTTTTTCATGAGATTGACAGGTCAGCAGAGAGATGATAATAACTGCGAGGCATAAAGCTGGCTCCAAGGATCTTATGGGGGGAGACAAAGGCCAGATAATTGCTTGAATATGGTGGGGCTTGGTGGTGAGACAAACACTTGTAAAAACTGAATGAACAGCAATGCTTCTAATATCCTCCAAGTCAACAAGAATGTGATGTGTAAAAAAGAGGGTGGCATAAAACCTCTGTTGAGTGTTACTTCTTTTTGGTACAAATACATTTTGTCATATTCAAACATAAATCTCTAAGACTAATTAATGCAACTTTGAAAGGCTAATAATACCATATTTTTACACAAATAATGCATGCCTTCTAAGTTTGTTTGCCAACTGCTCCCTCCCCCTGCGAGGTATTTTTGTAAGTGTGCTAAGCTAATTTTTTTTTACAGCAACATGTAAAAAAATTAGCATAGCAGCACTTACAAAAACACCTCGCAGCGGGAGGGAGCGGTTGGCAAACAAGTGTAGAAGGTGCGTGTTATTTGTGTAAAAATACAGTAATGCACCAACTACTGCAAGCTACTTCTTGTCTTGGTTGAGATTTTCAAAACTACCTAAGCAGGCCCTTTCTTCCAGGTCTTTTACAAGGTTGCTGCTGTTTTCTAGGGCACTCATTCCAAACTGTGAGAGAAACAGCAGGTTTGGAAGTATGTTGATGCCAGAACTTAATCTGAATATTTAAATGAGAATTTAAAATTCACTTATTAATTCAACCAACAGTTTCTGAGCAACTACATTATATTAATCGCTGCTCCTGGCATTGGTGTTACAGTGTGGAAAAAAAGGGGACCAGGCATGCCTCCATGGAGCTGATGGGGGGAGGGAGGTGAATATAAAAAATAAACTAACAAATAAAATGATGACATGCTCAGATATAATCTTTAAACCTTCAACCGAAACTATCTCATTAAGCCATCACAAAGCTAAACAACAGTTTAGCTCAGTGAATAAAGAATGTTTGCCTTGAGCATTGAGCTCTTATAAAGAATTCTCTATATGAGTTCAAACTGACAACAGTTACTCTAAAGCACAGATGAGAAGTTTCAGGGGCAAAGAGTCGAAATGAATGGTGATGGAACAGTATGAGCAGACACAGGGAGCCTGGTGACACAGTGCAAAGTCCGTAACCAATGTCACTGAACTCTACATGTAGGAATTGTGAATGGATGTATGTTTGGTTGTGTATATTACCACCAAAATTTTTTTTTTAATGATGTCATAGAGCGAAAAATTTTATGAAGAAAAATAAAGCACGATAAAGCAGAGTGAGTGAGGAGGGATGAAAGGATATTTTTGACAGTGTGCTCAGAGGAAAGTGAGGTAACACAAAGGATGGGGTTGTCAAATTAGACCCAAAAGATCCAGAGCTCTTACCCAGAATCAACCCTATTAATAATTCAAAAGATACAGATGCACAATAGCTGGACCCTGGTAGAACAGGAGAAAAAATGTGGAACAGAAGTCAAATTCTTAAAAAGTCCAGACTTACTGGACTAGTTGAGACTGGAGGACTCCCTGAGACTATTGCCCTGAGATACTCTTTAAACCTGGAACCAAAACTATCCCCCGAGGTCTCCCTTTAGCAAAATAAAAGATTGGCACACAAAACCAAGGATATTACCCACGAGTATGGTGCTCCATTAAAACAACATCTGTGTGAGACCAAAAGGTCAACAATTACTTTAAAGCAAAGATGAGAAGATAAGGGGGCAGGGAAACTAGAATACTGGAAACAGAAAAACCAGAGTGGAATTAAAAAGAACGTTGACACATTGTGAAAAATGTAACTAATGCCACCGAAAAATTTGTGTAGAAACTGTCAAATGGGAACCTAATTTGCTGTGTAAACTTTTACCGAAAACACAATAAAATATAATTTTAAAAAATAAATAAAACAAGAGACAGATGACCACAAGGCCCAGGCAAAGTAAGGAGAAACTGGGATTGCCACTGCAACTCCTGAAGTCCTGCTTTGTGCCTTAGAACACACCTGGCCCAGATTTACATATGTGGTCTCTAAGTGATGTCTGACCCTGATATTTTCCATACACCCATAATTCCAGGTTTGTCCATCATAAATTAACTCGACAGGCCAGGTATAGCCTGGCAAAAGCATTCTATAACGTAAATAAGGACAGGACTGGCTACAAAATTTTCAGGGCACAGGCGAAATGAAAGTGAGGGGCCCTCTGTTCACAATTATGGTTGATGTTAGTTGCCGTCCAGTCAGCTCCAACTCACAGTGACCCCATTTACAACAGAATGAAACGTTGCCCAGTCCTGCGCCATCTAAACCATTGTTGATGTACTCAAGTCCACTGTTGTGGCCACGGTGTATTCTGAGTGCCTTCCAACCTAGGGGGCTCATCTTCCAGCACTATGTTAGACAATATTCTGTGGTGATTCATAGGGTTTTCACTGGCTGATTTTTTTTTTTTTTTTTTTGGAAATAGATCTCCAGGCCTTTCTTCCTAGTCTGTCTTAGTCTGGAAGCTCCACTACAACCTGTCCACCATGGGCGACCCTGCTGGTATTTGAAATATCAGTGGCATAGCTTCCAGCATCATAGCAACACATAAGCCACCACAACATGACAACTGACGGATGAGTGGTGATCACAATTATTAAGAACTGCAAAATAGCAATCACACAATATTAAACCAAACAAGGGGCCCTTCTGAGTGTGGACCCTGTGTGGCTGATATGGACTCTCCCTTCTCTTATCTCACCATCAGGAGAACCAGTGGGCATGTGTACAAGGAGATTGGATCTCATTCTTTCATGTCCTCTCTCCCCTGGCATTCCCAGGGTAGGGACAATGGATGACTGATCAGACTGACCATATATCCATTCCAGAAGGCCACTTGGATGAGGAAACATGGGATCTCAATCCTCCCAGAAGGAGGAAGTGGCAGAATATGAGGTCAGAGCAGTGGCCAAGGTAGATCACCTGAAGCCTGGCTGACCAGTGTAAGGACTTTGGTTTTATTTCCATTGTGAGGAGAGCTCATTGGCAAGCTTTGAGCAGGGGAGTCACCTGATCTGACTTCACATTTCTGATCATCACTCCACATCATTTGGGCTGGTTTCATGAGGAACAAAAGAAGACCTTCTTTATGACCCTGAAAGTAACAGACTCATGGGAGAAAATGGCTAGAAGTGCCATTCAGATCTACCACAGCAGACAACAAAAAGGTTCTATGTTAATGGTCAGGCTTTTGAATTATACTTTTCGCTCCAAGGCTATTTATTTCATGTCTATCTCTCCTAGTAAATGTTAGCTCCATGAGGCAGGAATTGTGTCTGCCTTGTTAAGACTGTCTCCCTGTCACTGTGCCTGCACACATTAGCACTCAATAAATACTTGTTGAACAAATTAGCTCTTCTGAAGCCAAATGTTTTTGTTGTTGTTTTCATTTCTTTAATTAAAATTTTTATTTTGAAAAAATTAAAAACCTATTTGGAAAGGAAGACAATGCTTTGGAGACAGTGAGCTTCTATTAAGGGTGTTGGAAAAACTCAGGATTAGTTAATGGTGATGGTTGAACAACACCATGAACATAGTTAATGTCAATGAACCTTACATGTGAAGTTTGTAGAAATGGCAAATACTCTGTTACCTATATTGTTGTGGTTAGGTGCCATCAATTTCAACTCACAGAAACCCCACGTGACAGAGTAGAACTGCCCCATAGGGTTTTCTAGGCAGTAATTTTTATGGAAGCAGACTGCCAAGCCTTTCTCCCTCCGAGCTGCTGGATGGGTTCAAACTGCCAACTTTTCAGTTAGCAGTCAACTACCACCGGGGCTCCTTTATCTATATATTTACCACAATTTTTTTTAAAAAACTTGTAAAAAATTAAAAATAAAAACCTATTGAAAAATTGTAAGAAATCAGTCACACATGCCCTTCATGTAGACTGATGACAAATCTTAATAGCTTCTCCCAATTATCTGCATTCAATTGCGGGTGGACATGGGGTAGGTAAGAGGGAAGAGCTGAATGGGTTTATTTGAAGACAAGGAAGAATTTTATGTTCTTGTGCAACATTTTATGAGAATGGTAGCACAGTGGTGGCAGTGTGATTTGGGGGGGAGTTCTAATTTCTCTGAGCCTCACTTTCCTGGACTGTAAAATGGGAATAACTGTAGGATCTAATTTACCAGAACATTGGGAGAAATGAGACGATGCAGCTGTCATTCTTAGCAAAGCGCCTAGGTGCCTGATAATGTTAGCCACCCTTATTAGCAATAATTAGAGAGATCTTTCTACCTTCTGCCTGGCTTCATTTGGGGCTCAGAGAAATTGTTACCTTCCCAAGGTCACAGAGCTCTAAGTGGCAGTTTGGGATTGGAGCCCGGGGTGGAAGGAGGGTGTGGGAGCCTTGAATGATTTGCTCTGGAATTTTCAACATGCTCTTGGCATTTTATCAAGTAGGAGATTTCTTCTTTCAATACACTGTGCTCTTACATCATCTCTTGATGGGGTTTGACCAGTCAAATAGGACAAACACAGCACAGGACAGAGGTGCTAAATATCATATATTTTCCCTTTAAAAACAATGAGAATAATCAAAGTCAGTAAGTATTTACTCCCTCCTTCATGCAAACAAGCATCCTGGAATCTTGAGCTTGTTTTGACCAGATCAACAACTTCAGGGGATCCAAAAGTCATCCAAGGCCAAGGAGAGTGTCAACCATCTCTCGATAATTCACACTAATTAATCAGACTTATCAAGAGTGGTTGACTCAATTAAGTAGGATAGACAATTAGGCAAACTGAGTTTTCAAACAAGTACAAGAACAATTTTTCAATAGCTTCACAGATAAACATTTATTC
>NW_004443960.1:9677678-9679265 GCF_000243295.1 Trichechus manatus latirostris
TCCTCCTACTTTGTTCTTAAGAAGGTGTTTTTGAGGATTACATGAAATACATACATGAAAGTGCCTTTAAGTCTCAACACATAAGTTAAACGCAAGGATTTACAAGTATTGCTCTTGGTTTTGTTAATTCTCTGCTAAATGAGAGGATTCCCAGGCTAGTCTTATTGCTAAGAGGTGGGTGAATATCTTGCCCAATTTTATTATTTACACCTAATAATTTTGGTGGTTAAATAGAATTTTACCAGGCAACATGTTCTCTAACCTGTGTATTTTTCAATCCACAATAAATCATAAACATATTTTCACTTCTATGTAATCTCTTAAGAACCCCACAATGTTCCAATGCATGTTGTTGTTGCTGTGTGCCGCTGAGTCAATTCTGACTCATAGCGACCCTATAGGACAGAGAAGAATTGCCCCATAGGGTCTCCTAGGCTGTAATCTTTATGGGAGCAAATCGCCAGGTCTTTTCTCCTGCAGAGCTGCTGGTGGGTTGGAACCACCGACCTTTCAGTTCGCAGTTGAGCACCTGACCATTGCACCACCAAGGCTCCTTTTCCAATGCATAAAGCTATCATAATTAATTTAACCAGCTTCCTAGCTGATCTCATCCATTTCAAGGACTTTAAATACCATCTAAATGCTGCTGACTCATGAATTTATGTCTCTAGCCCATTCATTTCTTGAGTTTCAGATTTGTGTTTCTGACTGCCTGCTTGACCTCTCCACTCTGATGTATCAAAGGCATCGAAAACTTAGTAAGTCCCAAACAGAACCCCTGATTCATAAAGATTTTTGTATCCTCCTTTGGACCAGCTTTTTTATCCTGCTCTTTCCTCCATTAGTAAGTTAAACGAAATTCTTACACATATTCACTATGTACGTGTATGAGAATTACGATTTTTAACATGTTCAGAACTACATTTTGATAATCATAAAAAATATGGAAATCACCACCCTGATGTTTATCACTGTTTGTACTTTCCTGATTATTTTGGGGAAGGAAAGATTCACAGCAGCCCACGATTTCTCCTTCCCTGGGAATGACTGGTCTCCACCAGATCTCCTTGTAAACATGTTAATGATATTTACTAGTAGAAAGAGACCAGGAAGTCCCTGGTCTGCCTAGATTGCTTACTGTGAGTAAACCTGGGATTTGTGGGGAATGGCTGGCTAGGAACAGGGAGTAGCTACCTTGGCATTTCTAGCTACGTAACTGATGGAGAATTAAATTGAGAAGCCACAAAACCAAAACTGATTCCTCTGAAGACAATGATCCATACCCACTGTTGGGTACTATTCAATTAATCCAAAACCAACTTAGAACAATTAGGAAATTGCATCTGACCAGTGTAGGCTCTTCCACATAAAGGAATGCAATATTTGTGTCTACCTCTTGCTTGTAATTTTTAATCATTAGTCAGGTTTAATGTTGGTTTGTGTATGATTCATGTAAGTCTGATTTGATAAAACAACTCTTCGTGCTAACACAATTTTCTTAAGGAAATTTCCCAAAAGCAAAAATTACTAGGTAAAAGAAAAAGTATACACCCTTAAAATTCTGATCCAGACTGCCACATTAGTTCT
>NW_004443960.1:9680919-9682722 GCF_000243295.1 Trichechus manatus latirostris
TTGTACCACCCAGGGACCTTGTATGTGCACATATTCACACACAAACACAATTCAGCCTATTAATTCTGGTGGATTCATTGACTCCTAGGAGGCCATCTGTGGATCACCAATTCATAATTCCTTCTTTAAGAGGAAACATACTGTCGTTGCACTAAGCCATTTTATTTGTAACACTTACACCAATCCATCCAGTAGTAATCAATAGTCTCATTTTACAGAGGAGACCAAGACCCCACACAGTCAACAAATATGCCCAGATCGCACTGTAAGCCAGTGTTGGATGCAAGTAATAGAAATTTGCTCTAGTAAACGCATGAAGAAAAGAAACGTATGGGGAGGATACCTTGATATATCAAAAAGAAGGCTGTGGAACTGGGTTCAAAACAGTATGAACCAGTAAAGCTAAGCATTTCCATTTTTTTTTCTTCTAATTTTTGTATTAAAAAAAAAAAACAACAAAAAACCTGTTGCCATTGAGTCGACTCCATCTCATGTGTGCAGAGCAGAACTGTTCCATAGGGTTTTCAAGATTATGACCTTTCCGAAGCAGATCACCAGGTCTTTCTTCCTGTGTGCCTCTGGATGGGTTTGAAATGCCAACCTTTTAGTTAGTAGTCAAGCCTTAAGCGTTTGTGCCACTCAGAGACTATCTTTGAACTACTGCCCTCAAAATTTAGAGCGCTGAACAACCGGGCAGATTCTCCTGGGAATCCCAGAAGGGCTGTAAGATCCCTGAAAGAAAAATGGGATGCATCGACTAAAAACAAAGTAGGGAGGCCAAGAGTACCAACAAATTCACAGTAAATATGGCATCTACAGAATCATGATTTGGGAGTGAATCCAACTACAGCATCTCCACCCTCCTTTACATTCTCTGATTTGAGGAGAAGTTGGGATCATTGGTAATTAGTTGATGTATTCAATCGATGCTTCTCTCTGTCCTGAATTTGTAATTCAACTATCCTAACAATATGTCAGCAATTTTGAGCCATTTCTGACCTGTGAGTCCTCAGAAAGTAAATCTAAAGACAAATGGATTGTTAGCCTGTGCCCCAGACCTTGGACAAGTCTAACAATTGTGGACAGGGAAGGATATCGTTTTGCCTTTCCAGCTTCCATCCCTCCCTCTGATAATAGCATCCTGATTTTCCCCTGCTCTGTCCACAAGACGGAGTACAAGACCCAGGCTTGGCCAACCAGAAATTATCAGCGTTCGTCCCAGGAATGAAATTATTTGGCAAGTTATTGAGAAATAAGTTGTTGGGGGTATTTTTCTGCTTGGTTTGCTAGCCTGGGAGGATAGTAAATACTGGTGATCATTTTATTACTCAAGGGGAGAGTGTACTTAAGAATGAAGCTGATACTTCTTTATGACTTGCTTACGTACCGAGATCCAGCCATGCATGAAGCTCTCCGAACTTTTCAGTTTGGTTAGTCAATGCTATTTGTATGCATGTGTGTGTGTGTGTATTTGTTTTTAATATTGGGTTTCTGTCACTTGCAGCTAAAAAAAATATGGCTAATTACAAAGGTGTTCTACCATGTCTAATAATGTAGTGACACTGATGATTTTTAGTATGATGGCAAGAGTGCTTTTTTTTTTTAATTAACAACATAATATGACACAGACAAAAAGTAGGAGGGATAAGACGAAACAGAAAATGCTAAGGGCAGCCTCATCTGTATCCCAGCTCACTCTTTCCCTGTTCTATCCCCCTCTAGTTCCCGGCTCCCTTTTTTACGTACCCCATATTATCAGGATGTTGGGTTATCTAAATCCATTCACAACTTTGAACCATGAGA
>NW_004443960.1:9686114-9688937 GCF_000243295.1 Trichechus manatus latirostris
CTAGCACAGTGCCTAGCATAGAGCAAGGGCTCTGTAAATAATTGCTAGGCAATGGTGACCCAGGTCTTTAAGGACTATGAGCCTGCTTCCCTGGGCGCTGCCCCTGCAGCTCTCTACAAAGGACTCCAAAGGGCTCTTGAGCAGGCCAGCAGTGTTCTCCCCGGACTGGGCCATGCATCAATCTTCTAGGCTTGTATACTCCGCTGTGGTCTCTCCTTTGGTCATTAACATCCTATTTTCAGCCTGATAGTCTTTTGATTCCTAGCGATTAGTCGGAGTGTTCTGCACAGGATAAACAAACAGGGGATTGCTTTCTGGCCAAACTCAGCTGGATGTTACAATGTGTGGTTTTGAAGGCTTGAAGAGTGAAGGATGGGTAGGTTGGGTTGTGCTGTGGGCCTGGCCACAGTTACCCTGAGAACAATTCCAAAACAAGCTGGAAAGGTAGTGACATCAGTTAGTAAGCCCCTATTTGTGTCAATCAAGTTTAATGAATTACAAATGAAAAGCCATCTCCATGGCCTAGGATGACCCAATTTTGATCCAACTGGCAGCACTCTCACATCCAAGAACAAATCCCACACACTGAAAAGGGCATGCTTGAATACAGTCAACCAAGCACAGAAGGGAAAGATGGAGTTGTAAGCAGAGGGGGCAAAGGCTCAGAGGAGTCAAAAAACAGGAAACACTCATAGACTAGACTATAGATTCAGGTGTATTTTTGTGTGTGTGTACTGTGTGTTTGTTCGCTCTTTGTGCCCCAGTCAGGGCTGACTTCTCCATTAGGCACAGTAGGCACAGTGCCTAGGGCTCACGATATTTTTAGAGACCCACAAAGAAGTTTTCATTTTAATTTATCTTAAAATCAAAAAAAATGAATTAATATGATAACAAACCTGCTGCCGTCAAGTCGATTTTGACTCATAGTGACTGTACAGGGCAGAGGAGAACTGTCCCATAGGGTATCCTAGGCTGTAATCTTTATGGATGCAGACTGCCATATCTTTCTTCCATGGGGCAGCTGGTGGATTCAAACCACCAACCTACCAGTTAGTAGCCAAATGCTTAACCACTGTGCCACCAGGGCTCCTATGATAACAATTAATATATAAAAATAAATCCAACTTGTTTTCATACTAATGCAGTTGTAAAATATGTCATACATATATTATGAAGGAAGGGGCCCAAGAAGGCAAAATTGCCTACAGCCACAAAAGTTATAGTATGGCCCTAGTTCCAGAGTCTAGAACAGTGCCTGGCCCATAGTCGGCACTCAGAAAATTTGCTGAATGAATGACTGAACCGTAAGTGGTTCCATCTGGCTGGAAGGCAGGACAAGTGTTGGCTAGACATAAGCCCAGACTGTGGACAACACTGACCACTGGTTAAAGAGGCTGGATGTTAACCTGACGGCAGTAGGGGCCATGAGAAGCTCTGAGCAGGTGAGTGATACATTCAGATTGGAATTCCAGAAAGCCTCCTCTGCCTGCTCTGGAGGAGAGCAGAAACTGGAGGCAGGGCAACCAATGAATGGAAGCTAGGAACGGAAGTCTGTGAGCAAAAGGCCCTTCTGGTTAAATGTTCCTCCAGGCCATATTTCCCAAAGCATGGTACATAAACCTCTGCCAGTACTTGGACAATTTTGGGTGGCAACTTCCTATGGCATAGGATGATCTTGAATCACGTGGTCAGGAAGGTCCTTGTGATGGTTAAGGAAGTGAGTCACCTTGGCTGGGCCATGATTCTCAGAGGTTTGGCAGTTGTATGATGTGATCACTTCCATGATGAGATTTGATACAATGTGATCACCTCCATGATGGGATCTGCTGTGAGCAGCCAATCAGTTGAAAGGGAGTTTCCTTGTGCATGTGGCCTGCATTGAATATAAGTGGACATTCTGGCAAGGCTCAGGGGCTTTTGCTCGCTCTGGATCCTAGAGCTGGCTCCTGTTCGTCGGACCTGCAATTCTTGGGACTTCAGCTAGCAGCTTAACTGTGGTCTTGCCTGCCAATCTTGGGATTCATCTATCTTTGCAGCCTGTGAGCAAGAGCCCTGCTCTCTGCCCTGCTGATCTTTGGTTTGTCAGCCCCTGCGGCAATGTGAATCAGGAGATGCCTCTATCCTGACCCACGGACTTGGGACATTCCAGTCTCTACAACCGTGTGAGCCATTTCCTTGATATAAATCCCTCTCTATATATATTTATACATTTTACTGGTTTTGCTTCTCTAGAGAACCCAGCCTAAGACTGTCTTTGTTCACTTATCTCCCAATGCTGCTCATACATCAAGGAGAAATTCTGTTTGGTGATAGTCTATCTCCACCCCACTTCTAAACCTGGCTAATCTCCCTTTGTAAAAGAAATAACAGTGTCAAGGTCTTCAGCAGGCAACTGTATGTGGTATTGTTGGATGATGTTTTTATTTTCATTGTATTTATTTACAAAGTTGTCTTCAAATTATAATATGATTTCCCATTTATCACATTCATATAAAGTTTTTTTTGAAAGTATTGTTGTTGTTGTTGTTGTTAGGTGCTGTTGAGTCAGTTTCAACTCACAGCAACAGAATGAAATACTGCCCAGTCTTGCACCATCTTCACAGTCGTTCCTGTCTGAGCCCATTCTTGCAGCAACTGTGTCAGTTCATCTCCTCAAGGGTCGTCCTCTTTTTCGCTGACCCTCTGCTTTATGAAGCATGATGTCCTTCTCCAGGGACTGGTCCCTCCTGATAACACGTCCAACGATGTGAGACGAAGTCTTGCCATCTTTGCTTTCAAGGAGCACTACGGCTGTACTTCTTCCAAGACAGATTTGTTCATTCT
>NW_004443960.1:9689244-9750584 GCF_000243295.1 Trichechus manatus latirostris
TTTGATCTTCATCAGTTAGTACTTCAAGTCCTCTTCACTTTCAGCAAGCAAGGTTGTGTCATCTGCATATTGCAGGTTGTTAATGAGGCTTTCTCCAATCCTGATGCTGCGTTCTTCTTCATATTGTCCAGGTTCTCGGATTATTGCTCAGCATACAGATTGAATAAGTATAGTGAAAGGATACAACCCTGACGCACAGCTTTCCTGATTTTAAACCACGCAGTAGCCCCTTGTTCTGTTCGAACGACTGCCTCTTTGTCTATGTACAGGTTCCGCATGAGCACAATTAAGTAATATCTGAGTAAAAAATGGCAACCCAATTAAAAATATGAAAATTACTATGGAGATAGTAGATAGATTTGACAAAAATAAAAATCCAGGTGGTACTCAAATGGCTGGAGTTTGGGAAACGTTGTTCTATGTAAAAGGTGAAACCTGATGTATTGTCCTGTGTCATCTCTTATTATCCCCCCTCACTGATTGTTCCAGAAATGCTTTCTCTGCAGAGAGAACTGCAGGACCTGAGGCAGAATGCAGGGGTCTTCTGGGGAGACCCCTGTCATTGACCCTGCTCTAACAAATTCATGGGATGCTAAGTCAGGTGTTACGTGAGGAAAAGGGGTCTGGGAGGCCATGAAAGTAATTAAGTTTATTATACTCATAGTTCCCAGAGGGTTACACACAGGGAAGGATTAACCAGTAAACAAGGTACACACGGGCTTAATTGTGTTTACTTACTAATCTGCAGGGCACAATTTCACATGGGTGAAAAACAAATGTGGTCAAAAACAGGTGAAATTATGCCCTCCAGATTAGTAAGTAAGCACAAGTAAGCCCATGCGTATCTCGCTTATTGGGTAATCCATCCCTGAATACATAGCACACCACACAGGGCCACATGGGAGAATGACTGGACACCGGGCAACCACAATGGGTGAGCAAGAGAGAGAGCAAGAAACTGTAGGCAGCTGCCTTTATTGGAGTTTCAGGGTGGGTTTAAGCAGTTAGCTGTGCTGGTCTGGGCTGGCTAGTTAAATTTTAAAGTTTGCACCTACGGGGTAAGGGGCTCAAGTTCTAAGGGAATTATCAAGTGAGACCACATGGGGGCGAGGGGAATGGGCTTGAGCTCCTAGGAGATTATCAAACGAAACCAGAAGGCGAAAAGTGATGGGAGTTTCCAAGGGGATTATCACACAGGACCAATTGGTATTTACACCACCAGTGTTATCAGAGGGGGCCTGAAACTAAGGCAAATGGCAAGGGCCTACTGCATGGATTTAGCCCTAAAGGTTTGAGCTCAGAATGTCACAGCACAAAAAACAAACCGAAAACAGTTTGAATTGTTAATGCAGAACCAAGACCCCAGGAAGAAGATTTGCCCTCCTGCTTCCCCTTTTCCCCTCCTCTCTAGTATGACAGCAAAATGTCTGACCCGGACAGTGTCAGGAACTGTGAAGGATCTGAGATTATTACCCTCCTCGCATGCCGAAAAGTTAGCCCGCCACGGTTTTAATGGAAGTTGGTAAAAGACATGAGCCTCCAGGATCAGAGGCTAAGGACAGTTTATTACTCACAATAATAGCAATTGCCAGAGTATCAGCATTTTTGGTACCAATTCCTCAAGCCCCAATTCATAGGGGGCAGCACAGAGAGGGTCAGATGAGAGTGCACACACAGTGGGTTGCCATATAAGAAAGGAACCCTGAGCTTAGAGAGCTGAATCTTTTATAATGGGCAGTAAGCAAGTCACCCCTGTGCTCCAGAGAGAGGCATTATGTTAATTACACTGGACCGTGAACATGACTGCCCTTTGTTCTGGAGGGAGACATTATTTCTATCTCCCAAAGCTGTTTATTATACAAACATCTTTGAAAATCCCAGAACAAAGAGAAGTCAGTGTCTTATTGCACTAAGATGTGTGCAAGAGGCCCATGGAGAACTGTCTCCCAACAGTCAGGAGCTCATGGAGTCCTTTGGAGAGAACTGCAGGGACAGCACCAGAACAAGCAAGCCCACAGTCCTTAAAGACCCAGGGAACATACCAGCTTCTTCCATTGCTTAGCAAATATTTCCTAAGTACTGCTCTGTGCACCATGTCCTGAACTTCCCTCTCAGGCTGGCCCCAGGTATGCACAGCAGAGACTTTGTAGCTGGGTAAGCATAGTCAGCAGTCATTGAAAATTCCCAGGCCTTTTACATGCATTGTCTCATTGTGATAGCTCCTTGAGGTAGATATTATCCTCATTTTATATATGAAGCTGAGGCTCAGATAAGTTGAGTACATTCTCAAAGATCACCTAGTTAGAAGTGGGAGAACCAAGATTTGAACCCAGGCTGGTCTGACTTCAGATTACTGGTATCCTTCTCTATCCAAATACTCACAACCCAAAGTCAGATGGCAAGCAAGGAATGTTGTACTTGCTCTTAACCCCCTACACTCTCCTGTATCTACAAGGGCAAGACTGGTCCAGAGAAAGGTTTTGCTTCCATCCCAGCTGGGCCCCAGGCCAGCCCATCTGGTGATCCAGGTGGTCTACACTGTCTCCTTGTGGACTTGCCTCCTTAAAGGCCAAGGTTCCAGCAGAGTTGCAGCCAGCTGCCATCCATGGAGCTAAGGAGGGCTTTTCTTTGGCTCAGGAGCAAGAAAAAGATCAGAGTGAGAGCTGGGCACTAGGTCAGGACCAGGCGCAGGCAGGGCAGCTGGGTGTGTGTGGTTGCCTAGCATCTGAGTGACCTTCAGGATGAGGGAATGAATGAGGCTGCTTCAATGACTCATAAACAAAAATGCCTAAATGGCTGAAGAAGGAATGAGATTAATGATGACAAAGCTTCATTTACTCACTAGATAGTAATTATGATTTTCGTTACCATAATCTTCATTTTCTTTTCCCGGTAATATCAGCTCCATTTAACAGATGATGAAATTGCTGTCCTGCAAGACAGAGCCTGAGTGTTCAAGCAAATTGATGATAGAACAAGGAGTAGAATTCAGGTCTCCTATCTCCCAGTTCAAGTTCCTTCCCATAGATTATGCCACCTATCAGGAAGAGCCCTGAATAGAAATCACTGATGTCAGGAAGCATGTCTACAAATCAACAACAACAGTTTGTATATGATGCACCACCATCATTTCATCTCTCGAGTGATAAATGCATCCATTGTCTTGAGTCTTGCTCAGCCCTCAGTGGCTTCTCTCGCCAATGCTTCTCACTTTCAAGACCCAAAGGAACCCCTGTGATCATGCCCTTGTTTTCCGAGGAAGAATCTAAAGACCAGTTACGGGAAGAAATTGCTTATGTTTCTCTATTTCTCCCCTTCTTGATGTTCACGTTTCTCTCCTTTCATTACCTCTCTCCAGGTGATTGACTTTGGAATTCATTTCCCCAGGATAATTTTATTCGTCATGGTAAAACATTCTTAACTTATTCTTGATGTTTCCTTAGATTCAGAAAATTGGCCTTGGGACAAGGAAATAATATCTCATGATAATACTGTGAGCACAGATGCTCACCTGTGTGTAGCAGAGACAACTCCACCCCCACCCCCAATAACACTGGCCTGCCTACAAGAGCAAAGATTTCTCTCTCCCAAAAGAGTCAGAGCGGTTTTGGTCATTCTGCTTCGCAAAGCTATCAAGAGCCCAACATCCTCTTATCTAACTGCACCTTCATCTCTAAGGTGTCGTCCTTGTTCCCATGCCCAGGGTCCATATTCCAAGCAGTAAAAAGGGAAAAATGACAAAAGGAAGGAAAATATCTTTAGGACACAAACTGGAAATTGTTCACATCTCTTCCTCATTGAACAAAATGTAGTCACATGAACACACCTTATTACAAGGGAGGCTGGGGAATGTAGTTTAAAATCCTGGGAAGCCTGTCGGGCTAAAATCAATAGAACTCTTATTATAGAAGAAGAGGAGAATGACTTTTAGAGAATGGCAAGCAGTTTCTGCCATGACTGAAACAAAACAAAATCATTTGCCATGGAGTCAACTCCTAATCATGGTGATGATTGTAAGGATGGCACAGGACTAAGCAACATTTGTTGTACA
This sequence comes from Trichechus manatus latirostris, assembly GCF_000243295.1. Lineage (NCBI taxonomy): Eukaryota > Metazoa > Chordata > Mammalia > Sirenia > Trichechidae > Trichechus > Trichechus manatus. Next base: position 9,693,296 of record NW_004443960.1, read on the forward strand.
TGAGGGCGCTATGAATAGGAACTGAGTCAACTGCACCTAACAATATGTGTGTCGGAGTAGAACTGTGCTCTGCATGGTTTTCAATGGCTGAGATTTTTGGAAGTAGATCGCCAAGGCCTTCTTTTGAGGTACCTCTGGGTGGACTCACTTCCAACCTTTTAGTCAGCAGCCAAGCAGGTTAACTGTTTGCACCAGCCAAGAACCCCCTGCCATATTTGACAGTGAGTTTATTGATTCGCCAGGGACTTCTGTAGGAGACATTTACCTGAGGCAAAGTAGTTAAACACTTTGGAATTCATTCCATTTAATTATATAACAAGTGGGGGAAAAGTGAGTTCCTAGTGTGTGTGTTTGCGTGTGTATTTGTTCGCCTAGGAAATTTCTTAAAGGATGCTCACAACACTGCTGAAAATGGTTACTCTGGGGGAGCAGAACAGACTATAAAGAGAAGGGAGGCTTTTACTTTTGATTTTATGTCCTATATTGTTAAATACACTTACTATGTAGGACATCTATTTCTTTTACAATAATGAAAATTGGTTAATAAAAATAAGTGAGCTTCTGGCTTTGATTCAGAGGCTTACAGTTTAGAATTGGAAAGGAATTTAGTGGTAATTCATCACAGTTCAAGCCAAGACGTACTATCAAATGGAAAAAAAGCAGTTAAAGATTTGCTCGACTACTATATCTTGTTTGGGTTTTAAATTATATACAGAATATAAATATATATATGTAGGTGTGGAGATAGCTATACTCACTGCTGTCGAGTCGATTCCAGCTCCTAGCGACCCTACATACAAAGGGAAAACCAAATTGGAAAAATACACATCAAGTTGTAAACTGCAGCTATGTCTAGAGGATAGGGATACGGACGAGTTTTATTTTCTATTTTATTTATTTCAGTAATGACTTTATTATTAAATTGACTCATATTTTCATAGGCAGAAAATATAACATAGATAAAAATGGAAATAATCCAAGCAGTTTTTGAATTCTTTTTGCAACAACCCTGGCATCCAGGCTCTGATTAAATAGTTTCAATAAAGAAGAATTAACAAATCATTCATTGATTCAGGAAGCATATATCAAATATGAGTCAGACACTGTGCTAGGCCCTGGGAGTACGAAGATGAAATAAATCCCTGAAGGTCTCAGTATTGGAGCCCCAGGATTGAAGCTAGGGAAAGGATGGAGGGGGAGGTAGGCGAGCAGCAAGGGAATGAAGAGAACTGTTATGAGGGGTCACACTGCCTGGCTTATTGTTATATACCCAGCTCCTAGCCTAGTGCCTGGCACATAATAGGTGCTAAATTAACATCTGTTGAACAAACGAGTAGCAGGAGGAAGAAATGTCAAATAATCTGATTGGCCAAGTTGGAAAGATCTTTCTACCAGCAGTGTAAGGACCAATCAGAGATAGGTTAAACGAAGGCAGTGGGGAGCCAGTTCAGGGGAGGAGGAAGGGACGCTAAACTGAATCTCTGAGAAGAGGAATGAGAAAGAGAAGCTGTAACCCCTGACAAGACTGAATTCTTCCTGAACCCTGTGGTCCTGGAAAACAGCAATGGTTAAAGAAATCCCCTCATCTTTGCATTCCGGAAAAGGGCTTACTGCAAAGAACCACCCTTCCCCGTGTGGCTTAGATAAGACTCAGGGGTGCCCCTTGTTTACCTATGACAAGACCGGACATGACTCTCCAAACTCCCATTCCTTGCCTCATTAATGAGCAACTGTATTGCTTATCTCCCCTGATCAATCACAACAAAATGCTTGTTCACCAAACTTGGGTTAAGCTTATCTCCTTCTCCCAGGTCCCTGAACTTTGGCCCACTCTCAGCCCAAGCCAACATACAGCCTCTCCTTAAAGACTTCTCCTGGAGCCGTGATTAAGTGCTCGGCTGCTAACCAAAAGGGCTGCGGTTCCAATCCTCCAGCCTGCTCCTATGAAGACGGCAGCCTGGGAAACCCTATGGGGCAGTTCTACTTTGTCACACAGGCTCGCTATGCGTCAGAATCGAAGGCACACAACAACGACAACCTGGAGAATAGGCTGGCTTCAGCATTAAACCTCTGATTTACTATCGGATCAGAAGCCCTCTCATCTGACCTCCCCACGCCCGGTTTTTTTGTTTTGTTTTGTTTTCCTAGCCTTGTTTATGCTCGTCTCTAAAAAAGAAAAGTCCTCCCCCCTACCCCGACTCTTGAGATACTTGCTGACCTTATGCTTAGAGTGGTCTCCCTATTACAATAGACCCCTCCTCATATTGTTTACCTATGTTCCTTCTCCTGACTTGTAGTAACCTTTCTTTTTGAATAAAGGCTCTCCCTACCTAAGTCTGGATTTTTTTTTTTTTTTTGACACCTCTATTTCTTTGGCCGCCCTTTCTTTTGTGACATCTTTCTCCTTGCACCTTCTGTTCATTGGTAGTTTGCTGTGTAAATGAAAGTGTTTTGCTGGTGTGGTGATTAGAAAGTTATTGATAACTAAAAGAGCTTCCTCTGGTTCTTTTGAAATTAGTCTAGAGATGAGATTTCATTTGGTATCCATTTTATTCAGTTATACTGACTTTCATGATGGAAAAATACAAAAGAGTTGATTGTTAATTATAATAGGATATTTACATAATTTCCAAGCTCTCCCAAATTCACTTCATCCTTTTAGGGTAAACCTCAAAGCGTGGTTTGAAGTTTCCTTATAATTTATTTTCCCCAATTTCTTCACAACGAAATTTTTATGTTTATAGTAATAATTTTTTTAAACTAAAATGAAATAACCACAGTTTTTATTTTTTCTGTTCTAATCACCCTAAAAGTTTTGGGGGTATTGGGTGTCACCTGTAAGGATTTAAAAAATGGATAAAAATAAAAAGGAAAGTAAGAAAGAGAAGGGAAAAAAATTTTTTTCCCTGCTGCCAAAAGAAAAAGACTATTTCCTCCCTTCCCTTCCCAGAGAGTTTCAGTGAGAAACCTACTGCCTATGAATGCTTTCTCTAACCTTTTAATATGTCCATAAATCTCCTTGTGGTTGTTAGTTTGCGTCAAGTTGATTCCGGCTCATGGCGACCCCATGTGTTACAGAGAAGAACTGCTCCATAGGGTTTTCTTGGCTGCGATCTTAATAGGGAGTCCCTAGGTGGTACAAACAGTTAAGCACTCGATTACTTGCTGGAAGGCTGGAGGTTCAAACCCACCCAGAGGCACCTCGGGAAACAGGCCTGGCAATCTGCTTCTGAAAGGTCAGTCTTAAAAACTCTATGGAGCAAAGTTCTACTCTGCACACATGGGTCGCCATGAATCGAGACGGACCAAAGGGCAACTAACAACAACAACAATCTTAATGGAAGCAGATCTCCAGGCCTGTCTTCTGTGGAAGAGATGGGTGAGTCCAAACCACCAACTTTTAGGTTAGCAGTCAAAGGAAAACTATCTCCTTAGAGGCAAGTAATCCTCTTGACAGCTTTATAACTCAGACATGTTTTTTAATGGTCTGGGAGTTATTTCCCTTCTGAAATGTAAATATCTGAGAAGATAACACTGGGTCTCCCTGTCACTGAGGCACCTTTCTATGAGCTGTAGCTATCTGCTGTTATGGGGAGACGACTAAAGGAAGCTTTACTCTAATTTCTCAGCCCGTGGTGGTGAAGAAACCCAGTGTCTTTACCACCCATCAGAATGGAAGAAGAACCCTTTGTTACCAGAAAACGCGGATTTGAGCTGCCTGCTGCAAAAAGCCAACACTGAGACAGGGGTGAGGTGAACAGCAAGAGGGTCTTTATTGTATAGCGATATACAGGAGACAGAGGGGATGGGCTCCTCCAAAATCTGCCTCCTTCCCTGGAGGCCGATCAGAGGATTTTATAGGGACAGAGTCAGGGTCTGAAGGATCCATGGAATGTTAGTTCCCCTTTGAGATGGGCACAATGACCACCCTCCAGACAGGATGATCTTGTGCGGGTATTCTTGAAGATCCTCTGATGCCATCCTGGTTTCAGTCACAAGATGGGCCCCTTTTTTCAGCTGTCTTGCTTCCAGATTTTATCGCTTGTTGTTCTACCGCTCAAAGAGGAACTTAGGTTAATTTTAAACGTTTATAAAATCATGGGAAAACAGGAGGGAAGAGAGAAGGAAAATAAATCAGAATCATAGGAGCATGTAGGAGTAGAAAATAAATCAGAATCATAGGAGCACGCAGAAGTGAACTACGCAAGCTATGCAATAACAGTACCACAATACCTGGGACACTAGGCCTACACAGCCTCTTTCCCACACAGCCCCTTTCACCTTCAGTACCTCAACCAGGTGTCAAGTAATACAATGTTAAACTCAGTGTCATCTGGATAATGCATGGGATTCCCTACTTTGCATCCAGAGCTTGGGTCTTTCTGAAAAAGTCAGAGAAGCTCTATCCTTGATATATCCTAAATCTGAACAGGGAACCAGGAGTCCTGGGTTGTAGTTTCAGCACAGCCACTAATGAGCAATGGAAAAGACCCTCAGGGCACATTACCTCTCAAAGGTATTTAATTTCATCGTTTTTGAAGGGAGATTGGTTAATCCTATTCCATTTAAATTATCATGAAATCCTCTGAGCTTTAGCTGGGCAATGCATCTTGCGTCTTTTTCTCTAAGACAATGGATCAAATCCTCAACCAATATTAATATCCTACAAATCTCTGCCAAGAATTTGATTAATGTCTTCCCCGAAGCACCATAGACAAATGGTGCAAAAAGTATGCCTTAGAGTGTTTGAACAACTCTAATGAATCCTCCTGCTCTGGGTAATGTCTTTTTGAATACACTGAGCGAACAAGGGCTTTATGCCAAAGAAAATGGCAGATTTCCTTTCTTGTCCAAAACCCTAGATAATAATTATTGGCCAAACAGTTCAAGAAGAAATTGAACTGAAGAGTAACATCATCCAGGCGATGCCTGCAAAACCAGCACTTGGTGATAAGTGAGCTGGTTAATGCTGCTATAAATATTCATTGTGTTTCTGGAAAATTCAATCTAGGGGAAGTACAGATACAAAAAAAAGCACAGTTTCTTAATTTCTTGTATCTTACCTCAGGTTAATGGTCTTTGTAAATCAAGAGCATAAGCTGGTGCAATATAAACATGAATATAGTGAGATAGATGCATGTTGGCCACACAGGAAGACTCAGAGATGTTCCATGATGGAGGCCTGACCAGGTCTACGAAGTCATTGAACAGTGATATTTGGAACAATATAAAAGAAACACCACAACTATAAGATTCCGAGTTAACTAACTTTGGTCAACATTCATTTATTCAAAAATAATTATTAAGCTTTTATTATGTGCCAGACACCATGTTTGGTGCTGGAGCAAAAACAGACATGATCCCTGTCCTCCAGGAGCTTATCATCAAATAAGAGAGACAAACATTTATCAAACAGACACACACAAACAAATACTTCATCTGACAATATCCTATGGTTACACAGGTCAGCCCTATTCAGTACGGGAGGGGACTATGCAAGGGAATTATTATCAGGAAGGGAGGACCACTGGCGGCCCTTGGAGTCTGGCTACTAAAGGCTGGACTGTCAAATCAGACTCAGAAGAACCACTTATCTTACCCAGTGTTATGTATTGAATTGTGTCCCCAAAAAAGATACGTTGAAGTCCTAACCCCTGTACCAGGGAATGTGACCTTATTTAGAAATAAGATTTTTCTTTTGTTATCAGCTGACTTAATGAGGTCATACTGGAGTAGTGTGGGTACTAATTCTAAGTGGTGTCTTAGAAAAGAACAAAGACAGAAAGAGAGTCACCCAGAGGGAAGACACCATGTCTACAAGCCAAGGAACACCAAGAAATGCCCAGGGCTACAGAAGCTGACCATGACAAAGAAGGATCATCTTCCCCTAGAGCAAAGAGAGAGAGAGAACACAGCCCTGCTGATGCCCTAATCTGGACTTCTAGCTTCCAGAACTGTGAGACAATAAAACTTTTGTTCTTTAAAACTACCCGCTTTGTGGTATTTTGTTATGGCAGCCTGTTATGGATTAAATTGTGCCCCCCAAAATGTGTTGTAAATCCTAACCTCTATGTCTGTGGATATAATCCCATTTGGGAATGGGCTGTCTTTGTTATGTTAATGAGGCAGGATTAGTGTACAGTATGTCTTCAGTTAATCTCTTTTGAGATATAAAGGAGATTAAACAAGCAAGCAATAGAAGCAGAGATGGGGGAAGAGAGATGCCAAGCCACATGAAGATCACCCAGGAGCAGAAGCTCAGAAAAGACAAGGACATTCCCCCAGAGCCAACAGAGAAAGACTTCCCCTAGAGCCGGCTCCCTGAGTTTGGACACCTAGCCTCCTAAACAGTGAGCAAATAAATTTCTGTTTGTTAAAGCTATCCACTTGTGGTATTTCTGTTATAGCAGCACTAGATAACTAAGACACAGCCTCAGGAAGCTAACACACCCAGTATCAAGCTTTACTAATAATTCCTAGGATTCAGGAAATCACAAGGGAAGCATGGAGAAGTCCGAGAGTTCCCCTCATCCAAAAATAATAATCCACAAACACTTTCTTGCCTCTTCAGGACGTGCCATGGCTCAGATTTAATATATAATCAGAAGACCACTTATATAAAGGGAAGTATTTCAGTTATGAAACATCTCCATTTTATACTCCAATAATTACATAGCTGATGTTGACACTATCCAGTGGGCCATTTTCCATAAATGCACAGATTCCAGGTTTGTTTAGTATAAGCAACCTAGACTGACCAAGTTTATCCTGTCAAAAGCATTCCATAGATAAGCACTCTCTCCTATACTGAAAGGCTTCATGGGGATCTCACATTTATTGTTTATCGTCAGCAGTGCAGGCCTAGCGTCCTGGGTATCGTGGTATTGATAATGCCTAGCTTGCATTGTTCACTTTTGCATGCTCCCATGATTTTGATTTACTTTCCTCCTCTCTTCCCTCTTATTTTCTCATGATTTTAAAAGTTTAAATTTAACCTAAGTTCCTCTTTAGGAGGTAGAACAACAGGTGCCAAACAAGGAAAAATCATCTTGTGGCCGAAACTAGGACGGCATCAGAAGGCCAACATGTCTGGAACGCGGTCATTGTGCCCACCTCAAAGGGGAACTAACATTCCACAGATTCTTCGGACCCTGACCCTGTCCCGATAAAATCCTCTAATTGGCCTCCAGAGGGGAAGGCAGATTTTGGAGGAGCTCATTCCCCTCTGTCTCCTGTATATTGATATACAATAAAACCGTCTTACTACTCACCTCAGCCGTCTCAGTATTGGCTTCTGCGGCAGGTGGCTCAGACCTGCCATTGCGGTAACAATACTATCAGAAGTTTGATTAGCGTATTTTCAAGAAGATTTGACCAAGTTCTTTTTTTCTCTCCCAAGGAGGTCCTCAGGGGATGGAAGATGGTTACACATCAGCTTCTAACCCCTTCTTGCCATACAAATTTTTGAATGAGCTTATCCTCTTCATTCAAAATGAGCTAACCATGGTAACCCACTCCCTGGCCACAGAGATTTGTCAAAGGATGGTCATGGGACTCTTGCTAAACCAATCAGAATCCTTCCCTAGAACTTTAGGATTTGGAACCAAGGGAACAAGAACAGTAAGAATCACTGTGTACAGATGTGCAAGTTGTACACTGAACAACCCACATGGCCATATGCGGTAGCCTGTGAGATGTGGGGCCTGGAAGCTGCTGAGAGGTGGGGGCATGTCTCCAGCTTCCTAGAGAAGGCTGGTCTGTATCACGATAGAAGAAAACTGACACACACGGAGGAGACTTCTGAGATGGAAAGTTATAACCCTGCCCGACAGCATTAGAATCCAGGAATTCTGAAGGGTAATATCATCCAGGTGACTCTATAACCATCTGAAGTGTAACCATCTGTTGGCAGGGGGACTAAGAGAAGTTTTACTATAACTTCTCAGGCCATGGACATGAAGAACCCCAGTGTCTTCACCACCCATCAGAATGGAAGAAAAACTCTTCAGTCCCTCAAGCAGGTGTTGAGTAACGCAATGTCAAACTCCCATATACTCAGTGTCATCTGGATAATGCATGGGACTCTCTACATTGTATCCAGGACTTGAGTCTTTCTGAAAAAGTCAGAGAAACAATACCCTTGAGACTTCCTAAATCTGAACAGGGAACCAGGAGTCCTGGGTTGTAGTTTCAGCTCAACCACTGATAAGCAATGGAAAAGACCCTCAGTCATCCCAGTTGGAAATAAGAGGCTTGAATCCACCACTGTAATCTAAAGGATATGGTAACCCCTGGTGTGTCCCTCTCTTTCCATCTCTCCTCATTCCCTCATTCCATTATCATCTCCCAATTTCCCTGTTCACTAGCTTCCTCTATCCCTCCCCATCTTGCTCTCCCCTTCTTTGTATCTTTCCTTCTCTCCACTCTCCTCTTCTGTTTCCCTGCCTCCCCCCATTTCTATCTTGTTCTATCTCCCTGCCTTACAAAGTTTAAAATTTTCCTATAGAGTAACTAAGAAATAAATACAAGCTATCATTCTTTTACTCAATTAATAGTATTATAGGTATAAATTATCAATGCAAATTAGCACTGAGAACAACTAAACATTGCAGAGGGTCAAAATTGCTTCTGGCTAAAAACTGACAAAAGAATCAAATCCACAAAATTTAGATCTTTGCTAAGTTTATTGCAGGAGAATAGAACTTGGCAGAAATAATGGTCTCAAAATGAAATCAATGGTAAGTTATTATCAGCACATGAAACTTGGGGAAAAATAACTGATTGAGTAAAATAATTGCAAAATTTAAATGGAAAACAGTTGTTTCTTATGCAACTACTTTCAGCAAAATAAAAATGGGGAAAATGTAAAGAAAATTAGAATCATTTAATTGAACCATGTAGAGAATTGATCACGGAATTAAAACGGCTTAACAGAGTTCACATTGGATAATGCTTTCTCATTGACAATTCATCCATGTCGATATAATTCTGATGCAAACATTTGTATTCAGAATGTCTTTTGCATCAAATTGGTGTGTGAAGGAGGGTAAAAATATCTTACAGCCCCTGAGGTCACTATACCCCGACTATCCTCCATTTTGGTAACTGAACCAAGGTATTCCTCTTCTTGCCTAAGCTAGTTTGAGTAGATTCTTACTCTTTTTCATCTCAAAGAATCCTGACTCATCCAGAAGATCATGAAGACTTTTGAGTTTCTTGTGAAAGTATGTTTCCATGGCCATACACTAAGTCAGAATGGGAGACCATCCAAGGGTCCTGGGAATCAATGCCAAAACACTGTATACTTTTGAAAGTTGAGCACTGATGGAGATTCTGCCCTCTGCTATTTTCAGAACCCTGTATATAGGAGCTATTGAAAAATATTTCTTGGATGGATATATGGTTGGATTGATGTATGCACAGATAGATTTATTGGGAAAAACAAGTCATTATGTATCCAATTTTTTTCTTCTCTCTTGGCTTATGGTATAGTTATAGGGGGTCAAATACCTAGCCAATAGAATAGAGCTTCTAGAGACTATAATGACTATTTTAGGTAGGATGTTAAGGCTGATGACACTCCACACACCAAGAAATTTGAAAAGTTATTACTCACACAAGGGACTCCTGGGGAGAACAGGGTAGGCACAAGCAAGTGCGGACTGGCTTGAGAGAGGCACAGAGAGCAGGTTGGGCCTTAAGCATGGCTAAGCAGTGAGAGTGGGGAAAAGTTCCTGTGCACAGGGAGGTTACTTTTGGGGTTTGAATTTCCTGCTAGTGCCAAAAAAGTGGCACATACCAGCTTTCTTATCAGCCTGTCCAGATATGGGGCCAAATGGTAAGAGGAGGAGGAGGTCTAAAAGAAGTCAGCAGTCAAACATCGAAACAAGGAGTCACATTCTTTATTACAATAACCTGTGTCCTAACCTATAACACATACCAGTTATATGCCAATAACTTATAACACAGGGCTGTCATGAGGATGAAATCAGAGAGTGTAAATTAGAGTTTTATTAGAAAACACAAAGAATATGAAAATTGTTTTAATTTCATATTTGTATGTGACTTCATCATCAACAATAAAGTGGTAGATGGAGCGTCAGAAAACTTTTCTGTAAGGGTCAGATGGTAAGTACTTTAGGCTTGGCAGGCTACACCGTCTCTGGTGCAACTACTCAACTCTGCCACTGTAGTGTGAAAGCAACCACAGAAAACATATAATTCAATGAGTATGTGTGAGTTCCAATAAAACTTTATTTATGGACACTGAAATCTGAATGTCATACAACGTTCACATGTCATAAAATATTATTCCTCTTTGATTTTTTTCAACCATTAAGAAATGTAAAAACCATTCTTAGTTCACAGGCCATACAAAACAGGTGGCAGGTCAGATGTGGCCCACAAGGCATAGTTTACCAACCCTTGTGATAAATTATATCATTGTTTAAAAATATTCTCTCCCTTTCCACCATTTGCATGGGTAAAGTATTTTTCCAGCTACCCTGATGTTGGAGTTGGCCATATGACTTGCCTTGGCCAATGAGATGTTAGCAAATATGATGCAAACAGAGATTTGGAAGGCATTTTCTCAGTGGGCTCACCTTCTTGCAACTCTGCAATCAACATGAGAGGGCTTCTCATGGGTACCTGCTGCCACTTCAGCCTGGGCCCCAGAATGAACACATATGAAGCAGACATAGGACCAAGCCTCAGTGAGGAGCCAGGCCCAGCTAGACTCACAGCCTGAAGCAGAACCACCCCATCAAGCCCAGCCTAGATCAACCAACCCTCAGCCAAACCTGCAAATGCCTGAGAAATAAATGCTTATTGTTGTTTGCCACTAAGACACTGAAGTTGTTTGTTACTCAGCGAGAGCTGACAGATACAAGCAACATCACCATTTTTTTTAACATTATCTGTGACAGGCAATGCACTTATTGCTTCATCTTATTTAATCTCCATTCAGGGGATGAATATTATTTCCCCCATTTTATGAATCAGGCAACTGAGGTTCAAAAGTTTCCAAGAGGCTTGCAGAATCAGGACATAAACCCACATTCATCTAATTCCAAAGCCACCATCCTTTCCACTATGGTTTCAAATTCCAGTGATACCACTTATCTGCTGTCTAATAGAAAGCTGAACCGCAACTTTCTCAACTGAGAAACCCAGGTAATAAGAGTACAAATGTCACAGGGTTTACTTGAAGATTAGATAAGATAATGCCTGCAAAGCATGTATTCCAATACCTGGCACACAGGAAGTGATAAATGGTAGCTGCTGTTACCCGAATAGGGTCCGTGCCCTGGAGCAGTTGAGCCAATGAAACAGACTCCAAGTCAGAAAGAGTGAGAAAGTTTTAATTTAGGAAGTGTACACCCTCGGGGATCCAGCAGCAACTCAGGCTGTCTTAGGGAGGCCGAAAGGCATTTTTACATCAGAGCTTATATATGATTTTTACAAAGGTTGGAAGTGTTGTTATTCACTCCAAGATAATTATAAGAGACTCTTTATCATACTAAAGAGATAAGGAACCCGACATTTCCTTATCAGGCTAAAGACATACTGACATCTGGGTGCTAATCTTCCTGTGGGGGATCCTAAGTCATAAAACAGAGTCATTAACAAATGCATGCTCAAAACAAAGCCATTAACGAAGGTATGCAAAAAGGGAGAAGGCAAAGAAAGAAGAAAAAAATTACAGGTTCATTACGGCATTAGTTATGTCAAGCCCTCAGTTGACCATTTTGAAAAGGAGAAAACATGCTGGGGAGTATGAGGGTCACACTGCTGTTGTTGTTGTTGCTAAAATTATTAACAGTAATAGTATGGCCTACGAACCATTTTTACACTGCCTCCTTTCCTGGAATATCCTTTCCCCACATGGTTGAGTGGAACAACTTTGTTGTTAGGTGCCATCGAGTCGATTTCAATTCATAGCGAACCCGTGTGACAGACTGGGTTCACTAGGCTGTAATCCTTATTGGAACAGATTGCCAGGTCTATCTCCTGAGAAGCCACTGAGTGGGTTCGAACCACCAACCTTTCGGTTAGCAGCCACATGCTTAACCACTGCACTACCAGGGCTCCTGGAACAATCATAACCTGCCCTTTAAGTTTTAACTTGGGGAGCTCATCCTTCCCTGAACCCTTCCGGGAGCATCAGCTACGTCCTCTGAGCTCTCCTGGCATCCCGGCCTTCCCACCTCAAAATTCTTATTCCCCATTGCACTTGTTTGTTTGTTTCTCTTCTCTACTAGATTTTGAATGCCTGAGAGATGGGTCTAGTCACTTTGAATTCCCACTGCCTGGGTTGTACCAGTTGCCGTCAAGTTGATTCAGACACATAGCAACCCCATGTGTGTCAGAGTAGAACCATTCCCCACAGGGTGTTCAATGGCTGATTTTTCAGAAATAGAATGTCAGGCCTTTCTTCTGAGGCACCTCTGGGTGGACTTGAACCTCCAACCTTTTGGCTAGCAGCTGAGCAAGTTAACCATTTGCATCACCCTGGGACCTCTACCTGGATCATAGTAAGAATAAATACATTAATACTGATGTAATTAACATCATCATCATTATTGTTTTGTATATGTATGTTGTTATTAGTGTGATGTCTAGCTCATTAAGTGATATGAACTGTGTAAGGTAATTTAGTAGGTGATTAATGAATATTTTTCAGTATCCTCTCTCCCCAGGCCCAGAGAGGGTACTAACTTGCCCAGTTCTCCCCCTCCTCCCCCCAGCTGTTTAGAACAGAGTTCAACTGTCCTGACTCTGGAGTGTTTTTCCATTTCATCCTAAAAGATACACAAAGGACCTTTTAGGCTCATTGGTGATTGAAAGAAAACAACTCCCAAGCCTGGAGACAAAACCCAGCTGTGGTTCCCTGACTCCTTTCTTTGTCTTGCCTTCCCAGGTCATCCTTTCCCCATGGCTGCATACAATAGAGGGAATCAAATGGACTCCATCACACCCGCTGCTTCTCTCCACTGGGGCCAGGAGCAGCCCCATGGTGTAGCGCCAGCTGAAGAGAGACAGTGGTTAGAGCTGTGCTCGTTCCAAAAAAAGCGGCCATCCAAGGTCACAGAGAGCACGGAGAACAGGACAAATGCAGATAAACGTCCTTGAGGATGAATAGTTTTGTCTGGATGCAGAAATAAGAATAACAAGGGGAAAAGGCGCCACTCCTTGGTCTGGCCAAAAGCTCATCTGTTTTAAGGGGCAAAGGAGAATCCAGAAGCTTGGATCCAACCTCGCTCAGAGCAAGGTGACCTCTAGGGCAGGGGTGCCCCGCCAGAGGCTGGCTGCAGGGCCCTGGGCCTCCCCCAGGCCAGCACAAACAGGAGAGGCTAGTAAAGCAGGCTGGACACTGGAATGTGCTACCAGCTTCACAGACATGAGTTCATCCCACACCCCTGTGAGCTAGGCCATCTTCTCATTATCATCATCTGCGTTTCACAGATGAGGAAACTGATGGTCAGGGGGGTGAGGTAAATTGCCCTAGATCCACTCAGCTCACTGGGAGGGGAATCAGGATCTAAATCCAGAGTGGAATTGCTTCAAGACTCATTATTTTGTTGTTACTGCTGTTACTGTTTCGTTTTTAACTTTTTTATTTTTAAATCATTTTAGACTTATATAAAAGTTGCAAAAACAGTTCATAGAGTTCCTGTATACACTTAACCTTGTTCTTAGCTGCTGTCGAGTTGACTCCAACTCATGGTGACCTCACGCACAATGGAACAATACACTGCCCAGTCATGTGCAATTCCCATGATCAGTTGGATCAATGGATCGGATCATTGTGATCTACAGGGTTTTTACTGGCCAGTTTTCAGACATAGATCCCCAGACCTTTCTTCTTAGTCTGTCTTAGCCTAGAAGCTCTGCTGAAACCTGTTCAGCATCATAGCAACATGCAAGCCTCCACTGACAGACGGATGGTGGCTGTGCATGAGGTGCATTAGCTGGGAATTGAATGTGGGTCTCCCTCATGGAAGGCCAGAATTCTACCACTGAACCACCAATGTCCTTCATCTAGCTTCCCCTAACATTAACATCTCATATAGTCACCCTACAATAATCACAACCAGGAAATCAGCATTGGTGCAATTAACCACAGACCTTTTAGATTTTCACTAATGTCCTTTTCTGTTCCAGGATCCAGTTAGGACCCCACCTTACATTCAGTACTTATGTTTTCTCAGCCTCCTCCAATTTGTGACAGTCTCCCTTTGTTTTTCGTGACTTTGACGCTTTTAAGGAATACTGATTAGTTATTCTGTAGAATGTCTCTTAACCTCCCTGCTCTCCTGACTTCTGAAGACCCCCACATAAATGACTGCTAGTCCTCTATGAGACCCCATGGTTGCTGTTCCTCTGAATCCCTGATGGATTTCAGCTCTGTCTGGGATTTTCATTCAAATGGTTTCATCATTCCTTTGGAACTGAAAAACCAAAAGATCAAACCAGTTGCTGTTGAGTCAACTCTGACTCACGACAAACCCATGTGTGCTAGAGTAGAACTGTGCTCCATAGGATTTTTAATGGCTGATTTTTCAAAATAGACTGCCAGGCCTTTCTTCCAAGGCACCTGAGTGGACTCGAACCTCCAACCTTCTGATTAGCAGTTGAGCGCATTAACCATTTATGACAGCCAGGAACTGGGACCCTCATGATCATGTCATTGGGCAGTTTTCAAACTTTTCTCATTAGCCATGGCACTTTAAAAAAAAAAAAAAAAAATTTTATCTAAGGAAACTTAGGTAAAAGCCGAGATACTCTGATTGAAAGAGAGCCCAGAGCCCTGTCTACCTAGACTGTCCCTTTCCCTTCTCCAGTCACCAAATCTCCCTCTGTGCCCCACTCCTACCCTCCAAACCCTAGCAGGGGAGAGGTTAGGGTCTGGGGACGCCTGGTGACCCTCAGCACACTATTCCGAACTCCTACTTTGCAGATGAGCAAACTGACACCGGAAAGGAGAAACTTGCCCAAGGTTTGCTGCAGAAGACAGATTACAGGATTTGAAGTCATAGTTAGATCCCCACATGGCTAGGGACCTGGTGCGTGACCTTAGACAAATTATTAACATTTCCTGAGCCCTTTCTTCCCATCACTGTAAAATGGAGCTAATAATCTAGACTTTATAATGTTGTTAAGGGAACAAATGAGATTTTAAAATACTCTAACACTGCCAGGCATATAGTAGGTGGCCAACAAAGAAGAGCTATCGTTATTATTTTTATTATTACAGTAAATCCGTTGCCACTGAGTTGATTCCGACTCCTAGCGACCCTACAGGACAGAGTAGAACTTCCCCATAGGGTTTCCAAGGAGTGGCTGGTGGATTCCAACTGGCAACCTTTCGGTTACCAGCTAAGTTCTTAGCCACTGCACTACCAGGTGTCCATTATTACAGTAGTCCCCCTTTACCCACAGGGGATATGTTCCAAGACCCCCAGCGGATGTCTGAAACCGCAGATAGTACCAAACCAAATATACTATGTTCTTTCCTATACCTACATACCTGTGATATAGTTTAATTTATAAATTAGACACAGTAAGAGATTAACAATAATAACTAATAATAAAATAGAAAAATTATAACAATATACTGTAATAAAAGTTATGTGAATGTGGTCTTTCTCTCTCAAAATCCTATTGAGTCTAGAACTTTGACCTTTTCACTTAAAGGAAGCACTTTACCGCTTCTCTTTGATATAACCGAATTGTCAGCATCACTACTCTTGAGCTTTAGGGGCCATTAAGAAAAATAAGAGTTACTTGAACACAAGCACTGTGATACAGCCTCAGTCGATCTGATAACCCAAAGGGCTCCTAAGTGACTAACAGGCGGGTAGCGTATACAGCACGGATACGCTGGACAAAGAGATGATTGACGTCCGGGGCAGGACGGAGTGGGATGGCAAGGAATAGGGCGAGATTTCATTGCACTGCTCCGAACGGCACATATTTTAAAACTTCTAAATTATTTCTGGAATTTTCCATTTAATATTTTTGGACCACTGTTGACCTCGGGTAACTGAAACCGCAGAAAGCAAAACTTCAGATAAGGGAAGACTACCGTATTTTATCTGAGTTTGACTTTGGTGTTGGAGTGTGGGGAACACGCTTGTAGGAGAATCTCCCTCCCTCTCTGGGAGCACGGAGGTTTAGGGCTTCTGTTCTGAATCAGGACACAACAGAGGAGTTCAAATGTGGAAATTAGGGAAATCAGGTGTCAAAAGAAACTGAGTCAATAATAAAATTAATCTATTAGATGAGGTTTATTTGGGCAGAAGATTCACGAATTGGATAGCACCAAATGACATGTGAAAATGTGCTGTGCTGAGTATCAGCAATGACTGGCTTTTTATTGAAAAAAGTCAGAAGCAAAGAAGCTTATTTCTGATTGGCTTATACAATTTACTAATGAAACACTGTCAGGATCTCACTGGTCAGTGAGGGTGGATGCATTGTCAGGATCTCACTGATCAATGAGAGTAGCCTGATTTACACGAAAGTTAGGCTTAAGTTTCAATAAAGACAAGTCTTGGAGGTGTTGTCCACTAGACTGCTGATGCCATTTTGTCAACCACGTAACTCCATTTTTATTTCACTTAACATAGGGAAAAATGTGTTTTCTCAAAGATAAGTGATAAGTGAACTATTATCGTAGGAAAACATTGAAAATGGCCCTTGCCTCCAAATCTAAAGCATAGGCTCCAGCCAGCCTGCAAAGAGAGTAGGCATGGAGAAAAATCCCCGTAGATACATGGGTGTTGGCGCCCCTTCCCCAGGTTCTTTGAGAATCAGATGAACACCAGAGTCTTCCTCCCCAGAAAATGCACAGTATATTTCATAAACAACTTCACACTACAATTCACACTAAATTTCATACACAATTTCAGGGAATTAATCCATGTACTTGACAAGGCCAAACACAAACCTTTTCCCTTTTGCTTCAACCTACTGACAAGGTCAGACCCTGGGAGTGCAAATGGTTAAGCTCTTAACTATTAACCAAAAGGTTGGTGATTCAAACCCACCCAGAGGCACCTCAGAAGAAAGGCCTGATGATCTGCTTCTGAAAGGTCACAGCCTTGAAAACCCTACACAGCAATTCTACTCTGCTCGCATGGGGTTGTCATGAGTTGGAATCTACTCCAGGGCAACTAACAACAACAACACTGACAAGGTCAGACACAGATCTTCCAACTTCTCCTTCTTTATCTCATGATTGATTAGCTAAGATTAGGACTGTTTGTCCCTCTGAAACAAGCTAACCACAGAGAAAAACATTTCTCATTCAGGCAACTGACTGAGATATCCCCTGCTTGCAAAACCACCTCAGCTGAAAAATCACCCAATCTGCAAGTTGTTTTCCCCTCTTTATAAAAGTCTAAGGCAAAATCATCCTGCCTAGACACTCTGATCTTTGGGACAGGGGTGTTCTCCCTATTGCAATAGCCTGAATAAAATCAATCTCCTTACTGTCTGGTTTTTGTCTTTGACAGACTCCAGGTTAAGAAGTTCTCCTTTTGAGATACCATAGATATGCTTTCTCTTCCAAGCTTGGGTAATCTTCCAAGTTCTCCTCTAGCTAAAACATCCCTGAAACTGATACCCTAGGAAGTACGAGGAGTTTACTTTTTAACAAGGAAATGACACTTTGTTGTCTAAGAATGCAACACCCAACTCTAGGCCTCAGATACCAATGGAGAACAGAGGAAGAAAAGAGGGAGGGGGTCTTCCCAGTCCTGGTAAATCCTATCACTGAGGTATGCCTTCCTCAGTCAGAGGACTGCTCAACTTCAGGTGGGACCTCAATAGCAAGGGCAACTTTGTGGCTGGGGGATTCAAAAGCAAACCAAAGACGACAACTTCAGGCTATTTACCTAGTCCTAGTTGTCTCCTGGAGCCCTGGTGGTGCAGTGGTTAAGAGCTCAGCTACTAACCAAAAGGTCAGCAGTTCAAATCCACCAGCCTCTCCTTAGAAACCCTATGGGGCAGTTCTAGTCTGTCCTATAGGGTCACTGTGAGTCAGGATCAACTCAACGGCAATGGGTTTGTTTTGGTTTTTTGGTCTAGTTGTCTTCTAAGGAGTCCGGTGGTGCAACGGTTAAGCACTTGGCTGCTAATCAAGGTTGGTAGTTCAAACCCATCCAGTGGCTCTGCAGAAGAAACACCTGGCGTTCTGCTTCCATAAAGATTAGAGCCAAGAAAACCATAGGGGGCAGTTCCACTCTGTAGCACATGGGGTCGCTATGAGTCAAAATTGACTCAATGGCACCAAACAACAACAGTTGTCTCCTACCCTCTGCTGCCTTCGTTCCCCTTCTAAGAAGGAGAGGGACGCAGAAAATAAGGGCAGTGTTCCCCCTTCCCTTTGTCTCTACAAAGGAGTAATAACTCCTAATTATCAAGCACCTTCTCTATGTCAGGCATTGCACTGAGTATTCCAAACACAAAATTTCATTCAATTGCTTAATTTTTTTTTTTTTTGCTTAGAATAAGTAATACGTGCTCATGGTTCCAATATAAAAGTACAAAAGGTTATACACTGAAACCTGTGAGAGCCGGAACTCAACAGGACTGACTTGTTTTTCCAGGGCTTGCAAGTTTTCTGCCTTTGACAAGGTGCAGTCTTAACACTTTCTATTGCTCTCTATTAATGGAAAATATTTGCATTTTTCCTTCTCTGACAGGTTTCCGCCTTACACAGGGCCTGACTTTCACAAGTTTTACTGTATGATGAAAAGCAAGTTTCCCTTCTTTCCTGCCTCCTTCTTCTTCCCAGAAATAACCATTGTTTTTTATGGGTCATCTCAGAGCTATTCTATGCACATAAGCTTATACATTTTCCCACACAGAAGTGACAGCTTTCTATATGCACAATGTTCTGCGCCTTTCTTTTTTCACTTAACAATATAACTTGATCTTTCCGCATCAGCATACACAGAGTTGCCTCATTATTTTTAATAGCTCCATGATACTCCATTTTATGGTGTACCATAATTTATTTAAACGGTATTCTATTAATGAGCATTCGGTTGTTTCCAAACTGATGCAATAATAATGAGACTGCAATAAATATCCTTATACATACATCAATTCAGACATGTGGGTGTGCATCCATAGGATAAACTATAACCAAAAAACCCACTGCTGTCGAGTTGATTCCGACTCATAGCGACCCTGCAGGACAGAGTAGAACTGCCTCACAGGGTTTCCAAGGCCATAATCTTTAAGGAAACAGACTGCCACATCCTTCTCCCATGGAGCACCTGGTGGGTTCAAACCCCTGACCTTTCAGTTAGCAGCCAAGAGCTTAACCACTGCGCTATCAGGCCTCCTTTATAGGATATACTGTACTATATACCAGGAGAGAAATAAGGGTCAAAGAATAGTGTACATTTTTTATTTTGTTAGATATTGCCAACATCATTTAATTTCATCCTACAATAATCCTGTGAGTGGAGCTATTTTTATTTCCTTTTTACAAAGGAGGAATGCAGGCTCAAAGGGTTTCAGTGACCTGTCCAAAGTCCTACAGCTAATCCAAGGCAGAGACACCATTTATCTGCCTGTAAAGTTTTATAGCACTCATAACCCCCTGCTCTGCTGCCTGTCTGGAAAGATTTCATCTGACCAAATATATCTCCGCAGATTTTTACCCAATCGCTAGAAATGGGATGCTGTGGCAGTGACTGCTAACAGCTTCCCCAGCAGCCATCTCCCTCTTCTCCCACTGTAATATTGTTCCCCAAGTTTTAGCTGGGACTATGGAGACCTGGAATAGACGGCTTCCTTCCTCCCCTGTAGTTAGATGTGGTCAATGACTAGGTTCTGCCCTATGGTTGTATGGGGAAAGAGACATATGCAACTTCTGGGTCATGTACTCTTAAAAGGCAAGGACTTGCTCCCTCTCCCCATTTTCCCCTTCCAGTTGGAGCCCTGGTGGCACAGTGGTTAAGAGCTCAGCAGCTAACCAAAAGGTTGGCAGTTCAAATTCACCAGCCACTCCTTGGAAACCCTATGGAGCAGTTCTACTCTGTCCTATAGGGTCGCTATGAGTCGGAATCGAATCGACGGCAACAGGTTTGGTGTTGTTTTTTGGTTTTTTTTCGGTATTGACTAGAATGGGATCATCTAGATGAGTTTTCCTAGACAACACAAACAAGAGTAATATCCTGTTAAGAAAAATTATCAAAACTTGGAAATACAGCAAAAGGATCACTACATGTCCTTTCAATGTCATACAGGAGCACTGTCTACCAGACTCACCTAGAATTATTTAATTCTCTAGAGGAATGGACTTTTGTTTGACTTTTATTTACCAATAGTTCTGTATAAAGCTACATGTTAAAGGGTAGATTTTTGTTCAGTAGGGATACAAATGCTTTCTCTTTGGTAGAAAAGATAATCCCATAGTTATAATTTTATTGCATTGACCAATTGTGTATCTAATTTAGCAATCTTATTCTAGCATTCTTTCTCTCTGTGCCTATACATACTCAATCTCTAATTCTCTTTGAACCAGCTTTGTCATCCTGCTGGTTCCCTCACTAATGAGTCAGATAAATCTTTGACACATACTCACTTTATATTTGTGTGAGAAAATTGCTGGTGGTAAAGCAACAACACTGGTAGAGCTGGAGTTCCCTAAACTCTAGAGCCCCCGTACTAGCCCTTAACTCCTTTATCCCAGGTTGTTATAAAAGAGAGAAATTATATTTTGTTTAAGCTACCATTATTTTGGGTCTCTGTTATAGTAACTGAACTTATCCTAATACAAATGGGGATAAACATACTTCAAAAGACTCGGACTGGGAGAATATAAATTATTATATTGATAATCTGGAAAACAGGGGATTTTGGAGTGAGACATCATCCAACTATCTACTATTTTAATTAATACTTTATTTTATTTATTCAATTTTATTTATTTATTGCATTCCATCTTGAGGACTTTATAATTGGTTTTCTTTGCTCCTCAACTCACATCTTGACCACGAAAAGGAAGCTTTCTCCCTTACTTCTCTTAAATTTTCACTAAGCGGGTAGTAGTTCCCTGGAATGCTGCCCCTTTCAATTTAGCTGAGAAAAGCTGACTCTGATGTTCCCTAGCGAAGGATTTGCCCCTTTGCCTTCTGAAAGTGGATCCTGTTCAGAACAAGACTTGAAAGTCTGCAACTGAAGTCAGCTGCCTGCTTGAAATGAGCTTGGGTATTGCAGAATTTGCTTGCGGTATTTTTTGTTTTGCTTTGTTTTGTTGTTTAATAAATATCCCCTTATATATCAAAACAATGTTTACTGAATGGGTTAGAGCAAGGTACCAACGAAGTCAAGGTCTATGCTCAAAGAGGGTGTTCATGTCCTTGGTCATTGTGGCTACCTCACCAGCTTAAAAGGCAAACCCCAAGAAAGAAAGTGAATGTCTTAGGCTGGGTTTTCTACAGAAGTAAAACCAGTGAAGTGTATACATAGAGAGAGAGAGATTTATCTCAAGGAAATGGCTCACATGGTTGTAGAGGCTGGGAAGTCCCAAGTCCGTGAGTCAGGCATCAGGCTGGAGCTTCTCATGACTCACGTAGCTGCTGGGGCTGATGAACCCAAGACTGACAGGTCAGACAGTAGGCTGCTGGCTCAAGTCCCAAGAACCAGAGGTCAGATGATGACTAGCCAGATGCAGGATCCAGAGCAAGCAAGCGAGCTTTGCCAGAATGTCCAGATATATATTGGATGCAGGCCACACCCCCAAAGAAACTCCCCTTACAACTGACTGGCTGCTCACATCAGATCACATCATGGAGGATGACTACATCATTACATATCTGCCAAACTATATCGAATCATAGCCCAGCCAAGTTGACACACCACCTTAATCATCACAGTGGATGACTGTAAACCCACCTCCAAGTACTCTCAATAGGTCAATAAAGGCTTATGTACTCAGATAAAAATGTCATGATTTGATGGTGATGGACAATATGGTTTGCCATGCAATGATAATAGCTAACGCTTATATATTTTCTTACTATGTGCCAGGCACTGTTCTAAGAGCTTTACACATGCCAACATATATTTAGTCTTCACACAGACCTATGAGGGGGATACAATTATGATCACCATCATCTCTATTCTACCCACATGAAGAAACTGAGGCCCAGGGAAAATTTTCAATTTGTCCAAGTCACAGAGTCAGTAAGTGAAAGAGCCAGGCTTTGAATATAGCTTGGCAGGCTCCAGAGTCTAGGTTCTTAGTGACTTCTCAGATGTGGGCAAGAGCTTACCATGTCTGATGCTTCCAGATATTGCAGCGTATCTTCCAGGAAATGACTCCTGTGATAGTGGCTGTAATGGTTGTTTTGTTGTTTGTTTATGCAATCTTAGCCAAGACTCAGTTTTCCCTTACTTGTTTTTATCTAGCATTAGTATTGATAATAGTTATTAAAATAATAGCTAACATTTATTAAACATTTATTATCTGTCAGGAAATAAGTGCTGTATATGCACTGATTTATTTAATCCTGACAACAACCCTAAAAGACAGGTACTATTATTATCCCCACTTTACAGATGAGGAAACTGAAGTCCATACAAGATTGTATAACTCAATCAAAGTTAAAAAACAGAACAACCAGAACAGAAACAATGAGAACGTACACACATTATGACGAATGTAACCAATGTCACTGAACAACTTGTGAAGAAATTTGTTGACTGGAAACCTAAACTGCTGTGTAAACCTTCACTGAAAACACAACAAAATATTATTTTAAAAAATTAATAAGAGGTGGAGGTGGGATTTAAACCCAGGATTCTTGCCCTAGAATTCACATTCTTAGAATTTTGAATCCAGTAATATTAGACTTGAAAAGTACTTTAGAAGGCATCTTACCCTACCCTATAAGATGTATAAAGCTACATTTTTGGCAAGTAGTTTTCGGATACCTGCTTAATCATTTTTCTATTCCTGGACCTTCTGAATGTTAAAGTGGTTTTCCTATATTAAGAAATAATCTACCTCCAAAATTAGGTTTCAGTTTAAACTTGACTTCTTCAGGGAAGTCTTCCCCGCTTCGTTGGCCTCTCCCAATCAGAATAGGGTAGCTGCTCAGCAGTATGCGCCCACTACATCCTGAATTTCCCTTATTCTACAAGTGTTCATACTTTCTAATTATGACTTGTCAATGCTAGTCTCATGAGTCAGGGACTGTGTCTATCTTGCTTACTCACTCTAGTTCCCCACATCTAAAACATTACCTAGCAAGTACAATGAAACCTGTGAGAGCTGGAACTTGACGGGACAGCCTTGTTTTTCCAGGTCTCACAAGTTTTCTACCTTTGATAGGGTGCAGTCTTACCACTTTTCTATCGCTCATTTTAGTGGAAAATATTTTCATTTCCCTTCTGTTACCGAACCCGGAAAGGTGTGTCCTTGTCCAGTGCGCTCAGATTTGCCAATTATCTGGACGCTGGTCTTTGAGAAAGAGAAAGTAACTTTAATGCAATGCGCAGAGCAAGGAGCCAGGAGGAAGTTCCTCAGATCCGACTCCCCAAGCTACAGGGAAGCAGGGCTTATATGTGATTTGGGAAGCAAGATGGCAGCCACGCAGGTGTTCTGGGAAAGCTCTAGAAGACGGCCAGGAAACAGGAGGTGACGTGGTTCTCGTCGGACCTCTCGCTTCAAAATAGGGTACGGGTAATGATTTTCCTTCTGATTCGTTCCTCCTGTTGCTGCATCCTCTGTTGAGGTCAATTAGCGGTCACAACTGGCCCTTCTGTGCATGCGGAGCAGGCCAAATCTGATTTGGGCTAGTTTAAGGACTAATGGAAATTTACTGGCATTAGTAAGGTAAGGTTACACTTCTCTGACAGGTTTCTGCCTTACAAAGTATCATGGATTGAATTGTGTCCCCCAAAAAATACGTGTATCAATTTGGCTATGCCATGATTCCCAGTATTGTGTGATTGTCCACCATTCTGTCATCTGATATGATTTTCCTATGTGTTGTAAATCCTATCACTATGATGTTAATGAGATGGATCAGCAGCAGTTATGTTGAGATCTGTAAGATTAGATTGTCTTAAGCCAATTTCCTGAGACATAAAAGAGAGACGCAAGCAGAGAGACATGGGAACCTCATGCCACCAAGAAAGCAGTGCCAGGAGCAGAGCATGTCCTTTGGACCTGGGGTTCCTGCATGGAGAAACTCCTAGCCCGGGGAAGACTGATGACAAGGACCTTCCTCCAGAGCCGACAGAGACAGAAAGGCTTCCCCTGGAGCGGATACCCTGAATTTGGACTTCTAGCCTAGTAGACTGTGAGAGAATAAACTTCTGTTTGTTGAAGCCATCCAATTGTGGTATTTCTGTTATAGCAGCACTAGATAAGCAAGACACACAGGTTGTGGCTTTCACAGGTTTTACTATAGTAGCTGCTCAATAAATGCTCATTGAATAAATGCTTCACTGTCATTTCTACCCATTGCCTTCATTCTGCCCTTCAGAGAATGTTTACTTCCCAGCTAGACTGCAAGGGTCCAGTGCATGTGAATTATGGAGGGAGAGCTCTCAGAAGGGCAGAAAGGAGGTCAGGGTAGGGCAGAGGATGCATCTTGGCCTGATCCACTGGAGCTCAGGAGGAAGACTGGTCCTAGCATGAGGCAAAGGGACTAGGCTTTTGAAATTCTTGAAAGGGGATAAGAACACCCACGCATCTCATCTCTGCCTATGGGTGAGATGGCTCAGGTCAGCCAAGGGCGGGCCTCTGGAGAAGGTCACAGGTATAAGTCATTAATTGTACCACTCTCAACATTTAGGGAAAGCATCGGAATCACCAAGAGGGCTTGTTAAAGCACAGACTGTTGGGCCCCACCCTCAGAGTTTCTCATTCACTAGGTCTGGGGCTGGAGGGGTCTAATGATTTGCATTTCTAACACATTCCCAGGTGTTCTGGGGACCATACTTTGGGGGGCCAGCTGTACTGGAGGAGGGGATCTGGGCAAGGCACCAATGGCATCTGCTGCTCTTCTTTTCCACATTACAGGTCTTCATTGGAAATGGGAAGGACGCCAAGTGTCTAATTCACAATCAACTGGGAAATTAGAGCATTCATCTGGATTCTAGGAAGCCAAAAAAAATCTTTTCATTTGTTATTGAGATAATAGAAGAAAAATGAAGTGGGTTTAAAGATATCCAATACTTGTATTTCATAAAGCTGCACACGTGACTGTGAAAATATGTTCATTTGTGACTCAATTAAACGTTCATTGATCAAACCAACCAATCCCTACATCTTCCCTATTAACATGGAGTCATTAACTTGAACTCAAATTCCCTAAATTGAAAATGTGATCATTTAAAAATATCCATGATTTCATACTGATATAAATAAATGACTGAATAGATAAATAAATGGAGGTGAACATGCAAACGAAGAAGAGTTCTGAATAATTTATGTGGATGCTCTGCCCTCAAGGAGGTGGAGTATAACTCCCCACACCTTAAGTGTGGGCTGCACATAGTGACATCCTTCCAAAGAGCACAGTACAGAAGGTGGCAGGGTAGAGAGTAACTTTATAGTGCAGAAACCTGACAAACACTACCTTAATAACCAGGTGATCAAGGTCAAGATTATCAGTAGCAATAAGCCATAGTACATACTCTTTCTATGATGTGATAAAAATGGCATTTTATCTCTGTGATCTTCCTCCCAAAAAACCTATAACCCTAGTCTCATCATGAGAAAAACATCAGACAAATCCAGTTTGAGGGACATTCTATAAAATTCCTGATCCATCCTCCTCAAACTGCCAAGGACATTAAGAACGAGGAAAGTCTGAAGGTCCCTGGTTGGCAGAAATGGTTTGCATTGTGCTGGTAACCAAAAGGTTGGTGGTTTGAACCCACCCAGTGGCACCATGGAAGAAGCAGGCCTGATGATCTGCTTCTGTAAAAATTACAGCCAAGAAAACCCTATGGAGCAGTCCTACACTGTGACACATGGGGTATACTAAATCATAAATCAACAACAAGAACAAGGGAAGTCTGAGAAACTGTCACAGCCAAGAGGAGCCTAAGGAGGCATGAAGACATGGTCTCCTGGATGGGATTCTGGTACAGAAAAAGGACATTAGGTAAAAACTAAGGAAATATGAAGAATTGATAATGTACTGATGTTGGTCCATTAATTGTAACAAATGTACCATACATTGTAAGATTTTAATAATAGGGGAAACTAAGTATAGGCTATATGGGAACTCTCGGTACTATCTTCACAACTTTTCTCTAAATCTAAAACTATTCTAAAACAAATTATTTTTTAAAAAAACAAAAAATTAACCATTTTTTAGTATCTCAAAAATATGACAAATGTCAAATGTTGCTTAAATGTTTGCATTTAGGAAGGAGCTTTAGAATACACGACATGAATAAAATATAGCAAAAGCTGCAGAGAAATTGGTTTCTCTGGGGAGTAAGAAAATAAAACCCAGTACCTAGTCAATAATACTACAGATCAAAGAAAGAACATACTGCGGGGAGGGGAATTATTCCAGTCTCCTGCTGTAGAAACCATAAATATAAAGTGAAGCCATTCTATGAATCTCTCTTTGAGAAAGGGAAGGTAATCAATAGCTTATATCTAGCTCTACCAACCCACTGAGATGACATTCTTTGCAAAGGGGAAAAAATGACCTGACAATGAAAAATCATTCAGATGACTAAGAAAGACATCATCTCAGGAACTTCCGAACTGAGTTTGACTGATGGTCGATTTGCTGAGCAGTTTTTATATGTTGTTTCTTCTCCAGAAGATGGAGCTTTAGTCTAAAATATGGATGCAAGACAAGCCGGCAAGCTGGGCCGAGAATGATAGAGTTTAAAGAAAAAGCTAAAACATGGTCTATATCAAGGAGAGTTTCTAAAGCATTTTAAATCTCCTTGGAGATGAGTTCATTTGACCTGATTCTCCTGCCCATTACAAACATCCATTGCTTCAACTGTTTTTATTGAGACAAAAAAGAAAACTTCAGTGGGAATTATAAAAATGATTATGTATCATCTTATTTTCTATGGTATTTCTTTCCAGAAGTCTAAAGGCTCACTATTAACTGGTGGTGCAGTTTGTAGGATGAAAGAAGTGGCATTTAAGTTCACGGTTCCCAAGAATTCATTATGTGAGTGTGAATTCTATGAATGTTCCCCCAAAATATTCAGATGTAAAAATCATCTCTCACTCTTTTTTCTAAAACAAGATCGATCTGACTTAGCTCTCCCCTGCCAGAGCTCATGGGAAATTCCACCTCAGCCATATTTTTCTCCAATCTAGCCTCCATAAATAAACCCTATGATACACCAGTGTTCGCTGCAGCATTATTGACCATAGCCAACAGGCCACTGGGATGGTCCCATGAGAAGTCAGACTGACTCATGTGCCCACTCCTGTGGACAGCAATGTGGGGTAATGTAATTGGTCACCGCTGAATTTCTCTAAGGTCAAGGAATCTCCACAAAATTTGAATTATGTTAGCTGGGAAGAAGAGAGAGAAATTGCTATTTCAGAGCAATAAACAGTGTCTACCATGGTATATGTATCAGTTAGCTACTGCTGTGTAACAAACTACCCCAAAACTCAGTGACTTAAAACAATAGACATTTAGAGTCCATAAGTCAGCTGGGTGGTTCTGTTAGTCTCAGCTGGGCTCACTCATACATCTGCGGTCACATGTGGACTGGGTATGTGGCTCTTCTGACCTCAGCTGGACTTTCTCACATGATGGGTGGTGAACAGTAGAATGACTGTAGGCTGAGGTACCTTGATTCATTCCCCCACATGGTCTCTCATTCTCCAGCAGGCTAATCCAGGCTTTCTCATATGGCATAGCCAGGGATCTAAGAGAAAGAGCATAAGCTGAAAGGTCTCTTGAGGCCTAGGCCCAGAACTGCACATGCTCAATTCTGCTGCATTCTGTTGGCCAAAACAAGTCATTAAACTAAAACCAAACCAGTTGCCATCAAGGGCTGGGAAAAGAGACTCTGTCTCTTGATGAGAGTCACTATGAAGTATATTGCAAAGGGCATTGTTAGAGGGAGAAGTAAAGAATTGTGGTCATTTTTTCTATCAATCTTGCATAGAAATTTTTAGTATAGAGTAAACTGTGAGCATGTTTGTAAGGCTAGATCATATTTGTAAGAGTAGATTGGTCACAGTTGAGATGGAATGACTGATTAGGTAAAAGTGAATTTCATTTGCCTTGGGATCATACAGCCCCACATTTTATTCAATCAAATCATCTAGACCCCATTGTCTCAGGAAAATAACTTTCAGTGCAGTCAGTGAGACAGAGGCATAATATGCTGACCATCCTAATTTTAATCTGGACTTCTAGTCTAACACTACGTTTTTGAGAAAAACATGTTTTTCCTAGGTGGTCAAAACGAGGATGTGAAACCATATGCTCTGAGGGGTCTTGACCAAGCATCCATCTGCACCCCTCAAAATACACATATTTTATGTACTCAGGAAGAGTGTTGTCTGGGTGCTATTGCCAGCAAAGTATTTTTGCAAGATAAAGAAAATACACGTAAGCGTCTTGTGACCACTAGCTAAGCATTCTGTAAAAGTATCTGTAATCTCTAATTATAGCTATTAATAATTGGTAAACAATGAGTGTTTTACAGCTGTATCCTCTGAACCAATAAGATATCCTTCCCCTGCCTCACAAGATCCCACCTCCTAATCAGACATGCACCGATATATATAAGTTGACTATCAACTCCCCAAGGTCCACCAATAAAGCCTGTTGATCGAACACAGCTAGGTTTATTAGACTTACTGCAATAATCAAGAATACCATCTTGACATCTTGACAGTCTTGGTAGTGTCTAAAATGGGGAAATAAGCAAAGGGTATTTATAGGATTTTAGGATTTGGGTTGGGTGCTTTCAATGTGGGTTTTGCAAGGTAGGGAATTGTTTGAGATCAGGCAGTGTTTATTACATAATAGTTTGGGTAGGTGGGTACAATCGTTTGAAAGTCCTGAGGCAAATCTTGAAGAGTAAGCTATTTTAGCTGGTTCACAGTCTTATCTTCCAGGAGCAAGTATTTTCTGCAACAAGCAGCTAAGTGTTTTATGCCTGGTCTCTGCATTATTTAATATAAGGATGGTCCCAATAAGGTTTAATGAAGAGATAGAAAATTACATCAGTTTCCATTCCCACATATAGTCAATGTATTCTATTTAACCCCTTACCCTTCTCCTACTCTGTCCCTGGGGAAATATTCCATATCTTTGCTTCTGAATAATTTCAGACAATTTTTGAACTGCAAACAAAGTGGGTTTAAATCCAGGCAAACAGTTAACACAACACTGAAAAAGCTAGTTAAATGCTAAGTAGGGAATTAGTTGAAAGGCCTGATTTCTCTATTTTTACAACCAGGACACAGACTCCCACACAACCACTTTTAAAAATCACTTTATCTTCAGAGAAGCCAGCTTTCTCAACCAAAGTTTAGTACATTTTTACAGTAACACTGTAAAAGGCTCTGACACTGACAGATTCCAAAGAAAATGAGACAAGATATAAAACTTAGAATACTACTCATTGAACATATGGCTAGACGTTTTATTTAAAGGAAAGGACAAGAAATTCAGAAGGGGTATAATTAGAAAGGGACTTCAAGCACTGCTCACAAGAAGTAGCTTTCCTAGGGCCTTGAATGTTTAAGATAATGGCCCTTGACATTTTGAAAAATGACCATATTGTACAAAGTCAATAAACATGAAAAGGCATGCTCTGTGAGCAGAAACTTATGTAACATGACATACTTTTTAGTGTCAATTGACAGGGATATGATGATGGGCTATGTGTTTCTTTGTTGCTATAGAAATCATTTCACTTTGTAAGATGGACACTTACACCACAATCTGGTGAGTTCAGCCAAGGCTGTGACAACTTGAGGTGGGTGGAAATCAGCCTCCCTTTGCTATATAATGGGGAAGGTCTTCCATTCCCAACCTGCACCATTCCATTCTTCACGCAGCAACAAGAGTCATCTTTGACAACATAAATCATATCATTGTCTTAGCCCTGTTAATAAAACCCATCAATGCTGTATCACTGCATAACCTGGCCCCTGGCTCTCACCAATCTTACCTAACACCAATCTCTCCTGAGCCAGGTTCTTATCACTGGAAGGTCTTCTCTGTCTTGGTACAGCTTCTCCCTCAGCCTGGCACGCTCTTCCCCCAGATCCTTGCATGACTGACCTCTAATCCCTTCTCACCCCTAGAAGGCAGGGAATCTCATCTTTGCAGGAAACCCCTCACTATCATCCTAGAAATGGTAGGTCTCCCCCACCTCCCCACCCAGCCACTGCCTCTTTCAACATTTGTTTTCATCACAACCATTAGCCCAAATTGTAATTAGCTTATGGATCTGTCCATTCACTTGTTTCTTGTCCTTCTTTCCTAACAGAATCTGACCGCCATGCAAATGAGGACTCTTTCAATTGTGTTCATTGCAATATCCTCAGTACCTGTCAGATATTAAGTTTGTAAAAAGGATTAATTCAGCATGCCTGGGCTGTCCACACCCTGCACATTCCAAAGAAAGGTTTGGCCCTTGCCTGGCTCCTGGGCAGTAATCTCTAAATCCTTAGAATATCCTATCTGATAAAAGTGTCTGTTTACCTGGGATGTTGGGCCGTGCCAGATAGTCTATGCTAAGTATGTTATTGATGGTAGGGGGCTAACTATGAGATATCAGCTTGACCTCTTGAAGGGCTGGAGACTAAGGACAGCCATGCAGTGGACTCCAAGACTCAGGTGAGTTTCCATGGTTGGTAATATTCCATGCATGTTGTCACACATGGATACTGGGATAATTAAGTGCTGTCTGCTGACTCCACTGGGAGAAAAGCTGTTGCCATCAAGTTGATTCTGATTCATAGTGACCCTATAGGACAGAGTAGAACTGCCCCTGGAGGGTTTCCTAGGCTGTAATCTTTATATGGGAGCAGACTGCCAGGTCTTTTCTCCCACGTAGCTGCTGGTGGATTCAAACTGCCAACCTTTCGGTTAGCAGCTGAGCGCGTAACTATTGCACCACTAAAGCTCCTTCCACTGGGAGAGGACAACTGGAAACTTGTACCTGGTGTCTTCTGAACCCTGCTTTCTGCACTTTCTCCCATTGCAGCTTTTAACCTGGATCCTTTCACTGCATAAATCATAACATGAGTACAGCAGCTTTTCTGCATTCTGTAAGCCCTTCTAGTAAATAATTGAACCCAAGGTGGTCTTGGGGATCAAAAGCCACAATAAATATCTGTTGAATAAATGAAGGATGAAGGCCAAATCAGACTCACATTCGTGGCTTATCTGAATTACCCAGACATATGCTCTGCTTTCCACTTTATTTTGCCCGTGCAAAAATGATCCTTCAATAAAATCTCCAGTGAAATGCAGGACACACTAAAGTGTGGAGAATTTCTTCTCAGTCACCCCCTGCGATGCAGTGAATTACTTAATATGGCCATTCTAGCCACAGTCTTGTAACTCCCATCAAATGACTGGGTGGGCCTATGCAAATGAGGTACTTGTGGCCCACCAAGGGGATTGGATAGCTTGCTAATAATGCAAATAAGGTGCATAGCACCCTTTGGAGGTAGAACTATGCAAATAAGATGTGTAGAACCCTAATGAAAGGATTGGTCAGTTCTGCCATCCTAGTAGTCTTAAAGGGAGACAAAGAGAGAGACAGAGAAGAGCTGTAACACAGAAGGCAGCTGAGCAACAGTAGTAAAAGCAATAGCAGTGAGAAACAGCAGGAACCAGGAGACCAGAGCAAGGAAGCTGTGGTGGGGCTTGCCAACCAAAGGAGCTAAGACCTGTGACATTTGTCCAAAAGGGCCCCCAGCAGGGCAGGGTGGCAGCAAGTCCCCGACAGGACCATGGACTGCAAGGCCCCAGCAGGGCCCAGTGGCAGAGGGTGAGAAGGAACTGTCCTGAACAAGAAACTGTGTCCTAAGTTGTTCCTGTTACTTCCAAGTTGATCCCGATCCCGACTTGTACCCTGTTACTTCCCTAATAAACTACTTAACTGTAAGTATGGTTCATGAGTTGTGAGATGCTGCAGCATATGGAACCCAAAGATGGAAGGGAGAGTATTGAGGGGAGAAGTAGTTGATGTTAGAGAAGATGGAGTGGTAAACAGCAGTTTTGACATTTGGGACATCTTTAACATCCGCCTCATAGGAATTAGCTTTGTGCTGATCATTATAAAAGAAAGTATTGATTTACTCCTAATCAAATGTAATCACATCCTCCTCTGAATTCCAAGATCTATAACTTTGTCATTGCCTTCCTCGGGACACTTAAAGCTTTCTAATGTGTAAGTGTATTTTTAAGTGAACATGCCTTCATCTCATATTAGACTGTAAGTTTCCCGAGTTAATGAGCCGCATACTATAGACCTCTGTTTTCTTGTCCTACTTGGCACTAGGGTGTGGGAGTTAAATCCATGGACTTCAGAGTCACATGGCCTGGGTTTAAATCCCAGCTTAATATCTGTGAGAGCTTAAGCAGATTACTTAACCACAAGGAGCACCAGTTTTCACACTTGTAAATTGGGATGATAATACTAAAACAGGCTAACCGTGGCTCTGTCCCAAGTAACTGTAATTGGTCAGTTGGATGGGAGCACTGGGTTAGCGAGTGCTGGGCCAGCTAATGCTAAGGAGCCCTACAGACTGACGTGAGGGCACTTCCCTCTGTGTAGGTGGCTCCAGCCAATACTTTTTCCCTCTGCAGGGGTTTTGCTTTTCACCATTAACATCCAGATGGTATTTTATTGGTGAGAATACAAGTTGGTGTTAAAATCAAGTGTTACTAAGCTCTAGGCAAACTATATGAGTCATGCTCTCCTTTCAGCCACAGTCCTCCTCAATTCTAAGCAATGGCTAGGAATTAAAGACATTAGCCAGTAAACCCTAATTTTAGGTTGATTATGGACTCCTTGGATACAATGCCCAAATCTACTAACAATTCTGCAAAGGAGCTTGGCCAACTAACAAGTTAGAGGGTGCTGTCCTCCACAAGACAATTCTGACACCAACTCCAAGTTCAGGGAGGCTCTCAGAATCACCCTTAGGTTCAATAATTTGCTAGAGGTACTCACAGAACTCACTGAAGGCTACTATATGTATGGTTATGGTTTATTACAGGGAAAGGATACAGATTAAAATCAGCCAATGGAAGAAGCAAATAGGGCAGGGTCTGGGGAAGTCCCAAATGCAGAGCTTCTATTGTCCTTTCCCCATGAACACGACATGTTACCTTCCTAGTATCGATGTGTTACAATACACATGGACTGTTGCCAACTATAGAAGCCTCAGTGTCTTGAGTTTTTATTGAGGCTCCATTACGTAGCCATGACTGGTTTCCCACATGGTTGACCTCAGTCTCCAGCTCTTCTGGAGGTCAACTGATGCCACGTGACCCAAAGCCTCCACCCTAAATCACATTGTTGGTCTTTCTCACATAGACAATCCCCACCCTGAGACTATCCAGTGTGGCCAGTCTCCACAATAAATCATACGTTTAGGCTATCAGTGAACTAAGGCCTCCAGGCAACAAACACACTACTAGCAGGCATGACATTTCAAGGACTTAGAGTTTACCTCCCAAAAGTTGAGGACAAAGGTCAGACCTCTTTTGGGGCAAGGTTAAATTTTTCACTACACAATTCTCCTTTTTAGAACTACACTGAATGAGGCATGCCTATACCTGTGTCACTGGGTTATTAAAATAAATTCCTTATTTAAGATTTGTAAAAGAGATGTTCACGAAGCCCTTCTGACCATGATTAAATAATTGAATTAAATTCAGCTTTTGCTGAATTGTTGTTGTTAGGTGCCATCGAGTCGGTTCTGATTCACAGTGACCCTATGTACAACAGAACAAAACACTGCCCAGTCATGTGCCATCCTCCTAATCGTTGTTATGCTTCAGTTGCAGCCACTGTGTCAATCCATCTCAAGGGTCTTCCTCTCTTTTGCTGACCCTGTACTTTACCAAGTATGATGTCCTTCTACAGGGACTGGTCCCTCCTGATAACATGTCCAAAGTATGTGAGACGCACTCTTGCCATCCTTGCTTCTAAGGAGCATTCTGGCTGCACTTCTTCCAAGACAGATATGTTGGTTCTTTTGGCAGTCCATGCTATATTTAATATTCTTTGTCAACACCATAATTCAAAGGCATCAATTCCTCTTGGGTCTTCCTTATTCATTGTCCAGCTTTCACATGCATATGAGGCAACTGAAAAACCACGGCTTGGGTCAGGTGCAGTTCAGTCTTTAAAGTGACATCTTTGCCTTTTAACACTTTAAAGAGATCTTTTGCAGAAGATCTGCCCGATGCAATACGTCATTTGATTTCTTGACTGCTGCTTCCATGGGCATTGATTGTGGAACCAAGTAAAATGAAATCCTTGACAACTTCAATCTTTTCTCCATTTATCATGATGTTGCTTATTGGTTCAGTTGTGAGGATTTTTGTTTAAGCTGAGGTGTAATCCATACCGAAGCCTGTAGTCTTTGATCTTCATCAGTAAGTGCTTCACGCCCTCTTTGCTTTCAGCAAGCAAGGTTATGTCATCTGCATATTGCAGGTTGTTAATGGTCTTCCTCCAATCCTGATGCCCCATTCTTCTTATTGTCCAGTTTCTCTGATTATTTTTGCTCAGCATACAGACTGAATAAGTATGGTGAAAGGATACAACCCTGATGCACATCTTTCCTGACTTTAAACCATGTAGTATCCCCTTGTTCTTTTTGAACAACTGCCTCTTGGTCTGTGTACAGGTTCCACATGAGCACAATTAAGTGTTCTGGAATTCCCATTCTACACAATGTTATCCATAATTTGTTATGATCCACATAGTCAAATGCCTTTGCATAGTCAATAAACCACAGGTAAACATCTTTCTGGTATTATCTGCTTTCAGCCAAGATCCATCTGACGTCAGCAAAATGTCTTTGTCTGAATCTGGCTTGAATTTCTGGCAGTTCCCTGTCAATGTACTGCTGTGATCGTTTTTGAAATATCTTCAGGAAAATTTTTGTGTGTGATATTAATGGTATTGATAATTTCTGCATTCTGTTGGATCACCTTTCTTGGGAATAGGCACAAATACGGATCTCTTCCAGTCAGTTGGCCAGGTAGCTGTCTTCCAAATTTCTCAGTATAGACAAGTGAGCGCCTCCAGCACTGCATCCATTTGTTGAAACATCTCCATTGGTATTCCATCAACTCCTGGAGCCTTATTTTTTGCCAATGCCTTCAGTGCAGCTTGGACTTCTTCCTTCAGTACCATTGGCTCTTGTTCATATACCGCTTCCTGAAATGGCTGAACGCTGAACAAATCTTTTTGGTACAGTGACTCTGTGCACTCCTTCCATATTCTTTTAATGCTTCCTGGGTCATTCAATATTTTTCCCATAGAATCCTTCAATATTGCAACTTGAGGCTTGAATTTTTTCTTCAATTCTTTCAGCTTGAGAAATGCCAAGAGTGTTCTTACCTTTTGGTTTTCCAACTCAAAGCCACCCTTTGAAATATACATATGTATATATATACATATAAAATTTTTTTAAGTTTCAATTTCTAAATCAGACACTTTTGAGTTTAAATCTTGGCTCTGCCACCATGAATTTTGCTACTTTGGATGAGTTTCTCAACTTCACAGTTTTAACGTCCCTCTCTCAAAATTTAGATAATAATAGTATTTTTATTATGGTGTTTTGGGGAGGAAAGAATTAGCATAGTGCTTTGTGAGTACCAAGTGCTTCACCAATGTTAGCTGGTTATTGAGTCTTTTTTCCCCCTTGTGCATGAATGGAATGCAATCGTTTCTTATGTGAATTATGCAAAGCTCATCTTGAACTAAACCAGCTCATTGTGTAAAGTTAAAAAAACCACACCAAACTCATTGCCATCGAGTCTATTCTGACTCACAGAGACCCTATAGGACAGGGTAGAACTGCCCCATAGGGTTTCAAAGGAGCAGCTGGTGGACTGGAACTGCTGACCTTTTGGTTAGCAGCCATAACTCTCAACCACTGCGCCACCAGAGCGCCTGTGTAAAGTTATTGTGCTATAAAGAAAGGAGTCTTTTTGTTTCTTATGGTGAATAGTTACAGAGGGAAGTGGCTGAAGGAGAGCACAATCAAAGAGCCGGTATGGGAAAAGTGTTTTAGGTAGATAAGATATAATCACATTTCAAGCAAAAAGCAAAGACAGGGAAGGTGGCAGTCAGATCACTAAATGCAGAGATGGGCTTGTGCTGCTGTCCCTTGCTATTGAAAAAGCACTTCAATTTTTTTTTTTTTTTTTAGTCCATATATGTTGTTGTTGTTAGGTGCTGTCAAGTCAGTTCCAACTCATAGCAACCCGATGTACAACAGAATGAAACACTGTCCAGTCTTGCACCATCCTCACAATCGTTGCAATGTTTGCACCCATTGTTGCAGCCACTGTGTCAATCCATCTCATTGAGGGTCTTCCCCTTTTTCACTGACCCTCTACTTTACCAAGCATGATGTTCCTCTCCAGGGACTGATTCCGTTCTGATAATATGTCCAAAGTAAGTGAGATGAAGTCTTGCCATCCTTGCATCTGAGGAGCATTCTGGCTGTACTTCTTCTCAGACAGATTTGTTCGTTCTTTTGGCAGTCCGTGGTACATTCGGTATTCTTCGCCAACACCGTAATTCAAAGGCATCACGTATTTCCCTCCATTTTAGTCAGTATCTTTCTCTAGACTTTGTTTTTGAAATGGCCACTACTGAATTCCTATGTGCAGGCAAAGTCTTTTGTCTGCTCTTAGGGACCTTCCAAGGAGACTCTACAAAACTACGGAGTATTGACCACTGTTATACCTATAGTTTATTGTTAATTCTGGTTTCTCTGTGCAAATAATCCCATAGCTGAAAAAAGAGGGAAGGAGGGCTGCTGGGAAGAGGAAAGAAAATCTAGGACTATATCAGCCATGAAAACTCAAAAAGGAATATGAAATTGTTATAAAGTCCTTGGTTTTCTATGTGACCCCAGGCTTCAGAGCATTATTAAAAGCAAAAACAAACAAACAAAAAGCCATACCAATGGAATTGATTCTGACTCATAACAACCCTATGGGACAGAGCAGAACTGCCCCCAAGGCTATAATCTTTATGGAAGGAGATTGTAACATCTTTCTTCCCCAGGGCAACTAGTGGGTTTAAACCGCTGACCTTTCAGTTAGCAGCCAAGCACTTAACCACTGTGCCACCAGAGCTCCTTGTCTCATTAGAAGGGGTCCCCAAATTCATACTTTTTCATCCCCCTTGCCTCATAAGCCTCTTTTCTTAGAGCTGTATGAGAATTTAGTTATTTTATTTAGGGGCTAGCTGCTCTGCGCAGGGAAAATGAATAACAAGCATGTCTGTAAGTATAACAAATGTTGTTGGCCTTGGGCAGAGGAAGTAGTGCAGACAAAAGTCTTTGAAAGAGGAATAAGGAGCTGAAAGATATCATGCATCCTTGGGAAGGAGAGAGGTCACCACAGAACAAGATAAGTAAACACTGGATTGGGACAGAAAACAGAGCAGAGACTATCATGGCCAGGCATCCCACCAACTCACTGGGCAAGGAGAGGAGGAGGTGCTGGGGGAAGAGAGACGCAGAGAGAGGAGGATAGGGACACATAATCAATGTCTGCATCTGCTTCTCAGACCTGCCTAGCAGGGACATATCTTTACTCCGATCGGCTGGGAAACTCATGTAAAATTAATAATAAACCTAACGCTTATATAGTGCTTCCTGGGTGGCACAAACGATTATGTGCTCAGCTACTAACCAAAAGGTAGGCGGTTCAAATCCACCCAGAGATGCCTCGAAAGAAAGTCCTGGCAATCAACTTCAGAAGGATCACAGCCATTGTAAACCCTACAGAACACAGTTCTACTCTGAACCACATGGAGTCTCCATGAGTCAGAGTTGACTCCATAGAAACTGGTTTGGTTTTTGTACTATGTTCCAGGCACTATTCTAACTGCTTTCCACACATTAGCCTGTTTGGCCCTTAAAACAACTCCAGAACAGAGGCAGTATCATCCCCTTTATACAGACGAGAAAATGGAGGTGCATAGAAGTATAAACTATCCAAGGTCACCTTGATAGTAAGGGGTAGTGCTAGGATGCAAATCCCAGCAGTCTGCTTCTAAAGTTTGATTTAGGAAATAATATTGGAGTTATTATTCCCTCTAATTCCCGCTAAAATAATCTTGGAAAATATCCTTTAGGGAAACTTTCACATAAAGCCGATCAAACAGAACACAAAAGACTTTCTACTCTAATCTTTTTCTATTAGCATTTAGTGAATAGAAATTTGTTGGACCAACGAAGACCCTCCTGACTCTTGTTACTGAAACCTGTACCAATGATTGTTAAGAAAGACAATTCAAAATGTAGGATCACAGTTTCTAGCCAATCTGAAAAGGCTAAGCTTTCAATGGCTTTGCCCATTTGTAATGTTAATATATACTGATAGCTTTGTAACTGTTCTTTGGACTCGGGCAGACATGGCTGTGGCAGCATGCTAATCCATTTTCCCATTCTTGCCTATTCTGTAATATTCTTTGCACTCAGGCAGACATGGCTGTGGCAGCATGCTTGTCTGTTTTCCCACTCTTGCCTATTCTGTAATATTCTTTGGACTCCGGGCAGACATGGCTGTGGCAGCATGCTTGTCCGTTTTCCCATTCTTGCCTATTCTGTAATATTCTTTGGACTTGGACAGACATGGCTGTGGCAGCATGCTTGTCTGTTTTCCCACTTTTGTCGGTTCTGTGGTATTTCTTTGGACTTGGACAGACATAGCTCTGGCAGCATGGTTGTCCGTTTCCCACTTCTGCCCTTTTGAATATATGCCGAATAAAACTTTCTTTTTGCTTTATTAGACTTTGTGATGTTTTTCCCCTACAACAAGTTTATGCTTAGATTTTAAGAATACTATTAAACTTGTCGCCATCGTGTCGATTCTGACTCATAGCGACCCTATAGGACACAGCAGAACTGCCCTATTGGGTTTTCAAGGCTGTAATCTTTATGGAAGCAGATTACCACATCTTCCTCCATTGCAGCGGCTACTAGGTTCAAACCACTGACCTTTAGGTTAGCAGGCAAGCGCTTTAGCCACTGGGCCAGCAGGGCTCCTAAGAATACGTTAGAGATCAAGTTCACTTAATGCAGCTATGCCACCCCGCCAACATTAAAGCCTTCCTGAGCGATGCACTTGTTTCCTAGGGCTGCTGTAACAAAGTACCATAAATTGGATGAGTTACAAAAATAGGAATTTATTCTCTCACACTTGTGGAGGTGTTTAAATTTAGGATGTTGGCAGGGCCATGTTCTCTCCAAAGGCTCTAAGGGAAAATCCTTTCTTGTCTCTCCCAGCTGCTGGCAGCCTGGGATATTCCTTGGCTTCTAGCAGCCACTTTTATTGATTATGCAAAGACATCTGACTGTGTGGATCATAACAAATTATGGATAAAATTGTGAAGAATGGGAATTCCAGAACACTTACTTTTGCTCATGAGGAACCTGTACATAGAACAAGAGGCAGTTGTTCTAACAGAACAAGGGGATACTGTGTGGTTTAAGGTCAGGAAGGCGAGCATCAGGGTTGTATCCTTTCACAGTACTTAATTCAATCTGTATGCTGAGCAAATAATCCCAGAAGCTGGTCTATATGAAGAACAGGGCATCAGGATTACAGGAAGACTCATTAACAACCTGTGTTATGCAGATGACACAACCTTGCTTGCTGAAAGTGAAGAGAACTTGAAGCACTTACTGATGAAGATCAAAGACTACAGCCTTTAGTATGGATTACACTTCAACATAAAGAAAACAAAAATCCTAACAACTGGACCAATAAGCAATATCATGATAAATGCAGAAAAGACTGAAGTTGTCAAAGATTTCATTTTACTTGGATCCACAATCAACGTCCAGGGAAGCAGCAGTCAAGAAATGAAAAGATGCACTGCACTGGGCAAATCAGCTGCAAAAGACCTCTTTAGTGTTGAAAAGCAAAGATGTCACCTTCAAGACTAAGGAGCGCCTGACCCAATCCATGGTGTTTTCAATCACCTCATACGCATGTGAAAGCTGGATGACAAATAGGAAAGACCAAAAAAGAATTGACGTCTTTGAATTGTGGTGCTGGCGAAGAATATTGAATATACCATGGACTGCCAAAAGAACGAACAAATCTGTTTTGGAACAAGTACAACCAGAGTGCTCCTTAGAAGCAAGGATGGTGAGACTATTATATACTTTGGACATGTTATCAGGAGGGAATCAGTCGCTGGAGAAGGACATCATGCTTGGTGAATTGGAGGATCAGCGAAAAAGAAGACCCTCAATGAGATGGATTGACACAGTGGCTACAACAATGGGCTCAAGCATAGCAAAGACTGTGAGAACGGCACAGGACCAGGCAGTGTTTCTTTCTTTAGTACACAGGGTCGCTATGAGTTGGAACCGACTTGATGGTACTTAACAACAACAATACTACACCAGTATAACGGCACACATAATTTTGATCATAACTTCCTTGCCTTTCTTGCTTTTTTCTTATTCAGTTCTTCGTAGTTTTCTTGTCATTATGTCAAACACAATGACTATACCTGTTAGGATACTCTGGTTATTAAGCAATGGAGATCTATATACAGTCTTAAACAATAATGAGAATGTATTGCCCCGTGAAATTAGTAAGTCCAACAACAGAGCAGACTTCACTTGAGACATGATAGAACAGTTCAGCCATGTCACCTAAGACTTGGTTTCTTTCTAGCTCTTGCCTCCTGCCTTCCCAAAAACTTGCTTCAAACTAACGCTGCCTCCCACTATGGTCAAAAGATGGTTGCCAGGAGCTCCAAGGCTACATGCTTCTTCCTGTAAGAAGCAGCAATGTCTTTCCCCAAGTTCTTCTTGGGAAAAAGAGGAAACCTCTCAGTGTCATTCTTTGGCTCAGATTTGGTCACATGTACATTCTCAAGACAATCATGGAGTCCTGGGAAATAAAATTATTTTGCTGATTGCCAAAATCAGGTACCACCCCTGAATCTGTAGGTGGGGTCAACCCCACCTAAACTGTTTGGCTAATTTCACACAAAGAAATCCTGTGAACTGATGCCAATGAGAAGGGAT
The DNA here is from genome assembly GCF_000243295.1 of Trichechus manatus latirostris. Classification (NCBI taxonomy): domain Eukaryota; kingdom Metazoa; phylum Chordata; class Mammalia; order Sirenia; family Trichechidae; genus Trichechus; species Trichechus manatus. The sequence continues at coordinate 9,734,565 of NW_004443960.1, forward strand.
GGGTGCTAGGCTCCAAGCAAGAAGGTTCCATGATAATGACTTAATGTTTAATTGTGAAATTCTATAGACTGTATCTCTACTTTCTGTGACGTATTGGGACCAAAAAAACTAAAGTATCTGTAGAAAGCTATGTAAAAATACTTCTGTACATATCACATGCAAATAAGAGAAAAATGTTACCCTTGTATTTACCATATAGCCAGCTGCTGCATAGTCGATTCCAACTTATAGCGATTCCATGTGTGTCAGAGTAGAAATAAGCTCCATCGAGTTTTCAATGGCTGATTTTTCAGAAGTACACTGCCTGGCCTTTCTTCCAAGGTGCATCTGAGTGAACTCGAACCTCCAACATTTTAGTTAGAAGCTGAGTGTGTGAACTGTTTGCAGGGACTCAATTACTCAATTTACCATATAATGCCCCTCATTTCCTCCTATAATATGCAGTAATAAAACAAAAATATTTATTAACTCATGTCAAAAACATACTTCACTGGGTAATGTTAAAACAGTCAAGGATAATTTTTATTCAAAAGGAAATTGTAGCAGTATTCACAATAGCCAAAAGGTGGAAATAATCCAAGTGTCCATCAACAGCTGAATAGATAAACCACTCAGCCTACCCCCATTCAAAGGATAGCTTTTTTGTATCATATACCACCCCACTGCAACTTGTATCTGTTGAACCCAGAGGATTACCAGGTTAGTCTCTAGCTTTGCTCTAAGAGATATTGAAGGATGGTTAGAACAATGAGTAGGAAAAGGAAAATCATGAATAATACTTGAAGCCTTTCCCAACACCAGGGACCATGGCATCCCAGACCTGATAAGAAAAGAGGTTCCCAGGCTGTTCATCAAGGCACCTTAATCAGCTATTCCATCTACTTTTATACGCATAAGTCTGATGGGTCTACCTTGCCACCTGCATTAACTCAAACACAACATAGTGGTGGTCAGGGTATAGTCTACCCTAACCAAAGAAGGCATCTCAACTGGTTGCTGGGACTCTAAGACTTGAGCTACTTCACTGGCTATTTAGTCTACTGTAGGTGAGAGATCTCAATCCGGTAATGAAGCTTCACATGAAGTTATAGCTTCATGTACCATATACAGCAACTACTTCCAGACCAGAGGAAGGTTGTGGCGTCCAGAGAAGAAGTCCTAGAAAATGTGAAATAGCCTGGTGACCAACCCAGAGTGCAGACCATGTCCACTCATGGCAGAGTGAGGGCTATTTGTTTATACATGGTCCATTCTAAAAAGTGTTACTTATGGTCACAGGGGTTAACTAGTCAATGGCTTATCTTTCTACTGGTGGGCATAAGCTTTGAATGTTGCTGAATAAGGCCTAAATCTATAGCTGTGCCTAGGCACTGTGCAGCCTGGAGAAAAGACAATGTGCTCTGCAGGACTTGACTAGGCCCTAAGCCTTGGGTTCGTTCCAGATGGTTTCACTGGCAGGTACGGAGTAGGGTAACACAGTGAAGTATGCCAAGCCTCTGGTTATGCTGGGAACAAAATAGTGCCACTAGGAGGCTCTGGAATGGCAACCAACTCACCTCCTCTACATCTGGTTCTAGACTGATGTCCCACAATGAATACAGCCAATCTTTCCTCCAGCTTTAGACTACGTTGTGTTTTCAGGGGCAGCATATCAGATGAGGTGTTTGGCTTGTGCTTAGGGCCATGTCAAGCAGAAATGGCTGCTTTTACGCACTAGAATCAGGTTCAGAGTGGCTGAGATGATGAACATGATGATGACGTGCATTTGGGAAGTGAAACCTGGGGGAACAGCAGATTCAGGTCTCCCATTCAAGCTCAGGGCAAGGCACAGGACATTGAGAGGACAGTGGGACAGAATCATGGGCAATAGTTACAGTATTCTTGCTGTACTCGCACTCTATGTCTCTCTCGTTCCCCCAAACCCTCTTCATTTCTACTGAATATCCATCGTGTGGTTTTGCCTGATGGTCTGGCTTTTGCTTAATTAACTAATTTTACAGTGTGTCTAGCAATTGTTAGAGAAATAAAGCAATCCTGCCAACATGAGGCCTCTTTATTTCAATTAGATATTATTATTAAACACAATTTAATATTGTTGAAGCATTATCATGAGTAAGAATGCGGAAATTATTGAACGATATCATTAATATCACACAAAAATAAAATTTTGCTGAAGATCATTCAAAAGCAGTTGTACCACTATATCAACAGGGAACTTCCAGAAGTTCAATCCGATTCAGAAGACGACGGGCAACGAGGGATATCATTGCTGATGTCAGATGGATCTTGGCTGAAAGCACAGAATAACAGAAGGATGTTTACCTGTGTTTCATTGACTATGAAAAGGCATTCAACTGTGTGTATCATAACAAATTATGGATAACATTGTGAAGAATGGGAATTCTAGAACACTTACTTGTGCAAATGAGGAACCTGTACATAGACCAAGAGGCACTTGTTTTACCAGAAAAAGTGGATAGTGCTTGGTTGAAAATCAGGGAAGGTGTGCATCAGGGTTGTATCCTTTCACCATACTTATTCAGTCTGTATGCTGAGCAAATAATCCGAGAACCTGGACTATATGAAGAAGAATGTGGCATCAGAATTGGAGGAAGACTTATTAACAACCTGTGATATGCAAATAACATAACCTTGCTTGCTGAAAGTGAAGAGGATTTGAAGCACTTAATGATGAAGATCAAAGACTACAGCCTTCAGTATGGACTATAACTCAACATAAAGAAAACAAAAATCATCACAACTGGACTAATAAGCAACATCATGAGAAATGCAGAAAATATTGAAGTTCTCAAGGATTTCATTCTCCTTAGATACACAATAAATGCCCACGGAAACAGCAGTCAAGAAATCAGATGATGTATTGCGTTGGGCAAATCTGCTGCAAAAGACCTTTTTAAAGTGTTAAAAAGCAAGGATGTCACTTTGAGGACTAAGGTGTGCCTGACCCAAGCCATGGTATTTTCAATCATCTCACATGCGTGTGAAAGCTGGACAATAAATAAGAAAGACTGAAGAAGAACTGACGCCTTTCAATTATGGTGTTGGCGAAGAATATTGAATATACCATGGACTGCCAAAAGAAAGAACAAATCTGTCTTGGAAGTAGTACAGAGTACTACAGCCAGAATGCTCCTTAGAAACGAGGATGGTGAGAGCTCGTCTCACGTACTTTGGACATATTATCAGAAGGGACCAGTCTCTGGAGAAGGACTGTAAAGTGTAGGGACACTGAAAAAGAGGAAGACCCTTAATGAGATGAACCGACATAGTGGCTGCAACAATGGGCTCAAGCATAGCAGAGATAGTGAGGATGGTACAGGACCAGGCAGTGTATCGTTCTGTTGTACACGGGGTCACTATGAGTTAGAACTGACTTGATGGCACCTAACAACAAGTATTATATTTACATGCACATAAGGTAGTACAAAAGTGACTACAAAATACGGACAGAATTTCACACAAATTTATACAGAAAAGTAGAAAAGGAAATAACCGAAACCTCTCTTTTCTCCTTGAGAGACAAAAAGGCATATCTTGCAACTGTCTTTTGTATACTTTGTGAGGGAACTCTAAGTTAACCTTGGAGGTATGTTCCAAAGATCAGTGTGATGGTTAAGACTGTGTGTAAACCTGGCTGGGCCATGATTCTTAGTGTTTATATGAGGTCACTCCCATGATTGAATACACTGTGAGTAGCCAATCGGTTGAAAGGCAGTTTTCTTGGGGGTGTGGCCTGCATCCAAATATAAGCAGACATTCTGGCTTTTTGCTCACTCTGGATCCTGCTGCTGCCTCCTGTTTGTCTGATCTCTGGTTCTTGGGACTTGAGCTATTAGCTTATCTGCCGATCTTGGGATTCGTCAATCTTCACACCCTGTGAGCGGTACCTTGCTCTCCAACCTGCTGATCTTGGGTTTGCCAGCCCCTGCAGGTATGTGAATCATGAGAAGCCTTGCAGTCTTGCCTGCCAATCTTGGCGTTTGTCAATATTCACAGCCTGTGAGCAAGAGCCCTGCTTTCCAACCTGCCGATCTTGGGTTCGCCAACCCTGTGGCTATGTGAATCGGGAGAAGCCTCTATCCTAATCCACGGACTTGGGACGTTTCAGCCTCTGCAATCACATGAGCTATTTCTTTGGTATAAATATAGATATATATAATATAAATAATATATATATATATTTATACATTTTACTGGTTTTGCTTCTCTAGAGAACCCAGCCTAAGACAATCAGAAGTTCCAGTGATTTGTAAACGGAAAAGTTTCAAACTGGAGGTACTAGTGTCAGAATGATGGTCCCTCCATGCATTCCCAAGATGCAAAAGATCAGGATGTAAACCACTTGTTCATGGGACGAATGTATCAAGACATAAAAAATTTGTTCCTAGGAAAATATGTTCAGGACTACAATCATGTATAACTGAACTGGCTGGTGCCACTCACTCCCTCCTAGCCAAGTGGCCAACTTTTACATTTCAAAAGGCTCTGAGCTAAAGCTGATTTTATCTACAATCAATCATTAACCCCCTACTTCTCCTTTGCTCTCTATGTATTTAGACCCCTCTGTCCACTTGAACAGTGGATTGCCTCATATTTTTACTCAGCGCTGCCCAGCTTGAGCTGTATTACTCCTCAATAAAACTCCTTTTCTTTCACTCCTAACAGATTATAAGATTTTCTTCTTCTTTAGCATTTCTGATGTCAGAAATGGAACTTCAAATGTGCATTATCTTTGATGATCCCTGGGGCATCCAGACATGGGCACAGTACCTGCTGAGCTACTTTGGGCTCTCCACTGCCGTGAATTCTCAAGAATTATTTAAGGTTAAAAAAACTCTCAAACCCAAGCTCCACTCTCTTGAGCTGATAGCTCTTCTAGTTTTACTATGAATTTGATCTCGCAAGAAAAGTTTATTTTGTTGTAACTGTCATTATAAAATGGAAAATTCCATGTCTAAAGGAGATTCGGAGCCACCTTCTGGGACTTCTGCTCACTACATGAACAAACATTATGGTCTGTTAATGTTCATGTTCTTCTCTGTTTGGCATAATCTCAGTCAAGACAGTTTGGAAAATCAGTGGCTATTTTTTTTTTTTAACCTCTCTAAGTTAACTTTTCTGCACAGTCAGTTAGAGAACCGAGGCTCCCAGATTAAACAGTCCCAGTGGGATGCATATTTTGATCGGTATATTGAGGCCTTTAAACGACAATAAAATTTCTTCCATGCAGGACATTTTCTCTAAATTAACTAAGCTGAATAAAGAATTACAACATCAAATTTCAGCTCCTATCTCTTCTGCCCCCCTACCATATGCTACATCTTATACCATTCTTTGCCTTCATACTCCTCTAATAATACTTTATCTGACCTTCACTTTTTCCCTAAAAACCCAGCAAATAAACCCTTGCCTGAAATGCCCTTCAAATTTTTCCAAAACAGTAATGCTGAAGATTCCCCTCATAGCACTTTTGCCCTGTGGACACACTCAGAATTACACAGAATTGTGAAAAATTTTCCTAAACTCCGTAAGGACCCCTATAAATTTTCTGAAGAGTTTAAAATCCTGTTGAAGCCTACCAGCCTGGGCTCCCTGACTTATACAAGCTTGTTCACATGATTGCTATCTCAGGGGAAGTCCCATAACGGCTAGAACAGGCAGAATAGAAGAACCTCAAGGACAGTTTAGCCTTAAATACTGATAAAACAGCCACAGAGCTGTTGGAAGACTCTCAGGCCATGAGTAAAAAACTGGTAGAGGCTATCCCAAAGGCTTTTCCTCCAATAATTGATTAGACTAAAATTGACTCTGGCAAACAAAATAAAAATTAAAGTGTTTATGATTATCAGACATGGCTGATCCAGAAATTTTCTGAAAACTCTGACCTCATTATGACCGTGCCTGACGCCTCTAGCACTTTCAATGCTGTTTTCATAGCTGGTCTTAAACCTGAGATCTCAGCTTTAGTAAATCGACATCAATTACACTGGGAGACAGCTCCTATTGTCCAGCTAACCAACTTAGCTTACAAACTTTCCCAGACTCTTGAAGCCAAAAGGGTTTCTAAGGCTAGTAAATTAATGGACCTTCAGTTGCAAAAATTACAATCTCCCAGTCAAAAGCAAAATGCTAATCCTTCCAGTGGCACAAAGGCAGGTATTTGTCACAATGGTAAAAAACCTGGCCATTGGAAAATAAAAGCTATAAGTTAAAAAATAGACAAAAGACTGACGTAGCCCTCCTTTTAAAAAAAATCCTACAATCTAATTCAGAATATAGGGGCTCCAGGGACTTTTCCTGTGGTTGCTCTTAATCTGCAAGGAGAAACTATTTATAAAAGAGAAGCTTGCCAATTTTCAATTGACATTGGAGCCACATTGTCTGCTATTAACCCCACCTGTTTACAAAAGTAGTGTTAACAAAAGCCTGTCCCAGAGTACTAAAGCCTAAAAAGTAGTGGGGGTCACCAATCAGGAACAAACATTAATCCATTCCCAATCTGTTCTGATATCTCTTGGTCCTTTTGAAGATTTACACCTTTTTTTTTTTTTGTCAATTCTGATACTCCCGTCAATCTGTTGGAAAGAGATCTTTTATCCAAATGGAATAACAATTTACAATTTAATTTAAAGGGGGATTTATTATTGAGTCTTCCTGATGTCCCTAAGTCAATAGAGACAGGCTCTGAATTAGACAATATTCAGGAAGAAAAAGTCATTTGCTATATGCAAGCACTTCTCAAGACTCTCCAAAATTCAGCTAGGCCTAGTCCTCTCCCTACTGACATATTTTCCCTAGTTTCTGCAAATATATGGGCTATCACATCCACAGATGTAAGTCGAGTTTTATATCTGTAAAATTCAAATAGATTTTTCTAAAACTCTGCCAAAAATTTCCAGTATCCACTCAAATGAGAAGCAAAAGAGGGACTAGCTCTAATTATACAATATTTCCTTTCTAAAGGTTTAATTATCCCTTGTACCAGCCCATGTAATACCCCTGTTCTTCCAGTTAAAAAGACAAATAATAGGGCCTGGGCTCATGGATAGGTAGACTCAACATTGTGAAAATGTCAATTCTACCCAAAGCACTCTACAAATACAATGCAATCTTGATCCAAATACCAATGGCATACTTTAAAAAGATGGAAAAACTAATCATTAAGTTTACATGGAGAGGAAAGAGGCCCCGGATAAGTGAAACATTATTGAAGAAGAAGAACAAAGTAGGAGGCCTTGTACTACCTGACCTCAGAACCTACTATACGGCAGTGGTAGTCAAAACAGCCTGTTACTGGTACAACAACAGACACACTGTCCAATGGAACAGAATTGAGAATCCAGATGTAAATCCATCCACCTGATCTTTAACAAAGGCCCAAAGTCCATTAAATGGGGAAAAGATAGTCTTTTTAACAAATGGTGCTGGTAAAACTGAACGTCTGTCTGTAAAAAAATGAAACAGGACCCACACCTCACACCATACACAAAAACTAATTCAAAATGGATCAAAGACCTAAATATAAAACCAAAAACTATAAAGATCATGGAAGAAAAAAATAGGGTCAATGCTAGGGGCCTTAATACATGGCATAAATAGGATATAAACCATAACCAACAACACACACACACCAGAAGGTAAGCTAGATAACTGGGATCTTCTAAAAATTAAACACTTATGCTCATCAAAAGACTTCACCAAAAGAGTGGGAAAAAATTTTTGGCTATGACATATCTGACAAAGGTCTAATCTCTAAAATCTACAGAAAAATCCAACACGACTACAGCAAAAAGACAAATAATCCAATTAAAAGATGGGCAAAGGATATGAACAGACACTTCACCAAAGAAGACATTCAGGTGGCTAATTGTCACATGAGGAAATGCTCCCAATCACTAGTCATTAGAGAAATGTAAATCAAAACTACAATGAGATACAATCTGTCTTAAGCTGGGTTCTCTAAGAGAGGCAAAACCAGTAAAGCATATATATACATATAGAGAGAGAGAGAGAGAGAGAAAGATTTATATCAAGGAAATGGATCACACAGTTTTTAGAGGCTGTAACATCCTAAGTCCATGGAGAAAGAAAGACGATTCTCCTGATTCACATAGCCACAAGGGCTGGCCAACCCAAGATCGGCAGGCCAGAAAGCAGGGCTGTTGCAGACTTCTACTGATTCACGTATCTGCAGGGGCTGACAAACCCAAGATCAGCAGGCTGAAGAGTAGTGCCACTGCAGACTGCGAAGATAAATGAATTTCAAGATTGGCAGGCTATACCGCAGGTAAGCTGCTAGTTCAAGTCCCAAGAACCGGAGGTCAAACGAACAGGAGCCAGCTGCACGACCTAGAACAAGCAAAAGCCCCGGTAAGGTGAGCAGGAAGAGCTAGGCGGCGGAGGGCAGAGAGATGAAGGCTAAGAGGGCGGTGAGCCACCACAGGCCCCACCCCCACTGATACCACAGCAGATTTCATCATGGGAGAGATCACATAACAAACTTCAACAGGGAAGTGATCACAACATTATACAACTGCCAAAACACTGAGAATCATGGCCGAGCCAAGTTAAAACACAATCTTAACCACACCATCTCACCTCGACATTACTGGCACAAATAAAAAAAAAAAAACAGAAAATAATAAATGTTGGAGAGGCTGTGGTGAGATTGGAACCTTTATGAACTACTGGTGGGAATGCAGAATGGTACAACCATTTGGGAAAACGATATGGTGCTTCCTTAAAAAACTAGAAATAGAAATAACATACAATCCAGCAATCTCACTCCTAGGAATATATCCTAGAGAAATAAGAGCTGTCACACAAATAGACATATGCACACCCATGTTCACTGCAGCATTATTCACCATAGCAAAAAGACGGAAACAACCTAAGTGCCCATCAACAGATGAATGGATAAATAAACTATGGTACATAGACACAATGGAATACTATGCAACAATAAAGAAGAATGATGAATCTGTGCAACATCTTACGACATAGATGAATCTGGAGGACATTATGCTGAGTGAAATAAGTCAATCACAAAAGGACAAATACTGTATGAGACTGCTACTATAAAAACACATGAAAAGGTTTACATACAGAAACAATTTTCTATGGTTATGAGGGAGGGTAGGGGTGCAGAGGGAAAAACTCTAACTAGACAATAAATAAGTGGTAACTTTGGTGAAGGGTAAGACAGTACACAATACTGGGGAAGCCAGTCAGCACAACTTGACCAAGGCAAAGTCATAGAAGCTTCATAGACACATCCAAACTCCCATAGGGATTGAGCTACTGGGCTGAGGGCTAGGGACGATGGTCTTGGGGGACATCTAGCTCAACTGGCATAACACAGTTTATAAGGAAGATGTTCTATGTCCTACTTTGGTGAGTAGCATCTGTGGTCTTAAAAGCTTGTGAGTGGCCATTTAAGACACATCTACTGGTCCCACCGCATCTGGAGCAAGGGAGAATGAAGAAAACCAAAGACACAAGGCAAAGATAGCCCAAAGAACTAATGGAACACAATTACCACAGCCTCCACCAGACTGATCCGGCACAACAAGATGGTGCCCAGCTACCACCACTGACTGCTCTGACAAAGACCACAATAGAAGGTTCCAGACAAAACTGGAGAAAAATGTAGAAAAAAATTGAAACTCACAAAAAATGACCAGACTTACTGGTCTGACAGAGACTGGAGAAACCCCGAGAGTATGGTGCCCGGACAGCCTTTTAACTCAGTACTGAAGTCACTCCTGAGGTTCACCCTTCAGCCAAAGATTAGGCAGGCCCATAAAGCAAATAATAATACACATAGCTCAACCAGGTATATCAGACTAAACAGGCACACCAGCCCAGGGGCAAGGATGAGAAGGCAAGAGGAGACAGGAAAGCTGGACGAAGGGAAATGGGGAGCCCAAGGTCAAGAAGGTGACAGTGTTGACACATCGTGGGGTTGACAACCAATGTCACAAAACAATAGGTATATTGTTTAATAAGAAACTAATTTGCTCTGTAAACCTTCACCTAAAGCATAATTTAAAAAAATAGGGGCTAGATATTTGTTCAAGCTTTGCATGAAATCAACCATATTGCTATTCCTAGATTTCCAGTAGTTCCAAATCCTCATTTATTACTTCCCAGTGTCCCTGCAGATGCAACTCATTTATGGTTGTGGATCTTTGTAGCACATTTTTCAGTATGTCTGTGCATTCTGAAAGTTAGTATTTGGTTTGTTTTTACTTGAGAAAATCAATTTACCTAACCTGTAATGCCCCCAGGATTTACTGAATCTCCCACCTATTTTTCTCAGTTTTTGCATGCAGATTTGCAGCATTTACACTTTACAAACAAATCTACATTGCTTCAATACGTTGATGATTTTATAGTTTGCTCAACCTCCCAACAAGCCAGCCTTGATGACAGTGTAACTTTATTAAAGCATCTGGTTGTTGGTGGACTTCAATGTATCCAGAGAAACATTACTGTTGGCTCACCCTTCTGTTAAATATTTCAGCCACCTAATTTCCGCAGAAGGCATCTCTGCTGATCCTAAACAGAAGGAAGATATTCTTGTCTTTCATATACTCGAAACAAAGAAACAGCTACAGGGTTTTCTAGGATCCTGAGGCTATTATCAAAACTGAATTTGCAATTTTTCTTTGTTGGATCAACTTCTATACAAATATTTAAAAGCCTCTGAGACAGAGTCAGGACCCTGGTGGTGCAATGGTTAAGCATTTGGCTGCTAACTGGAAGCGTCTGCCTCCTATCCAAAAGGTTGAATCCACCAGCTGCTCCTTGGAAATCCTACGAGGCAGTTCTACTTTGTCCTATAGGGTCGCTATGAGTTGGAATCAACTCAATGGCAATGGGTTTTGTTTGGGAGGCAGACTTATTCCAAATTGCACCAGAAGATCGAGAGGTCATAGTTCAACTAAAAGGGACCTTAATGAACATACCCAGTCTATATTTTCCTAATTACCACCTAGATTTGTCTTTATTTATACATAAAGTATCTAGAATGCTTTAGGTGTACTAATCCAAAAATATGTAGGACAACAAAGACCTATAGGTTATTATGGTCTACAGCTTGACCCTGTAGCCAGGGGATACCCTCCCTGCTTTAGAGTTGAGGCTATAACTGCCAAGCTAGTAGAAACCACAGAAGATGTGGTGCTGGGAAGCTTTTAAGATGTCTACGTGCCCCACGATGTGTCTGCCTTACTTAATTCTGCCTTGACACAACATCTTTCTGCCAGCAAGCTCACCTCCTATGAAATTCTGCTCCTGGCTACATCTAAAATTAGACTACATTATGTGGCATGTTTAAATCCAGCTACTCTTCTCCCCACAACTAATGAGAGCAACTATCCTATACATGATTGTCAAGACTTGACTGAGCAACATTTAACTCCTCAGAAAGATTTAAGAGATCCCTTTAACTAATCCTGATTTAGTTTTGTTTGTGAATGGCTCCAATTTAAAACCTAATTCTCTTAGTCCTTACTATCAAGCTGGACACTCTGTTACGACTTCTACTGAAGTCCTTGAAATTCGGGCTTTCCCTGCAGCCACTTTAGCCCAACAAGCAGAATTAATTGCCCTCAATAGAGCCTGCATAATTGTATCAGGAAAATATGTTTCCATTTTTACAGACAGCAGATACCTTTTTGGAATTGTACACGATTTTGGCATGTTATGGAAACAGAGGATTTGTAATCTCTTCCGGAAATGCCATTAAAAAAATAGAGCTTTAAGAGTGGACCTTCTAAACGCTCTATTACTCCCCTCTGAAATTGCTGTGATAATAATACAAGCTCACAAACCAAAAGGAGTACCTCAAACTGAAGAAGTTAGAGGAGATAATCTTGCTGATGTGGCAGCCAAACAAGCTACCTCTCAAATTATTTCTGCACTTATAATAAATAAAGAAAGGGACTCCCCAAATTTGTCTACTGATAACTCCAAACTTCATGAATTAACTTTAGAAAACCTTTTAAAACACCAGCAATTAGTCCAAACAGATGAAATTAAGGCATGGAAAAAGGCAGGCTGTTACCAAGATCCCAGGAGAATACGTATATCAGAAGAGACACCAAATAGAAGACTCATTAGAACCTGACTGGAATGGACCATACTTAGTCCTCCTCACCAATCTATGTGCAACCAAATTAGAGGGAATAAAACCTTGGATTGATTTTTCACAGTTATAAAAGGCTAAGGCTCCTCTTTGGACTAGTCAACTCACCGGAGAATTGAAGGTTACATTTAAACACCTCTGTGGCAAGAAGCAGACAACATCTGAGGCAGACAGCTGACCCAAGACCTGGACCAGGCCTGAAAACGAACCTCTTTATCTTTCTTTCTTTTTATCTTTTTTACAGTCATGCCTCTACTAATATTTTCCTAGATCGGGCAGATGCTTACGCCCACCATTTTAAAATGCTTAATTGTTGGACATGTGGTGCCCTTCCAACCTCAAGTCCATCTGGCCTTCCCTGGTCGGTCTCTCCACTACAGGAATCTTATTGGGTTGCTCTTGATCTATGGATACAAGAACAACTGAGAAATCACTATTACTAGATTTTCCATTGATAAATGGCATCTTTTTGGATCTGAGGGAAACCCAGGCCATAACTTAACCTTTAGTCTTAACACAACCATTACTTTACTAAATAGAGTTGCCCAAGAAGAGCTAGCTAAAGAATCTTTCAAACCCACAAACAGATTCTTCATATTGCAATTCTATATTAACAACTATGTAACGGATTCATCTAGTTAAGCCACCATCAGGGGCAGGGCTAAGTCAGGTCACACTGTTTTCGGGAATCTAACCACACCCATATGAATAACCTAGCCACTACCAGACCTATGGGCTGGCTCCCAATATCTGAATGTGATCAGTCATAACCTTACAAGCTACTGATTTGTTCACCACCAACTGGCTACAACACTCAGGTATCTGCTGGGTAGCCCGTAATAGCATCTTTTGGCTATGTGGAACCAATCTTTGGCCCTGGCTCCCTCCAGATTGAATTACAAGATGCACTCTGGGCCAGAGCTGCAATCAAGGATGTATTTTAACTGAACTCCCTTTACCAGATAATGTACCCATATTAAGAGCTCAATGGTCTCAATCAGTGTTTCACTGGCTTGATCATTTAGCAGCAGTATTCACACCTCAGATAGAACTTGAAGATGCTATGGTACATATAGATATATCAGATATAATTGTACATATTAAACAAATATATATAAACTGCCCTAAATGACAATGCCCATGGGCTTCAAGAGATCAATACTGAAATGGCAATGATGAGGAAAGTAGTACCCTAAAACAGAACAGCCCTTCACATTTTCACTGCAGCCCAGGCAGGTACCTGTGCCGCAATAAAATCTGATTGCTGTGTCTACATTCCGGACAATAGTGCTAACATTACACTCTGTGTCAATCATATGCATTCTGTAGTATCTCGCCTTAACAATTCTGTTCCTTATTAACTAATATTATAAATAATTGGTTTTCCTCTTGGGGTGGATGGTGGAAAAAATTGCTATTTTATTTTGGAATCTTTATATTCTTTATCATTTCTATGATTGTAATTATAAAATGCTGTTTTGCTTTAGTTCAGTGCATTTTATCCATGAAATGCTGTACTTCAAAACCATTTGACCCTTCATATAAAATCATGCTAGTTTCACTGGCTTTCACCAATGATCTTGTTTTTTTGATCACCTCCCTTCTGTCTCCCTGAATATGTTTCATCTTGACTTCTATCATTCGGTTCTAACTTAGAAATGTTCCTTGAATGTTGCCTTGTCTGTTAAGATGTTTCCTATAAAACCTACACACCCTGAAGATGAGACCTATTAGCTCAGCAAGGTAAAGAAAATAATTCTTATTAATTAAAGTTCCTCAATAGACAAAGTCCTTACAGAAAAAAGGCTACTCCATTGTGGTTGATCAGCACCCCCACGGGAGGCTTGATCAGAAGGGGAAAATGTAAACGGAAAAGTTTCAAATTGGAGGCACTCATATCAGACATAAGAATGACAGGCCAACATACATTCCTAGGAAGAAAAAGATCAGGATGTAAACCATTTGTTCATAGGAGGACTGTGTCAGGATGTAAACAATTTGTTCCCCTGATAAATGTGCTCATGACTGCAATCATGTATAACCAAAACAGCTGGCACCACTCACCTAGGTGGTAGCTCACTTGCTCCTAGCCATGTGGCCGATCTTTACATTTCAAAGGACTTCAAGCTGAAGCTGATCTCATCTACAATCAATCATTAACCCATACCTTTCCTTTGTTCTCTATGTATATAGACCCCTCTCTCCGCTTCAATGGAGGGCTTTGTATTTTTACTTAGCACCGCCCAGCCTGAGATGTATCATTCCTCAATAAAACTCCTCTTCTTTCACTCCTAACAGAGTACGAGATTCTGTTCTTTGACAGATCTGAAGGGTGAGTTTGCATTGGAAAATCAAAATGTTGGACCTTACATGGGATCTATGACATTTTCAAGACTAAGGTATATCTGACCAAAGCCATGGTCTTTTCAGTCACCTCATAGGCATGCAAAAATTGGATAGTGAAAAAGGAAGACAGAAGAACTGATGCACTTGAACTGTGGTGCTAGAGATGAATACTGAATACACTGTGGACTAACAAAAGAACAAACAAATTGGTCTTAGAAGAAATACAACCAGAATGTTCCTTAGAAGCAAGGATGGCAAGACTTCAACTCGTGTACTTTGGATATGTCATCAGGAAAGGCTAATCACTAGAAACGGACATTATGTTTGGTACAGTAGAATGCCAAGGGAAATCCTTGTAAGGAAAAATACAAATAGAAAATCATAGGTTTTAATTCTCCCTGTTAAAAATAAGGAAGGTCCCCTCCTCTGCTGTTCTTTCAGAATTCACTTTCAGTAACTTGTAATGGTATTGTTTCCTTGTCTTTCTGAAAAGTATGTAAACCAAGGATGTTTCCTCAAAGACCTGGGAGCCATCTCTTTTAAAATGTAAGCATCAAGAAGGCTCACACCCCTACCTCTCAGTTTCCTGGAACGAGATGAGCATAACTTGAGGTATCCTGCCAGAAAGATACTATAAAATTAGCAATTTTACCTTAAACATAAATGTAGGGACTCGGGCAGACATGGCTGTGGCAGTATGCTTGTCCGTTTTCCCATTCTTGCCTATTCTGTGATATTCTTTGGACTTGGGCAGACATGGCTGTGGCAGCATGCTTGTCCGTTTTCCCATTCTTGCCTATTCTGTGATATTCTTTGGACTTGGGCAGACATGGCTGTGGCAACACGCTTGTGCATTTTCCCATTCTTGCCTATTCTGTGATATTCTTTGGACTTGGGCAGACATGGCTGTGGCAGCACGCTTGTCCACTTCCCACTTTTGTCCTTTTGAATATATGCCAAATAAAACTTTCTTTTTACTTTACTAAACTTTGTGATGTTTTTCCCCTACAACAGTTAATGGCGCTGTGAGCAGGATCTGAAGCTAGGAATCCAGTCAGCTTCGAAGAGACCTGGACTGTGGAGCAGAAGCCAGCAAAGAAAGGTGCTATCTTCTGGATCCACATGTTCCCACTCCATGTCCCTTAGGCATTGACGGGGTGAGTGCTCTCAGAAAACAAACATTTGCTTATTTTTTGTTGTTCTCTTTCTCATGTTTTCTTAAGTTTTGTTTGGCATATTTGTTTGTAAAACCGGTTAACTGATTAAGGAGAATCTTTCTTAGATTTTTGCTTGATCGTTTGGTTAAGAGAGACATTTAGTAACTCGTTAAGTGAACTGCAGTTTAGGCCTGGATTCGGGCGTTTGAAGAGGTAATTCTATTTTCAAAGAGCTGTGAGTCACTATAAGCTGCAAAATTCGGACCTTTTTGTGGCTCAGAGAAAACCTGGAAAATAGTGCTCTGTTTTGCCAAATTCGCAGGGAGAGGTAGCAGCTATTGCCTG